>NC_136872.1:11641794-12322313 GCF_951799975.1 Gobius niger
TTGTCTGTCAAAGCATAAGGATGGTGCTGTTCCTTTGAATGTTGTCATTATCCCCAATGTGTCTCTTGTGCAGGCTGCGTCCCAGAGGATGAAGCCTATATCCCAACCTACCTTGAGGCCTTCCCTCCTCTCCCAGACAAAGGCACACCAGGGGAAAAAACTGGAGAACCTCCATCAGCATGGGGCGGCAAGATCAGACCCATCAAAGCCTCTGTAATCACTCAGGTAATCATTTTGCATCACCAAGCTGAGGTTTATTTATTGTAAAGATAAAGCTTCAGTCTATTTTTAGCAATCGGCCTTGATGACTGAACCATGTAGAGTGCATGCGACAAACTAGCTTGAATTTTCTTTGTCATTCCCTTCTTTCCCCTTTTCCTGTGAACCATCTGATGTCAAATAAAGGATGTGCACAAACAGGACATGAACCCTCTTTCTGTCTGTGTCTAGGTCTTCCATGTCCCCCTGGAGGAGCGTCGATACAAGGACAACAGCCAGTTTGGGGAGGGAGAGGAGGCAAAGGTTTGCTTAGACATCATGCAGCGAACTGGAGCTCACATCGAACTGTCCCTGGCTAAAGACCAAGGCCTGTCCATCATGGTTACTGGAAAACTGGATTCTGTCATGAAAGCTCGGAAAGAAATAGTTGCTCGTCTGCAAACACAAGTATGCTCAAAACCATAACCATAAATTATTACGAGTTTAATACATAGAACAGTAATAACATCTGTCTAATATTCTAGGCATCTGCTACTGTCGCCATCCCGAAGGAGCACCATCGCTTTGTCATCGGTAAAAATGGAGAGAAACTGCAGGAGCTGGAACTGAAGACCGCCACTAAGATTGCAATTCCTCGACCTGATGATCCCAGTGCTAATATTCGCATCACTGGAACGAAGGAGGGAATTGAGAAAGCTCGCCACGAGATTCTTCTCATTTCTGCTGAACAGGTTTGTGCAAAGTCGAAATGTGCATTTTATTAGCCTATTAATATTTAAATTTTCTTTTCTGTTTTCCACTTCACCAGGACAAGCGTGCTGTGGAGCGTTTACCTTTGGAAAAGGCCTTCCACCCGTTCATCGCCGGTGCCCACAACCGCATGGTGCAGGAGTTGAGCCAGGAGACGGGGGCGCGCATCAGCATCCCGCCGCCGAGCCTGCCCAAAGATGAGATTGTCATCACAGGAGAGAAGGAAGCTGTGGCACTGGCGCTCAGCCGTATCCGGGCCATTTACGAAGACAAGGTGCTTTCACACTGACACATGGTGACAGATGTGCACATTCAGTCTGACCTGTTTATGCAGATTCCAAGGGATGTTGCTTTGATGTACATGTTAAGTGCAAAAAGTTGTGCAATTTGGCCAAAAGCAATGTATTGATTGAGAGAATTCATCATGTTGAGAGAGCATTTCGATTTGTGTTAAGAACAAAAAGGAAAAATTCACTTTTATTTGCAGCATGTATATTTAGGTCAAGTGTTTTTCCTTCAATTCCTGTTTACTTGTGGTCTTGCTTTATTACTTCCCTGAGTCTTGACTCACCTTTTTGTGTTTACCCTTTTCCTCTTTTAAACCTTATCTTCCTCGTGTGGTCTGTTTCCTGCCGTTCCTGTCATTTGCCGCCTCCTGTTGCACTTGCATCCATCGCTCAACAAGCTCCTCAATCACCCAGTCAATGACTTCCTGTTCCTCTCTGTCTAAATCGCTCTGTAATCTCATTCACAGAAGAGGAAGACCACGACGATCTCGGTGGAAGTGAAGAAGTCGCAGCACAAATACATCATCGGACCGAAAGGCAACACGCTGCAGGAGATACTGGAAACCACGGGGGTGTCGGTAGAGATGCCGCCGCTGGACTCGGCTTCTGAAACCATCATTTTGCGAGGGGAACCTGACAAGTTGGGCCCTGCTCTGACACAGGTGTATGCAAAGGTAAAGTGATGAAAATAAATGATTTGTTCATTATATTTTAGTTGATTTGTCACAAAAATACGATCAGTCATTTGCTGTAGTTGGTTGTTTTGCTGTTAACAAGATGGCAGGGTACTGTTTTGTGAGAAACTATAGATTAAATTTCATGCATATTTTGTACCATGTGTTTGTGTGCAGGCAAAGAGTGTGATGGTGGTGGAGGTGACTGCTCCTGCCTGGCTCCACCGCTTCATCATTGGCAAGAAAGGACAGAACATTGGGCGAATCACACAGCAGCTGCCGCGGGTAAGATAATAATTGTTTTAGAAGTATATAGAAAATGCATGTAAAATGAAACAGTGGCGTAAATGATAAACTTGTGAATTCATTTTTCCCTGTCATGTGAATGTTTCCATGTTATGGCCATTAAAAGTATGATCAAATGTAAATGTTTGAGTGGTATTAGTTTAAGCCAACACTGTTTATTCATTGTTATGATTGAGATGAAGATCAGACCATATCTAGTGACCAAGTTAGGCAGAAATGTGAGAAATTCCAAAGCGTTCACATACATTTCCCTCCCACTGCAATTGTAAACACCGCATCGATAGCACTTTTGTTTTCCTTTCAAATCTGTTATAGCTTGGCATTGATTTGTGTGTAGGTGCACATCGAGTTCACAGACGGAGAGGAGCGCATCAGTCTGGAGGGACCCACAGAGGAGGTGGAGCAGGCGCAGGCTCAAATACAAGAGATCATTAAGGACTTGGTCGGTACACACAATACTGTTCACCATGAATAATGCTAGTAAACCTCACGTGTCATGCTTTTTATGTTTTTAGTTGGTGAGAATGGACTACACTGAAGTCTTCATTGATCAGCGTTTTCACAGACATCTTATTGGGAAGAATGGAGTGAACAGTGAGTAGAGTGTTCTATGTAATCTGAGGAAATGTCCCCAGTTATTAGTATTAAACTGTTATTGGACAGGATTTCTAAATTCCATAATTCTTGCCACTTTAGTTAACAGGATCAAAGAGCAGTACAAAGTGTCTGTCAGAATCCCCCAGGACTCGGAGCGAAGTGGTCTGGTTCGGATTGAGGGAGACCCCAAAGGAGTCCAGATGGCACGAAGGGAACTCATCGAGATGGTTCAAAGAATGGTGAGAGATGAGGAGCACATACGTCACAAACCGTTTGCACGAAAGGTTACTTATAAAAGCATTTCTTCATTTTTCAGGAAAACGAAAGAACCAAAGACATGATTGTAGACCAGAAATACCATCGAACAATCATCGGCCAGAAAGGGGAAAAGATCAAGGAGGTTCGAGACAAGTTCCCTGAGGTAAAATACTGTGTAGCATGTTTTACTTCATAGACATTTATAACATAACATTCATATTTCTTTCCAAATGTTTCAGGTCATTATTAATTTCCCTGACCCATCGCAGAAGAGTGATATTGTCCAGTTGAGAGGACCGAAGAATGAGGTGGAGAAATGTGCCAAGTTTCTCCAGAAAATTATTGCAGACTTGGTATAACCCACAGCCACAGATTGGCCTCAGTTGTGCAGCCACTGTCAATGTTTTAACTCTGTGCTTTTTGCAGATCGAAAACAGCTTCTCGCTCTCTGTTCCCATCTTCAAGCAGTTTCACAAAAATATCATTGGCAAAGGCGGCGCTAACATAAAAAAGGTAACATATGTTTGTTTCTTGAGCTACTGATTGAAACATCAATTACGGAATCCTTTCAAATATGCAAATCTTCCTCGGCAGATTCGTGAGGAAACCAACACAAAGATTGACCTTCCGACAGAAAATAGTAACTCGGAGATGATAGTAATCACAGGGAAGAAAAGCAACTGTGAGGCTGCCCGGGAGCGCATCTTGGCAATACAAAGAGAGCTGGTGAGAGGAATTATATTTAGATCCTATGCTAGGTATTAGGGCTTTGAAAACTGTCAAACATTATTTTAACCTGTGCTTTTCTTTTCCAGGCCAACATTAAGGAGACAGAAGTCACTATTCCAGCCAAGTTGCACAATTCTCTGATTGGCTCCAAAGGCTGCCTGGTGCGCTCCATCATGGAGGACTGCGGGGGCGTTCATATTCATTTCCCATCAGAAGGCTCGGGCTCAGACAAGGTCACCATCCGGGGACCAGCTGGTGAGGTGGAAAAGGCCAAGAGACAGCTGCTGCAACTGGCTGAGGAGAAAGTAAAGATAAATACACTGAATACTTTTGCTGATATCAAGTAATTCCCATTGTATGCCTAAAAATAATTAATCAATTTTCCCTTTTTCCTTTCTGATCCACAGCAAGTGAACAACTTCACTGCTGAGCTTCAGGCAAAGCCAGAGTACCACAAGTTCCTTATTGGTCGAGGAGGGGTCAATATTCGCAGAGTACGAGACAAGACAGGGGCGCGTATCATCTTTCCCTCAGCAGATGATGCAGAGCAGGAGCTGATCACCATTGTGGGCAAAGAGGAAGCTGTTCGTCATGCACAGAAAGAGCTGGAGTGTTTGCTCAAAAATCTGGTAAATGTTTTCACTGTGGTTAGAATAGAATAGACAATCAAAACCTTACAGGCTCCTCCTCTGTTGTGTAGGACGATGTTGTGGAAGACACCATGGACGTGGACATTCGACACCACAGACACTTTGTGTGCCGGAGGGGGCAGGTTCTGAGGGAGCTGGCAGAGGAGTACGGAGGCGTAGCTGTGAGCTTTCCTCGCACAGGATCCAATAGTCAGAAAGTCACCCTTAAAGGGGCAAAAGACTGTGTGGACGCTGCAAAGAGACGCATTCAGGAGATTATTGAGGACCTGGTAATAACAAGTCTAACATCTATCAACAAAATTACACAGTATGTTTCTGATCAACAACTTGTTTGGATAACAGGAGTCCCAGGTGAGTGTAGAAGTGGCAATCCCTCAGCGCTACCACAGAGCCATCATGGGCCCCAAGGGCAGCCGGATTCAGAACATCACCAGGGAGCACGAGGTCCAAATAAAGTTCCCTGAGAGAGAAGAAAGCACTGCAGGTCTGTCAACACTCTCGAACGGCTTAAATTACTTGTACTTGTGTTACCATTTTTCTGACTTATTTATATATATATATATATATATATTTATATATATATATATATATATGTGTTGTCTGCTTTTAGGCCAGGATGCTTTACTTCAAGAAAATGGTGACATCAGTCCTGAGGCTGAGTTCATCCCCCGAAAGTGTGACATCATCACCATCTCTGGACGGGCAGAGAAGTGTGAAGTCGCTAAAGTGGCTTTGTTGGTATGGCCTGTACCACTTTAGCTAACTGCGAAACATTCAAGACGGGGGTTTTGTTACTATTTTAATTTTCTTTCAGGCTTTGGTTCCTATCACGGAGGACGTCCAGGTGTCCTATGATCTGCATCGCTATATAATTGGTCAAAAGGGAAGTGGCATCAGAAAAATGATGGAGGAATATGAGGTTTGTTCACTAAAAAACTAAACTAAGTAGATTAATTGATACTAAAACCTAGGATTATGATTGTCACTTCTAATGTGCAGGTGAACATCTGGGTGCCACAGCCCGAAAGGCAGCTTGATGTGATCAAGGTGACCGGTCTGGCAGCTAATGTGGAGCGAGCTAAAGTTGGATTACTGGAAAGAGTCAAAGAACTACAAGCCGAACAGGAGGACAGGGTACGGACAGTTAAATGAAGCCTCTGATTATACAGTATTTTCTGTCACATAAATATTGGCTTTTCAACAACTGTTGGCTGTCTGTCTTCCTGTAGGCCTTGCGCAGTTTCAAGGTCACTATGTCAGTCGATCCAAAGTTTCATCCAAAGATCATCGGTCGCAAAGGAGCAGTCATTTCTCAGATAAGAAAAGACCATGACGTCAGCATCCAGTTTCCAGACAAAGGGGACGAGCAGCAGGTCTGAAAATGATCAATTACAACTATTCTATTAATAACCACTCGCTGTTTACTCTAAAGATCTAAAACTATCTTCCTCTGTTTTCTTCAGGACCTGATTGTGATCTCAGGCTACGAGCGTAACGTAGAGGAGGCTCGGCAGGCCATCCAGCAGCTGGTCTCCGAGCTCCAGGACATGGTGAGTCAAGACGTGCACCTCGACCCCCGGACCCACGCGCGCATCATCGGGGCGCGCGGCAAAGCCATCCGCAAGCTCATGGAGGAGTTTAAGGTCAGGTTACACACTGGCACTGGGCTTTTGTATTTCAAATCTGCTTTGGGACACATCTCGACTCTTGTTTTTCTCTGTTTTTGCTCAGGTGGATATTCGGTTTCCTCAGCCTGGCTCGGATGAACCGGACAAAGTGACAGTGACGGGACTTCCTGAGACTGTGGACAACGCCATTGACCACCTGCTCAATCTGGAGGAGGAATATGTGAGTGCCCAGTTACTTTTGCCTACGGATGATGGGACAGGAAACAAAAAAAAAAACATTTAATTTGTCCTTGCAGATGCTGAGTGTGACTGAAACCGAGACGTTGGCAGCTTACATGAAACCCCCGTCCCGATATGGGGGAGGCCCAGGAGGAGCAGGGGGAGGGGATGATGGCGGTCCGGCAAAGGGCTTCGTGGTCCGGGACGCCCCATGGAACGCAGCAGGGAACAAGGTTTGACAGCACAAAGACTGATTTGTTTTTTTGTCATAGATTTTACTTATGATTATAATTTATTTGAACATGTAAAAACAAAGTACATTATAATTTCCTTTTTTTTTAATCATATTCGACTAGGAGTGAGTATAAAATATGCATACTGTACCACTGGCTTTTCTCAGCCCAAAGCTCAGCCTCATACGTGCCTGATCTGAGCACGCCATTGCCCCGCCATGACTAAGACCCTTGCGGTTTCTTCAAGGCATCTTCCACACACTTACCACTGTCCATAACTAGCTTTGTAAATCTTTCGCAGGCTCCCGACATGAGCAGTGCAGAGGACTTCCCCACGTTCGGCACTGGCGTTGCCCCGAAGCAAACCTCAGCCTGGGGTCCGAAGAAGTTCTGAAATCATCAACAAACCTGTCTTGTTTATTCGAAAACTCGAATGCTGCTCGCCTTCCTTCCTTCTTCCTCGTTAGCGACCTCCTTTTTGTCCGTTTGTACGTCGTCCCTCATTTACCAACCTCTAAAAAACCAGCCGCAAAGACTTTTCCGGGAGATCTTCTCCTTCATGTTTTTTCCATGCGACTTTGTACGTGCAGTTTGGTTTTTCAGTGAGATGAGGAGGACTTTGGGAACTCTCACTTTGTGCTGTTTTGCTGTTAAGCTCTGACTCAGTTGCACTGCATTGGCGACCTTTCTAAAGCTGTCTAATTCTGCTGACTGCCAATAATGTCCCGCCCTACTGCTCTTGAAACTTTTATATCAGTAAAATGTGAAGGAGGGTCCAAGGAATTTGTTCTTGGACAATGGGAGTTTATTTTATAACATTTTTATTCATTGATTTAATTTTAAGTCGGTATTTCCTGTTTTACAGTGTACAATGCTTTTACATGTATTTTCTTTTTCACGAACTACATCAGCAGACAAAGCACTTTTGTTTGTGTGTTTGTGTGTCCACAGGAAATTTCCTCTTACAGTTGTATTTATTTAGGACCAAGCTGGATTCTGCAAACCAGGGCTGCACGATATGAGAAACAAATTGTGATATTTGATAACTGTCTTTCATGATGACGATATTACTGTGATATTTATACCAAGCCATTTAAACACATTTACACAATTTAAACTAAAATCTTAAGCATTTAGATTTATCAGAAAATTGTGTCATGACAAAATTAGGACCAAAACAAGTAAATTAGAAAATAAAAGCTAAAACTGAACACGAACAAAACATGGTCAATCTCCCTGAAATGGGGAAGACCTCTGCGATTGCACAATATTTTGTAGTTTCTTGCAATACGTTTATATATGGATATTGCGTCCCATAATGTTGTGATACTAATAAGTAACATAATTTGCCGCTATATTGTGCAGCTCTACAGCAAACCACTTTTTTCAAGTTTTTTGTTTGTTTCTTATTTGCGCACTGAAAAAGATTTGGGATTTGTCTTGAAATCGTTTTTGACTGAAGTTCGTTCTGTGTCTGCACTATTTATTTATTCCCAAAAGGAGATATTTTTATTTGAACTTAACTGTGATCATGCATTTTGATAAAAGCACTCACTGTAGCTTGACGCTTAAGTTGAGAGTGAATGCAGTACATCAGGGTCCGAGGAACATGTGGTTAATGTGCAAGTGTACAAAGAACTTTTCGCTATTTTTTTAAACTTGTGTGGGGGTTATGTTGGTTCCTGGCATACCTGGAAGACTGAGCGTATGTGTGCGTTACTACTGTATGTATATCTGTGAATGAAGCTGAACCAAACTTTTACATTTGGTCCGTCTCTCTCTTCGATGCTGTTTTCTTAGCTCATGATTACTTTTGCAGTAGACACTCTGCTGCCGGAAATAGGATAAGATCAATAGCTATATTTGTATGTCCTCTATTTGCTGCTACTTAGTAAAATTGACTCTGTGCATAACTACAAATCATAACAACGCCGCCCAATAAGTGACTTCCTGTTTCGATCCAGCACACCAAAATAAAAGCACACAGCTCGTCTCATTGATTAGTTCAGCAGGTACTTGCAACATTACAAGAATATAATTAAATACACGCATTTTAAGTGTTTTGTCTGTTAATCGTTAGGCAGAAAGAAAGTTAAACTAATGAACTGCTGAACTATTGAATAAAATGGTGCTTTTATTTTGGCGTGCTGGATCGATACAGGAAGCCACTTCTTGGGCGGCGTTGTTATGATTTCAAGTTATGCACAGAGTCAATTATGCGGCTAACAAATAAAATCTTTAAAGCAACTTTTGCTTTAATTCAAAGCAGTTATGAACATATAAACCCCTGCAGTGTTCATTTAGGTGATTGAAATACTTTGACAGATTTAATCAAAGTCATTTTCGCTGACTTGTTACAGGGTTTATGCAGGTAGCAGCACTCGGATATGTTTTAATGGCACAAATGCAACACATCTATGCATTTGAAAGTTCTCTAGAGGGAATGAAAGGACTTTTGAATATTGGACACGTCAATTGGAAGCTGACAAAGTTTGCTGAAACTTTCAACAAATATAATTGAATAAGTTTGGCCTATCACTTGTGAATTTTGATGAGCTCATGAATAATAAAATGAAGCAAGGTCATTATTTTCCACATATATATTTAATGCCTGCTGGAATTGACTTTTTAATGCCTCACAGAAACACTGTCTAAACCTTCAATGACAGTTTGAAAGAGCCCCATATAATTTATATTTAATGCCCGAGGAACAGATGCTTTGTCCGTGTGGGAGAAGCAGTCCATGAATCAAATCTTAGCTAAAACATAATCAAAATTGACACTGCTGAAATAACCTAAAAACCTTTATAATTCGAACCAACCTGACAACAGAGACTGCTATGCAACAGGATTGTTCAATACATCTCATTTTCCATAGTTAAAGTTGAAAGCTGCTACATTTGTGCGCTTGTTTTTTGTTTTTGTTTTGTTTTTTTCCAAACGTCAGGACAGAAATAGTTGTGTGAAAACGAAACTATTGGCCTTATTGTGTCGACAGCATTTTGGAAACGGTGTGAGTGAGTCGAGTATGCAACGCTGCAATAACATGTCAGTGACCAGTTTTTCTTAAATAAAACCTCAAAACAAAGAAACACCACTTGTCTGTTCTGTTCGCCTCTTCAGCATAAATGTCCTTCTTTGCATACGGTTTATTTTTTTTATATAAATCAGGAAGATATGATTTATGTAACAGCCTGTACAACACAACATACAGAAAACAATACAAATTAAATTATACAAAGCAGCACTGGGCAGAAATGACCCATATAGTCTTCACATTTTTCTTTTTTTTTTTGAATGAAAGTTTTTCTCTGTCAAACCCCAAAGATTTATCATTTAGATCACAGCTAATCAATACTGTGCTGTTAAAAATGTTTATACATTAGAAGTATATTTATAAATTGGCAACAAAAGTGTGGGGGAAATGCACTTTGAAAACCTTTTACAATCAGTCAATGCGAAGATGCGAAGAAATAAACCTTTGACAAATGTAAACCAATGCTCAGGGGGAGGGAAAAAAACAGCCCTAATTAAATAACATTCACTTGTAAACAGCAGATGGCGGCGATAGCTTGATAACTGATTTTTGAAAAACCTGGTTAGATGCCTTTGAAAAAAACCTCTTTTAGAACATTTATTTGTAAATACATTTAAAGGTGATATTTGTAGCCTAGTCTGAAACTTAGACCTATGTTCGCTTTCCCAAAAGGTGCATTTTCTTTCTCCAGTTGTACCCTTTAGTAGCCAGAAAACACACAAAACAGGAGGTCTTCAAAGTATTCCACTGTAAACAATTCTCCTCAAATTGTAAACCCTCCTAGATTGTATTAGGTCAGTTTTTTTCTATAGATCAGACGGTGTTTGTGTGCACGTTGGCAGGGAAAGCTTCTAAATGGGGATTGAAAGTAGTAACACTGTCTGGAAGTGAGAAGTTGTAATTAAGTGCCAAAATCCGTGACCAGTGAAATGAAAAAAATAAAAAAAATAAAAATGTAGCGAAATAACAAACGTGTTGTGTCGATGAGTTTACGTTTTAAAAAAATTGCCCACAAATGTTCATTAACATAAAGTGCAGGCAGTGTCTTGAAACCGCCAGAGCCCCCGCCTGTGCAAGAGTCCGAGAGTAAACAGCCAAAAGTAAGAAAAAACGAATGCTTGTTCCTCAGCACGATGTCTCTGGCTCAAAAGGCTGGGCTTGGATTTGGTTGTTCCGTTTCCAAAATGTCCCCTCTTGGTTGTTGTGTTCATTCGACTCGTACGAGCAGTCCATAGAGCATCGTCCCGCCTTGCTCTTTAGTGATCCACTCGATCTCTGAGCTGCTGAAGCGTGGGTCAAGGGACTCGCTCTGGCTCACCGTCTGGGGCCCCGCTTTGTAGGACCCGGGACGCACACAGACCTGGAAGCCCACCTGCGCCTGGTGGCAGCGGTGAGAGCGAGGATCTTGAAATCTGCAACAGAGGACAGCGAGTTACACTACGACATCATATCACTTTTGAATTTATATTTGCAGGTGACACTTACTGCACTTTGGGAGCAAAGGTTTCTAAGCCGGAGTAACGCATTGTGGGAGAGAGGTGCACTCTGGGGACTTCTCTGCCCGGGGCGCTATACTCGTCTGCTTCACTGTAGTCATTAGGGCCCTCTGTTTTAACAGGGGACACTGAGAACACAGATGATGCTCCTGCAACAAGTTATTTCCTGTTAATGTTTTACTCTTTCTGATGATATTTGTTTGAACAAGACATTCTGCGACTTACCAGACAGCAGCTGGTTATGATCCAGTGTTCGCCGTAAAGCTCCAACACTGGTGCCATGGTATGCAATATGCCACTTTTTCATGGCATTTGAAACCTCACAGTTTGCCTTTATCCTGAACACATGGCACAGGCACAGCAAAGTGTTGAAAACTAATTCATGACTAGGATTTGCTGTAGAAAAACTGTTATCAATAAATGGTAGTCTTGTTACCTGAGGGCAAAGCGGCACCACCCAAAGGGCAGGGCATAGTCCCGCGGAGGCTCTCCTCTCTTGTAATACGCCTCATCCCCTCGAAGCTTGTGACACGACTCACAGTAGCAGAGATTGTACTTGGCGTCTTCACTGAAGTACCCATCTGAAAGACAAAGATGTTAATGTGGGTATTAGTCAAAATTCAGGACAAAGTCAGTCATTCACCTGGGAGAGTGAGCAGCTCCTTGAAGCGAGAGCACAGTGCCTGGTATTCACACGTCTTATTGGGGTTGACCTCTGGAGGTGGTGTCCAGCACACACTCTCTTTGATTCCTAGTCATCAAGTCATCAAGTAAAAAGTATTATAAAAACACAGATATTACACAGTTATATATGTATAAAAAGTCAGTTCTTTTACCATCAACCATGTCAGCCTTTTCCATATCCCCTTGGCAACGAGGCTCAGTGCTTTCTCCAGCAACAGCCGGCACATTGTTTGTTACTATGGTGACCTATATGGATGGATTTGCATTAGAGAGGGCAACTCTCTGAAAGTAGAGCCTAAACTGTCACTGACCTGTTCACACTGGCCGTAGAGGTCAATGATAGGGTAACAGGGTGAAGGTATGTCCTGAGCGGCCACTCCTTGGTCCATACCATTGACATAAAGGTGGAGACAACTGTTAGCATCCACTAACAGGCCCAACACCGTCCCCTCCGGGCAGGTGTCCAGGTTAGGACCGTAGTTCTCACAGATCTGTGGATGGTGGTTAGACAAGCATTTAAGAAAAGTTGTGTGATGTTGATCTACCCCAAAAATGTAAACTGTTTTACATGAAACAAATTCTGCACCTTTAATGAGTTGTGGAAGACAGAGTCTCTCTGCAAAAGCCATGTGGAGCGTTTTAAACAGCAGGCAGTGGAGGGGAAGTTCAGCCGGTCAGGGGCGTGGCCTATGACCCCTAATGAAAGTGAAGATGTCCACGATGGGTTCAGGCGATCAATCTGAAACTAGTAGGGAAAACATATTGTGACTAAGAGCTGTATAGTTCAAGCACAGGCTTAAATGGACTTATATTAAGATAAGATAAGATAAACCTTTATATTTATATTGCACATCATTCTATCATCTTTTAAAATAAGGACATTAACATGTTTATTTTATGTGCTGAACATGAAGGTAAAACACCTAAAGGTATTTCCGCCTCACCGGCATAGGGTACAGTTTAAATCAAAAGGGGGTATGTGGGGGTAATAACACTATGTGAAGGGCACCACCCCACCTCAGAACAGTTTTACTCAACAAACATGTATGGACAACACAGCTTAATGTATTTTCTGTTTCTATGTTTGCATCATTAAAAGTGTTTGCATAATAAAGGCTGCTAAGTCACGCTGTCATGTTGGAATTTGTCTGACATATTATTGCTATTTTATTTGAAGGAGTAGTTTGTGAAATCTTAAAGCTCTGATATATCTGAGAAGGGCAGCTACATTCAGAGTTACCTGGAAGAGCTGCTGCCGTGACAGAGGCTGCGCAGTGACGAGGAGGCCCTGGTTGTAGCTGGACACTCTGGAGGCAGACAGGCTCTGGTTGGACAGTTGGATGTTTTTGCCATGATTTTCTAAAAAGGTCATGACAGTGGGCACCAATGGTCCAGGCTCACACTCCACCTACAACAAACCAACCATGTCTAGAAAATGTCCATTCAACAATTGTACTGAAATTATATTTGTTCAGACCTCTCTCACAGGACTGCTGTCCTCTTCCCCTTCACTGCAGCTGTCCGACGTCAGAGAGGGTGCCTTCACGCTCTCCACGTCCTCTGAGAGAGACGAACTGACGATGCACGCAGCAGTGATCTTCCCATACAGGTCCAACACTGCATATACATTCTGCACGAGCCATAAAGACATAAATGCATAAATACAGTATCTTCATTAGGACAACCACCACTGAACTGCGTGTGCTAATGATCTTACCTTAGCTACTGCAGTGGCAGCTGGGCCCATGTCCTCTCCATCAATGAAAATATGCATTGTGTCATCACTGCACCTCTTCACTCCAACACGGTTTCCAACCTGAAAAACAAACACAAGGCTGTAAATGTGTAGCTGTGGTTCAAAAACGAATTAAAACCCATTGTGTTTTTAGATCAATAAATAAATGTATGTTGTACTTTGTATGTTATCATTAATAGACGACACAAAAAGAAGAGCAGCTTACAATTAGTCGGTCCAGTGAACAGCCATAGTTCTGCCGCAGTAAGACTCCATTGCGTCGGACTTCATTGCCACTCAGGAGCCAGGTGACTTTGGTCCGAAGTTGTGGGAGTGAGGGGGAGAGGCCAGACATGGGGCAGGAGGGCAGCTCTGGAGGCGCCAGAGTGGTCAGTCCTATGTGCAGTGAACCACTCCACTGCTCGTCCACAACATCGATCCTCACCTGAGAAAACACCAGGAAATAAAGTGTTGCATCAGAGATTTTATACATAGTAATTACTACAACATATTCTTCTACTTTTGTCAAACCCTACCTCAAAGAGTTCATCGTTCTTTAGTTCCTTTGCACTGAACACAATTGCATGTGAATAGCCTCCAACTCTAATGGCTTGCCAACCTTCACCGAGCAGCACTACATTTTTACCATGTTTGCTGTGAAACCGGTGAGCAACACCTGCTGCTAAAAACAATAATGAGGTTAAACACAGAAGGCTTCGTCTCTTTGTTGTAAGAAGTAGTATTGGCTATTCAGAGCTGACCTGGGTAGTGAATGGGGAAGCTGTTCTCTGTGACATTACTTGTACACAGACTATTATCCAGTGGACCTGAGGAGCTGGTAATAGACACCTGAACACACTGACCATACAAGTCAATCACTGCAAACACCTCTGAGGGAAGAAAAACACAATGTTTCAATACTACATTAGGGTATGAAAGGCTCATTTTGTTTTCTGTTGGGTTTTGTGTTCACCTGATGGAAGACCAGTACAGGCAACTCCCTGATCCACTCCATTAATGTAATAGTGAAGGTCTCCAGTGGCTGTGCGCATCATCCCAATACGAGACGCTGAGGTGAGGGAGTCCAGATCACATCCATAGTTGTTGCGCATTGTGTTACCATCTTGCATAATGGCAGTCCCACTGTAATCAACACAGTTTAATACAAAAAAACTACTTAAAATACCGTATAACCTAGTCTCAGTTCATTCAATGTTTCTGTACCTTAGCATCCAAGTATCATAATCAATATCAGTCATTGTGTTTGGAAACTCCAGCTCCTCAGGCCTGATAGCGGTCACTCCTGTAAACACAAACAGTAAACAGAGGAAATCATTAATGTTGTCTAAAATAAATATGACACTTATGTCACACAGTCCTTTATGTACCAGCTTCGATTGATCCCGACCAGCGGTCCACCATCTTTTGAATAACAATTTCAAAAAGCTCTCCATCGCGAAGGCACCTGCAAAAAATATTAATAACGTCAGATTTTGAGTCAATACATCTATAAGCATGTTGTCAGCGCATTACCTGTTGGAAATGACAATAGCGTCATTAAACTCGCTTCGACTGTTCTGACGGAGAGCAGTGCGCCCCCCGTTGGTGATTACAGCATTATTTCCATGAAGCATGTGGAAACGCAGGTCACTGGTGGTGATGGCTCCAGCGATGGAGCAGGGGCTTCCAGGAGACAAGGCTGTGGGTCCTTCTGAGCAGTCCTCTGGGAGAGGAGGGAGGTCAACTGAGGGAGAGAAGGCAACAAGCTTTAATATAATATATAAATATAACCGACCGTGTCTTTCAATAGATGACAAAACCACTTCCTCACCCATGTCATCCATAATAGTGGCCTGAGCTGCCTGACCATACAGGTCGACCACAGCATACACACTAGGGGGTACATTCCAGGCTGCTGGGCCTTGAGGCACTCCATTTACAAAGAAGTGAAGGCTGCCATCTTCTTTACGCACTACACCGACTGTATCACCTGCCTGAGAGAATTGAGCATAAAAGGACACATTATAATATAGTTCCGCTGATGTTATACATAATAATGGACACAAATTGCTCACTTTTAGCCTGTCCAAGTTGTGCCCATACTCATCCAAAATGGTTGTTCCATTGTGCATCACTCCATTCCCTGTCATCATCCATGTCCCTGAAGAAAGTAGCACAAATAAAACATTATTTTGCACTTATATAAGAATTAAGATTCAACTTTATTTTAAGATGCAATTGATAACTTACCTGAACGTAAATTAGTCATGGTGGAGGGCAGCTGAAGGTAGGCGGGATTGTGTGTTGTGACTCCAATTTCAATTGATCCTGCCCACTTGTCGACCATCTTATCAATACGTACTTGAAAAACCTCATTGGATCGCAGCGGCCTGTTGCTTAGTACCACACCATGGTTGAAGTCATCAATTGCACTAAAACCCCAACGTATTGCAAACACGTTAGATTTCAGGGGAGAACCAGACCATTAACATGCAAGACCTGCAGACATGGCAGAGGACTCACTATGGTCTTAAAGCTGTCCTGCCGTCACCAATGATAGCAGCTTTTTGGCCACAGTTTGGGTGAAACAGCAAGCGGTCAGGTGCTTCAGCGTCTGGAGTGAGGGACAGGGCAGGTCTTGGTCGGCCCACATCGGGTGATAAAGCTCTCATAATGGCATTGTTGCGACGCAGGCGGTCACTGTGGTTGTGGTTGTGGACAATGGTGACTTTGACAGCCATACCATAGAGGTCCACCACACCATAGACCACACCCGGCGTTTGAGCCGCTGCAACCCCTGAGACAAATATCCCACAGCCACATTTCACTCCTCACATCTGTGTTCAAATGTCTCGCTTAAAATGAGAGTGTTTATCTTACCTTGATCTATGCCATTGATATAAAAATGCAGTGCTCCACTGGCCTTCCGCATTAAGCCAATATGATCTCCTTCCTAATGACATGAAAAATGATTATCAGTTCATATTGTTTTAGTTAGAAAGAAATGACAGAGCTTTAAGGCTTCTTCTGAGAAAGTTGTCACCAACCTGAAGTTCATCGAGGCTAAATTCACAATATTCCCTACGTGTTCCTTTCCCATTTGTTAGTATCCCACAGCCACTCATCATGATTGTTCCTGATAAAAATAAACTTTGATTATAACACAAAGTCTTGCCTAACTTAAATGTCAGTCCTGATACATTACCTGAGCGTAGATTAGTCATAGTAGCAGGATAGTCCAGATTATTTGGGTTGTGTGTGGTCACTCCAATCTCTATTGATCCTGACCATTTGTCCACCAGTTTATCAATACGTATCTACTCACACATTATAGATTACATTGTGTGCTATGACAAGAAATAATTCTAATAAGTTAAAAATACAAACCTCAAACATCTCGTTGTGTCTGAGTGGCCGGTTGGTCATAACAACCCCATTGTTGAACTCATCCAGTGGCCTCCTCCGCTCTGCTGTTTTGTTGTTGTTGCTCAGTTTGATCAGAGTACCACACTTTTCGTGGAACAGCAGTGCATCATTGGTGGTCATGCCCCCTGTCAGAGCGCCAGGTCCTGGCCCTCCATTCCCAGCAGGACTGTTATTAGTGCTCCCTCCGTCTCCCCCTACTCCACCTCCTGTGGAGCCACTGTCACTGTTGGCTGTGGTTCCCCCGCTGCTGCTCCCTCGGTCGTTTCGGGAGGACAACTCACTACCTGTGTGTCCTGCTCGGCCATTTCCCCCATCAACACCTCCTCCACCGCCGCCATCCTCCCCACCGCCCTCATCCTCTGAGCGGTAAAAAGATACTATGGCATTGTTGAACACGTCAAAAAGCTGGTGTTCCGTTAAAACTGAAAGACAAACAGGAACAGGAAGCATTGAAACTAAAGCGGATATTACAGAGCTAATATCTACATTATCGACCTGCACAAAAGGTTATATTGACCCAGATGAATCCAACGAATGGTCTAAGCAGGGCTGACAATTTTTAAGTCAGGCCAAATTTCAGCTTCACCGCTGCTCACGATGAACTACAAACTGCAACTTGCAAGACTCAAAAGTCTTGCAAGTCTTAAAGTAAAATAAATCACACAAGCACAGCTTTACAGTGCAAGACAAATTCAAGACCTCACCTGTTTCTGGCTCAAGGTTGTTAGGAAACTTGTCTGGTCTGCTGTGACTGCAGCTAAGCTCAGGCACTAAATACAAAACAAAAGCAGTAAAAATGTTAAAATGTAACATAGAAGACACACTTCTACAACTGCAAGTATTTATACCTTCATCTCCATGCATTAATCCATTCATTGCTGCCACATTCATCAGTGCCGTTATCCCAGGGTCTTCTCGAGTACCACACACAACCACCTCCTCTTCCTCCTCCCCATCCTCCTCGTCCAGCTCCTCAGACTCCCTATCGGCGCAGGCCGGGGGTGGCTCACAGCTCACCACAGTCACTTGGGTGCACTTTCCATACAAGTCCACCACAGCCCACAATTTGGGCGGTAGTCCACTGGCTGCTGCGCCACAGTCCTGCCCGTTCACCCAGAGGTGGAGTTCTCCCCGAGAGCTGCGCTGGATGCCCACGCGGTCACCCTCAGCTAACTGATCCAGGTCCCGTCCATATTCCTCCAAAACCAAGCGCCCGTCCCGTACCACTGAGCAGCCAGACACGATCCATGAGCCGCCCTTCAGTCCTGTGGCACTGCTTGGAAAGTCCAGCGCAGCTGGGTCCAGAGCTGTCACACCAATTTCAATAGAACCACTCCATGAGTTCACCTATCAAAGATAACAAAAAACATGTTTTATCAAACAAAAATAACAATTACAACACAACACACGGGGTAAAGAAAACTGACAATCATAAAGCAACTTTAAAGAGATTAGAATTACAAAGAGAAGATTGTATGTAGCTGGTATTGATCTTCTCTGTCACGTGTGGGTTATAAACTACACACATTTGCCTCGTCTCGTGAAAGATCGGGTTATTTTTACTCCTCTTCAGAAAGCTCTTTGATACTAAAAACAGGACTGAATGCACAAGACAAAACCACAGTATTCTAGCTAGTTTCAATTTTTGATAGTGAGGCGTAGAGGTTATGATATTGTTTAAGGGATGTTTATAAAGCTGCTTCACTGTACATTCTTGACCCAACACAGTACATTTTCATATTCATTTACCAAACAATGCCACATTTTTATGCCACAGCTTCTTACAGAAAACCTTGCCTCTGGATGACATTGAACGGATATCACATAACAAACCATATCAATTTCTTCCTCGAAATACTGAACTCTTCATAACTTTACAATAATGTGACGCGTCATCGATTTGCTACATTATTATTGTTTTTAATTCAGAATATATTCTATTAGAATATTTTCAAATAGATTTAGGAACCACTGATCTAAACCAAAGTCTGTTCTCAAAATTTAAGACAACACAGAAATCACAATATCAGAGAATTTATCTACATAGAAGACTTTAGGCTGACTGGTTCAATATGAGCTAGTACTGACTCGGATGAGCAGACAGGCATCTCTTTCCCCTCTCTTGCTCCAATGACTGGACCTCTGCATCTTTCCCACGTCATTGAACCAGTCCTGTGAATCTTACATCAGGCTTTTATGTCAGGCTAATTTCTAATAAATGTTTTTATTCACTTGCACTCTCTTGCATCCATTTCCTAGGCTGACCTGCTTGGTGATTATCTTTACTATACTCTTTGATGGAATCGTATTGATTTTTTTAGCAGCTTCCCTAATATGCTTTTGCAAAGGCTTCTGTGTATGCATGTCATGTTTGAAGTTTGTGTGGTTCATTCCTATTCTCCCTCGACAAACAACACACGCACACATATAATATATAATAGCAAAAGTAATAACTAAAAATAGTATTAGTTCCCAAGGGAATAACAATAGCATTGCAGGTGAAGGTTACCACACACACAATCAACATAAGACAATATTTAAAATGTATATGTGCATTAGGTTTATTGGTACCAGCAATATTATATTACACATTGAACAGTCGAGAGAGGCTGGAGTGGTCCTTTCGTGTTACTCTTCACCAGTGACAATCTAAAATCTATAATGATCCACTGCAGACTGGGAGGCACCGATTCACTGAACAACTCCGGGGCTAGTAAATACAGAAAGCCATGATAAGACCACAGAGGTGGGGTCATCGGGCCTCATACTGAAGGGGCGGCTCATTAGCGGCTAACAAGCGGCACCAGAGCACTGTTATCATCTGCTAACCTTAAATCATTTTACGAGCTTTGTATTTGTGTCAATAATGACCTCTCTCTACACCAGCACTACCCTCAGTCTCTCAAGACGTGTGTCCAACATGCCAGTACTTAGGACTTCTATGATCAGCTACAGAAGTCTATGTCCCCCTTGAACAGACAGATGGGCAAACCCCTGCCCGGCCCAGTAGCCCTGCTCCCGCTGCCCTCATCTCTGCTCGGACAGCGACAGTTGTCGCGGCCTCTGCCTTGTTTACCTTTTTGTCAATGCGGACAGTGAAGACATCGCGGTCCCTCAGGGGCTCCTTGCTGAGCACCAGGCCATGGTTGAACTCCTGGACTGGCTTGTTGCGCCGGGCGGTTCGGTTCGAGTTGGACAGGCCGATCAGCTTTCCGCTCCGCGGATGCAGCTCCGCCGCCATCTTCAGTGGACGGCCAGTTTCACGACACTTTGTGTTTACGACAGTAGAGTAGTCATCCGGCAGGTTTATGCAATTTACATACAGCACTGCACATGTACAGCCTGCACATATGTGCACTGCACATCAACATACAGCACTGCACATGTACAGACAGCCTGCGCATATGTGCACTGCACATCTACATACAGCACTGCACATGTACAGACAGCCTACACATATGTGCACTGCACTTTTACAGACCGTAGACTGTATATACAGACAGCCTACACATATGTGCACAGCACCACAGATCTATAATAGTTTTATTATGGGGGGGGGGGGGGGGGACACACACCAACTATGTTCCAGAGACAGACACACTGGCCAGAGCACCATGGAAAACATATTTACATGATCGCACAAGTCGTCTCTTGTCATAAACGCGTAAGAACGTACACACTAGTGTACTTACTGTTTGTTACAATTCCCTCTGGACATAGAGGAACAATATTGTGAATTACAAATTATATAGGCTGTATAAAAAACGACAACTGCACACAAACATACATAGGCCTACATTGTCACAGAAAAATAACGGGAAATGAAATGACCTTCTACTCTTTTATCCACTAGAGGGCACCAAAGACTGCCCAATGCGTTGTTTCGTTTCGTTTAACAAAAACGTACTTGAAGCAAAGTGGGTAAAATAAAATGTTTAATTGGATAAATCCACAGGGATTTATCCAAAAACAATAAAAGAAAAAGGAATGAAAAATTAAACAACTTTGATGTTGAAATCCCCAACTAAAATAGACATAGCTAAGCAGGACAACTGTAGGAGTAGACTGACATCTCCTTGACAGCTAAATTCATATCCAAATTCTTCCCTTGAATCTCTATCTTTTCGAGACAGCCAGTCAAGAACTGTGTTACAGCACCATCTTCACCTTTAAACACAAAAGAATATGTGACTTATTTGCTCATCCATGAATTGTTTTTTTTTTTAACAAAAATCTCACCCAGGAGGCCTCCAATGGTCAGGGAACCTTCTGTCCACATGTTTGAATATCCAGGGGAGCTCATTGAAAGCCTCTCAGTTGCTGATCCATCCAGACACACCGACAGTTCTTCACTCTTTAAGTTTAGCTTCAGCCTCCTGAAAGCTTGTTTTAAGTAGACTTTACCAACACCAAAGGAGAGAGCGATCTCCTATGTTGTAAAAAAGAATTCATTAATTATCATTCATTAATAGTTTCACGATGCAGTATACTGCCCTGATAAAACATGTACACAAAACATACCTTTGTACTTTTATCAGCCACTAAAGACAAGAATGGCTCTTGCCCTGGGTTTTTGAAGCTACAGATGGTCCCATCCATCTCATTAAAATCCCCCCAAAATTCAATGTTCATTTCTTCTTCAGCTTGTGTGGAAAAAACTGGGAAAACATACCATAAAAAATTAGAAAATGTACATATTTCAGTACCTAGTTTTTTGAAGGATAATACCTATAAAAGTCCAAAGCAATAGTACGCACTCACCTGAGGTGTTAAAAACAACAAAGCCTTTGCCAGGAAAGTAGCTGCCTGGTTTAATGTTTTCAAGGCATTGCCACATCTCATCTTCTTCTGTCCTCCAGGGCACACTCAGATTCAGCCAGCTTCCCTCCCGTAAACAGCCATCCAACTGTGGCTTGAACTGCAACAAGACAAATGCCACTAAGAATAATGGATTATAATACAGGTCACTGTGTTTTAAACTATGTACCGGGACAAGCAATTTTCCTGGGTTAATTAGAATCCCACCAAGGGCCAGCCGAAGTGCACCACCGAAGATCTCTGCTTCCTTTTGGGGCTGTAAACCGGCTATCAGTGGTTGTGTCCCATCCACTATTAAAACCACAAACTTGTCTTGGTTTCTTAATTCCAGCTTAGTAAAGGGAACAAAAGAAGAAGTCAGAAACAAAACTCAAATGTTGAGTCCAGTCTTGGCTGAGTTGCTCCATTAACTCACAGTATGCCATTTGCCATCATTGAGTTTGGGGCCACCTGTCACACTCATCAGCATGCCTTCTCTATGGATCTGCATCAACGGAAACCCATCTTTTAAGCCCAGAACACACCAGTCTGCACCACTCTTGGTGTCTCCATAGAAAACAGACCCTTCTGGGTCAAATGTACGCAGCTGAAACGTTGACTTAATACTGAAAGAAACCATTTTATTTAGTCACAATATTGTATTTGAGCAGTGTCTTTGTAGTAATAGTGACTGTCTTCTTTTTCTCCATGTAGTCATCAAACTTAAACTATGCGGATATAAACATACCTCCTGAGCTCACTCATGTTTACTGCGGTTTGTACCAATGGTCTCCAATCGTCCCTGTCTTGGCCCAGGTAGAAAACGTCTGCTCCTGAGACTTCTTTCTGTAACAGATTTGACATGGTTAAAAATGTCTGTCCATCACTTTTGCATCTCACAAAGTTTACAGCTTATATAGGGAGGCTTTTTGCACGGATGTTGTTTTATATTTTAGAGATTTAAAACATGCACCTCGTCACTTTCTTTGTCAAATTTCAACATACCTTATCCCGTCCATTCCCTTGTCCCTCTGCTCCCAATATAGAGAGCCCCACAGTAAGCAGCATTCCCTTCAAAGTCCATGACATGCTTGTGCCTGTCCTTCCACACCTAGTTTGACTCCTAGAATCAGAGCTTAGCTCTCGGTTGCTTTGCTGCTAAATGTAAGGCAGCCCTGCATGTGACTCGTTACACTGTCCTGGAGTACAGAGTGCATGGTCAGTGCATATTATCGATCACTGGATTGACACATGCTTTTGATATTTGATTGCAGCAGTGTTTATAATGTGTGGGTGGAGAAGCAAGATGACCACTGTGTACTGGATTAGTGCAACACATTTTAAAATGCCATATCTGAGTAGTATCCATTAGGTAGGCTACATATATATTATATGTACTGTATATGCTACATTTAGGCCTACTGACACTCATGTATGTAGCCTCGATCATTTACTTGGCTGAAAACAACATCAGGATGGGTGAGTGAACTAAGGTCACAGCACTTGTGTTTACTCACTCCATAGAAACCTTGATTGACCGCCTGCGTGGCCTGTTTGAAGTTAGCCTTTGGTCTAACTATTGAAGTCGAGCACAAAATATAGATTTTAACTTTTATAAATAGCAATCCCCCCCAAAGAAACTCAAGACACTTGAAGATATAAGGTATGTTCAATTTTTTAGTAAGTATTTCATAAACATTATCTTTTTATGTGAACGCCATAATATGAGGTAAGCATGTTCAAGTCAAATATTGATTTTGGTGACAAGTCTAATGTTAATTAATTCACAATTACAAAAACATTTCAGAGCATGTAAAAGTTGCTTATGTTGTTGTTGCTTATGTATATACTGACATGAATGTGACCAGTCACTGTGGGTGTTTTGTTCTATTTCTCTAATGTTATTTTTTGCTATGTGTTAATGTCCTTGTATTTGTTTTATGTTTGCAACGGACTCCTCCAAAAATGCTAAATGAATTCTGAATCTTCTCTTTGAAAATCAGAGAACAGAATAAGGATCACAGCCAGTTTGGAAATCACAATGACTTTGACTTGCACAATTCCAGCACCTGTCCCCAACTAAGTCCTTACATCCAATTAATATTAATGCAGCCCTTCAGTAGTAAAGACTGAGATCTGATGTAATGTCATGGTCACATAAAGGAGTAAAATGTGTGTTTGTCCTCATACATACCACAAGCCGCATTTTTTGTGTGGCCAAGACAAATTAATCACACTGGTCTATTCAAAGCCAGAATTGTACTTTTAAGGACTTAAAAAGGAAAAAATACTAGATGTCACTAATAAAACACATTATTTGCATATTCTGCCTACTCAACGACTACAGATCTCTCTATTACAGAATATGTCACAGTAGTAGGCCTACATAACATTTTGTGATCCCATTTCAAACAGAGGCTCTTCTTGCTTGGTCATCAGGTTAATACTTTATTTTGTTTGATTGCAGCAAGTTGAAACAGTAGACAGAAACGAGGAGGGAGATAGATAACGAGTATGTCAGAAAAGGAGACTACAGACGTTGGGGAGCTGTGGCTACAAGCCTTCGTATCAAATCTAAAGACAAAGTCATCATCAGGCAACATTAAACATCTTTAAAAATAACATTAACATACTCTGTGAGCTCTATATGGCACTGTATTACCCTAGACATGTACACAATACCAAAACTTTTTAGCCACACCCCTACGTCTACAGCTTCAGAGCAAAGCCATAAAATCTATCTCCATATTATAATTTCCATTATCAAGAAAACGTTAATTTACAGATCAAATTTCTTATGCCACATCAAGGCACCTTAACAGTTGAAATCTGGCAGATCCACGTCTCACTATAGATAGTTAATTAAATATCAAAGCAGAGGCACATTCATCTCAACTAAAACATACAGTAAATAGTTTATATGACCACCAGATTTCAATCCAGTCACTACAATACATCATTTTGCATGCTTTTGGTCTGTATGATAACCGAGACAAACTGGCATAAGAAATGGTCCAAAAATACAGCATGTGCATCTACAGGAATGGCTTGAGATATTGTATTAGACAGCAAGGCTTTATACATTGAAACTAACGCCCAAACTGAACAACACAGGTGGACCATTTACTTGAGGGATATGCTGCTTAGATTTGTTTTGGTTTTCTGAATCAAATGCCAATTTTAACACTTAGACACAATAAGCTTTGAACCATTCCCAAGGGGGCCTTTGTGCACCCTTGCAGTCAGTCACTCTGTGCTTAATTCATTTTCAATCCCAAAGCCATCCCAGCAGTACCGTCACGCGTCAGTCAGTACACTTATGAAATAACGGTAAATAAACTTAGATATGAAGCTATAAAATATGTGAAACAAAAGCGTACAATGTCAACCTTGGTGAAGATATAGATGTTTAGGAAGCAAGTGGTGCTCATGCGTTGTGGATACAGAAGCCAAGTTTCTAGGACTACTGTTATAGGCATACCAGATATTATACAGCTTTAACTGGTTATTGTATCAAATAAAAGACTGACTCTAGCATTAATGCAGCTGTACTTCATTAACCTCATGACAAGATTTACATTCATCATTTTAGGTACATCCTCTTTCCACCGGGTCAGAGGGCAAAAAAAAAACAGTTTGACAGAAAAAATACAAACAAAACATGAAACAAAAAGGCCCACGACAGTAGGACATTGGGCAGTTTCGGTCACCACTTTGGCTGCAGAGCTCCGCCTCATCCTAGTCTCCCGTCATGAGAGCGGTTTGTCCCAAACGTATTATCTCCAACAGTTTTGTGCCCTTATTCGTCAATTCCTTTCCAGAAATACCTCAATACCCTGAATCCTTTTTTCTCCTTCTTTCTTGTCATCATTAAGGGAAAGTGTTTGCTGTTTCAGCAAACTAAAAGCTACTCACAAAATGAAGGCTGACTGGTAAATATAATTTTAAGTGATAGAAATGAGATGATAGAAAAGGAAGTGCAATGGTCAGCCGTATTTCTAACCCAGTGACCAGCTACATATCTAAAGCAGCTACAATTGTCTCATTTAAGTGAGAACTTTAACTATTTGGTGCACATGACAAACTAAATGCTCTCAAAAAGATGCTCTCATCTGTCCAGTTCCACTGAGACATCAGAAGTGCAGATGATCAGTCATTGTCATATGCACTCAGCCACAGCCTTTCAGATGTGGACACGGCTAACATTTAGATGCACTGTGCATTCACAGAAGCTGCTCTGACTGAAGGAGGAACTTGTATGAGCCTTCAAACCACATGGAATGATGAAGCCATTCACGTAAATTCCCCTTCATTTACAGCAAGGCACACTTTCATACACAAAGACCTGCCCCACCTTTGTATGCAAAGATCCGCTTGTACTTGTCCATATACAACTTACAAATGTTGTCATTGCTTTAAAGCCTCACTTTGATTTCTGTTTTGTCTATTTGTGCCCACGCATGCCTCCCCAGAAGAGCTTATCCTCGTTATGTGGTGACTATAAAGGGAACTAATAGTTCACACCACACACACCCTGTTCATATTGGTATAATATAGATAATACGACGAGGGAAGAAGATTGATCAAGCTCTAGGACTATGACACACTACAGAATGACAGGAGAAATTGGGAGAAGACCGAGCAGGAGAAAAGTTTTCTTCAGTGCTTCTTTGCTCCTTCTCATCCCATTCTTGAATAAGTGCCTCGTTCAGATGTCTACTGAATACAAGAGAGGAGGGGGGTGGGTCCCGCTGCAGTGAGTACACTCCCCTGCCATTTCCCTCCCAAACAGCCTATGACTGTCCAGCGCTTGTCCTAAGGTTTGCTGTTGCTGTCCCGTTGTTTCTTGCCTCCGCTGCTGCCGTTGCTGTAGAGACTAGTGTTGGCCACAAGGGGGTGTGGTGCTGCACTCATATAGGGCCCAGTGGCGTAGTTAAAGATGGCGGGGAGGAAAGGCAGTGGTTCTACTTTGTCTCCACCCGGAGCCACCATGTTGAGAGCAACAGGAAGAGCAGCCAGGTTGTAGGGGTAGGCCAGGAGCTGGGGTCCATACAGCAGCGGGTAGGGATCTGGGTAGAAGGGCAGTTTGCTCAAGTCTCCTCCATTAGGAACCACCACTTTCCCCAAAGAACCAAAGGGAAGTGTCCCAGCAGGATAGGAGGACATGAGCAGGGTATCACTCTGCTGCTTATGGGTACGGTAGCTGTCCTGTACCGTGAGTGGTAGAGGATACTCCTGGGCAGTATAGTCCTCCACCTGTTGGCGGTCTAAGGAAGTGTCAGTCTCAGATGGGGCTTGCGAAGCCCTGGGGAGGGGCAGAGCATGGGCAGAGGGGCGCTCAGCAGTCACAGCGGCCCCATCTGGCTGAGAGGCCCGCTCAAGCTCACGTGTGCTGTGGGCCTGTCGGGTGCGCTCAGCTGGTTGTCCCACAGCGGAGGGAGGTCGGCAGGGAGACTTGGGCGTGTGTCTGTGTGCAGAGTTGCCATTCACTGTGGCAGGAGTGGGCATGTGTAGCGGGGACGGCACAGGGCTTATAGGCTCTTCTTTAGGCGCCAGTAAAGCATTGTGGTTATCCAGAACTTGCTTCCTCATCTGCTGCACTCTCTGCTTCTCTCTCTCCTTTTCTTTTTGCAGCTCCTCTCTTTCTTTGGCGCGTAAGGACGACATAGTCAGGTCTTGTGCTTCATCGGGCGAGTGACACCTGGCCTGGGGCTGGACTCTGAGATCGTGCGCCAAAGGTGGCTCCTCAAAACTTGAGTGCAGATACCTCCCACTCCCATTCTGTCTGTCTCTGCCTATAATGACCCCATCCCGTTGCCTGTACCCTGCCTCCGAGCGGGGAGCCGTTGCCATGGAAACAGGCGGCGGAGCAGCAGTGGTGATTCTGGTGTTGGTGGGACTTTGTACATGGCTGTGTATGTCTAAGTTTTTCTTACTCGGCGTGCGGTAATCTAGGCATTCCGGTCCATTCATGATCAGGACACTTTGCGTAACAGCGGGTAGCTCAAGTTTGCTGGGTGTAAGGTTAATGGGGTTGTCTAATTTAGGGTCATATTGAGGGGTAGGTTCTCGTTGTGAGAGTGTGGGCTCTGTAATTACACTGTCCTCAATAATTTGATGCTCTCTTGGCTGTTTGCTCAAATCATTCTCAAATGCATGCTCATTTGTACTATGTAACTCTGTGGGTGAATAGTTGATCACCGAAACAGTGGGGGCTAATGGTACCTGCTCATTCTCACTCTGTAATTCCCTGCTAACAACTTGTATTTTTGGCTCTGCATCTTTCTCTTCTTTGTCCTCTCTCTCTGGGGAACTACTCAAGTCATGGCGCCGGATATGCCTGTTTAAAGCTGACGATGTCTTGCACACTTTGTGACACTGTGGGCAAGTGTGTCGAGATAACGCCCTCCTACTAAGCCGACTCCGACTGGAAATAATATCTACTGTGCCAGAGCTTTTATCCTCATCATATTTTGTGATAGCTGGCGCTTGTTTTAGCCTGGCTCCCTCAGTTGGATCAGTAAGTGCTACTTTAGGGGCTGCTAACTGGGAGGGGGACTCTGCAGGCTTGGGATGCTGGGCTTTCTGGTGGTCTTCCAGCTTTTCCGTGGAGGGAAAAGTGGCCCTACAGAAGAGGCAGACAAACTCCAGCAGATGGCTCAGCTCGTGTTTGTCTCTCTTCCTGGCGCTTGAAAACCAGCGGCCACACGTACCGCACTCTGCCGCATTGTCATTAGTCCAGGGTCGCCTTTTGATTGCTGTGGGGGCAGCTGAGGTAGACTGAGGGGACTTGGGAGGGCTTAGAGGAGGGGGAGGTGTTTTAGAATGGACTTCCTCAACTAACTTACTTTCTTTACGCATGTGTTTGTCCTTTGAAACTAAACTATCACGCCTTTTCTTTTTCGCCCTTCCTGTGTCACTTTTTGATATTATATCCGCCCCGTCACTTGCTTCCTCCTCTTCCACATACTTCGATTTTTCTGAATCTTTATCTGCGAGATTCTTGAGTCTGTCTGCCCTCCGTTTGAGCCGCAAAGAGCGCTTAAATTTAAGTTTTCTTTGCCAAGTCTTCACTCTCTGCAGATGTGCCTGTGCCTTTCTTTTAGGCTTGTAAGAGTAGTACGGCCTCCATAAATCGTCCTCCATGTCGTGATCACTGTCTGGCTGCTCGCGCACCTCTTGACGGAAATAGTACTCCCGGACTGCATCTGGGCTGTACTGCTTTATCGCCTCCCCTTCATTGTGATTTCCCTCTGCCGTCCTATCGTCCTGTGTGTCTACGCTGGCCCTGCGGTGTTTGTGGTGATGGTGGGAGTGTGAGTGACGGGAATCTTTGACTTCTTTCCCAGATAGTGTCTCGCTGCGTTTGTTTTTTGGGGGTGAGAGGCTTTTGTCTCTCCTCAGATCTGTCTCGGAAATGCTGCGCTTCACTATAGCCTCCTCTCCAATGCGTACGGTTATCTGGCAAAGTGGCCCTGCGTCTTTGCCCTGTGAGTCTATGGTTGGGGGCTGCTGGTCTGTGGTGCAAATTTCACTCTTACTGTGTGACTTCCGTGATTTGTGTAACGATTTTGTCCCTGTGTCTGTGTCTCGTTTGCCTTTTGAGCCATCGTCAGTCACGTCTGAACTGTCTCTGGATCTTTTTCTGTGGTGTTCTAAATTGTCTCTTTGCTTTTTCATCGACTTGGGGCCACTTTTGTGTAATGCCTGGCTGCTACTTAAAGGGGCTGAGCTGTTTGTTTTGTCATTTCCAGATGTAACCTGATTGCTGTGCACGATAACAGAGGAGGACACAGATGCCCCATGCACTATAACAGAGGGTTTTGTATGACCATATGTTATCACAGAAGGCATGACTGTGTCTGGGCATCTACCTGACTTAGACATTTTGGTTTTACTGCTGTTAGACAGTTTAAAGCTCCCACTAGCCCTACCCTGCTCTGTCTCTGTTGCCTCTGCGTCATGTTTTCTTGTGTCTGTCTCGGGGAGCTGTGGTAGCTCCGCGGGCACAGTAACACAGAAGCTGTTGGGGAAGTCATCTGGGTCAGGCTTAACAGTGTGAGGATGGGTCCCACTCATGAGACTCTGCAGATCTCCAGGGCCCAGAGCACAGTCCAGGCCAGGCACAGGAAGAGAGGCTGCATCAGCCGGTGGCAGTAGCAGCCCATTATGCAAACTGTCACTGTAGGTCTTATATGGTCTCTTTTGGGAGCGCATAGGGAGAAGACGGTAAAGCTTCAGGGCATTTGCCTTCTGCTTATAGCCTCCATTAGCTGTCTTTTCACTGGAGATGAGGCTTGGGTTAATCCCGTGTATGGTTTTCTGGTGTGTTTTCAGATTGTAGTATGTAGCAAAGGCGTCCCAACAGAAAATGCACTGGTAGCGTCTCTCCCCTGTGTGCCACACCTCATGTTTAGTGCGGTACTCGGCTAAGGCAAAGACCTTATCACAGTAATGACACGGGTATTTGCGCCGCCATGAATGTACATTGGAGTGGCGTTTGAGGCTGGACAGGGTCATGTAGGAGCGCTCGCAGACAGAGCAGAAGTAGATGACATTGCCATCTACAACCTTTACAAAATGGTGCTCATCACCCGCCAGTAGCTCTGCAGCTGCTGCATCATCGCTTTGGATTTGAGCCAGGAGGCTCTGTGCTTTCTTTCCTGATCGCGCCTTAGTGATGTCCACGGGGCCAACAATCACTCCGCCTTCCACTCTCACCTCGCCCTCCTCCAGTGGCTCCTCTTTGGGCTGCATGGTAAGGGATGGAGGTCCCAGATTGGAGGGCAGCTCTGGTACTCGGCAGGAGGCCTCGTGGGAGTGCAGCCTCTTGCTGTGGATGAACCCTTTGCCACAGTAGCGACAGCTGAGGCTGCGGCTGCCGCGGTGTAGCCGCATGTGGACCGTGAGAGAAGCGGCGGAGCTGAAGAGCCGGTGGCACACGCCGCATATGAGCTCGGGCTTTAGACTTTCTGAGGGAGAATAGGAGGACGGGTGGGATGGTGCAATGAGACCCTCAGTGGGGGGAGGTGGTGGTATAGGAGGAGGGAGATGCAAGGGTGGTGGGTGAAGACTTGGTCCATGAGGGCTGCCTAGTTTGCCAGCTGGTCGTCTTGTTACTTTCTCTCTCCTCTCCGTGTCCCCGGGCCTGTTATAAGCTGAGCCCAAACTGAAGAGGATCTGAGCTGTCTGAGAGGCTGCCCCATTGGCCAGCTTGTGTCTCTCATCCCATACATCCCCTCCATAACAGCCCTCCAAAGCCCCACTGGAAGATCTTGGAGGTGATCTATGAAACTGAGTGTCTGGGCTGACTTTAGAGCACTTGAGTGGAGGCGGGGATTTGAGTGTGTGAACAGTCATTGGAGAAGAAGAGGAGGAAGGAGAGGAGGACGGAGAGCTGTCAGGCCTGGGAGGCTTAAAAGGCCTGTGCTTTACGTCTGTAGTAGAATCCAGTTTCCATAGCGCCCCCTCGTCTGAACATTTAGAGGTTTGGCGGCGCCGTTGTGGAGAAGGAGAAGAGGAAGAGGACGAACTACGACAGTGGTTGGGAGATGTCAAAGAAAGGGGGACAGGAGCAGCACTAAGTGGGAAGCTGAGAGTAATTTTTGCATTTTTAGGTCCATCAGGTACGTCCTCCAATCTGTCCTCCATGACAACCTCTCCCCGACCGCCATGTCTTTTAGCCTTCATCTCTGACAGAGTGGCACCTCCTTGTTCCTCTTCCTGGTAACAGATTGTATTTTTGATTGGATGGAGCTTTAAGGCTTGAGTAGGCCGACCGGTATTCAAACTCACAGGGGACTGCTTCAGGGGAGACAACAGAGTCAACTGCCGGCTCTTGTGGCACGCAGCGTCCTCTGTTTCACAGTGTCGTATGTTGCAGAGGGGCTTTAGGCCGGCAGCTAGGAGGTGGTGGCTTACATAAGACTGAAGAAGGCCCACATGGATGGGGTCCAACACCTTCTCACTGGACACCATGACCAGCCGTCATAATCTGAAAGACAAGAATACAGATAAATCAACAGTTAAGAAAAAATGCAATAAGGGTTTTTCCTGTAGTGACAATCATGGAACATAGGGAGCAAATGAACTGAATGCCCTCAAGAAGGCTGAACTCTTGCGGCTCTTGCAGTCAGGAATGGTGAGAGAGGAGGAGAGAGAAGGAGAGAGAAGGGGGAGGGAAGGGGGAGGAATGAATCTGCGGCAGAGCTGGTTTAGATTTCAGTGCCACAGCCAAGTCTCCAGAATGACATTCCAGAGATCTATCTCTCCCTCATCCATAACATTCTTTATTGCTAATTAAAAATCATGTCAACATAATCAAGATTTCTTTCCCACCTATGGTGTCAATACTGTTGAAATAATCGGACTCTGAGGAGCTTGTCATTTGTGCATGTCTTATTAGCCATTACTGGCACTGGCATGTACCTGACAGCCATGACTGACCATGTATCTGTGAAGGCAAAGAAGCCGGGAGCACAGAGCTGGTTTAGAAAGATATTTTGTCTGATACTTCTGTTGGGTTCTGCCATAAAGTAGACACAGTAAAAGGCCATAATGATGCGATGAAAAGAAAAATCCTCAGTCATGCTTTTCTGCCTACGTTTTCAAGCAGCAACGCAGCCAGGAAGGCAGGCCGCTGTAAAATTCCACAGGCGGCCCTGAACAGGCAGAAACTAGGTCAGCACTGTTATTGCAGAGAGAAGAGGAGGGAGGAAAAGGGTGAGGAAGAGAGTGATAGATAGTGAACGAGCGAAATAGAAAGTGTGTAAGTGAGGAAGACTATGAGGGTGTCAGACACATAGGAGCCCAGAAAAAGTCATATTTAATGCTTATGTTCTCTTTGTGGTGCCCTGACCATTGAGCCAGGAAGTCATTTTACTTGTAAATCACATTCAAAGCCTAAAGGCAACTGGAACTGCAAGACGTCGTTGAACATAATGTCCAGGTGGAAACTGAAAGAGCTAGAGATCTATCTCTGACTGAATACAACCAATCCTGTTGGAGCCTTGTGCTGTTCTATTGCTCTGAAATGAAGCCATTGTCAGTTGCATTTGCTGAGCGAAATATTTGCAGGAAATCCCTTACAGAGAGCCACACTCTGCTACAAGTGGGCGGACACACTGATAGACAGCACTAAGGCTAAAAATTTCACCATCTCAGCTGATGCCTGTGCTGTGGACGGGGAAGTGCGTATGACGCCCCCTCAGTGTTGTTCTTTATCTCCCAGTGACGCACACACGCTACAGAGGCAGCACGACACATTGTCTAAATGTGATGGCCATTAACAACATTAAAGGCTATGTAAATGTGCTTGAGCCGTGAACTGCCTGTGGAAAACACTTATTATAATGCACAAGTTAAATGTTTGACATTTTCTCTGGATAAAAACAATGTATTCCAATAAAAACAAACAACTTAAGTTCCTATTTGCTTATTTAACAAGGTACGCTGAAGTAAAGATTTAAAAACCCTAAATTCTCAATGAGGAAAAAAATCTATACAGACCATTCTTGAGACTAATTAGAAGCAAGTTTTGAAAAAGTTACCCATACAGGTGCACTGCAGTGCACACGAATAAAAATTATGAGTCCAAGCAGGTTATGTTGATCTCCTCAGAAACATTATGCCTCTTTTAATAAATGCTTTGGTCTATGGCCAAGCGCAATAGGCTGCTAAAACAGAATACACTGAAATCTGCACAGTCAAACTGACTATAGTGGTAGGTAGCTAAATCCCAAAGCAAAGGGTAAAACATATGCAGCAGCAGCCGTGGTTCTACTGCTCTGTGAATCAGGATATACGGCGAACACAAGCACAGGGTCTAAAAGTGCTAAAGACTCAAGCGTACCAAATTTGTATAAACAAGACTTCATTTCAGTATTAGGAGTTTTCTCAGTATTGGGAGTTTGCATGTCCTCCACGTGCGTGGGTTTCTTCCGGGAACTCCAGTTTCCCCTCCCACTAAAACATGTACAATAGATTTTCCTCTGGGGCCAGGACTGCCTTGAGAAATGAGATTCCTAAGCTTTCCTGGTTGAATAAAGGATATATATATATATCTTTTTTTTTGCATGACTAATACAGTATTTTGATCATTAGTAGCAACATCACAGCTAAAGTTGCCTTGTACAACACAGAGTTGGCTGGCGCAGCAGCACGAGGCCTTGAACCAGCCGTTTGAGCAATCTGTTTGTTTGTCACTGAGGCTGGTGCTGGTGCCGTCTGACAAATAACAATTAGGAGTGCGTTTCCACGCTTTAGGCCAGTTTGTTTTCCTGACTGACACTCACTGAAAATGTGTTGAATATTACATGCTATTGGCCTACACAATATATCGCCAAATTAGCGTCTTTGCAATTTTAAGCTACACAATATCATTATCCCAATAAGCCACAATATATCACATTGACACAACCTAAAATAAATCAAAAAACGTTTTGCCATGATTGTCCTTAATTTACTTTTTGTTTTGGTCATAATTTGAAAATAAAAAAACAAAAAACAAACTGATGATGAGTTGTTTAAACTCAATGGAAAGTACTGTGTGAAAAGTTTAAGTAAAATATGACAATAATATTTTTGAAATATTTGAAATATTCAAGACATTTATAGAAGATTGTGCTTTTCTCACATTATCTGTTGTATGGGTTTTAAAAGTTTAACAATTTTAAAAAAAAGTTTCCTTTTTAAGTTATTACAAATTAAATGTTTAATAATCATAATTTTGTATCATCTTTAAATGTAATACTTATTAATACTGCGATATGACCATGGTAATTTATTTCAAATACATTGTGGATGGAGTTCTTGATACTGGGGAGCGTCTGTGAGCTGAACATTGGGGTGGGGGGGTGGGGGGGTCATTGTCTGACACCCGCTGAGCCAGTTGCGAGAGGCATGACGGGAAATGGAAGGTGTTGGGTCTAGGCCCAGAGAGGGGCAGCCAGAGGGGCCACAACAACGGCAACAGCAGTTGGTCCGTACCACGAGAGTGCATTTGTGCGTGGGTGTGTGTGTGTGTGTGTGTGTGTGTGTGCGTGTGTGTGTGTGTGTGTGTGAGTGCGTGTGTGTGTGTGTGTGTGTGTGTGTGTGGGGTGGGCATCGTTAGTAAGAAAAAGCCAGTGAACTCTCCACCACCCCCCGGCCAGAGGGGCGTAGGAGAGCCAGACAGATGGGCGAGAGGGAGCAGGGAAAAAATGCAGAGCTTGGACACATCCTCGGTTTGGTGGACAGGGTCGTGGTACTGTAGGAGTGAGGAACTTAAAGACTCTGTACCTGATTTTTTTTCCACTGTTTACAAAAAATGAAGGAGGAAGAGCTTACATTTTAAATCGTTAGCTAGTCCAAACTCATTCCTCACAAATTCACAAGTTCTTCACCGGGATGAGATTACAAAAGTTTTCAGGATTAATACAACCCTTGTCTTTCAGCGTGACTACCCAGGACTCCCCTCTCCTCACATGTAAACGCTCGTATCATGGTGTTTTCGCACGCCACTGCACACTCCCGAGAACCTGCCATGTCTAAAACGCCACACTCTCCACGGTCTGTTACTTCCCTGCCCAGCACATATTTCCCATAATTTGGCTTGCTGAAAAAATGTCATGGGAGAAAAGCACAAATGGAAATATTTGGGGAGAATAATACAACACTAGTATTGACCTTTTGGGGTTAATATCTCTAAATTACTTTATAGTTATGACTGTGAAAATCTGCACAGAGTTTTGCCCTGTTGTCAGCCTGACTGCTCTCGTAATCCGTGATGTAGTTTGTCTAAGTTAGGGGAAAAAACGACAAAAACATGCCATAGTATTCCTTTCTCTACACTAAACTAATGCTCTTAACTGCTCACCTTGTTATGACCCGAGGCGAGAACCTACGCTTCCTATTGTCTGACCTATGACCCCTTTGGCACCCATGGATCATATTTTCCATACATTAAACGCAGCGGCCCGGCATGGCATCCATGGCGACCAGGAATGTGGAGTAGCTGGCAGCAGATGCTCTGTTGTTTTGGAAAGAAAAAAAGTAAGGCTTTGGGCAGGAACAAGGAGTTGGTGACATCAATATGCCCTCTGCCGCTGTACAAGAGACCAGCAGCAGCAAAAGAGCACGCTGGTAAAGATGGAGGGGACGTGGAGCAGCCCTTCAGCGTGAAAACACTCTGTGAGATGTTAACTATGATCTACAACTTTCTGCCGACAATCGAGGGACTGCTGTTTGTGAGTTGATGGACGTGGGTACGGGAGATGGCCCACTAACAACAAAGGCTAGTAATTAGTTTGATTTTTGTTCTAACGTGACTGATCAATCATTGCGGTGAATCACACAGGCGCAAGGGCTTTCGATGAATCAAAAGTTTCATTACAATCTTTAAACGAGTCATCGCTTCTGAAAAAGAACTGCGTGGTGCGACAGAGGGGAGGATGAGGCAGAAGAGGCCTGTTATTGGCACACGCGCAGAGTCACGGCACATCCAGCGTCGGCATAAACACGCACAGAAAGGCCTTCCACAAACACGCAGGGCATAAAAACGCACACCCACCAACAAACCCCAAGCATACGCACTCTATAACACGGGCCCGCACAGCAAACAGCGCCACAGCAGCGAGGAGAGAAAAAAAAAAAAAAAAACAAGCAGGGAAACTAAGGAAAGCTGCCCCTACTCCTCTTATTCTGTCTGTCTGTCTCTCTCAGGAAGGCAAGCATACGCGAGAACGTACCTCTGAAAACCTCCTGCTGCATCTCTGCTGCGATGTGTTCGCTCCCCTCACACTCCCTCTCTCCCCCTCGCGCTCTGTGTATGCGCACGTCCGAGTGTGTCGGGGAGAGAGAGAGAGCACAAGGAGAGGCGGGTGCACACATACACAGGCACACACATGCAGCCAGCAGTGTGTGAAGACAGAGGGCAGGAGCGTTTCTCACACTCCAACTTGCTTGCTCTCTCACACTCTCTACTTTCTGCCTCTGACACACGATTCTTGGCATTTTTTTTTTCTTTCTTTTTTACCCCCCCCCCCTCTCTCTCCAACCCCTCTGCTGCTGAATCCAATCTTCCTTTTATTTGGAAGTGTTGTTCCCTCTCTCTGGACACATACACACAGTACTTTATATACACAAAGCCCAGTGATAGGGAGAGGGAGGGAGAGTGTGGGAGAGCCGACAGGCAGGCAGGCAAGAGGACGCCATTTAAGCAGTTTGTTACCAGCACTGCAAGTCCCCAAAATGGCTGAAAACAAACAGGAACAAGAACGCCAACTCTCAAAGTCTGTGTGAGGGGATGGACGGGGGGGGGGGACACACAGACATGAGTAACAAGTGAGCTGGGACGAGTGCAGGAAAGTAAGACAAAGTGGTAAACAGCTGGAGTCAAATGGCGGCTGAGAACAGAGCGGAGCAAGTGCAGCTGAGGAAAAAATTACAGGGGACTTTGACTGGGTTGAATAGTGCACTTCAGCAAAGTAAGGGGCCTGGCAGCAGGAATGATTCAGATGATGCCAAGGCTGAGATATTCTGTGCCGAAGACTGGCTCAAGTTGCAAAAATGCTTCACCGGACACTTTTTGTAATGGCTCGAGAGTCTAGTACACCCTCTTAGGTATGCGACACTTTGGTCCAAAGCACCATATAGGGTTTCCTTCCAGGTAAAAAAGGTAGTGCTACACTTTCACTATCACAGCGAAACAATACAGCAACAACGACACTACACATGACACGACAATAGTTCAGGCAACAAAACGGATACAACTCTACAAAATTGGAAGTGATGCTCTGAAATATAACAAGCATAATATAACCATAATAATAACCATTTTACAGCATTTGCCATCCTGTACCTCATTGCGTTTATCTAGACCATTATACAGGCACAATGTTATAATAACTACCTGATGTTTTGGCGTTACAACAATAGTGTGTTAAGTACAAAACTGTGAGCTGTGGTCTATGCTCATTCCTAACTCCTAATTTTTCACAGGGATGAAACTTAAAGCGAATGTAAACAACAACCACTAAACTGCTGGTTCATATTATAAATACTTTATAATAAGATGCACAGCACACAAATGTCTTTTCCCCCCAAAATTCAGTTTCTACACTGAACAAAACACAAAAACAAAACACATTTCAGTCCACTTCAAGTAAAAATTTGAGTTGAACTAAATCTAATAGACACAGAATGCTAATAATTACAACGTATTACAAAAAAAAGTAAAAGACTGACTTAGTTGATATTACCCATAATACCCATATATCGCGCAGCCCTAGTTGGAGGTTGTAACGCAGGTTTACTACACCCTCATAAGTCCCACTGTCCCTTTGAGCACAGAGCCTGCCCCCCCTTCTTCCTCCTCCACCCGTTAGACCCACCAACTGAACCTTGACGCCAGCTTCCCGCCCCCCGTCCTGGCCTTCTCCCTCATTCACGTCTCTCTCACCCTCATTGTGCGCTGCCACACTTGTCTCCATGGGAACCGGTCTGGGATTGGGCGCTGCTCCTGTGACCCCTCTGGTGGTTCTCGGAGTTGGCCAAACTTTTTTTTTTTTCCCCCTGCGATTCCTTCTCCTCCTTGTGCTCCACTCTCATGCAGCCCGGCGTGTTTTTGAGGCGTGCTGGTGTGAGAGAGTGAACGGGTGAAGTCGAGTAAAGGCAAAACTATGAACAATTTGATCAAATGTGGTGTAAAATACTACAAATGAACTTGAATGTAACAAACAGAACCGAATGTACTAGAATTTGTAATAAAATCATACATTTTAGCTTTAGTTATGGAAAACTTAGTAGATGGAGGTATCAAGAGCCTAATAAACACAAACAGACTCTGCATGCATGTGACTGGTGCACTTGTACCGTGCGGTTGACAGCTTCACACGTTGTGGTTGTCCTGCAAAGAACTTTGTCTATGTGATGCATTTTATATGTTGCAAATGCTTTGTATGGCAGTACATGCAACAGTCACATACAATAACTTAGACCAGTGGTTCCCAACTGGGGACTCAGGACCTAAATGTGGGTTGTGGGACCATTTTTACTGGATTTAAACAATGGCGGTTTAATAGTTTTTATAGCTTAATGATCAATTAACAGAACTCTATGAAGAATTTATGCAATTTTATGTATTTTAATGGGGTCAAACTACGAAAAGCTTTTATTATGAGTTGGATGTTAATATTCTTATTTGGGTCACAGCTTGTCGTGAATGATTAAAGGTGATTCCTGTAGCCACGCCAGTTGAATGCCATTTGTACTCCAAGTAAAGCAGGAAAGTTCCCAGTTCAATAGATGACGATTCATTATTTATCATATATTCACATTGTATATTGTCAAAATAAGACATTGAAGTAAAAGTATAACGTTTCAAAACAACGTGACGAATGCCTCGGCGGTAAAGTAACGGCTGGTGAACACACTCGAAGTTATGCCTCTGTGTCTGTAAACACCCCAGTGATCTCTGGAGGGCTGACTAACCTGCTCTCCAGCTGACTTGGCCGCACATCAAAGCGGGGAGTGGCGGAGGTCAAATGTCAGTGGTTTCTTAAAGAGGAAGCGGCGGCTGCTCAGCGACGACGCAGCAGTTCCTGTTTCTGCGGCCTGCGCGCTGAAATGTGAGGACAGAGTGGTAAAACGAAACCAAAGCACAGGCATTTCTGAAAGCACAAGTATAGATAAGCATGACAAATGTTTACATTCAGAGATAGACTTTACAGTGCTATCTTAAAGGGCCCAGTCAATACAGTGACACCTCTTAGGAAAGATGAGCATGCACAGACATGTCTTGAGCTTATTTTTAGAGAGTGTTGCCCAAAACTACATAGTTTGAATAGACACATATAGCCACAAATTACTATTACATTTTAAATGTGTGAAGTAGTTAAGCAGGGCTCCAGATGCACCAAAGTGTTTAACTTAGTTGCACCAGGAAGTAATTTAGGTGCACCCCTGTAGAAATACCCCAAAAGCATCATAAAAACTGATATTAATACTTGAACACTAGTACACTACCTACGCTTTTTTGCTGTTTCAAGAAATCTTAGATAAGCATACATTTTATTATAATAAATATAATTCAACGATTAACTTAAAAGAGAAAATAAGGATAACTATTTTAAGCATAATTATTCTAGGCTTTTAATCTCCCTGTTTCTTCCATTTTTTGTTTCTTACAACAAACATCAAGGGGCTATTAAAACACGTGAGTTGTAATAGTCTTGTTATGAAATGCTAAAAAAGGGGTGGGGCTTTAACTGTATTTTTGCTAATTCCTATTCCTATTTTGTCCAGTCTGTTGCTGTAACCATCACTTGCACAAGGATGAGTGTGACTCAACCACTATTATGGACCTTTTTGCCTCTCACACTGGATAAATTAAACAAAGTATCACATGGTCGAGGTGGGTTTAACCATGCGGCATTTGACAGGTCTGCTGCTCTGGACACGGCTGATATGAAACTGGCGCACTGGACCATAACAGGCATGTTTGTTTGAGCGGCAGAGGAGCTTTGCTGAGTCACACATACAGTCCCACGGCACATATAGGAGATAAAAGCTATGCAAAAGGAAGTAGAGGAAAGAGACGAGCGACATAAAACTTAAAGCGAGGATGTCTATACGATGCACTGGCCGTATTATAGAGCAATGGTAGATATGGGGATTTTAGAGAGTGCATTCTGCCAAAACAGACTGGAAAGGATAGGTGGAAAATCTTGTGGGAGGGGTGCTTGATATGGTGTAGAGGTGGGGGCAAAGCAGAGGACAGGCGGCTGGTTTTTCCACTGCCAGAGAACTGGAGAGAAGGGCTAAATCAAATTAATTAGCTCCTTCATCTCCAGGCAGCTACTCAGGCATGCTGTACTGGCAAAGGGAGACAGTGTGTGTGTGGGGGGGTGTGGGCATAAAAGAATAGGGGAACGCGAGATAGGACATGGCGGAGGGGTGAAAAGCCTGCTGTGTATGTGCGCCATTCAGCAGGACGGCCCGAACAGGGGAGGGTGCATAATTCTGTGATAAGCATGGGGCTTGTTTTGTTGGAGCCTCTCGGCTGTGGGGAGGAGGAAGTGGCTGCATGTAGGTTGTGTGCTGCTGCCTTTCGGGTCGTCAGTGCTTCCTGCTTCGAGCTGTAGTTTAAAGCGCTGTAAGCATGTCCTCTTTTTAGCCTGCCACTTTAAATAGCATGCAGATATTTAGGTCAAATAGACAAAGCAAACAATGTCTCCTAATAGTGAACAGCAAAACCACAAAACACACCAAAATCAACTGCAGCATCAGTCAGGCAGAAGGTCAAATGGAAACTGGTCAAAAAGAAAGCACGACAGAAATAAAGGACTGGGTTGGGAAACGGCGTAAGCATTGGATAAACTTGGCAAAAAGGGGCTGAACAAAGGCCTAACGTAATATGCAAACATTTAGGTAAGAGTAGCTGCAACAGTGGGTTCCAAAGCAGGAAGTGAGCTCAGTGTGGCAGTGCTGCCCAGGCCAGAACCACGATGCTCTCAAGACCACAGATTAGCTCTTACAAGAAGGACGGAGAAGGACATTTATTCTGTGTAGCGCTTTTCACATGGTCACAAAGGACTCCCCCCGTGGACCATTTTTCATTCACTTCACACTTGGTGGTGGCGAGCTACGTGTAGTCACAGGGGGGTATGGGGACTGATGGAAGCACAGCAGCCAATATGCGCCAACAGATCTACGGTCACCACTCACTCACCCAAACCCCACATTCATACATAGGCAAGGTGGGTGAAGTGTTTTACACAAGGACACAACTGGTTGGAGCTGGATTCGAACCGCCGACCTTTTGATGAGTGACTGTTGTCCCAATGTGTTAGTGTTTTTTAACAAGAAGTGACATTAAGAGTAATTCATAGAGCACATTGATAATTTCTTTTGGACCTACAGATGAAATGTTGAGTGACGGAAAATGTCTGTTTGACATGTGCCCAGTGTCCGCTGCTTTGGGCAAAACAATGAAAGACAGAATTTACAGACTACAAATGGGTGTGAATGAGCAAAGAGCTATGCAGAAACAGATGTTTGCCAATACAAACACATAAGCAAGGCAAGGCATGTTTATTTTACGTTTATTGCATTTCGTACACAAGGCAACTTGTGTATGAAAGTACACAATGCGCCTTAGAGAACATGAAGAACAGGACATTCTCTGGCTGAAAGAAATGGGACGGCTTTTCCACTATGCTTTCATAGACCGCATGCTTCGGCCTCATGCACATTTTATTACAAAGCAACTTGGTTAATTGAGGCAGAAAACGGATGCTAAAATAACTATTAAGCTGTACTATGCTATTTCATAAGATCCTCATACTTTACCATTGGTAAGGAGGTAACGGAACATGTATTTAGAATACTCCTTTTGAGTAACTGTATTCCAGTAGTTACTTTTCATTTGAGATAACAGATTACAGTTACATTCCTATAATCAAAGGAACGCATTGGAGCACTCAATGATTAAATTTCAGCTTCATCCAAAAATGCACATGTGCACCATGCGTCATGTGATGAGCTGTGATCTGCTGTGATCCTGGTCCATTTTCAAAGTGCTTTTTTATGTTCCTACTTAGTGGGGGAAAAGTTCAGAACAGGCATTCCAACAGTGGTAGTCTACCTGTTTTCTAGCAACTGGATATATATTGGAAATCAATGTGAACGTATTCCAAGTTCAGAATGCAAGTGGGCGAAAGTATAGGCTATTCTCCAACTCTTATCTAGAGAGAGCTACATATCCCATGTGAATGTAAAATCAGTGTTTTATGTCATTTGAATAAGTACACGGGTAGTGTGTGTGTACCGTATACTTCTCTCTTCTTTCTGAGCCGTTCCGTGTGCAGCTCCCACCATGCGCCTGTGTGCAGCACACAACAACAGTCAACGTCATGCCCTGACATCACCAGACAAGAGCTCCCCCTAGTACACAAAATAACTAGTTATTAACAGGACAAATGTGGTCTGAGCAATGCCATTTTCTTTCGACATCTGAGTTAGCTCTATGTAGCATAATAGTTTGGTTACCTCGGTGACTAGTTTCCATATTAATTGAGTTGCATGAGTGCAATGTGGGCAAAAGACACAAAGCATATTTTTCATATTTACTGGCAAATACTTACTGGCTCCAAAACTGCGGCCTCTGGACTGACCATAGGCCTGACTCCGGGAGCAGCAGCGTGCTGGCCTGTCATGCTGGACTTCCGCACATTCGCTGGGCAGTTGCGCAATGTTTTCAGAGAATTATCAACATAACCAGAAGAGGGCGCCATCTATCCATAATGGGTACTGTGTAGAATCATGGGTCATGTCATCTTTCCGTGGCAAACCTTGCATTAACGACATTTTAAGAAACTCGTATTTGTCTGATTAAGGATTTTCTTCTGTGCTTGGTTACAATGACCGAAAGTTGAGATTACTGCTTAAGAAAAACTGCAAAATATCCACATAAAACTTTCAGACTGACGTTTTTTACAACTTTCAACTCTACACAACTCAAAAAAAGAAACGACACACAATGTACAATTATAGTTGTACTTTATTTGTGGAAAATGCTTTTTATAAATGGTTTTCAGCCACAGACAAATTATATTATCATACAAACTATAAGTCGTGCAATGTTGTACAACTCACATACACAAAAGGCAACATGTCCAGACTTCAGAACATCAACTGTGGATCAAATAAACGCAATAGTACAAGAGAAGGATCCTATAACATATACTACACATAATGTGAATGTTTCTACTGTGGTAACTAAATATTGCATAGTATCCAGCGAGGGCAATGGGATAGATTTATATAACATTTTTAATGGTAAATGGTAAATGGTCTCAACTTATATAGCGCTTTTCCACCTACATTAGGCACTCAAAGCGCTGTACAGCAAGGATCCACTCACCCATTCACACTCTCATTTATTTTAAGTCCTTGGGCAAAAGGACTAAGGTGGCCATTAGTAAGGGAGGACGTGAGACAGAAATTAAACGCCTTTGTTTACGCCAATCAAATTTCCTGAAGCCTAAATGGTTTATACATCAAACGAGCTAAACGCCTTAAATCATACCAATAGGATTATTTGAAATGGCTGAATTTTGGTCAATGGCATGGGTATCTCAAACAGTCTCAAAGCTTACAGCTGCATTAACTTCGGTCGATTACTACTAGCCCCAACCATGGGCTCATAACAGTTGAATAAACGCATTGGCCCAGTTCAAGTTACATTACAATGTAAATTACAAAGTAGTAGTCAAGGGACTAGAAAGGGAAAACCTGGCAGGAATATTACCAGACTCCATCTTTCTTGTCTACAACAAGAAGCACATCGCCATACGCCGCCATGTTGAAAGCTTACCAAACAGTTGTGATGGCTCGAACAGCTTTTAGAGTAGCCGTAAACCAATGAGTGATTAAATAACACGGCACTAACCCCATTTAGTTCATAATAAAACCTAACGCTATAAGTCAGTGATGATAAAACTAACTGCATGCGTGTGCAAGCGTATTAGCTTGAGATATTGGCACATTAGCTTTGGGCTAACATCATGAACGCCATACGTTTTGAGAAGAGACTCGTTTATAATCAAACGTTAAACACACGTTGTCTTTTCAACGAACAAAATCCTTGTAAACCAATGTTAAATATCAATCGCAAAAGATAAAGAAATTGTGAAGTTACCATATCATTATATAGTAAAAACATAAAACGTAAATATTTCATGCTAACAAAAATAACTATAACCTTTGAGAATTGAGTACAAAAATGACTACAGGGTAAATAGATCCTTTTTTAAGTTAGCGGCAGTTACAATGTCGATTTAGGAAGTTGTCGTTAGCTAACTGTTAACAAGCTAAACCAACGTGGCCTTAAAATGTACAACTTGTTAATAAAAAAAACGTTTAAAATATGGATATTCGTAAATATACGACATCAAGCAAATCATATAAATAACACATCTGAAAAGAAGCCAAAAGGAAAGTATAAAATTATACGCAATATCTTGACATCAGGCTTTCTCGGGACTTTCCTATTGGCGCGTAGGGAAACTCCGCTTCATTGTCCGGGCGAAGGTTGCAGGCGAGTCCGAGGCTTGCGACAAAATCCCAGGGATGCAAAAATACAAAAACTGCTGTCTCAAGACCTCGACGTATATCGCAAAAGGCTACAAAGATATTCCACTAAGAAGTGTTTTTAGCTCATCCTTACGTATATTTTAACAAACATTTGATGTTTTGTCTGAGAACGTGATAGGCCTCAGTCCTGAGCCTCTTTTCTTAGAGCCCAGGCTGATGTAGCGCGAGACGAAGGGCAGAACAGAGATTTTTTTTATTTTTGCTCAGAGGGAAGAAAATCGCCTCGGTAAACATCGGCAATTGTCGGAAACTGGGCGGATTTTGTTAAAATTATTCAAAATGAGCGCTGATCTGTGTAGGCATTGGCTGCGCACTGTTTTTCACTCAATATTGATGAGAAAAGCGGCCAATCCCGACAACCTTTAATGAATATTCATTTTATATATGCAAATATAGATAGCACAGCCTCCTGTATTTGTGGAAGCCAATACAAATCGGTTTAAGTTTAGCTAAAGCCCGCCTTCTACTCTCACTGGGCACATATGCCAAACGTGCCTATGGATTGGTCATACGTTTGATAAAATTATTTATTCATGTTGTGGTCCTGAATGGCCAATGAGCGTTTTACTACAGAGCAACATGTCCCACCTTCCGAGGAGGCAGCCCCTGGTTTCACGGCTGTGTCACCCCGTTGCAGCCACTCACTCTATATAAATAAGCGTTGGCCAGTTCAGCTCTCAGAAGCGCTTAGAGCGCTCCACGGTGTAGATCAGGAAAGGGGAGGAGAACGGTCGGTGGCCGTTTAACTTAGGAGTAAAGAAAATTAAATAGATCACAAAGTCAAAGGGTCCCGGGATATCGCTTCCGGAGACTTTCCGGTCACCGTTGGCGGCCTGATCAGAGTCGTGGCAACAATTCAGAGGCTGTTTCTGCTCACAAAGCGGCGTGCCGACGAACGACGCGTCTCTTTGAATAGACAGGATGCACGGACCGCCCTCCGGCGACAGCGCATGCCCATTGCGCACGATCAAGAGGGTTCAATTCGGCATCATCAGCCCCGATGAGCTTGTAGGTTTTTATGGGATCAATGGGATTTTCTTTAATTATTTTGCTGATCACACATTACGTTGTACATTTTAGTTCTATAGAGGCTAAACGTACTTTTACTTTGTTTGTTTATTATGCAAACTGTGTTAGCCTAGCCTAGCGTGCTAGCGGTTTCTAATGTGGGAAACTAGCATGAGGCTAGGAGTTTGTAAACTTTAAGCACAACAAGAATACAAATCTCGCTAACCCATGAATTAAACTCCCTTTTTTTTATGCCGTACAATAACTGGGAGTATAAATTGAACATGCATATCGATCTACGGTCTAATGCAGGTTACCTTTACTTGTGCTCAAGTTATTCACTTATCCGAAATAAAATCAAGGAGTCGGGTCGTATTTACGTAGGTGGTGTATGCTGTAGCCAATAAATAAACAATTGAAACAGTTAAGTTTGGTGTACGTGTTTTTGATACTTAAATGGCCTTTTTGCTGTATAGCTCGGCTCAGTAATGGTTATTAGAGATGTGCGCGTGATTTGACGAGGCATTTTTACGTCTTTCTAGAAACGGATGTCAGTTACAGAAGGGGGAATTAAATACCCCGAAACAACAGAAGGAGGGCGCCCGAAACTTGGTGGCCTTATGGACCCCAGGCAAGGTGTTATTGAACGGAGTGGGAGATGTCAGACTTGTGCAGGTGCGGTACAGTTTCTGCTTATGGGTTTTTGTTCTGCTTTGAGAAAACTGCACATTATTATTTATTTTGCAGGCAACATGACAGAATGTCCTGGCCACTTTGGACACATAGAGCTAGCCAAGCCAGTTTTCCATGTTGGCTTCGTCACAAAGATAATGAAGGTCCTACGCTGTGTTTGTTTCTTTTGCTCAAAGCTGCTGGTGGATTCCGTAAGTTTTCCCTCTATTTTCGGGCAAGTTAACATTTGTCAGGCTTTGTACTGATCTGTCTTGTGTCACTTCACCAGAACAATCCCAAGATCAAAGACATTCTCATCAAGTCTAAAGGCCAACCCAGAAAACGACTGACACACGTTTATGAGCTCTGCAAAGGCAAAAATATTTGTGAAGGAGGAGAGGAAATGGACAACAAGTTTGGGATGGAGCAGCAGGAGACTGAGGAGGACATAACTAAGGAAAAGGTAAATGCTGTACTCAAGTGTGACTTAAGCTCATCCATTGTGAGATTTTATCTGACGTTTTAATTTTTTTAATAGGGCCATGGAGGCTGTGGGCGGTATCAGCCACGCATCAGGCGTTCCGGTCTGGAGCTGTATGCGGAGTGGAAGCATGTCAATGAAGATTCACAGGAAAAGAAAATCCTTCTTAGTCCAGAGCGAGTGCATGAGATTTTCAAGCGCATTTCAGATGAAGAGGATGTCATCTTAGGCATGGACCCCAAGTTTGCTCGTCCGGAATGGATGATTGTAACAGTGTTGCCTGTGCCTCCTCTGGCTGTGCGGCCGGCTGTGGTCATGCAGGGATCTGCGCGGAACCAGGTAGAGAACCTTTGAGATTTTTTATATTTCCAATTTTCATTTCTGTTACGATTGCTATTACACCTAATACTTAAATGTCAATCTGTTTAATAGGATGATTTGACCCATAAATTGGCTGACATAGTCAAAATTAATAACCAGCTCAGAAGAAACGAGCAGAGTGGCGCTGCAGCTCACGTCATTGCTGAGGACGTAAAACTCCTTCAGTTTCATGTTGCTACAATGGTGGACAATGAACTTCCAGGACTGCCCAGGGTATGTGCACATGTGTATCAAACTCAATGGAAGAAAGAAAAAATTGGAAAAATTGAAAGTAATGGCTTGCCTCCTGCATTTTATTTTAGGCAATGCAAAAATCCGGTCGCCCTCTAAAATCACTTAAGCAGCGTTTAAAGGGAAAGGAAGGAAGAGTTCGAGGAAATCTCATGGGCAAGCGTGTGGACTTCTCCGCGAGAACTGTCATTACACCTGATCCCAACCTGCAAATTGACCAAGTCGGTGTCCCAAGGTCCATTGCAGCCAATATGACCTTCCCTGAAATTGTCACTCCTTTCAACATCGACAGGTAAGGCAGCAGTTGTCATAATGCAATTGGGTCAATATACTTTTTCATGCTCACTTATTCTCATGCCTTCAAAAGATTACAAGAGCTGGTGCGAAGAGGGAACAGCCAGTATCCAGGAGCCAAATACATCATTCGAGACAATGGAGATAGAATTGACCTGCGGTTTCACCCAAAACCAAGTGACCTTCATCTGCAGATTGGCTACAAGGTAATAAATAATTCCGTGGAAGCCGTTTGATTGTGGATTAAAGTACAATCATGTCTTACCTCATTTTTCTTTTTCAACAGGTTGAAAGACACATGTGCGATGGTGACATTGTCATCTTTAACCGTCAGCCTACACTGCATAAAATGTCTATGATGGGGCACAGAGTACGAATTCTGCCCTGGTCCACTTTTCGACTCAACCTCAGGTACTAAATGAAAGCCCTCATTGCGTAACTTGTTGTAAAGGGGCAATATAATAATTTTACTTCCTCTAGTGTCACAACCCCGTACAATGCTGACTTTGATGGTGATGAGATGAACTTGCACTTGCCTCAGTCGCTTGAGACAAGAGCGGAGATTCAGGAGCTCGCCATGGTGCCACGTATGATTGTGACGCCTCAGTCCAACAGACCAGTCATGGGTATTGTGCAGGACACTCTCACAGCAGTGCGCAAATTCACAAAGAGAGACGTCTTTTTAGAGAGGGTAAGGAGTGAACCGTGTGTCTCATTTCCTCACGAAAACCAACATGATGTTCATTTCTGGTATTTCTTTCATCAGGGTGAAGTGATGAATCTTCTCATGTTCTTATCCACATGGGACGGGAAAATGCCTCAACCGGCCATTCTTAAACCCCGTCCTTTGTGGACAGGCAAGCAGATCTTCAGTCTTATCATTCCTGGACACATCAATGTCATCCGCACACATAGCACACATCCAGATGAAGAAGACAGCGGGCCATATAAGCACATCTCGCCGGGTGACACCAAGGTATTTGACTCAAATATTTCATTTTTTGAACTGAAACTTAATATAGGTGAGTTTATAATGAATCTGTCTCGTAGGTTATCGTGGAAAATGGCGAGTTGATCATGGGCATTCTGTGTAAGAAATCCCTGGGAACTTCAGCTGGATCCCTCGTCCACATCTCCTATCTGGAAATGGGCCACGATATCACTAGACTCTTCTACTCCAACATTCAGACAGTGGTCAACAACTGGCTTCTTATTGAGGGTAAGGGTAGCCATGGGAAATGATTTGCTGTTAGTGTTTCTGCAAACTCCTGCTACCACTACTACTACTAATAATATTGATTTTATGTTTCCCTCCAGGTCATTCAATTGGTATTGGTGACTCCATTGCTGATGCAAAGACATACCTTGACATTCAGAATACAATCAAGAAAGCTAAACAAGATGTGATAGAGGTAAATTTAACACGTTGCACATTTGCTGGTTAATATTTACATCCAGAGTTTAAAATTTAAGTTTCTTTTTCCAGGTTATTGAGAAAGCCCACAATAACGAATTGGAGCCGACTCCTGGTAACACTCTGAGGCAGACTTTTGAGAATCAGGTGAATCGTATTCTCAACGATGCTCGTGACAAAACAGGATCTTCTGCCCAGAAGTCTTTGTCTGAGTATAACAACTTCAAGTCTATGGTGGTCGCAGGTTCAAAAGGCTCCAAAATCAACATTTCACAGGTAAATGCCCAGTGCACTAGAAGTTTGGTACCATTTGTTTCCCTCCAGATGAACACAATTCCTTCTTCTCCAGGTTATTGCTGTGGTAGGACAACAGAACGTTGAGGGTAAACGAATCCCCTTTGGTTTCAAACACCGAACACTGCCACACTTTATCAAGGATGATTACGGTCCTGAGAGCAGAGGCTTTGTGGAGAACTCGTACCTGGCCGGCCTCACACCAACAGAGTTTTTCTTCCACGCCATGGGAGGAAGAGAGGGTCTCATTGATACAGCTGTCAAAACAGCTGAGACCGGTGAGTCCAGATACTTGTGTTAAAACAAATTATTGCCAAAAGAAGATATTTTAAAGATGTGATTATTTTAAACAGGCTACATCCAGCGTCGTCTGATCAAATCTATGGAGTCTGTCATGGTGAAGTATGACGGCACAGTCCGAAACTCCATCAACCAAGTGGTGCAGCTGCGTTACGGTGAAGACGGCTTGGCTGGAGAGAACGTTGAGTTTCAGAACCTGGCAACAGTCAAGCCTTCACACAAAGCCTTTGAAAAGAAGTAAATTTCTATACACACAAATCATCAAGAAACTGCTACTACGTATTTTACTTAACTGTGTTCTGTGTGTATAAAGGTTTAAATTCGATTGTACCAATGAACGGGCACTGAGGCGCACACTACAGGAGGATGTCGTGAAAGACGTGTTGACCAATGCCCACGTGCAAAGTGCCTTGGAAAGGGAATTTGAAAAAATGAGGGAAGACAGAGACGTCCTCAGAGCCATTTTTCCTACTGGTGACAGCAAGGTTTGTATCATTATCTTCCCAATTGTGTTGACCAACAACTTGATGAGTATAGCCAATGTTTTTGATTTTCAATTATTTGCACAGGTTGTTCTTCCATGCAATTTAGCCAGAATGATCTGGAATGCCCAGAAAATCTTCCGTATCAACGCTCGAACCCCAACAGACCTCCACCCTTTGAGAGTTGTTGACGGTGAGATACTGCTTTGTACTGTCTCACCTTTGTTATTAATGATTTTACTTAATGGAAATCCTTTTTTTATGTTCTCAGGGCTTAAGGATCTTAGCAAGAAGCTCGTTATTGTAAATGGCGAAGACCCGCTGAGCAGACAGGCTCAAGAAAATGCCACTTTGCTTTTCAACATCCACCTGCGGTCTACACTCTGCTCCAAACGCATGACAGAAGAGTTTCGCCTTTCCACCGAGGCGTATGACTGGCTGCTAGGAGAGATCGAGACCAAGTTCAATCAATCAATTGTAAGATGGCAACGCTGTAATCTTGGTTGTATGAAGTTTCCTCCGCTACTATTACACTACGATGATTTAAACTCCATTTTCAGGCTCATCCCGGTGAGATGGTGGGTGCTCTTGCTGCTCAGTCGCTGGGAGAGCCAGCCACTCAGATGACACTCAACACTTTCCATTATGCCGGTGTGTCAGCCAAGAACGTAACGCTGGGTGTACCACGTCTGAAAGAATTGATCAACATCTCCAAGAGGCCCAAGACCCCGTCTCTGACCGTGTTCCTACTGGGGCAGGCTGCGCGAGACGCTGAGCGAGCCAAGGACATTCTCTGTCGTCTAGAACACACAACCCTCAGAAAGGTAAGTTCTGTCTTATAACAGTAAGCCCCTTATTGTTATAACGCGCTTCGATTTTGAAGCTAAAAGTTGCTATTTTCCAGGTGACGGCAAACACCGCCATCTACTACGACCCCAACCCTCAGAACACTGTGGTGGCAGAGGACCAGGAGTGGGTGAATGTGTACTATGAAATGCCCGACTTTGATGTTACTCGTATTTCCCCTTGGCTGCTGCGCATTGAGCTTGATCGTAAACACATGACTGACCGCAAGCTAACTATGGAGCAGATTGCAGAGAAGATTAATGCAGGTGGGTCTCTGCACAGAAACCAATAATTACTTGTATTGGCGAAGATTGATTAATGATTGTTTCCCAAAAAGGTTTTGGAGATGACCTGAATTGTATCTTTAATGATGACAATGCTGAAAAGTTGGTGCTGCGAATCAGAATCATGAACAGTGATGAGAACAAATTCCAAGAGGTAAAAAACAATTAAAAAGTTGGAAAGGAAACGCTGTAATCAATACTGAATGTAACCCAATATTTGTCATTGTAGGATGAAGAGGTGGTGGATAAAATGGATGATGATGTGTTTCTGCGATGCATCGAGTCCAACATGCTGACGGACATGACTCTTCAGGGCATTGAACAGATCAGCAAGGTGTACATGCATCTGCCTCAAACGGACAACAAGAAGAAGATTATCATCACCGAGGATGGAGAGTTCAAGGCCCTGCAGGAGTGGATCTTGGAGACAGACGGTGTCAGTCTGATGAGAGTTCTCAGTGAGAAAGACGTGGATCCTGTCAGGACAACTTCCAACGACATCGTGGAGATCTTCACGGTATGAACGTGAAATATGTCAACGTTATTTTTAGATAATGAACCAAAACGGTTTAGATAATGAAATGATTATTGTGATTCTTTTAGGTCTTGGGAATTGAGGCTGTGCGAAAGGCCCTGGAAAGGGAGTTGTACCACGTCATCTCTTTTGACGGTTCATACGTCAACTACCGCCATTTGGCTTTGCTCTGTGACACCATGACGTGCAGAGGACATTTAATGGCTATCACACGTCACGGCATCAACCGACAGGACACGGGGCCCCTCATGAAGTGTTCCTTTGAGGAGACTGTGAGTCAAATACGTCATGTTTTAAATGACTACCACAAATCACACATTTTGACATTGATGTAACGCCGGTCTTCTGCTTTGCTGTTCAGGTGGATGTTTTGATGGAGGCCTCATCTCACGGTGAAAGTGATCCTATGAAGGGTGTGTCTGAGAACATCATGCTTGGACAGCTCGCTCCTGCGGGAACTGGCTGCTTCGACCTGCTGTTGGATGCTGAGAAGTGCAAATATGGCATGGAAATCCCCACAAATATCCCTGGCATCAGTGTGGCTGGACGTAAGTAAAACAATGTACACTTGATCATATGTGTGTACAATATTTGAACTTGTATTGTGTGCTTTAGAACATGCGGATGCACGTGTATATGTGTACTAACGGCAGTCCTATTTGCAGCCACTGGAATGTTCTTTGGCTCAGTGCCTAGTCCGATGAGCGGCATGTCACCTGCCATGACCCCCTGGAACACAGTAGCCACTCCAGCCTATGGTGCCTGGTCTCCCAGTGTTGGTAAGTTGATCTTCAGCTTGGCGCTAATCCTGTGATCAGCTTCATCCACTCAGCACTGTCCCCTTTGTGCTGTTACAGGCAGCGGCATGACTCCTGGAGCCGCCGGCTTCTCACCCAGTGCAGCGTCTGATGCAAGTGGATTCTCTCCTGGTTATTCCCCGGCCTGGTCGCCCACTCCTGGTTCCCCAGGATCACCAGGCCCTGCAAGTCCATACATCCCTTCACCAGGTTAGGCTCAAGTTACATGAACAACCACAACTAATGTTTCTACGTAAATATGTTTTAAACAAATCTGTCTTTTCCAGGAGGTGCCATGTCACCCAATTACTCTCCCACGTCTCCCGCCTACGAGCCCCGTTCTCCAGGCGGATATACTCCTCAGAGCCCAGGCTATTCTCCGACGTCCCCATCTTACTCCCCCACCTCCCCCTCTTACTCCCCCACCAGCCCCAACTACAGTCCCACATCCCCTTCCTACTCCCCTACTTCTCCCAGTTACTCCCCCACCTCTCCCTCGTACTCTCCCACATCCCCATCCTACTCGCCGACCTCTCCATCCTACTCCCCCACGTCGCCGTCCTACTCGCCCACGTCCCCATCTTACTCCCCCACCAGCCCCTCCTACTCCCCCACGTCACCCAGTTACAGCCCCACCTCTCCCAGTTACAGCCCCACCTCTCCCAGTTACTCCCCCACCTCCCCATCCTACTCCCCCACGTCGCCGTCTTACTCTCCGACGTCGCCCTCCTACTCGCCCACCTCCCCGTCTTATTCCCCCACCAGCCCCAGCTACAGCCCCACGTCCCCCAACTACACGCCCACCTCCCCCAGTTACTCGCCCACGTCGCCCTCCTACTCCCCCACCTCCCCATCGTATTCCCCCACGTCTCCGAACTACACCCCGACGAGCCCGAACTACTCACCCACTTCCCCCAGTTACTCCCCCACCTCTCCCTCCTACTCGCCCTCCAGCCCGCGCTACACGCCCCAGTCGCCGACCTACACGCCCAGCTCCCCCTCGTACAGCCCGAGCTCCCCGTCCTACTCGCCCACGTCGCCCAAATACACCCCTACGTCGCCGTCGTACAGCCCCAGCTCTCCAGAGTACACCCCCACCTCCCCGAAGTACTCCCCCACGTCGCCAAAGTACTCCCCCACATCACCCAAGTACTCCCCGACCTCTCCCACGTATTCGCCGACGACCCCCAAATACAGCCCTACCTCGCCCACCTACTCGCCCACTTCTCCCACCTACACCCCGACGAGCCCCAAATACTCCCCCACGTCCCCCACCTACTCCCCGACCTCCCCGAAATATTCCCCCACTTCCCCCACCTACTCGCCCACTAGTCCAAAAGGCTCCACCTACAGCCCCACCTCCCCCGGGTACAGCCCCACGTCGCCCACCTACAGCCCGGCCATCAGTCCCGACGACAGCGATGAGGAGAACAACTGAGCGGCGCAGGAACGCGGGCGGGTGATTGGACCCCTTCCTCCTCGCGGTCACAACAGGCGGACAGCGACTGCCAGCCTGCTGCGGGAAGATGAGTCCAGTCTGAAGAAAATGTAGTCAAAACTATTATGTAAAAGACTTGAACTGCTATGCCTGAAGGAGAAAGGCTGCCTTTTGAAACTAGTTTTTTTCAATTTTCACGTGGGGTGTTGAAGTTCTAAACAACAGACCCTGGAGGGTATGAAATGCAGAGGAAGATGCAAGACTTTCAGGCTGAAAATGTCCCTCTGTAACTTTATGGTTTACTGCAGTCAGTTTCTCTCCTGTTCTCATGCAATGCAGTTTGTTGCCAAAATCCACCATTTACAAGTAAATAATGTTCAGTGCAAAAGCAAAATGATTGAAGATCAGGGCGTGAGTGTATCAAAGGTATGCTGTTGCTTTGGAAAATGACCGTCTTATACTTCAAATTCAGTGATGAACAAAATAACAAATTTAGGAGTAACTGGAGAGAGACTGATTTGCATTTACTGACCATGCAAACTACATACATGTATGTAGGCATTACTCTTCCTCCTTCGCACCACTGAAAAAACCTAAAAGATGTCACAAAACATCTACCAGCATCCTCTTGTCTTGCATCAAAAGCAAAAACAAAACCATTTTCCAGATATTTCTTCCTTCGGGATTTAAAACGTTTATATAAAAATGTCAGAATGATCGTTCTGTCTTTGATTTTGAATTTAGATGAAATGGGGCTCGAGGATTTATTACAACGTTGCTGCTTCTGTTGCTGTTTGCATGAGTAGCAAATGTTAATACATTTTAATCAAGCTTTAGGTTGATATTTTTAAAAATCCTTGTGCTTTATAATTGTTACCCCATTTCTGATAGTAAACATTTATTATGTTTTGTTTTATTTGGGAAATTCAGTTTATTTAAGAAAAAATACTATTCTGTGTGCATACAAATAGAGCAAAAATAAGAATTTGTTTTTTCTTGTTTGCTTTTGGTGACTTGTAAAGCTGTTGGCAAGAGACTTGTGTTCTTGTACGTGGATGCAGGGGCAGAGGACCACATTATCGATTCTTTACTACTTTTCCAATTTCATTTCACCTTCCATTTACAGGATGCTAAAGCCCATCACAGCTAGAGGTTTATAGGTGTCTATCATAAAACATTGTCTCTGAGGCCTCTGTATAGAAATACTCACTACATTAGTGTGAACTTCTTGGATGTGGGTGGCTGATTCTGGGGGAATGCTGAGCTGCTGAAAAAGCTGACATGTTTATTTTATATTTATGAAGTATTAGCCGATTCTCTTCCCCTTCATCCACAAGAGGTCCTAATTTCTGAAATCAGTGTTTTTGTTTTTTTTCTACAAATGTTTGTACCTGTGGCCAGGGCAATCTTGGGGTGGGTGATTGTTTCTGATGTTTCTGGGAGTCCTGTAGCACCCGATTCTTAATAGCCTTTTAATTTGAGTTAGACTGCCTTAAATTGACAGCTTGGTTCGGTCACTGCACTTAATAAATATGGCGGGCTGATGCTTTCCATAGTCTCCCCCAGTCGCACCCACGGCTACTGTGCGCGGTTTAGTGAGTTTGGGACATCAGGACTCCTGGCAGAGTGAATGTTTGCGTGTGTGAGGCGAGACAGGGTTCAAGTGAGACTTGATATGTCGAGGCAAAAGCGAAGGTTTAACTTAATTGCCACTGTATAGAAATCAGCTCATTCTCATTCTGTGTCTTTGTTCTGTTCGTTTTTGGACTTGGAAAATTAATAAAAACTTTTACTACATATTTGTTCTACTTTGGGTGTTTTTTTGTTTTTTGTTTTACTATTGTGGATGTGGACTTTACCCACAAGATGTCGCTGTTTGTCTGTGGATGTATTCTAAAATCCAGACTAATTCCACGCTGTAGCAGTCTTAACATTCCCTGACATAAATACAGTAGGATCCCATAGTGGTTCTTGAACTGTGGTCCGTGTCAAGGTCATCAAATTTGAATATATTAGTTTGGATCCGATAAATCTATGCTTTAACAACGCATTTACATCTTAACAAGTCTATCCTGGGCATGTTAAGCATTACACTAAAAAGTATCCGTCTGTTTCTGTATTACTATTTGCAGCTCTGAGCAAAAGCACCTGTAGGCACCTGTGGGAATGACGCACAGTGTCCTCTAGGGGGCTCTTTCACATCAAAAAGCATCTACACCACACCTCTCCCATATCGGGCTGTGCTGCCCTGGGCGGCCCTCCTCGATGCAGCAGCTGCACAGACTTCACACACAAGAGACTTCCACAGAGACAGAAGACTTTAGACTTCGCTCAGAAGAATAAGTGGTGAGATGAGGAAGAGGTAAACCTAAATGGGTAACGGGCAGGGCTTGACATTTTTGCTCACTGATCATTGTGGCTGACAAGTTTTACTCTCCACTTATCAGCCAGCAACCAAAATTAAATTGCATATCTTAGAATATTGCATGATCATTACTTTGTTGTGTTTACTTTATCTTAGTTTACATTTTTTATCGTTCATGAAGACTTATATTTCCCCGTCAAGGCTCAAAACCAATATAGAAGTAGTCTGCCCAATGGGTAGTGGGAAATCACCATTGTTTGGATTGGGGTTTTTAGTTAGTGTTATATCAAAGGGTTTCTTATTTAAATGTACTATTATGCTGTCACAGACCGACCCCATGTTCTTGGACAAATCTTTTTCTTTCTTTCTTTCTTGTTTAAATAGGCTACAGAAATGTAAAACATAGCCTACATTTAACCTATATCTTTCTACGTGTTGAGACAGCTCTGTATTAGCAGAGTCAACATACCCACAATGCATCACGGCTTGTGCAAGCAGCACAAAACCCTAATCTGTGGAAAAGATGAATCACAGGTTTCTCTGAAAGCATTATTGCAGGTTTACATAGGCAGGTGTGACTGGGGGAAGCCGCAGCGATGACTGTGTTTATGGACGGTTGCCCTGACGATCCTCAACACTGTGTGGCATCATCACCATTAGTGCATTTATTGTAGGTTATAACATTGTGTAATCAGTGTATTTTGCACACACCAAAAAGGTTATCTAATGAGCAATCCTACTAACTATTGGCATATTTATCACAATTCTTAACTTAATAGACTACTTTATTTATGAAGTGTGTATGTAGGTATTTACCTAAACATACATTTGTTTTGATTGCTGTGTGATTTAGTAGAGCCAAAACACAATGAACCTGGCTAGTGTCCTACTATTCCCATGTCAATGTCTAAACTCTAAAGAAATAGTCAGCTGATTCAGTCACATTTCTTCATTTTTTCCATTTTGTGTTGTGACTCAGAGGGGAGGGCCAAACCCAGACAGGGGCAGGAAACAGTCGTGTGGTGGTGTCTGTGAAAAAGGCAGATTTCGCCCACAGTACAACAAGTTGCTTCCTGCAAGAGTTGCTCTCCTCTCAGCTGCTCACCGCTGCCACTTTCGTCTACTGCGACCTACCAAGTAAGACTAAAACTTTGCCTTCTTTTATCCTTAGTTCAGCCTAAAAGTTCTGCTCAAAGCCATGCTGCCATTCTATCTTTTATTGTTTTTTTTGCCACATTCCTCTTGAATTCAGTGAAAGAATGCGGCAGCAGCACAATGGAGGTTGTCATTTATGCAACTCTAGCTCCGGTTTGAACATAGAAAACTCAGAATAATGTAATTGATCCTTATTCTTATTGTTTATTTTATGAAATGTATAATCTGTCTCTGCAACCCTCCTAAGCATCCTAAATTACTGTTTAGTAAGAAGATGAGACTTCCTTAATCTCAGGGCGGAGGCACTGAGTCAGCCTCATGTGCTGTAGGTCCGTCTGCACAAAAATATTTCTTTTAAGGGGTGTTTACAGGTGTGAAAGTAGTAAGATAATGATTTATTTATTCAGCAGATGTATACAAAGAGTTGTAATATAAAAATGTAGGGTATGTAAATGAAAAAAGTCAGTGTTGTAATTTAGGTAAAAATACTCACTTCTGTATTTCTGAAACCTTTCACAACAAGCACAACCCAAAATACTGAGAAAGGTTTGAACACAGCGGATGGGGGGGGCACGTGAGCAGTGGAGCTCCACTTTTCCACAGGAAAGGACGTCACCTCTGCAGGACAACGCTCTCTTAAACTAATCTAAACTAACCCTAATCCTAACCTTAAAGGGACTATACGGAGTTTGAAAATGTTAAAAATAAGTATTTTCCTCTCCCTACATGTTTCAGCAATGTCCATGTGTAGAATGAGCCCAGACCTATTCACCACAACTGCCTCTGAGTGCTGTCATGCACGAGCTTAATATAGAACCTGCAGTTATGTGTAAGACCTGAGGTGGCAGTAGTGAGTGTAAGAATGACCAACTTGCATCTAGCCCCTTTAAGGATAGTATAGTGTATGAAAAAAGTGAATGTCATTTCCTGTGGAGGTCTGGAGCTCCACTGATCACGTGACTCACTATAGAGCCTTTTGAAAATATGTGGCATCACTGAGCACCTCCATATCTAAACATGACATCATGATTCAAGAAGCTCTCAGCACAGACTCGCTCAAAAGGGGACAAAAACATAAATACAACTGTGATGTTCATGATGGTGTCAGGGGCCAATACAACCTTTTGGAAAGAAATCTCCAAAAGGAAAATTGACTAATGTTGTACCTGATCATTATTGAGTTGAGATTGGATTCACAAACCTGCCAAACGTCATCCTTATAACTGATCACCACTTTTATGAGAAAATGATTGGACCTTAGTTAATGTGTGTAGACAGAGAAGACAAGGAAATTTGTGCCAGTTTTTGTTTCATGTGGATTTTTCTTATGTATGGCAGATATGTTTGTCATAATCAGGCTGCAACATGTTGGGTCGTGTGCTGGCCCTCATCAGTGTGAATGTCTCTCCGCGCCACTTTATTGCAGAATTCCGTCGATTTCTTTTATTCTGATTTGTCCAGGAACTTTTAGGGAGTAAAAACGAGCATTGACCAGCCTGCTTGTTCACGATTGTTAAAACCGCTTCATAATTCAAGTTTAAACTGTCCACAAATATTCAAGGAGCTCAGAACTAATTTCATTCCACTACAACAAAAGTACAAGGCCTTTACTGCATGAATAATTTAAGTGTTTAGTAATACAAGGTTGCAACACAATAACAATCACTCCCTATTTTCAATAATGAGGTTTTCCGTTTGTTAGTTTTGGCAAAATATTGTACATTACCGTGTAAAGGGGATAGTCAAATAATGTTTTAAACAAGTATGGGCCAAAGTTGGAGCTAGTCAGTGCAAGTCAGTGGAAAGATGGATGTGCCAGCGGCTCGCTCTCCTCCTAATTATCAGCCTGGTGTTTAGCTTTAGCCAGGAACCAGGAACCTGACTCTACCCACCCCCCGATGCCTGCCTTCCTCCTATCCACGGGCCGCAGGTTGGCTTTCATCACACCAGCTCCTGTTACCTGCCGCATATAAGCTAACCAGGCCAGGTGAGCCTTTCTGTGGTCCTTTCTGTGGTCCCTACACGCTCACGACAACACAAACGTCAAAACAGATCAGAGGGCACGCAGAATGGAGTCAGAATGGAGTTTACCGCAGGCACCAGACGAGATATTGCAGTTAAGTGGACCAGAGCTTTTTCAGCTACTCTTTACTTACTCTTACCCTGCCTGTCCAAGCATTGTAACTCTAACCTTATTGGTCCTTCCTTTGATACCTCCTCTTCCACAATGTGCTTAGCAAGAAAAGGCATGTTGTAAGCTTTCATATATAAGCATTTTCAATGGCCATACGTATAGATTCATCTGCAACTGTTTGATTCCAAACAGGTCTTTTGTGCCATAAATACTCATTTCTTATCTCTTTCTTATTAAAGAGCAGCAGTAGATTTAATTGGTACGTTTCGTGTGAATGGGAGGGCTGAACCAAGACAAAATTGGGTCTAGTCTAGATAAGAACTAAACCAGGACAGGTTATTTTGTTGTTTACCAAGGATATTGTTTTGCCTAAATAACTGTGGCCTTTGAGATTTGATAGATGACTTGCAGCGCTACTATAAATACTTTTCCTCATTGCCCATCTTCCTAGCAAACAAACATTGATGAGTGATTTAGATAGATTCCAAGCTTATCAGATAACAACACTCATAAAGTTTTCGAACAGGAAAACCTTTCAGGAAAAGTACAAGAGGAGCCACATTCACTGAAGGGCTGACAGTTATCTATATTTACTGACTTTTTTTTTTTTTACAGAACTTTTGGGTACTTTGGGGTAAGTAGCACTTGAGCAGCTAATCATGGTAATGTGGGGCTGTTTATCCAGCATTCGTTCATTGGGTGCGGTTACATACTGGCGCCTATGGAGGTATCGCAAAGATAACCCTGTCTATTATCTAAATCTGTAATCAGGACAGTAGATCTCTATGATAGGACATAAACCTTTACATAAACTGTCCAGTGTTGCCCTCAGTGCCTTCTTGAAAACTTGGTCACACACAGTAAAACAATAAGTTTTACATTTTCCTCCTGTGAATAAAGACTTGGTGCTCTTTTTAGGCTTCTATATTTGCAGTGTGATACAGTTTGCATACACGGCCACTCCTTTTTTTGTAATAACTCCTGGAATCGTTTACATTTTGGTTTCCTGTTACGTAAAAGTGATCCAACCCTGCAACACTGAACGGCATTTTGTGTCAAGGCTTGTCGTATTGATGCTCAACCCCATAGCCACAAACAGATAGTGATTTAAAGACATAATTATGCATTACGCAAAGCTTTGTAAAGTACCATTTACCTTTGAATCTGCTGTGGAGTCCCCCAGGGGTCAATCTTGGGATCCCTCTTATTCAACTTGTACATGCCTCCATTGGTGGCTAATAAACGTCAATAATATGTCCTACCACAAGTATGCAGATGACACTCAGATCTATGTGTCACTGACGGCAGGTGAACATGGGCCTGTAGATACACTCTGTCACTGCATCGAACAGATCAGCTGAGATCATTGTTTTTGGCCTACAAGACACAAAGAGGAAGTGTTATCCGTCCCCTTGAGTCTCTCTCTCGAAAACCAAAAAATCAGGTTAGAAATCTAGGAGTAATCATGGACTCAGACCTGAACAGCCACATAAAAGCAATAACATCAGCAGCTTTTTACCATCTGAAAAACATTGCTATGATCAGAGGAATAGTGTCAAAACCAGACTTAGAGAGACTTATCCATATGTTTGTCTCCAGCAGGTTAGACTACTGTCTATGTTGTACTGACAATGTTCAAATCCAGGCTGAAAACAGCTCTTTTTACCCATGCACATGACAACTACAAGTATTTTATTTGTAATTAATACATTTTCATGTTGATGTTTTATAGATTGAGTTGCACAAATACTGCGAAATAGTTATTTTTATTGTCTGCTTATTGTGACAACCCCGACTTGCTTCCTAAATTTGCCACCACATATTATTCACGGTTTTCACAAACAAACTCACTTTACTCACACTTCCTTATTCATCCCTTTCTGTGGTATTTGAGTAACATAAACCTATGTTCGTCTCTGTGCAGAATGCTGCCATTCCAGGCTGTCCCGGGTCAGTTTGGTCCTGAGGTCCGGACGCCGGGCCTTTGGGTGTGGCGGGTGGAGAAGATGAAGGCCGTGCTGCTGGACCCCACAGAGATCGGAGCTTTTTTTAACGGAGACTCGTATCTGGTGCTGCAAAACCGTGGCGATGAAGGGGCCGACCTGCACATGTGGATTGGTAAGATCGGCACATGGCTTATAAAATATTGTTCATGAGAGCAAGAACATTTTACCAAACCACTTTTGGTCAGCAGTACTCCCACTGCTACCAGCAAATCAACCTCTTTAAGCTGGTTCCACACACACATGAATGAAGAGAGTTGTGTGGGAAGGGCATCTGGCTTTGAGAATTAAGTCATTGAGCACTGTGTACATGATTTCAGTGCTAAAAAGAAACAAAGAAACAAAGCTGAACACTCTCAAACTCATACACTTTCTGCTCAATATTTTCAAAAAAGTTTCTTGTAGCATTCAAGGTCAAGTTGACGTGTCCTTAAGGAGGGTGGAGGGGTCTATGTGATGGGTGTGTGGGATCACCCGTGAGTCTGAGGGCTTTGCGGTTGAGACAGATGGACAAAATGTCCTGAATGAAAGGTTGAAGGGGAACGGTCACCTCAAATGCTACTTAAGGAATATAATGATATATGAATAATATGTTTGTTTCTCAGCACACCCTTTCACTCTGAACTGTCCTGTCTAAGGAAGAAAACTGAATAATTTATGCTTTCTTTTAATCACATATTAATCTTTAGAAACTTAAAATGTTCATAGACTGTAGATAAAAGTTCATGGCTCAGTGGTCTTTATTGCGTGGCCTCAGTCCTCAGCTGAGCTGTAATGAGAGTCACATTAACACAGATGACACATGAGACACAAAGCTGACCCTTAGCTCCAGGGAGAGGGATGACGGCCCGATGACAGTGGTGCAGATCTCCCAAGGGATGCGGCAGCCATCAAACATGCATGAACCCTGTTACAGTACTCAAATAGGCCTGTTGTTTCCAGCATGTAGCCTATCCGGTGCTTAGGTAACACTAAACTGATTGTCACAGCTTGTAGAGGGGTGGTTTTGGCCAAGTGCATGTCCCATTGAACCACTGGTTTATGCCTTTCCAAACCCCTTCACTTTTGTCTGTGTCTTTGTGTGGTCTGTGACTGATACATTGACCTCGCTGCCCCTCACTGCCCTCTTTATTCATATTAAAACACCATCGGTCAGATCAATTGTTCACACTTTAACTACTGGTGCCAGAAATTAATTTATGGACACACTAACACTAGGAGGTACAAAGCTCTGATGAATATGGCTAAATGAAAAATTAAAAAGTAATTTGCGATATTGTATGGTAAAACAAGATGATAGAAAACCCAAGAATTGCCATGGTCAGTGCTGTTACTCTATTTGTAGTACATGCGTTATTTAAACAAATGTTATTATTGCCTAGGGACACTCCTGATTTTGTGAACCCTTACAGGTGAGAAGTCGTCCCGGGACGAGCAGGTGGCCTGTGCCATGCTGGCCACTCAGCTGGACAATTATCTGGGAGGAGACCCGGTGCAGCACAGGCAGATCCAGGGCTATGAGTCCCCAGAGTTCATGAAACTGTTTCCCCGAGGAGTCAGCTACAAGGTAAGCACAGTGCAGTTCAGTGGATTTAATCTCTGGCCATGTTGGTTTTTAATGGACAGGTCTTTTATGGCGGCTCATTTTTTAAGTTTGGACTTACAGGAACATAATAGAAACATTTTTGTGTTAAATTGTGCTGTAGTAGAAAGCATTCATTTGTTGTTTAAGTTAGTGTTTAGTTTGAAATGTGCATCATGATAAGTTAAAGCCACATATTTTTAACAAAAAAATCATATAATTAGAAGAAAATAATATGATTGAGGGTTTTGCCGTATCGCCCAGCTCTACCACAGGTCAGCGTCTCATCAGTCCTTTATGCTCAGTTATGATGTCCATAGTTAATAAACACACTAATCTGATCTTCAATCAATGATATTATCCCTTTATTACTTTACACCACCCTGGTGCCAAAGTGCATTTAAAACTGGGTGAATGAAGCGCCAAGAGGAGAAACCTTTATTAACCCTGCGTGTGTTTGTTTCACAGGAGGGGGGCGTGGAGTCAGGCTTCAGGAGGACCCAGGGCTCCGGGCCGGTGCGCAGGTTGTACCAGATCAAAGGGAAACGCAACGTTCGTGCCACAGAAGTGGAGCTGTCCTGGAACAGCTTCAACAAGGGGGACTGCTTCATCCTCGACCTGGGAGATGTCAGTACACACAATGTCCAGTTTAAACCTTTATGATGTCAAGGGATAGCTGCATGCATTTATTGTACATTCATAGCAGAAGTGAGCAAATGAATGAATGAGGTGCTACTTCTCATAATGTTCAAAAATATCACAGGATTGTGTGATACATAGTGAGAATATTGAGAAGATAGCCTCTGGTTGTGGCTGAAGAGGAAGAGGGCAGATAGTGACAGGGTGGATGAGAGTGACATGGTTTAAATTTAAAAAACTGAACCAACATTGACTGAGATGTTATGAAAAAAGAAGTGTTAGGAGGATGTTAGGTAGTGCCTTCATAATGTGTTTAAATATGTGTGAGTACAGAGAAGTAAACAGTCGTGAGTTAGGTCATGACGATCAAATAGTTCAGTTGGATTTCTGTCCGTGTAGAAATATTTTTGAGCATCAGAAGAACATGAAGGTCACAAACTCATGGCCTTCATGTTGTGAGGATGGAGTCTAAGATACAGATAGTTTAGTGTAAATGTACATTGCATTTTGGATATTGTGTCTATGTATTTATAAAAAATGGTGACGTATATGATGTGCCCCCAGACCATTATCTCCTGGATCGGCTCACAGGCCAACATCTTCGAAAAGCAGAAAGTGCGTGAAATTGCGTCGCTCATCCGTGACACAGATCGACACGGCAAAGCCAAAATTGTGGACAGCGAGGAAGGGGAGGAGCCAGAGGAGATGCTCCAGGTAGAAATAAAACACCCCCCAAAGCGAGATGTCTATGTTGCGGTCGCGCAGTCGTGTTTACTGAAGCGTGTTGCTTTGTTTCGTAGGTGCTGGGGAAGGTGCCACCGCTGGCAGAGAGCACACCCGAGGAGGACAGCAAAGCAGACGCCTCCTCCAACTCTGCCTCTCTCTACAAGGTGCCAGCACCTTTCACAAGGAATCGATCTCTATTGTTACAAGCTTATCTTGACTTGAGCTGTTATAGAATATACATAATTTTTTTTAAAAATCTTTTACTCTTATTAAAATAGCAAAACAAATCAAAGCCGTATTCAAAAAAATCCCTCCATAGAATATCATCAAAAATCTTATCAACAAAACCAACAAAGCTCAACACCAGCCCATGCATAACCTCAGAAATAACGCTGCACAATTAATCACAATAAAATTCAAAGAAGAACTAAATAACTTGTTTACCTTAAAGGGACTATACAGAGTTTAAAAATGTTAAAACTAAGTATTTTCCTCCCCTACATGTTCCAGCCATGTCCTAATGTGTAGATCGAGCCCTGACCTGTTCACCACAACTGCCTCTAAAATCCTGCACTGTCACTCAAAAAGTTGTTACTTCGGGTCCGAAGTGCCGTCATGCACGAGCTTAATATAGAGACTGCAGTTACGCGTAAGACCTGAGGTGGCAGTAGTGAGTCTAAAATGGCCAACTTGAATCTAGTCTCTTTAATAAATCCTTTCCGTACTTCCTCTGGGGGTAATACAAGTGTTCATGGGATAATTGGGGGGTCTTTCACCTCCCCCTGGTGTCTCTGGCCAGAAAACCACAATTGCAGCTTTCCCTGCACCAGGTCGGAGGCGCACTAATGGAATCATGAAGCACTTCGGACTCGAATATCCTTTTGAGTGACAGTGCAGGATTTTAGAGGCAGTTGTGGTGGATAGTTCTGAGCTCATTCTACACATTAGGACATTGCTGGAACATGTAGGGGAGGAAAATACTTAGTTTTAACATTTTTAAACTCTGTATAGTCCCTTTAAGTCTCTATAATATATGAAGGAATATGAAAGACTGCAATTTTCTAAGTCAGTGGTTCCTAAAGAAATTTGCCTCAAAAAACCCATGGACAGGATTTATTTCTTGAGTGTCTCCAAACTCGAGAGTTTATTTTAAAAAGGGGTTTATTTAAAAATTTGTAAAAAGTCAATTAGTGTTCATTAAAGCTATAATACTTTATTTATACATTTAAGTATTGAGTTTACCTTCTTTTTAATCTGAGAAAATTCCAAGTATCAGTGCTTACATAAAGATGTCACCATACCCGGCTTGGGAAACTCTTAGATGTTTCACTGTGAACTAAGTCTGCCGAATAATAATGCAATTCTTTATCCAAAATTGTGGCAGCTCTACTTCAAAATGATCTGAATTTTGTACAAAAAAAACCCTGTATGCCTTTTGTTCATAGGTGTCAGATGCAACGGGATCAATGACGACAACCAAAGTGTCGGAGAAGAGCCCATTCGCCAAGGAGCTGCTGGTGCGGGACGACTGCTTCATCCTGGACAACGGCGCCAATGGAAAAATCTTTGTTTGGAAAGGTAAAACTACACAGCACGTGCATATGAGATGGCAGCGCTGATGCGATTAATGACCCGATGTTTTACTGTTTGAAACTTGGCTCGCAGGCAAGGGTGCAAATGCGGAGGAGAAGAGTTCTGCTCTACAAATCGCTGACAACTTCATCAAACAGATGGATTATCCACGGATGAAAACACAGGTGCGTTTTCCTACCCCGCTGTTTATCCCCATTTTATTATAGATTAATGTCCGTAATGGCAATTTTCAAACAGTATAGTTTTATTATTTAAGATGTGTATTTGTTTTTTGCATGACACCGTTGCATAATATTACGGAGAAGAATTTAAGCTTCTGTATTGCATTCTGTTGACTTTACCGCAATCATAGATGTCATAATGTGTTTTATAGAGCTGGGAAGCTGGGTGCACACAAAAAGCAATAACAGTTAATGTTTTGTTTTTCTTTATAGGTCGAGATGCTGCCACAAGGAAAGGAGACAATTATATTCAAGCAGTTTTTCAAAAGCTGGAACTAAGGGGCTGTGAGACGTTACAAACTGGAGAAGGAAATTACAAACTAAAATACATTTCATTTTTTTTATACTTGTATGTAAATATTTGTACGTTACTGTGGCTGCTTTTGGTCTAGACTGGGATTCAATGCCACTTTTGTAATATGAGTTTCCTCTGAGCTTTAATCAATGAGACATAGAGAGTAAATGGTTTGAATTTTTTTATTACTTCAGTGGAATAGTATCAGTTTCAAATAAACGTCATAGAAACTGGATCAACTTGTGTTTTGTGCTTCCTTTTGCCGGACTATGTCAGAGCTGTTCCTTCTTATTTATGAAATACGCTTTGAATTATTCACAAATACACTGACTTGGGGCTTTATTGCTATGTTTTACACAAGTGTTATAAAAATGACAAAAGGCTCTGCAAACGGTGAAGTCGTGTCCACACTATTATATAATGAATGCTTTGCCTGACTCATCTCAAGTTCATGCAAGTGCAGTGACCCCCAGGTAAAACACCTAGTAGACATTTCAATTCATTTTTATCTATTTGGGATTCATTTAGGCTACTTACTTTAATTAATATAAAGTGATATTTAAACTATTAAATCAATGTTTCTTGTATTTTCAGTGTGTGGTAAAGAAAGCCCGTTGTTTATATAAGATTCCAGGTGAACTCCTGCAGTTACGCTTTACAGTAAAAGCCGTTGTGTAACTTCAGGAAACTAGGGATTTATCCTCCACCTCTTCCCTCACTGTGAACGTGCCAGTGGCTGCCCAAGACGCTTCAGCTCAGCTCAGATAGATCCGTCATAAAAGAGTCCAGAGTTCACAGAGAGAGAGAGAGAGGGAGATGAACAAAAGGCTTCGAGAGGCTCAAGCTGCTGTCAGTTCTGAAGGGCCACCAGAGCTGCACCTCCTGCTCCAACATCAGGTACGACCCAAAGACACTGAAACTAGGCTGCTGTTAATTGAGTCTTGATTTATAACATGATCATTTGTAAACACATTTTAACTACTTGTTCACATCTTGTGCTTATATGTTTATATATTGTAATTGATTTTTCATGGTTGTCTAGTTTTGTTTAACAGTCATTGTTTTCCAATGTTATTATATTATTATTATATTTGGCCTGCATTGTAAAATAAGGCTGTAATTGAACAACATGTTTATAAGTGTCTCTCAAACTGTGGTATGGAGGATACCACTATGGGGTCCCGCATGCTTTGCCTTTGTTTGATTTTGATTAAATTTAATGTTGCCTGTAGGGCGATTAATTACGATTAGTTAATTACATAGGGTTAAGTGTGATTATAGATATCAATAGAAATTAATCACACGTTACTTTAGCGGCACAGACACCTTTTCAGTTTCCTTTTTCCTCCAAGATGGGACGAACGCTGCGTGAAGCCAAAAACAATTAATTAAATCCAACTGCTATTGTCTTTATTATATTATTTTATTACTTTATTATTATATGTCTTTATTTTACCATTAAGTGTTTGAAATGATCACACAGGTCTCGCATCTCCACTTCAAATACGTTTAGATGTAGGAAAATACAAAGAAGCATCTAAAATATACCTCTAAATAATAAATACAACCCCTACATAATTGTGATTAATTAATTCCTAAGGCCATAATAAGCCCTTTAGTCCTGCTGTGGTTTCATTCTGGTAGTTTTCAGAGACGTCATTCTTTGGTGGTTGGTTATTCAAAGGGAGAAGTTTGAGAACCCCTGGCCTATAGGCTGTGTCACATAGTACCTGCCATCTTGTTGAAAGCTGCTGAAACTGAGGTGTTTGACCATTTTTATGTGTCTAATTTCGCTTTTGCTGAGAGAGAGATTTTATTGGTGCAGCACAGTTTGGCTGTTTTGACGACTATGATGTATTTATAAAGACTTCTTTTTCTTTTTCTTTTTTTTAGCTAAAATTTGGACATGGCACTAAAGGGCATTTTGAAACCTGGCAAACGTAGGTGTTTTGTTTCTATCATCCCATATCTAAAATCTGTTGTTTAGTGGTGACTTACTCCTGTGTTGCACCTCCATGAGCTGTGATTGATCATGTTTCCTGCACAGGCCTCCAGGCTCAGCTTAAGGGGGAGGATGGGGCCACGGCACACAGCTCCATCGGCGCCGTCCGGTGGACTCTTCACGAGGACAGTGCTCCCGCTCACAGCTCTGCCCCCAGCGGACCGTCTAAACTCAGCACATCCTCCAGGTCTACACAGGTAAAGTACAGCCTGTCATCAATATGACCGAGGTCTGTTTAAAATAGTTGAGTGAAATCATGTCCTTGTGGTTGTGTCACAGCGACAGCAGGGTCTGCGGGACCTGCGTAGTCTCCAGGAGTGTGTGCTCTTCATCGAGCACTGGAAGGAGCAGGTGGACCAAGTCTGCAAGGTAATATTTGATTACATTTGCTTGGCTTGACACATGACCTTTCACCAAAATATTGTAGCCTGATTTTATGGCATGATTTTGATAGCTCTATGCTTCACTAGATGTCCATTTCTCTATTAAAGTGCTCATTTCAGTCACTAGTTTAATTCAGAGCCAAATCAATTGAACTCCTTGTTCTTCTCCTGTATTTTCTCTTCAGTTTAGACCTATATCAAGATATAATCCTCTGACAATTTATTAAAAAGGCCCAAAAACCAGACTCTTAGGCCTATTCGGTGGGATATTGGCCTGAGGAGCTGATTCTACAACTCTTAATAACCTCTCACTCGATTTAGATAAGTGTTGTCAGGGGAAATATACGGTGTGCGTGACAGGGCGAATCTGATATGATTTTATTGCCATTTTACTGCTCATAACCTTTCACACACTTACGGCGCAGCGTTACGTTTAGAGCCCTCAGCATGACACATGTCTGCTGCAGTGAAGTATCTCAAATAAGTGGGAAATTAATAAGAGTTGACTTTATGGCTGTGCAGGGTGCGATGAGTAAAACAGATGAGCCATCCTCCCCACGAACGGAGAGAAGTCTGGGGGAGAGCAGGAAGATGATCCTGGAGTGGGCAGACGAGCTTCGCCACGTGGATGATGTAAGTGTTCATGCACACATCAAGTGAATACATAGGTGCAATTTCTGAACGTTTTTTTTTTATCCTCAAGCTTCTTAAAGAGAACTCAAAACCATGTGAAGGTCTGGAGGAGAAAGATAAGGAGGCTGACCCTAAAGAGGAGGCTCAGACGAGGATCATGGCCTGGGCAAAGGATCTCCAAGAGGCAACAGAGGTAACAAGCACAACATATATGTCAGACATGTTCTGCTGCTTTCAGCCTTACCACCAGGCCAGCGAGCAACACAGTTCAGCATCTTAAGTTTTCTTTGTCTCGGCTTGTTTTTTGCAGAGTTGTGGCGTGCCGCATGAGGAGCTGGGCCGAGTTCTTCGTCTTTTAGGCCTCAAAAAGAAACGTTTGGGAAACATGCTGCCCCTGATGGAGTTTATCACATGGTCCTTGCTCAGAGAAGACAATGTGGTGAGCAATATGGAAATGCGTGTCTGAAATCCATAGCAAAAGCATAACCTTTCTTCTGATTCATCATTTGACCCAATAAAGATCATCAAAGTGAACCTTGCCCAGTAATCTTATATGACTTGTGTCTGTGTATGTGCTTACTCATGGCACCTCATAGGCGGATGCAAAATGTGTGGTTTATCGGCGCAAAGTTCAGTTGTAAATCTGCTGTAGCTTTCACTTTTAACATCAAGTGCAGTGTCATGTTTAATAGCCCTTTTGAATACTTCTACTTGTACTACAACTTGCTCTCTGCTGGTTTCAGAAGATGATCCCTCAGCTGTGGCTACAGGCAAAGCAAAAGACCTGGGAAGCAGGGATACCGAGATACATTCCCAACTCAGGTATGTCTTTTCCTTTACCCATCAGTGATATTCCATTAGCTTTTTCTTTTTTTTGCTAATAAATGTGTATATGTTTGCAGTGTGGAGCTGGATTTGCAGTGCAGCAGGTAAGACCCAGTAAGATATTTGTCAAAACATTAAAAAAATGTGTAGGAATAAACTAATCATCACCTCTGCCCTTCCAGCCGATGTGGTTTTGGACCCTCTTACCCACAATCCCTGGCTGCAGCTGTCAGACGACCAGCGCACAGTCCAAGAGGGTCAGTCTATGTCTGACGTCTCCTACAACTCCCAGCGCTTCGAGACCCTTCCCTGCGTCCTGGCCTGGGAGGGCTACAGCTACGGACGGCATTACTGGGAGGTGGACACGGGCAGAAAGGGCGCGTGGCGGGTGGGTCTGACTACCGCCACCTCCAAGAGACAAGGGCGCTTCTCCATGAGTCCCAAAGAGGGCTACTGGGTGCTGTGGCGCAGTGCTAAGCAGTTCTACGCCTGCACCAAACCGGAGACCGAGCTGCCAGTCAGGCTCATCCCGCGGCGAGTTGGGATTTACTTAGACTACAACGAGGGGCAGATCTCCTTCTACAACGCAGAGACCAAATCGCACATCTACACCTTCAATAACGGGAGCTTCGGGGGGAAGCTGTACCCGCTGCTTGCGCCGATGGATGGATACACGGTCATGAGAATTGTGCCCCAAAGCCTCAGTAAAACGGGCTCTTTCACTGGATCGTGGGACAGGCTTTGAGTTCGAGTCCACAGATCCGTTCAAAAAAAGCTGTAAGACTGTGAAAAAAATAAAGTAGTCTACATCTATAATGACTTTGGGACAGTTCACTCTTTTAAAAATCAATGGATGGAGTTTATAATGAACACTCAATATAATGTGAGAAAAAAACCTCTGTGCTGAATTTAGTTTACTGATCAGATATTCTTGATCTAAAACGTGAGAATCGAGAGTGACCTTGAGAATCGAGTGTAAATTGAAAGTTCCTGATATCCGCTTAGATTCTAAATACATTGATGCACTTTTGTACTTTACAGCCTACCTAAACCTCTCTACATATTGTTAATATTTAACATGAAAGTAGCCTGAAATGTTGAGCAGCGCAGTTGCTTCCTCAGGCCCAGAGTATTACCTGAAATTGTATTTAACTGTATGAACTATGCTTCAAACTTGTGATATTATTTGTGCGTCTAATTGTAGTGTGTGAATATTGTAATATTTAAAATAAAGGTGAAAATGGGTGATATACCGAGTCTTTCTCTAAATCAATATATTCAGAATATAATATTTATATTTAGCTTTTTATTCTCTCCTGGCTGAAGTATTATAAGGAGGCATACAGAGAAATAGTGGGTGATAGTGCAACCATGCCACTACAATGACATTTTATCAATGGACAGCTTAAAATGAACAACGATGAGCTATTGTTTCTCTGCTAAACCATTTCATCATGAACGATCTGAACTATCTTTATCTTTGAGCTCTCAGTAAAACCAGGCGAAAAAAAACAACAACTTTGGAAATCACCTTTTATTGAGACCTAAAAAAAAATGCATGATTGTCTTATATAATATTTAAATGTAAATCTCATATAAAGATTGCTGTTAGAAAACATGTGAATATGATAAATGGAAGGCAAGTAATGGCACAGCATGAGTAATATAGGCAAAGCACACACGTTACATATTTCAATTTGGCTTTAAGTGTAAAAGAATATCAAAGATTATCTTCCAGTTCACGTTGTTCAAGTTTCCAGAAAACATGGTGCCCGAGCAACCTGTCGAAGTGGGAATGCAACTGCAGCAAAACACAAAGCGACACAATGAAAGTGAGAGGTAATAGGCGTAAATTTAAAGTCATAGCCTAGAGGACAGTACCTTCTCAAATGCATTGCGCCTCGTGTCCTTGTCTTCACAGTGCAGAGAAGTTTGGGAGGAGCAAACCATGGACAGGATGATTTCCTTTTCGGCTGACTCTAAAGAGGAAGGTCAGAAATACATCCATGAATAAGGAAGTCATTTTCAGGTGTAAATTCCCAGTCCCTGCGTTTCCTCGTCAGTCCATATAAAACTTTGATTTTGCATGTTGTCAAGGAAATGTTTGCTTAGTAACACAGCCATAAAGTTCAGCTCATTTGCATGTTTTTATCTGATTCAACACAAGTCATATTGTGTAAGGTCTCTTCTGTCTTACTCATTTGTATTTTGTAAATGTTCATCAGTTCCTCCAATCAAGTGACACATAACAACCGTACATGCCTAATACTAAAGAAATAATCTAGTAGTAGTAGTAAAAAAAAGTAAAGTAACATAAAACAGAAAAAAGACAGAACCCGCTGTCCCTCGTTCAGCATCTCTCACCTGTGTCAGCAATCAGTCCTACAGCGCCACTCTCTTGACCGTCGGCCATCGTCTTCACCTTAAATGTGTAATTGGTGCCTGACTTCAAGTTGTTAAAAGTGTGCGTTTCAACTTCCACAGTCACTTCACAACTATGGTTCCAGAAGCTCGAATTCAGAGTCACCAAATATTCAGCCTTGTTTGTGTTTATGGGGCGCGTCCAAGTGAAGGTGAGGTGTTTTTTACTACGACCACTGAGCTCGGGATTACGTGGAGGGTTTGGTACTGAAAAACATAAAAGACAACATAGATAAATACATTTAAAAGAAATAGTGTTTAAAGAAGCATAGACAAAACAGGCGCAGAATGTGGCCTTATAATGTTCTTAAAAGCCCATACAGAGATAATACATGTTGTAAAGAAGAGGAAAAGTGTGTAGTATGTCTGAATTTAATGTCCATCCATTTGAGGTATTGGTGTTTGACTGTGCAGGTACAAATGTCATTGATCCTACTAAGGATCAATGACATTTCTCCAGTGCTGAAAAGAGAGCTGCTTCTATTGCCTTTAAACTTATCTTATCTCTGTAATCAAAAGTCCAACAAATGAGGTCAAAAACAACAGGGAAGAGTGACTGACTGAAATCCATGAATCGACAGATACTCACGGGTGAAGATAGACTTGTTGAATGGTTTGCTTTCCATCTCTCCAGTGACGCTAGAGACTTTGACAGTGTAGTTGGCTGAAGACTTCACGCTGTTAAACGTCACAGTGGTTGTGTTGATTTTTGTGAAGGTTTGTTTCACAACCCCTTCAAGCTCAAGCCTCACAGTGAAGCGAGGAGACCCTCTGGCAAAGTCCCACACAGCAGTGACTGTGTCATTTGTTGATGTCAGCGTTAGGTTTGTAATGGCCTCTGGTTCTGTAGGACAAAGTTTTAATGACAGATTAATAACAAGCCATTCTTTGGTTTAAAGGGAAGATGCAACGTTAATCAGACATTTTTGGCGTCCGTTAAAATACACTCAATAGAGCTCAAAACACATGCCCTCCAACTGTTGAGGTCATCATGTTATGGGGCTCTTCTGTCCAAGCAGCTACAGCAGACTCATTCTTGTGTATGTTTTCAGTACAAACATACACAGTGATATTTCAAAGCCTGAAAAGTACATAATATGGGATCTTTACTACTTGCTGGCCTCACTCACTTGTGACTTGGTGCACGGTCAAGCTTTTTCCAACCAGTGTGTAGTTGGCCAGTGCTGAGATGCTCACGGTGATGCTGGTCCCACTGGGCAGATCCTTGACAGACAGTTTGTTTTCTCCTCCATCCTCCACAGTCTCGTTTGTGTATGACATTCGATTTTTTCTGAAATTGTGTGCAACATATATTTGAAGGAAATAATGTGAAAAACACCACGGAAGACACTTACCCTTCCCAAGAAATTTCGACGCGATAACCTGTGGCGTCGCCATGTGGTTTATCCCAGGAAAGTTCCAGAGAGGAATGTTCAATGTTTGATATGTTCAGGGTGGACACTTGCGCGGGCTCTGGCGAGAAAATCAAACAACAATAATTACACAAAAATGACTGTGACTATGCCGTCAAGTGCATGGACAGTTCTGTTCCTCTCACTGGTGTAAGCCCGGACGGTGGATTCTTCGCTTTGTTGGGACCGGTCATTAACTCTGGCACGGACGCTGAAGGTGTGCAGACTTCCGGGCATCAACTGGCAAACCTCCGCCTCTTCAGTTCTGATTTCAATGGGAGCTTTGCCCTCCCTTGTTTGAACAACATACAAGTCCACTTCACCGACTGGTCTGGTCCAGGTCAGGAACACACACTGTTCGGTTTGGTTTATTATCTTGAGGGCTGTTACTTTGTTGGGAACTGTGAGAAAGATAATATGAGATTGAACTTTAAAGGTGCACTATGTAACTTTTTATGTGAAAAAAAAAAAAGCCTTGATATTTGCGTGTAGTTAACCGTTTAGTGACTCAGTGGCTTTGCTTTCCCTCACAGTGGCCTTTATGATGCTCTAGAATGAAATGTTTTTGGGTTTCTGGCGTGTTTCTGGTATGAACCCCTAAAAACAATTGATCCTGGAGTGTCATAGAGGCCACTGTGAGGGAAAACAAAGGTCCCTGCTGCACCCATAACACCACCGCGTCATTAAAAGGTCAAATGCACGCAAATATTAAGATTTTTTTTTTCTTTTCACCTAAAAGGTTGCATAGTGCACCTTTAAAGAGAAACACACACAGTTGCGACATGACAAAGTGAAAAGCCTATTATGGCCTAAGTAGACTGTCACTGTACCTGTGTAGAACGTCTCGGTCTCTGGGTTGAGTTTTCGTCTACACTTCACGGGAAACACTTGGACCGTGTAGCGAGTCCCTGCGGTCAGGTTGCTGATAGCATAGGTCAAGCTAGATCCAGTGTGATTCTCTTCATAAACCGATTCATTGACCACCACACGGTAATGATCTATGTCACCTGGACCCTTTTCCCATGAGATACTGGCACTGGTAGACGTTATGTCCGTCACGTTTACTGTGCCATTAAACCTATCTGTAATTCAGGACAGAGAACATTTGTGTTGCAGTGAATTATGCGTATTTCTGACAATAAACGGTTTGGTTTATTTTTGAAGAGGAGGACGGGTCAGGATGCTGTGTTAGAGTTTGACTTTTAACTGCGAAAATGCAAATGTTTTGACCTGGTTTATGAATCAATGTCTCTGTAATTACTGGGCCAATACACACAGTGGGAAGAAAAACTGCCACACTCTCACATTTCTGCTTAAATTGCTCTTAAAATGTGGTCTGATCTTCATCAAAATCATCAAAATCATAAACAGTGTCTGCTTCAACTAACACCACCCAAGCATTTCCATTTTCTCATATTTTTATTGGTAAACATTCGCAGGACAGCGTGGAATAAGTAAGTACACCGCCTGAATCTCACTGAACTGCAGCAGTTTTGTATAGAGGAATGGTCCAAGATTCATCCAGATCGTTGTGAGCGTCTAATCTCAACTGGTGCAACTGGTGAGGAATAAGTAAGTGAACCCTTGTATTAAATAGCTGGAGATCAGTGAGATTCAGGCGGTGTACTTACTTATTCCGCGCTGTCCTGTGAATGTTTACATGTTCTGACCAATAAAAATATGATAAAATGTAACTGTTTGGGTGGTATTAGTTTAAGCAGACACTGTTTAATCATTCTTACGATTTTGATGAAGATCAGACCACATTTTATGACCAATTTAGGCAGAAATATGAGAAATTCCAAATAATGTACTCACTTTTTCGTCCCACTGTAGTTGTTTGAAAGGACTGGAAGATCCAGTTTCTAAAGAATAGTGTTCAATATACTGCATGTAGATTTTCAATTTGGATATTTCCTGTCTCCCGCCCTCAACCTCATACTTTTATTACCTTCATAGCAAATAAAGGGCAGGAGCTCTGAGCATTCTTTTTCGACCCAGGTCCCAAAGCTCAGCATGGCCACGCAGGGGTCTTCAATGTAGTTCTCATCAGGGTCATGCACGTCTTTGAACAGCATTGGCTTTTTTACACACTCAGACTCAAACAGTGGTGCTGCTGTGCTGAATGTGGTGGCCCTTCTGCTTAAGGCAGAGTGATTCGACCACTGGCTAGTGCTGTTAGTGGTGGAGTTTAGAATTGAAACGGTTGCCCCTCCGCTACTGTTTGTGACTGAGGGAGTCGACCACTGGCTAGTGCTGTTAGTGGTGGAGTTTAGAATTGAAACGGTTGCCCCTCCGCTACTGTTTGTGACTGAGGGAGTCGACCACTGGCTAGTGCTGTTAGTGGTGCTATTTCCAAATGCGAATTTTCGCATGTCTGAAATACCGGTGGTGGCAGGATAGGGAGTCGTAGGGCCAGTGGTTGGCTTCGCAGGGCATGTGCACGAGCAGCTGCAGCAGTCCTTTCTGGGATAGGGGGATTTGAAAACTGGGTATCCCGGGTACCAGTTTTGAAAGGCGAGCGGATCCTCGTTGGCCCAGCGAGACCAGAATGTGGTGGTGTCGTTGTAGGGGTAGAGATTGGAGTTGTCAGAGGCGTTCAACGGTCTCTTGCGCAGGCCGATCCAGTGTTCTCTGGTCAGGTCCATCGCAATGTCCTGGATGTTCGATGGAGTTAAGGTCACAAGCTCCTTAAAGCAGAGCTGAAAAAGTAAATTCAATAAAACAATGAATCAATGGCAAAACTTCAGCATTTCAAAAGGTTATGTTCTAAAATTTGGGGATATGGTGATCTGAAATTGATCAGGTTGTTGCTAACAAATCAAGTAAAACTCAGCTTTTGTAAGTGGCCGTACAAACAGTGACAAGGTAATACAAATAGTTAATTAATAAAGGCAAAAAAGCTATAATAAAAGTCATCATCATTAAAATTAGTCCCCAAACATATGCACTGAAAAGGAGATCAGCCCTATAGATGAAATCCAACATATAATGCATAAAATAATGTGAAAATCCTGATATTTCTAAATGAACACATCATGAGGTTCAAGCAACTCGGCTTAAGATTTTATACTGTAGTCTAACAATGGCACATTCTCTGGATTTTTTTTATTTTTTATATTTACATATTTTTGTTTGGGCTGATGGATCATGTCATTACTAACATATATTTCAGACCCTGAAACAGTACTCGAGTAGTAAATGCAGGGGAAGAGTGAGCGCTTCAATGGGATATTCTATAACCAGCAGGTTTTCCATGGGGCATTAAAAAGCATTTAAAATCATTAAATGAATTATGCCAAATATAATTTTTCCTTAGAGACACAACCCACATCAATGACATTGCTCAACACTTTTTACTATTTGTCAAAAACATACCAAAAACATTTTCCGGTGAATGTTTGAGGACAATGTTTACAAATCTTGCATAATGAAATGTGCCAAGATTTATTTATTTTTTTGCATTTGTGGTATTAAAAGGCATTAAATTTGACTTCCTGTAGAAACCTTGAACCAAAGTAATAGTTTAACTATACCAAATATGTTTTTCACTCTTTCCTTTGTACTTGCATGAGACAATAATTCAAAAGTAACTCTTGCTTGAGTTAATATTTTGGGTTCAGTACTGACAATAATCATTAAAGTGGTTGTACCTGGCAGAGTTTCCTCGCCTCAACCCACGATTTTGTAGCGTTTTGAGGAAAGTACTCTCTTTCTGCTGTGCTGCATGACAACACCAAACCTGAAAGGAAAGAGCAGTTATCTTAAGATTAGAAACACAATGTGCAAACTAAAAAAAATTCAACTTACTCCATACAGCCAAAACACAGAAATCCAGGGTAGATAATCTTGCCATGTTGGGTGCTCTGTGCAGACAAATCTTTTTCAAAGCCTATGCTATCCTACCTCTCCCTCATTCTCCAGCCTAAATGAAATGATCTGTCAGCGCTGCATCATATACACATAGACAGACAGCACATCGCGGAAACAAGAGTAAATAAATGATAAATGACACATTCATAGACTCGCTTTGCATGTTTGTCAGTCCAACATGCAAAGTTCTGAAGGCAAAGAGAAAAACAAAGGACTCGGTGTTGGGTTTGAAGCAACAGTCATAAAAACAAAAATAGAAACAGATATGTACAATTATAATTTTTAATAATAATTGAATAAATCAGCTAAGTAATTGAAGCAATCAGCAAAGACAAAATCCCAAGCCACAAACAAAGTCATGTGGTTTATTCTATTGGTTGCAAAGAGGAAGAATGCAAAGAACATTATTGGAGAAACTAAACAAGTGTCACAGAGGAGGCTTTTTCAACACCGCAGGGAAAGCACAAGCTGCCCTCAGTCCGCTGTTCACCTCGACTCCTTTGAGGACAGAGAGGTCAAGATTTTATCTAAAGAAAAACGTTGATTTGAATGAGTAAAATAAGCAATTTTTGCGAAGAGGGAAAAAGAGGCTGAAACTCAGCCCAGGACAGATCAATAGGCAGGTAATTAGCAGTGATCAGCTGAGATGAGGACCATTCAGACTGAAACTCGGGTGTCAGGTGGGTCGTTAGGGCTTAGAACTACAAAGACTCTAAAACTACAAAGATGTTTACCTACAGGTGAGAGTAGCTGTAAATAGAGAGGGACTGAGCCAAGCAAAACGCCTCCCTGTGGTCTTTATCTAGGCTGCGGGCTGAACCTTAGTACGCTGACGAAGCTTTTTGGATGAGAGGCGAAACGTTTGACGCTTCAAGAGTACAGAAGATGACTGAAGAACCTTCAATGAAGATGGACAACTCCTGTACGACAGAGAGCTGAATAAATTAAAGCATAAAATTCATTATCTGCGTTCCAACACTATTTCCCCTCATCTCTCAAAGCTATCGGGTAAAGTTCAACCGCTGACATTCCTCTTTTTGAACTGAGGAGACCAAAAAAACAGCAAATATGTACAATACACCATGTCTCTATATATTCTTACAGGCTTAAAATTTAAGGGCAGCTAGCTCAATAAAATGTATTTCTTGTCCAAGTGATCCCATTACCTTCATTACCTACTTTAATTTAATCACCAGTTTTTAAACGTACCCACCCAAAATCTGCAATCTAGATATTAATACTAACATATGACATAAAATATAATTAACAGCACAAACATTTTCAGAAAACACGCCGAGAACTGTAGTCAAGCTTATTAGAACTAATACAAAAACCAGGAAAATGTAATGTAAATGACATTTAAACTTTATTTTACCATACAGCACCAGTAGTAAAATCATAGTCAATACAAAACATCCATGAGACAAAAGAAAAAAATATAGAAATAAAGCTCTTATACAAAACTAACTCCCCGGATAAAATCTAAAATAAAAAAAGGAATGCCTTTAAATTATACGTGGCAGCTTACTGTAAGAAAGAAGATGAGTGCAGGACAATTTGACTCTAATACTTTTGGGGTGTCCCAGCCAACCCATCGCGACGCCTCGCGCTACATAATTCAAAACATCATCGCTCTAACCGGAACATCGTTTATTTTTATTTAAAAAACTGTTCCTAAAAAAAAAAAAAATCTTTGAAATGATGTAATCACGGTGGTCAAAGTTTTGGACTTGATCAACTTTTTCATAAAGCAGTCAGCACCTTGAAACTAGGTAACACTGGCCTTTCATAATAGGGGTCATCAGTGTCGCAACTGCAGGCAGTGGCTGTTAATAATTGCAGCATAATTGTTCGAAAGCTCTAGTCGCTGTCGCTCCTCTCGCCTTTCAGCAACCTCTTCCCACTGGGAGGCACAGGGATCGTCGCTTTGGGCTTCTTTTGTTTACTGTGGAAAGAAACCAGAAACACGGGAACTTTTAAATATTCAGAAAACACTAGAGTAAATGCATGTACACTTGGTGCCATCTAGTGGAAACCACGATGAAATGACACCGAATGATTTGCAATTGTTTACATCATCTGGTATACTGTGCAGAGCTGGGTAGAGTAGCCAAGTTACTTAAATAAGCCAAGTGTTAAAATTATTTTGCCCTAGAAGAAGAAGAAAAGTATTGATTCAAAGGCTTACAAGTAAAAGCAAAAAAGTACTTGATGAAAATACTACTTGAGCACCAAGTAACTGAGCATCTGATTTGTTGATGTAAAAGTGCAGATAAACATAAAATAATGTTGCAATGGTATCGTTTCTGTTGAATACACTATACAAATAAAAATGAATGAACTAAAAAAATAAGAACATTTATTTTCACATGTGAAAAAGGGAGCTTCCATTAAATGCAGATTTACTCTAAGAATAAAGCAACCAAATGTTTTACTTACTCAAAGCAATAATACTGAAGCAGAAAAAGTCATTAATGATATATCTCCAAATAAATCAGTTACTTGATAAAGCCACTCAAGTACACATACTTCAATAAATGTGACTGAGCACGACCTGCCTCTAATACACTGGTAATGTTGCAATGAGTAACAGCCGTCTTACTTATCCAGAAGCTCCAAACCATCGTTTATTTTTCTCAGCATCTCAAAGCGCTCACGACCCCGGACCTTGGATATAAAAATGAAATTAAGTACTCAGAAAGAATGACGATACAGACAGTGAAGTCCGAAGTCGTTTACTCACTTGCAAAACAAACACTTCCTCGTCCTCACTGGAGCCAGATTTTGTCCGTTTAAGAGAGGGCAGGGGCACAGCAGGGGTACTCTCTGAACAAAGTAAAAATAATTATCAATATGCAACTTTAAATTGGCAGAGAACATGAGGAATAACAAAACCCTTATTAATGACACTTCTGACTTACTTCGCTTTTTAGTTTCTTTCGAGTCACTCTGGGACTTCTTGCGGTTCTCCTCCTCAGTTTTGCGGTCTCTCCCGGGACATGCGCAGACACGAACCTCAAAGCTCCGCCGACCCAGGACCTCACCACTAAAAAAGTAATATTGCAAAAAACATTTTAAAAAAAGACTACAACAAAACACTTGGTAAGGAGAATCAAAACTGTCATAGCATAAGAAAACTTACCAAGGAGTCTCGAGGGTCAGGATGGTTAGTATGGGCCGTCGGTTCATGCCCCCCATGCAGCTACTGTTGCACATGAAGCTGAGCAGAATTGTCGTCCTCTCAGCGCCCAACTGAATTACAAAGAGGCAGACCTTTCAGTTTTAAGAAAACCCACCAGCACCACAGTAATTGGCTGCTATAAAAGTACAAGAGGGTTATACCTGCGGTGGCTCGTACGGCACAGTCACACTGTGACGTTTTGTCCGAGGGTCTTCGTAATACTGGACGAGCTGGCTCCCCTCCATCCTAATCAGGTGAGTCTTATATTCGGCAGCTGGAGATCATAATCAAAAAAATATTTAGCCACCATAATGAGAAAAAATCATTAAGTGTAGGCCAGTTTCTTACGATCTTCATTCTGGTGATGAGGACATCTCCGCACCACTTCGGCGACGTGCTCAGTCTTTTTGTAAACGGCGGTCGCCCTCAACACGGAGTCCTGAGGGGGCTCCTTAGTGACCAACACCTCCACAGGGCTCGTTTTTGACAACTGGCAGTAAAGCTTGTTTAATGCCTCCGAATACTGACAAAGAAAAAGGACAGGAAACATATTTTTAGCAATGCAACAAAGGAAAATGGTTCAAATGTACCCATAGAAAAAAAAGTTAAATTGATACCATGTCAGCAACTAAATATAAAAGAATAAAATGGTAACAGACACAAAAACAACACCGCACTCTACTAATGAGTACATTTAATGGCTGGTTTACCTTCCTTTAACTGGTTTTAACCATTTTGGTGCTGGAGTTAGTCAGTAGGAACATGTCCCGTCATGTCGGGGCAATGCTCTACAACCACACTCCGCTCTGCACAGCCCAGGACACGGAAGGCGGGCACTCAATGCAGACCACCCTAACCTCAGCTACAGTGACCAACAGCAGCTGGGCTGCGGGCTGAGTCACAGGGGAAGTTCTGTTGCCATTGGCTCTTCAAAAGTAGCGACCAACTACAGATCTGCAAATTTAGCAAATCGGCACAATGAAAACTCCACGAATGAATGTGAAGATTCCAAGGGATGAATGAATGCGGTTTTAAAAAAGGTAAGAAATATCCTTTCTTCATGTACAAGTTGCTAAAAATATTTTTGCCACATGTGGAAAACATTACAGCTACATTTTTAAGACTTGTGTAATTAATTCTAAACACACTCTTGTTGGCAGATTTGCCTCCATTAAATAGTTTGAAAACTACCCTGTCTGTACAAACAACGTAAATGTTCAAGCTAAAATTCTCTGTCTGCAAAGTCATGCTCATCTACAGCCGATTAGGCTCACGTGAAGGGGGAGGGTTTTTTTTTTCTAGTCAAATTCCCTCAAATAGACTTTTTACTAACCGTAGATGTTACACTCTTTGCGGTCCCGGATTTCTGGAACCGAAGAGTAAACTCATATTCCCCTGGATAGTCGCCGGTCTCTGGGACAGTAGAGCCAGAGGGAGGCACGTTTTGGGGGGGCTCTACGTCCATATTAAAAATGTTTTCATCGAACCTCTCTGTGAAGTCACCGAGATCCTGTAAAGACTTAATATGAATCAGACAATTATCATAACAGTATTGTTTATATTAGTGTAAGATGTATCTTTTCAGGAAAAGGAGCCCTACCACCGTGGTCCATGCGTTTGGGTCTTGGTCTGGGGTAATGGTGGAGATTGAGGGCGTGTTTCTAAAAGAACAGAAAAAACAAGCCAATTAATTTCCGTAATCCAAGATGCTTTGATTTGTAAAAAAGATAAAAAATAAAAAAGCTTTACTTACATATTCGCCCAGAGGACCTCAAAAGAGTCTTGACTCCGAGGGAGTTCATCCATTGCTTGAAATCTGCAAATAAGTGCAAATGAAATGAAAATGTATTAGCAACTTTTTAAAGTAGAGTTCGCCCTGTTCAATTAAATAATAGCAAAATAGAGCTCATACATTTTGGATCGATGAACGTCAGATAATTCTGTTTTTTCCTACTGAAGTGCAATTCTTAAATCATTTGAGCTGAAGAAAAAAGTTCAACTTTGGACCATTTTTATTTCATAATGACATCAGGAAATATATAAACCATATACAGGTGCTCGTCATATAATTAGAATATCATGAAAAGGTGCATTTACTTCTGCTGTTCAACTTAAAATGTGAAATTAATATATGACATGGATTCATCACATGCAAAGCGACACATGTCAAGCCTTTATTATAAATTTGATGATTATGGCCTAATTTTACTTTCTGAGATTTTCTTGTATTTTTTTTAAACAAGCTGTGAGCCATAATAATCAAGGCAACAAATAAAGGCTTCACATCTTACTTTGCATATAATGAGTCCATCATATATTAGTTTCACATTTTAAGTTGAATAACAGAAGTGAATGCACTTTTTCATGATATTCTAATCATACGACGAGCACCTGTACATCTTCAAGAAAACTTTCAAACAAGCCTTCATTTTCCATTTTAACCACGTGGACAACAGCGATTTGCCTTTAGATGCTTAAGTGGTTTTTAAAAACATACGATCATTCTAAAGTCCTTCAAATCGAGCAATCCGACCATAGAATCGCACTTTGAATGAACTAAAGAAACCGGAAGTGTAGTAAATAGGCCAATTTACTCGAACATCAAATACTGATTTTTATTTTTGGCATTAGAAGTAACACCACATTACACAAAAACCTCAGCAACATAAACCGTAAACGATTATGCAAAAATAATAGTAAACACCCCAAATATCTCCTCTTGCTAATGCTATTGTGATGCTAACATCTGCCGTCCATTTTCTTTCGGGCCTAAACTAGCGCTATCACGAGTTTCATTCAATTTAAAGTTGCCATCGATTCGATTTTAAACTACTTACATTTATTGCCGATTTAACAAGACATTTATCCAAACCTACGCATTAGGAAGCAATATTTCTCGAATAACATCTCAGTTAAGACAGCGGCCAGACGACAAAACGATCACTCGACGTTTTCACGCAAACACATCGCGAAAACTTTTCCGCAAGCGCAAAATGAATGATCCGAAGTTACCGCTCGACTAAATGAGTCATGTGCTAGTCATTAACAATCGGTCATGTCTCTGTACCTAACACTGCTGCGGATGTGGTGAAAATCAAGGAAAAATCGGTCTGTCCTTCCAAAACCAAAATATTTGGAGGCGCGGGCCGACCACGCTGTTTGGGGATTCCCACAAATAAAGGGGGAAGTGCAGCGCTTTAACAATCTCAGCCAGCCAATCAAAACACACGCTCTGTCCTCTGTCAGCGCGGCGCACGAGCGATGCACTCAAAACACAGGGAATTTACTGTACCTTGATAGCAACGCTTGATAGAGGGAATGGGGAGGAGATTCGTGTTTTTGCTTTGCAGCGTTTGATGTCATTTTGAATAACATGAAGAAAACTGCTGATCTAACACTAAACCACACGCAGGGGCGTTTTACTCTGAGACAAACTACCCTCAACGAACAGGAAAACATAAACACATACGTGATGCATGCTGAATACTACAGACATTTAAAGCACCACTGACGAAACTCATCATCAGAATCATTACTGGAAAGAGGATCTACTAAAAAAAAAAAGAAAAGAAAAAAAAACATGGATAGAGATAGAGATTTTAATAGGAAAGTATCACTTACAAAGTGAAATGGGCTGACAAAAAACAAAAACAAAAAACCTTAAATGCTTTTCTTGCAGACATTAACCTATATTCCTATTATTAATTAAATTAAACATATCATGGCAGGTAAAAATGTATGTCCCACTTTTTGTTTGGGTGTTGTTGTTGTAACGTTGTATACCCTGGCACTATTTCTCTCTTTGATATTGTACTTATGTGTATGAACGTTAATAATAATCATTTAAAAAGAAGAAGAGTGGAGGACAGTAAGTAAGTAAGTAAGTAAGTAAGTAAGTAAGTAAGTAAGTAAGTAAGTAAGTAAGTAAGTAAATGTTGCGTTTCATTGCACCATCAAACATTGGTGTATGTTAGGCAACATATAAAATGATGGACAATATTAAATAGAAGAAGGAAAAACACAATACAATATAATAAAAAAATAGCAATAGGTCTAATAACAATAACAATACTGGCCTACACTTGTATTGCGTTTTACAGGCCTGTGTCACAAGTTTGTCAAAGCCCTGCCGTAATTTTTCATTCACTCTATACTTTTGGGGGGTAGCCACAGCTGCCCTGGGGAAGACTGACAGAAGTGAGGCGGCTAATCTGCGCCAACAGCCCCTCGCCATCACCCACCTCCATAAAATAAAAATATGTCAGTCAAATATGGATAAAATGCCTGATACTGACATTAGGTCTACAGATTATGGTTTTATTGCCGTCAGCATAATCCATTTAAAGTTCCTATGTGCAGTGTGGTTATGTAGAGATTTAGGACTAAGTATATCGTAATCATTGAAGAGCTGGGTAGACAACATGGCCTGCAAATATCAAGTTTCCTAAATGATTAGGGGTACATGAGTGGGCCTTGGAAATGGGGGGGATGGGGGCCCATGTCAAACCCTTTTACCCAGGGTCCACCAAATTTCTTTTCTTTTCTGTTTTACCATGCACTTTAACCATCGGACACTTTGACTACTGTTCATTTCCACTGTTGGCTATAATTTAACCTTTAACTTTAATTCTTTTATAGTGTGGGTCACCCAGTTCAGCACCTGGCCTGCCCCAATAACACAGCGCCCCCTTTCCATAGGAGCGGCCCAGTTCAGTTCACTTGAGACCGGTTCATTGTGGGAGGAGCAGCCCCTACGTTTGTGCTTCAAGTGCCTTAAGGGTAAAGTGGTCTGGGTCGTTATGGGAGTGGTCAAGGACATCATGCATGTGACAGGCAACAACCACAACCTGATACTGTGTTTTAGTCCTGCATCAAAACACTGTAAAATTTTGGCCATTATGTGGGGCAGAGCACACTACAAAAAAGACTTATGTTGTCTATATTATGTCTTTTACATTTGTGAACAGCAATAGGAAAAGCTAAAAACTAATTAAGAATCCAAAACTAATTAATAATATATTATAGTCTAATAAAGCCTGTGTTTATTTGTTTCTTCCAAGGCTATACCAGCACTGCTAAATCTGTATTTTATAACAGTTAGTGAGAAATAAGACAACACAATAATGACTAAGATGAGTAGGCTTATTAAGTATTATTTCATTTAATGTTTTCACATCAAAATTAGGCATTTAGGCTATGTGTAAAGATGGCCAAACTGTGAAGAGAAAGATAACTTTGAATATGGTCCAAAATGAATTTGATATAAGCTGCTAGCGTTTACAACACCATAACTATTTCTATTTAGGAATCGTGACGTTCATTGATAACATTCAACTCCTGACATCGTTTATATAACTTTTTCTTTTTCTTTTTAAACATGAACCTTTGAAAATATGTTGGCGGGGCTACTCACCACTGTTCTAATGGCATAAGGTTTCGTCTCCATTTAGTCCTACGCTCACACATGACTTGGCTGTGGGGCCTTGGCTTAAAAATTATGGGTGTCAAGTTCCCCCTGTCCCGTTCTTTGCCCCTGTCCCAAAAGGCATACGGATATGCGATGGGGTGAAAGCTGGGGGTGTGTCTCTGAGGGGAGGGAATGATAATCAAATATATTCATCATGGATCACAAGTATGTATTTTTCCACTGGCTATTTTTGTACCTTTGACGCCTCCAACGCAGCCCCTAGATCTCAGACGTCCCAAATGAACGGCAAAAGCCAAACCCACTTTACACTGCTAACCAAGGTGCTATGTTCCAGATATGGAACACACCTGTTGCCTCTGGAAGACAGGCTTTGTTGTGTGCAATGAGGAAGTCAGCATTGTGACCCCAGTGGTATGTGATCTAATATAGAAGAGGGGCTGGTGGGGGACACACAAAAGCAGCACATGAGAAATGGTGAGTCATACAGGGCCTGTTTAGGGTTCAATTGAGGACCATGGTATCATTCAGTATATCATATATATATATATATATATACATATATATATATATATATATATATATATATATATATATGCTTATTCAGTGTTAGATGGGATTGTATAAAGTTGATCACGCTTGATACTCTCAAAGTTTCCATCTGAATTTTAATCTTCAAAATTGAACATGCATTTATTTATTTTTTCTTGACAACTCTGCTCAGCTGTACTGTATGCATACACTGAGGCCTATACCTCTGTAACCTGATCTTAAGATCAGCCCACTCTGTCACCCTCTACCCCCTCTACAAACCTGTCCTTTACGCACGTGGGGGTGTTGCGCTCTATCAGCTGGACGTACAACTCAAACTTTAAACAGGCACCGACACTTTGTAAGAGAAAAGACACACGGGACATTTTCACAGTTGTTTTTTGGATGGTGAAATCCGCATCGCGTTAACCGGGACTACTTTTGGTGGAGTGCGTCTCTGTCTGTGGCTGAAGGAAGCCGCTGTAACGTCATGCCGGCCGGCTTTCAGCAACTCGGAGGGGAGGTAATTGTGATTTAAGAAAACTGTGAACTTAGTTTTTGTTTTTCATCTATTTGTTTACGGATTATGACAACATATGGGCAATCAAATAGACAAGTTTATGCATTTACGCATTACACATTTCCACGATTAGGCCAAATACTTGGTTGTCCCGAGCAACATCTACATTTGTATTTATCTCAGCATTTTGTCACGCACAATAATGGCCTTGGAGCTCTCCACTGACCTTGACCAACTAAATATCAAAGCTAGGTCAGCTTTTTACAGCCTACAGTTGTTTGACTGGTTCCATTTGCTCCAACATAAACAATGTTTGTCCTCCAAATGTCATTTCAGGTTATACCTGCAACGATAGATTGTGGAAATTTGAAAAATTAAAAAAAATGGAAACAAGCCATTGCACTGTTATGCTATTATAGTAATATGGGTGAATATATTATATTTAACAGATTAATGCAATGTGTAATTTTGAAGGCAGACACTACAAGTACTAGATTCATTTACATTGTTACTAAGGAGTGATTAAAATGTAAATTACAGGACAATAGACAAATGGGAAAAACAGCCACATTTAATAGTCTGTTTCCACACAGTCAAACCAATTCACATGAAATAAACATTGATAGTGCTACATTTCTGTCAATATTACAATTATAGCATGCACAGCAGTCTGACTATACTATTGCCTGGCGACTAATGTTATGTAATGGGTCTATATGATGCCAGGAGAAAGGACCTAATCTCCCAGAGGTCACTTTGTCCGTCATCGTAGAGACAGGTGCCAGGGCCTGACAGGAAAGTCGAGGGAAGTTAAAGTTCAGACGGACAGTGTTATATGGATGAGTGGTCTGCGGAATTATATGCGAGTTATATTTAGGTCATACAATGAAGTGCAATGGTGTTAAACCACAAAATAAATTGTCTTATGTGCTCAGACAGTGACTGGAACTCTTGCTCTGTCAGTCTTCACGGCTGTCCTGGGATCTCTGGAGTTTGGATACAACATTGGAGTCATCAACGCCCCCCAGAAGGTATAATGTGCTACTGCATCACAGTTCAGTCCTCATGAACACAAATCCTGCTCGTGTCACATTGCTTACACTTCACAATGACATTTACCCCATCCCCACAGTGATTCCTGGATTTGACATCACATTCTGCGTGTGGCTGTGTTTAGAAAATAAACTTGCATAGTTAGTCAACACTGAAGCAGTTGGCATGTTCAAGCCTGGACAGTTAGAAAGCACTTTATTTGGAAGTGCATCCAGCTGAAAAAGGACATAGTTCTTGGCCCACTCACAGAAAGCACTTTTTTCTTTAAGTTTGCAATTGCAATATTACATACATTTACAGAAAGTTTTGGCTGTTCTGGGTGAAATAACTTAAACCACCTGCAAGTGAAATACTGCAAATGAAAAGAAACTTATACAAATCTACAAAAAGACGTCTGAGTGAATGACATACTTTTATGACACCTCTGGTAAATGTTTAGGGTGAATATTTGTTTTGGTCACATCAACGTCAGGTGAGCTTCAGTTGACTGGCCTTGAGGCATTCAGGCGTCTGCGGGTAACATGGCATGTCTCGACACTCATAGTGGACATTGCTAGACACATTACAACACAGGAGGTAACGGGAGGTTGCCTTTACTTTGGTGTTGTATTGAATATTAAGATAAGATAAGCAAACCTTTACTTGTCCCACTATATATACATATTTATCTAATCTTAATTAACATTAAATGAAGTTTGAATGACATGCTGAACTTTGGGAATGGCTGATCTACACAAAAACAAGCAAACATTTATCAAACATTGCAAAACAATGATATGTACAGTATATTAGAGGTGGTAAATGTCAGGTAGAGTGGCTAAAGTGTCTTGATTTTTGTTTCATCTTTGATGGGTAGATTTTGTGCTGTAACTAGGGCAGGCATAAACCTACAGCTTTTAAGTTACTGCTTATTTGCAAAGAATATACTGTATATAATTTGTCCCATGTTCGTATCCAAAATAAACCTACCTTCATTCATTCATTCATTCATTCATTCATTCATTCATTCATACATTTGGCAGATACAGTGAGAACCAGATGTTTACATACACTATGCATTTTTTTTTCATGAAACCAGAATTAACCTTTCCTATTTTTAGGTCAATTAGAATTTTCTAAATTATTTCTATTCGCTAAATGCCAGGAGAATGAGAGTTAGATTTTTTTGTTGCTTTCTACAAAGTCAGAAGTTAAGATAACTATACCTTTAAACAATTTGGGAAAGCCCAGATGTCCTTGGACACAAGTCTGGTTCATCCTTGGGTGCAATTTCAAGATAACTGAAAGTGCCACGTTCATTGGTTCAAACAATAATACGCAAGTATAAAAAAGATGGAAATGTCCAGCCATCATACAGATCAGAAAGAAGGCTCTGTGTTGCAGAGATGAACGTGCTGTGGCCTGAAATGTGAATATCAACCCAAGAACAAATGCAAAAGACCTGGTGAAGATGCTAATGAAACTGGTTAGAGTTTGTCATTATCCACAGTGAAACAAGTACTGGCGGCACGGTCTCGCTTCACAGCAAGAAGGTCCCGGGTTCGATTCCCACCTGGACGGAGCCTTTCTTGTGTGGAGTTTGCATGTTCTCCTCATGTCTGCGTAGGTTTCCTCTGGGTACTCGGGTTTCCCCTACCAATAAAAACATGTACAATAGGCCAGGATGAATGATGTGTGCGTGAATGAATGATGCTGGTCAGAGGGACCGTTGGTGCAGATGTGTGCAGTCACGACAGCGCTGACAGAAGTCAGTCACCCCAAGGGGAAATTGTAGCTACATACATAGCTTACCACCATCGAGTGTAGAGTGAATGTAAATTGTCTAATGTAAAGCACTTTGTGACCATGTCTGTTAAAGGCGCTATAGAAATAAAACTCTTCTCCTACTGTACCATATTTTGCAAATAAAAAAAAGGATAGAGACTTAAATTTTTGGAGAGACATATCCTGTGGTCTGACGGACAAAAAATGTAATTGTTCGGCCATCGTCATGTTTGGAGGAAAAAGGGGGAATCTTGCAAGCCTGAGAACACCATCCCAACTGTGAAATACAGGGGTGGCAGCATCATGCTGTGGGGTTGTTTTGCTGTGGGAGGGACTGGTGCACTCAACAAGATAGATCATGAACATCATGAAGAAAGAACACTATGTGGAAATATTGGAGCAACATCAGCCAGGAAGTTAAAGCTTGGGCACAGATGGGTCTTCCAAATTGACAATTCCCAAAGCATGCTGCCAAACTGGGTACAAAGTGGCTTAAGGATAACAATGTCTATGTTTTGAAGTGGTCGTCACAAAGTGCTGACCTGGATCCAGCTGTAAATTTATGGGCAGAGCTGAACAGGCATGTGCACGCAACATGGCCTACAAATTTGGCTCAGTGACAACAGTTCTATTTGGGGGAATGGACTAAAACTCCTGCTAACCATTGTGAGAAGCTTGTGGAAGGAATCCAAAACGTTTGACCCAAGTTATACAGTTTAAAGGCAATACTACCAAATATTAATGAAATGTATGTATACTTTTGGCTTTGTAAAAAATAATATAAAAAACGTGTAGAAAACTCTCTCACTGAGAAAAAAATGCAAATGTGTCTTTTTATATTGTGTATGTAAGTTTATGGTTCTCACTGTAGGATGTAACAACACTGTACATTACAGACATACAAATTGTATCATTATGTGTATATTCTGTCCAGATCATAGAGGCAGATTATAATGCCACATGGATACATCGTTATGGAGAGCCGATCCCCACAGGGACACTCACCTCTCTGTGGTCCCTGTCTGTCGCCATCTTCTCCATCGGGGGAATGCTTTCCTCATTCTGTGTGGGCTTTGTTTCCGAGTGGCTGGGCAGGTAAAAACCCAGACTGTGTTAATAACTCTGGTACAAGTACAGATACAGTACAAATAACAGTGTTACACATCATAAATGTACGGGGGTCAGGACTTTTTGAAAGGAATTGCAGAAATTGAATACTTCTCAAAATCATGTTGAGAGTCAAAGGATGCCTACTGGGAGGCACTGGCACGCCCAATTATTTAATCTAGCTGAGAATGTTTTTGTGATCAATTTTGGGCGCAACCCAGCAGTTGAGAACCACTGATTGACCACTGATTGGAAATATTTAAATGTATCTTTTATAGCCATACATTTTACATACTTGTAAATGTAATATAGAAATGAACGTAATAGGGAAAGACATGACTTACTTGTAATGGTTTGGTTTATTCACAATTGTTTAATGTTTAAGTAATGGGTCCCAGATTTTGTGCTATTTTAGTTCAAGTTAAGTCTCGGGCTGTGTTTTACACAATCATCTCTCTTGACTCATGAAAGTCTTAATGGGCTGTTCCTTGACGACCCCTTACTCACAGTAACCAGAGTATGGTCTCGTCCTGGACATTCGCCACTGCGTGAAAGTGGATCTACGTGGAGCACTAGGTCAGGACGTGTGCGAGGGAGATTGAGGACAGGGTGACACCGTGACCCCGACATATGTCCAATGCCACATGTCGTACAATTGTATGTTACTGAATAGAACATGACACAACTCGTGATTTCAAGCTATAATTATACAAAGGCATGGACATCTTTTCTCCCTTTGAGTCTGCTTAACAGTCATACCCAGGTTACATGATGAGGCCATCTAGTGGTCAAATGTCCACACAACGATTGTAGACCTCAGACTGACACAATCAACACTTATGGCTTTGTGTTTGTTTTTCAGGAGGAAAGCCATGCTCATAAACAACTTATTTGCATTTATTGGTGGAAGTCTGATGGGGCTGTCTAAATTGTGTCGTTCCTTTGAAATGATGATAATGGGCCGTTTTATCATTGGTGCCTTTTGTGGTGAGTTCTGTTTACTTTAGAATAAGACCTAATTTTTTACCATCATTCACAAACAGATCTGTTTGTCTGTAGGATTGTCTTCTGGGTTGACGCCTATGTACGTTGGTGAGATCGCTCCCACAAGTTTGCGAGGGGCACTGGGCACTTTACACCAGCTGGCTATAGTCACGGGTATACTAATAGCACAGGTATGACTTCATCCCCTATTTTCATGTCACTTTTGGATGCAGATTATACATGTTTCCTTTCAATGGAAACTCTTTAATGCACAGGTCCTAGGTCTGGAATCGTTATTGGGGAGTGCTGACTTGTGGCCGGTCCTACTGGGTCTAACTGTTGTGCCAACTGTGCTACAAATGTCTCTGCTGCCTTTTTGTCCTGAGAGCCCAAGATTCCTCTACATTGTGCGCTCTCAGGAACACCATGCTAAGAGTGGTAAGCTTTACTAAATCATAATCTTGTAAGTAAAATGTTGCTGCCTGTGTATTACCTTACTAATGTTGCTTTTTGTGTAGGCCTGAGAAGGTTGACGGGGAGGCAGGAGGTGGGGGACATGTTGGCTGAGATGAAGGAAGAGAAGCGCAGGATGGACATGGAGAGAAAGGTGTCCATTCCGGAGCTGTTTCGATCTCCCTCATACCGGCAGCCGATGATCATCGCCATCATGCTGCAGCTCTCACAGCAACTGTCGGGAGTCAACGCTGTAAGTCAGTCCAGTTTATACAGATTTGTCAACATACGGCTGCTTCAGAAAGGTTTAGATCAAGTCTGGTACAAAAAAAAATCATATACATCACAATGACATCACACACAGTTCCGGCAGCCATTTTGAAAACCGAAGTAGCATTATGCAGTACAACAACCTGTAACAATATCTCTACTCAGGATGAAAATGAAAGACAACTGATCGACAGTGGCATTTTTATGTACTCATAATCATTGCTCAAGAAGATAACAGTTAAAACACAACCCCAGAGACGCATATTTATGTGATATAACCTGCAAATGTGGCACAAGTAGCAGCGCTGTCTGTTGAGCTACAGCTGGATTTACTAAAGATCTGCTTCACTATTCAGACTAAATTAACACATCAATGAGGAAACAGAAAACCTTTCACTGTGATTTATACAGTTTGTCATGTCAACAGAGTCTCAGTCTGAGTCAGTGCTGCTCAAGATGCTAGCATGCTACTGGTTAGCAGGCTACTGGTTAGCAACTGTCAACCATTGACAGTTGATTCGATCAACTGTCAATGGCTTCAACACATGTGTGGCTCACATCTATGAACACTCAGGAAATACTACAGTAACAGCTCAGCTCTGACCTGTCACATGTTGTAGCCAAGGTTTGGAGTGTGGTTCAGGGATTTCTCTTGGAGAGGTGAGAGCTGAGCTGTTGAAGCTAAATGCTAACAGGTAGCATCTTAAACACCGACTCACTGGTTTCTTCACATGTATTCTTTGGGGCCGTGTTTTTACTTTTATCTTCTTGAGCAATGATTATAAGTACATATAAATGCCACTAAATAGAAGTTTGAAAAATAAAATAAAACTGTGCGATAGTAATCAGTCCCTATACATCCACTGCAGATCCTTTCCATATAGTTCTCAATGCAGAAGGCAGATTTCTTATAAAGGCTGTAATACCAGACCTCCTCATATCATTGAAGTAAATACAGGGATACGAATACTTCCTGCCACAGTATGTCCTGAGTGTTAAGTGTAATAAGTGTTTTAAGATCTGTCTAATGGAAACCTTTGTGCCCAGATATTCTACTACTCCACCAGTATCTTCATCAAGGCAGGAGTCCAGAGTCCGGTCTACGCTACAATAGGAGCGGGCGTGGTCAACTGTGCCTTCACAGTGGTCTCGGTCAGTAACCAGAACAAGCACAGATTTACCTGAGACACGTTTGAGGAAAGACATACATTATTATCTATTTTTACTGGTAAGAGTAAAGATAGAATGTGTATCAAAGTGCGATTCCGTTACTGTTTAACACAGCTATCACAGAGCAAACGAGATAGCAGCATTTTCGTCAGCTTGGCAAGTTGGCAAGCAAGTTTGGTTTGGTAGGTCAAGTTATTTAAAATCCATCAACATTGATTAGCATGATTAAATATACCTTATGCCGTTGCCAAGTCAAGGAAATGGAGGGTCCTTGCATCACTTGTACTGTTTGTGCAAAGTCAGTAACAATCTGGACACAGGGATAGTTGGACAGGGAAAAAAACATGGACAAAAAGGACCAAGTAATATTTTTTCTAATGTTTGTTGAACCCACAGCTCTTCCTGGTTGAGCGGATGGGCCGCAGAACATTGCACATGCTAGGGTTGGCCGGCATGTGCATCTGCGCCATTGTGATGACCATAGCTCTAGCTTTACTGGTAAGAATCCTTCATGTAGCCTTAAAGTCACATCGTGTAACATTTCACTTAGTAAAAAGAATAAAATACAAGCATTCATCTCATTACAGATGTGTTTATTGTTGAAAAATACCTAATAAATGAACAAACAAATGCTCACCTCTCCTCAGACCTGACTAACTTTACTGGGAGCGGACGTCTCCAGCTCGTCTCCATGGAGATGTTGACTAAAGGGAGCCAAATGAGACATTTTAGTTTAGGTTCTCATCCTAATCCATTGTCTGATTACCCACTGCAAAAAGAGCATTTTCTGTGTCGAGCTGGTTATTTAGAGCATGTAGAATCAAACAGTAGGATCCAAAATTGTACACAGTGTGCCTTTTAAGTATAATTTATATGGTGTAGGTTAAATTTTTGTGTTGTACCCTACAGGAAAATGTTCCCTGGATGAGCTACATCTGTATGCTGGCCATCTTTGGTTTTGTGGCATTCTTTGAGGTGGGTCCAGGCCCAATCCCCTGGTTCTTTGTGGCAGAGCTCTTCTCGCAGGGTCCCAGGCCGGCTGCCATGGCCGTAGCGGGCTGCTCCAACTGGACAGCAAACTTTATCATTGGCATGGGATTCCAATATGTGGCAGTGAGTACACTTACCATCGTTCAAAGGAATCGATTAGGGTTTTGTGGCAATGACTTTATAAAACTGTATTCTTTGCCTTTTGCAGAATGCTGCAGGGCCCTACGTTTTTCTTATTTTTGCAGTGCTTCTTCTTTTCTTCCTCATCTTCACATTTTTCCGTGTGCCTGAAACAAGGGGCAAGACCTTTGACCAAATCGCATCAAACTTCCACTCATCCAACAGAAGAATCAGTCTGGACATCGGACTGGACATGGACTTGGACACTGATGGGGAAATGGAGAAGGACAGCACTGAGCTAGATTATTTGGGAGACACCAGCCACCACTGAAGACCGCAGAGGAAAGATCGAGACTGTCTTATGATTGCATTTTGTAACTGTAGGTTGTAGAAGTTGTAATGCCAAAGCAGTGCTCAAAACAAACTATACAACAGGGGCATGTGCTGTTAACTGCTGAGGTATCTATCAGATATTCCAAGGTGGTTTTGATTCCTGCACTTTATCTACAACACCTTTAGGTTAAACACAGAGGCATATACCAATGATTCACAAGATATGTACAACGATGGGAACAGTGGATTTTTAAAAGCCATGATTTGTGGGACATAAATATTTCAATAGTTCTCATTAGTTTAGTTGGTATTTTCATTTTAACAGACTTCTGTGAATTTATTGCACAACAGTTTTAGTGTAATTTGTATATATATGCATGGTTGCAAATCCTTTTTAAAATTGCTGTTTGGAGTGTTGACAATGTATGCTCAACCTTTAAAATATTCCCAATTTTGTGATTACAAACTATGTGTTTAATTTATAAAAAAAATAAAATATTCTATTTAAATTTGAACAGAACAGAACTATGATGCAAGATTGCTAAACATGATTTATTATACTTAAGCATTGCACATAATCCCCTCCAAAGAAAAAGCACACAAGTCAAACTTAAAACAAAATGTTTTCATTAATCCCCCCCTCAAACTGAGGATTGGGACATACCATTTGAGGTGACAACAGAACTAAATTGACTTGATAATGCACCACCAACCGCACACCTGCTTGGCTTATCCCCGCTTCAACCAAATTAAAGCAGTTAAATGAAAATCAAGGCAGGGCTCCCCAACTAGGTTTCCATCTCGTCAATTAAAGAAAGTTTAAGGTGGTTCAAACAACTGAGCTACCAGGCAGAAATTTTAAAATAAAATGATTGTTTTGCCCTTAATATGCACCCACTTCGCACCTGCTGTAGTCCGTGTCTAGACCAGAGTGGAGTGGGGCTATAGTGTGACGACAGCGGGGCACTGAATTGGAGGAGGGGGGAGAGCGCAGGGAGGGGAGAGCAGTGCAGGGTTTCATAAATACATTTGATCGATCTCCAACCCACGGACCTACAAAAGAGCAAATATATATATACATGAGAGAGTAATACATTAACCGCCCAATACAGCCAAACAAACCCCGCTATGACTGTCAAATGCAACACAGCACTACAATGTCAGTAATCCTCGACTCGTGAATATGGCCCAGCCCGACCAGAGCCACCTCACCTTCTGTCAAGGGCCGCGCGACTCCTCTGATGGTCACTCTGTGGTGGTAGTAGTCTGCTGTGAGAAAAGACATGTTGACAACTCAAGACAGACGGCTAAAAGAGGTGTTAAAAAACAGAAAGCGCTCCTTACTGTAGGCGATTTAGTGGTTTTGGGAGAGGTCTTTGGTGACTGTGATCCTGCATTAAGGTCAGATGGTTTTGAGGTCTGTGGCGGCGTTTCAGGTTCAGAAGCAGATTTCTCTGTATCATTCTAATGCAAAGATCAGAGTACATATGTCACTGCCAATGTTGGCTAACAGCAAGTGTCCGTCACAAAGGTCAGAGCCTACTTTGGATGTAGAGGACTCAGAGTTTCTCTGTCTACGGCGTCTGGACTGGCGTCGTGGTTTCTGACCGTCCGCTGCCTCGCCGTTGGTCTGTGGAACCTCTGCTTCTATTGACTCTTTTGACTCCTCCCCTTTGGGTTCCTGCGCCAGACTGTCCTGAGGCGCACCCTGGTCTGAAGCGGGCTGGTCCGCGGCCTGATCCGCAGGCTGACGTGGTCGGAATGGCCTGGGAAGAAAGGGAAATAACGTCTCAAAATAGCAGGCCTTTGTGACATTTGAAAGCAAAATGGCGTGCTAGCGCACACCTCCGATATGGCCGCCAGAACCTTCGTCTGGGTGGTCTCTGCTGATCATCTTCAGCTACTCCATCTTGCTCCCCAGATTCGCCCTGACACACACACACATGTTCAGTTTTCATTTCACTAAGAAGACAACATTAAAATCATTCCCAATAAAACCTCTCGACGTTGCTTACATCCTGTGGCCTTGGTCTGCGTGGTCTTTGGCGACGAGGCGGAGGCCTAGCATCTTCCTCTACTGTGCCCTCACCCTCTGTCCCATCAGCCTGGGGCTGATCACCGGGACGAGGGCTGCGGGGGAAGAACCGTCGCCGGAAGCGCCTTTTGTTTGGTGCATAGCGACTGCCTTTCACAGGTACACCGCCTGGACCAGTCACATTGGCTGCTTCTGAACCCTGCCACAGAACAAAGTCAAATGTTAGACGAAAATGCATCAAAACAGATTAAAGCTTAGTCCCCACCTTTGCAGCTTCTATAACATCAAACTCTACAATCTCTCCATCGCCCACACTGCGGAGGAATTTTCTAGGATTATTCTTCTTTATTGCCGTCTGGAGAGAAAGGTAATCTTTAGTTGAGAAATGAAAGTGAAACAAGTCAAGTCAGTTAATGTTGAACGAACCTGATGAACAAATACATCCTCTTTGGTATCATTCCTACAATAGAAATAAGGCATGTCATGACATCAAGCCTGACAAAGTCATAAAGTATAAAATAGTATTTTTACCGGTTTATAAATCCATATCCATTTCGCACATTGAACCATTTAACTGTGCCTTGGACCAATGATGCTAAGAGTGAAAGGGGGAAAAGTAAAAATAAGAGTGTAGAGCACTCCACATCACATACATTGACTCAGATTAACAAAAGATGTTCACTTATCCATGTTAGAGAATAGCTTTTCTATTTTACAACACGGAAAGAAAGCTCAATATGTCAATCATTAACATAACACTTTGAAACCAGGTCAGCAGTGAGAGGTACTGATCTGAGCAATAAAACCACTCAGTAAAAAGTCAGTGATTGTCAGTAGAGCTCTAATGAAACATTGACCAAAAAATGGGGGCCTTTAAATAAATCACGCCAAGTTTAATTGACAAATCTACCATGAACTCCAATCATTTCCACCTGTGACCACGTCCTGACGCTCGCAACAGATGATACAAAGCAAAAAAAAAAAAAAAAGTCTTCAAGTGGCACAGAACAGGTGTTTCATCGCAAAACTAAACATCAGCGCAAAAATAAATGAATATGGTAACAAGTACGACCGTGACAGCAGACATGGGTTTTGTGGACACGCCGTCACTTAGTGTTCACAGGCTGACTCTATCCCGCGTGTCCACCTGCACCACCCACCTATGACTTTTCTCTCCGGCTGTGGCTCATCATCCACCGGTGCCGCTGGAGGACTCTGCGCCTCGGCGTCGGTCATGCTCGCTGTTCAACTAAGCCACTGCACTCTCACTCTCGTTTAACCCTCCCTCTGACTCTTCCCGAAAGTTTTCAGCGCGAGTGGGTAAGTTTTTATCCCAGTATCCCCTTCGGGTGCCGCAAGGAAGGCCCGCCCTTTTGGCTGCACGAGCCCAGAAGCCGGTGCCGATTGGCTGTGCGTCCTGCGCAATTGGGAGGGGGAAAAAACGACAGGTGAAGCACAGTCAGGTACTACGGAGAGAAGCAGTGAGAGGGTCAAGCACTAGGCCTACACCAGGAGAATCTACAACAATGACCTACATGACAGAAAACCTCAGCCTTATTAAAGGTGTCGGCTTGTTAACTATATACAAACAAACCACAGCATTTACATGGAAGTATGAGCCCTTTTTGCATTTAGATAAATATATCCTAAAGTTAAATTCAGTCTTATAATGTGGAGTCATTACAGTGTCATCTCATCATAATCGTATGTCCTCGGCATGAGTCACCAGGTCAAACTTCATCTGCACAATTACAAACACATTGCTTGCATCTCAATACAGACACACCTCATATAAACCTATACCTGTACATAAAATCTAAAGTGGGATCCAGCATTTACCACACAGCTGAGTTTGCCCATAGAAACCAGATGGGAGGCATTTTGGGTGTTGACCAATGTTAAAGACTTTATGTAAGCTTCATTGATAAATGTTTGGTTTTGTTTTGGGGTAAAAAAAGAAGACATTTGTCCATAAAGTGTTTGCATATTCATTTCATTCCAAGTTAACCAGCTCTTTTATTCTTTATTCTCTTTAATCAGCTGAACTCAAGGTAAAAGCAAAACCTTTCAACAGTGTCACACATTGTCACTGAAGTTCTTTCTTTCTTTCTTTTATGGTAGCGATTTGGCACCAATCCTATATATTTACATCTAGCCTTTTTATTTAATTTTTCCTAAAGTCAATGCATACATCCTGCTTTATCATGTCTAGAAGGGAGCTGTCACATTTTGTCTGTACTTCTTCTGGGTACAGCTAGATTTGAAATTCACAGAATTCAGCAAATTGCAAAGCAGTTCTTCCATTGCCCATCAGGACAATAACCCAGTAGACATTGTTAACCAATGTTGCTCCACTATTGTCTGTGTGAAGTTGTGATTGAAGTTTCCAACATAGAACGACTGGCTGGTGGAAATCTGAGGGTTTAGGAGGCAGTTATTTTTTTAAGGTCAAAATCACATTGTAAAAGAAAATCGATTCCAACTTCTTTTGCAAAATTCTAATTGGGAACACAAGACCAGACAATTGTTTGTTAATTTGTCTGTATCAATGATTCAATATAGGCCCACCTTTCTGATCAAAGCTCGATATAAAACTTGATTCACTAAGAAATGCATTTTATGAGGCCACTTTGCTTTAAACTGAAACACAGGTCATATGACTCCAGTCTACCTTTGCTACCACACAGCTATATTTAACCCTGCAACTCTAAGAACTGCCAGGTTCAAATTTACTGCCCACTGCACCGGAAACGCACGAAATCAACACAATAAAGTCAAATATCCAGTTCATGCAAATAGGCTATAGTTGGCTTTAAGAATAATTATAAGTTTGACCACGTCTGGCCAGAAAAGCCCAGATTCCTAAATGAACAAAAGATAAAATAATGTGCAGCGTGAACATAAATCCACTGCACACCTAAAATAAGCATGCAGATTATTATTCAGGGCAGATTATTATTCAGGGCAGGCTTCAATAAATATGGGGTCGGGTTCAAACTGCGATAAAATGCTGAAAGGCTTCATATTTTATTAGCCTATGCATTCATTATAGCCAACGGAAACTTTAGGGCCACGCACACAAGTTCACACACTTTTTTTTATGAATAGGAAGATACTGCGCAAGAATGAAGAATTACGCATGCGCAGATTTACCCAGGTGCTGAGGTTTCTTTCACGAACTGGGAAGATAAAAAAATAATAATAATCAGAGTTATTTAGCCAAAGAACAACCGGAACACATCAAAAACAGCCTTCAACATAGAATAGACAAGAAACACCGGCAATTACCGTGTCAAATATTGCATCTTAAAGAGATATGAGCCTGTGGGCATCGTAATGATATACCGGCTATAGCCTCGCACCCTTATAGGCTCCTGTAAAAAGCAGGTAGAGGATTTTTTAAAGGAGCCTGTCTGAAACAGGCAAAGCACCGACTTGTGTTTTAAGGCCAGGTTTTATTGTGACAGTAACGCTGGGAAGTGCCTTCAGTCTATACTGTGACCTGACAGCGGCACATGCAGGAGCTGTGGAGGGAGACAGAAAAGGTGGAGTGGGCTATAGACGGAACATACATAACATAGCGGTGAGTGGACCAGGCCCTTTTCGGCCCTGTGGCTGACACTGAAAGTGGTGCCTCTGCACAAGACGTGAACTGCGAAGCGGGTCTCACCGCAGGGGAAGGCGACGGGACACAGAAATGATACAAGCGTAAGGAAAAGCGGACAGAATAAAAGAGGCATTCCCCTACAAAAGCCCGAATTAGCGTCCTCTTAACTCCGATACAAGGACTCAGAGAGAACGACCCAGGACTGAAGCTGTCAAGCAGCCAACCATTAAAGGAGATCCTTATCATTAGGGTAAGTTCCTTATCAAATGGGCCATGGGCGTGTAGTGCGCCTGAGCGGAGACGCACGTCTGCCCAGAGCGCCTAAATAGCGCCCATTAATAAATGTTTTGGATATATGCTGCTATAGCCCATTAAAACAACTTAAAAGACAAGATAAGAGGTGAAAAGAGACAGGTCAATTTGCAGCAGTGCGCGTTGAACTGACGTTGGCTATATGTGAAACTATGTCAAGCGTATCCAATGTAAAGACCTGAGCTAAGGATAGAATACATTTAAAGTTTCATATAGCCTAATCTATGGCCTGGTTGCTGCAACAAGCCATAGCCATCACGAGTATTAGCTTAGTCATTACTGTTAACTAGCGGGCAAAAGAAACAGGCTAACAGTGTGTCCTATGACGACTTAAACTTTCACTGCGCGGGTAAAGTTATAAGATTGGTTGTCAACAAAAATGAAGAATGTTACGAAACGATGAACGAGAGCTACATTATTTTGATGAGCCTTTGCTGTTTCTTATTGGGAGGCCTCTCGATACAGAGAGTGCGCATGGATACCCAAACGCGCTCTCTGGTCGTGCGCTCCCCGCTGCTGCGCATGTGCATTTTTATGTATTTATTCTAATCAGAAGGCTATTTAGTTTGCGCAGATTTCCCCATCGGACATTTTCGGTCGACTACTTTCTCTAACAAAGCTGTCATCATGGTAGGCACGGTCTATAAACACATTTCTCCCCTTGCCTTTTACTCTTGTGGGCTACAGTAACTGTAACTGCATGTTACACTGATAACCCTCTCAGTTCAACTGCAAAACTGAAATGAAAACTTCTGTCACTGTTTTATTATCTCCAGTAGCCATGGCAGATGGAGACCTGGACTTTAATACAGGGGATGCTGGGGCATCTGCCACTTATCCCATGCAGTGTTCTGCTCTGCGCAAGAATGGCTTTGTAGTGCTGAAAGGGAGAGCATGCAAGATTGTTGAGATGTCCACCTCCAAAACTGGAAAGCACGGCCACGCTAAGGTACATTAATATTTACCCAAAAAATATACAACTGCAAATATGCAAATATGCATTTGGTTTGAATAATAGACCATTGTTGTGACCATGTACTTTGCAGGTGCATCTGGTTGGCATTGACATCTTCTCCGGAAAAAAATATGAAGATATTTGCCCTTCTACCCACAACATGGATGTTCCTAACATAAAGAGAATGGAATATCAGGTAAGAGATGTGGATGAAAAATAATGAACTATTATATTATTTAAATGCTTTTCATTGTTTACATTATAGGAGTAAAATTACATATTTCCATTCTAGACCTGTTTACATTAGATATTCCTTTTTTCTTTTTTTTTTGTAATTCACTCTGGTCTGGTTTAATATCAAAGTATAGAATGTGTGAGAGAGATACCCTCTGTGTAGAGAGGGTAGTCCAGCATTAACGCAACTGCTCAAACTGGTATGATTTAAACGTAACCCTGCAGTGGAATGCAAGGAGCCTGCCAAAGTGAAATGCAGATGGTGCAGGAAACCTCTTGATCCCAGGGCTCTCAAACTCACAGTCACAGAGATTTTGCATGCACATTACCCTCTATCCCTTGATCAAAAAGGGCTGCTTGTTACTAGCAGGTAATACAAACAATTTTGTTTGTTTTGTATTTAGTTAATTGGGATCCAAGATGGCTACCTCTCTCTGCTTCAAGACAGTGGTGAAGTGAGAGAGGATCTGAAGATTCCCGAGGGAGACTTGGGCAAAGAGATTGAGAGCAAGAATGAGTCGGGAGAGGAGATTCTGGTCAGTAGTCTGTCTAAAAGCAAAAAGTCATAGCTTTGGTTTGTTGGTATAAAATGTCTTTAAATGTGAACAGTTTTTGTTACAGTGTTTCACTTGCTGTTTGTTCTTGTACAATTTACATTCACTCATTGCTATCAAACTTTTCACTTGAAGTACAACAAATATTTGGCTTTTCCAAGTACTGCCTATCAGTTTATAGCAGGAATAACTCGGGCCTAACCAAACCAGGGCTAAAATAGTACACCAAACATGTATCAAAAGGTAAGCCATGGGAGGATTTTACATAAAGTTATGGAAGAATACTTGGTAACAAGCTACTGTGGGCACAACATGCCAATGTTATTCAAGTGGGTCTTTTCTCTGTCAATAGTTGTTATAATACCAACCATACGGATATTACTTATTTTCAGATTACTGTTCTTAATGCAATGGATGAAGAAGCTGCAATCGGTATCAAAGCCCTGGGTAAATAAGTGACCACAGGTAAATACGAAGCTCCAGCTGTCAACATGCAGACCTGCTCCTGCAGCAGGAAGAGTGTGTGTCAGAGCCTGCAGCAATCTGTCTGTGTCTGTCTGTGCCTGCATCAGAAGGACTCTGTCCATCTGTGTGTCTGTCTGTCTGTGAATGCTCGTCATGTCCATGTGGGTTTGAGTGTCACGCCATGGGCTACAGCATGAGCCCTGCCAATGCAGTCTCTGTGATGTCAAGTGCATTTCTTGGAGCAAGGGGAGGCCGATCAGCAGCAGAGGTTGATGCTATTATCAACACAACTCCACAGTATGTGTTCTTTAATACTATCAGGCTACAAACAGATAGGTGTTGAAATTATGTTTCACTTCATATTCTAAAAGTTTTTTGTTTTGTTTGTGAATGATGTTGATGTTCTTGTTAATGTAGATTTGTTTAATAATGATGCATAAGTTACGAGCAGTGTGCTGTGTGCAATGTACTAACTGTACCTTCTATGTTAAGCATGTACATGCTTTCATGCAGTTTTTCCAATACTAGTGCAGTTTTTGAATGATATTTCATAAATTGTAGAAACCTTTTTATTTTACAGCCTGGTCTGATTTTGCAATCCACTTGCAATTAGTTTGTTGTAGTCTGAACGTTTTCAAATCTGCAATCTGTGGGCTGTAGAATAAAATGTCCACAAAATTGGTTGTGAATGCTATTTGACCCCATGTCTATTTATTACAACACTAAGACAAAGTCAGGTGTATACTTGTTATTTTGTGTTAATGAAATTGTGCCCTTAACTCTGGTGTCTATATTTTCTCAACACTTTCATTTATCATTCTTTTTTCAGGGGATAAACAAGATGCACTGGACCTGAGGCAATGACGGGATATTGCCTCATCTATGCCATCTTCCCTCTTTTTCTGTTTTGTCTGTATTTCATATCCCCATAGTCTTTTGGATTACGAGACAAGAAAAAAAACATCATCCGATACCTCAGTTTTAGATTTCCCTGATTTCTAAAAGTTATTTTAACAAGGGCTTCAAAGCAACAGTTTTATTCAGTGAGACTTGAGTTTGTGCCACAGCTGGACATCTGCCATAAATAATTATGTTTTTTTTTTTTTTGAGGATACAGGATGTTGTGTTGTGTGACTTTCACAAAGTTATCACTTACACAGAGCTGACTGTCATTGAGGTTTTGAATGTTGTAGAGCTCCAGTGTGAGTAAAACAAATCAAGATCAAACATAACATTCTCTTTTCAACAGACTCCCTCATTGGAAGCCTTTGAACGATTTCTTTAGACTCTAAAGAAATGTGTATGTTTTGTATCATAAATTTTTGTTCAAACAATAAACCAAACTGCAGAATCTCAACGGCAAAAAAATAAAAGTTCAAACTGATAAACTTCTTTGCTTATTTTTTATTTACCAATATATATATATTTTTTAAAACAACACATACTTAATAGCTAACGCAATTACATGAATGAGCATCTTTCAGTCCGTATGTCATCTGTAGTATACCGTAATATACCGGTAAATGTATGCATTTTATCACTTAAAATTCAGTGGAACCACTTCGGCAATGCAGTTTAGTTGAAACCTTTGCAAAAATGTACAAAGTGGTTCATAGTCATACAAAGTGCTGCTTTACCCATGATATTTACAATGGCCTGCACAAAAGCAACACAGTAGTTTTACACTGAAATAAAATAAAAAGAGCTTTACAAATGTCCATGATCTAGAAGTTAAAAATATTTGTACAGATGCACAAAGCATGATTAGGCAAACCGAAATAAACAACAAAAAATAAACGTAAATTGCAAAGTCCAAATATCTCATAAAGTTTAAAAGACAACCATGATTTATCTGGGTGTCCGAGATTATCCAGTGAGGCTGGGGTTTAAGTTACTTGCCATGGTGATAAAATCTCTGGCCACTCTGGCTGTGTTGAAGGAAACCATGCCGCGGTGCACCCTGAGGAGAGCTCTGGAAAGGAGGCTAAACATAAAAAACAAAGCAAATTAGACAAGACATTGATTATTGAGCATCATTCGCCTGAACCTCAGGCAATAGAGTCAAATTCAAACATGGCTTTACAGATTTGTGTCATGTTAAGTTACCTTTGCCGTGGGAATCTGGACTCCCAATGATGATGTTGGCATCAGGCCTGGAGCAGAAGGATGCATGGCTGAGGGGTGCATGGGTCGCAGAGCGCCCTAAACACATTAAATCGACATAGAAGTTAAATCCACATCATCAAATTAACTTGTTTTCAGTAATATTTGACATATGAAAAGTAATCTTACGGCATCTGTAAAGCCAGATTGTTGGTTAGCATGTTCCAATTGCTTTTGGAGAGGTATGCCTGCCCCGGGGATGTATCCTGTTCCGGATGTAAAGTTTACACCATATTTTTAAAATACTGTTCAAATAAAAAAATAGATGAAGATGTAATTAACAACAACAAATTACCAGGTTGAGAAGTGAAATGACTGTGAACTGGATATCCAGGCTGCTGATGAGGGAGGTACTGCATTGCCTGAAACGCAGATGCACCTAAAAAAATAAAATAAAAAGATTAATGGAAAATACAAAATACAGTGTGCACTGCGTGTGCCTGTGTGCCGTTTTACCTCTTATCTGGGAGCTGCTTGCAAAACTGACGGGTACAGAAGGTCCGGCAGCATAAGTGGAGGGATGCTGAGCCTGAGCCACACCGTATGACTCATGCACACTCTGACCACCAGTGAATTGACTATGTTCTGCTGAACCAGAGCTAAACCCTGGGGTCTGATAATGACGTGCCTGTACAAAAATGAAACATGATTTTACGTTCACTCTTTACACAAAGGCCTTCCAATTGTGCTTCTTATTTTAAAATATTGAAATAGACGCTACCAAACTTACTGGAATGACAGTAGTTGGGAAAAGCTGCTTACTCCGTTCCCCAAGTAATGCACCAGGCCGACTGTGGCCGACTGGACTACCTGGAATATGGGAAAACAGAACTTAAGAAACAATTTGAGATATAGTTTACAAACACATTAAACATAAACAATTACCTTGAATGCTGAGGAGATGCTGTCCTGCATGCATGGGCAGACTTTGCTGATAGCTCGCTGATGTCAGGGTTGTGATGTCACTATGACAGAAAATGTATTGAAATTTATAATTGCCAACACCACTGTGAATAAACTCCCAGCGTGCAGAATCTTAAAGATCACCTTTGTTCCTTTCTGCGCCTCTTCTCTTCTTCATGAAGTACTTTCTTGAGCTGTAAAAAAAGTTGATGTTTTTCTTCTTGAAGCCCCTGAAGTTTTTCTCCCATCTTCATGACCTGTACAGAAGATAAAAAACAACATCAGTCTTCATGTATCCACATTACCCGTGTAAGCAGTAAAGTATCACTTCAATATATTGTGCAATATTCTATTTACCTGTTCTTTGGTTTCTTCCAAAGACATTCTTTCCTCAATTTCCTTGGTCCGTTTTCGCTCTTCCTCCTCCTTCATCTTCTGTTCCATCATTTTATCTACCTCTTCCTCTTCTACACACGTTACAACAGTTGAATAAACATAACGTGCATGACAAAAATGATCACATGCCAATAGCATACCTTGTCTCTTTCGTTCCCTCTCCCTCATGATGTGTTTGTGGAGGGCTCTGGCCATGGCGTTGGACAGTTTGGGTCTCTCCAACAGAGCGGGCATGGTGACAGGCAGTGGAGGGGCCAGCTAGAGATAATAATTAGTTCAGAAGTTAATTCAGTATAGGCCACAAAAGAAAAACAATGGCCAAAATAATAGCAGTTGCTAAGTCGTGGCTAACAGTTGACATTGCTAACGGTTGGATGTAATAACTATCTTGTTACGTGAATGTGGAACACGCTGTTGTTATATCGACTGTTTAAGACGACAATCCACAGGCTCTAGGAAAATGTTACACGTAAAAAAAAAAACGTAGCTACCATCATTCGAGAGTTAATGCTAGGTTAGCTAAGGCTAGTTAGCCTTACTGAACGCCATTATTGGTGTCCGTTAGATCCTTTAATATCATGAATGTGCAACAGTACTTACTTTCGTTGCTTTTAAAGTCGCTTAGACAGAATACAACCGGATGGCGATTTGAATCAGATGTGGTTTAGCAAAGGCCAGTAAACTATGAACATAGAAAAGTTCGGCAGCCAAAATAAAAACATACGACTGGTGTTGTTTCTTCCGATTGATTTGATGTCACTTCCGGTCAACGTAGTGCGTGTTCTTCTTCTTCTACAGGCGATTTGCGGCAGACTACGCTGGCATGCGCAGTGCTGCCTCCCACAGTTAGGTGTGTGCGAGTTCAATATTTCCAGTCGAACTAACAAAGTAATGTGTGTTGATCAAATTTAATTTAAGTACTTTTCATTGAAATAAAGAACCACACGGACTAATCACAATATCTAAGTCATGTATGTAATATGCTTTATTTTTGACCTTGTACTTTTTGTAGGTTGCCCTCTTTACATCTAGCAAAGGACGTCAGATGAAAACTAGCCGTTAGGCCAATTCTGCCATGTTATACAGTTGCACTTGTTTTGGCTTGTTCTAAATAGTGTTGCACTGTCGCACAGATGATGAAATGAAGCAAAGACAATGCGAGAATTCTCTAATAAGTAAAACAAATATATCAAGAATATGGTCAAAAAACAAATAGACCATGCAAATATAAATTCCGAGTGTTTGCTTGCATTATCAGGATGTAATTGTTCCACTGATATTGACTTGCATACCTTTTGAATAAAAATGTTGCAAAAAATATCAAAAGTACATTTTATACTGATTTATTGTATATTCATGTGTGAAGAAAGAGAGCCAGTAATGCAGCAGTATACATAATATTTTTTTGTTTAAAAAAGCAAACAAAACAAAAACATAGAAAAAAAATTGCACTCAGCTTTACAACACCTTTAGACAGTAAGCCATCTAAAATTAATAATAACAATTATCATAGCACTCAACATTACCACTGAAAGCAGAAGATAATAATTAAGTCTGAATTCTATTATACTCCTGGCAAAGTTCAGTTGGGGTAGTAGATAAATGATGTAGAAATTTGAGTGGTAATAACAAAATTAAAAAAGGTTCTCTGACCACTTTTTTGACACTAACAATTTCTGAATCAAACTGCTGCAAGACAGGGATTCTTATTCTGTCAAACACTCATTGCCTTGAGTTGGCGAATACCCACGATTTCCCTCAACTGATTCTCTTTTGTTCATCTATGGAGAATCAATAATCATCTAAAGCACTGAGACATGCACCATTGTCCTTAAAATAATTTCAACCCAGAAAAATAACTATAATTAAGACATTTTTATCATAAAATTAACACTCATGTCTATGCTGTTATCAAGTATGATTACTATGCCACGAAAAAACTGGCCGGAAAACCACCTAACCCAAGAGCCCTAGAAGATAAGAAAAAAAATGGAGGAAAAATACAATTCAGACTTTAAAAAGACATGAATGTTTTGAAGAATAACATATGGTTTGTGAAAGTGCATTTGACATATTTACTCTGGGAACTTTAGACTGCTGAGCTGAATTTAATATTTAAATGAATGAACGGTGAAAGTTGGGAAGGGGAGGTGGTGGTTGAAGGGGGATGGTAGTAGGATCACATTTCCCTTTGGCTGTTCCCATACACACTCTCATCACTGTAGGCAATGTAGAGGAAAAAGTCCTCTTCATGATGCTCCTGTAAAAGAGATAAATAGTTACATAGATATATAGAATCACAAGACATCAGTAAAAGATGTGTATGGCAGTAACCTGGTACAACAATCCCATGGTAGCTGAGGTTGGTGGAATGACGTTGTTTACAAAGAAGAAGAGAGCATCTTCCGCTCGCAAGTGGATTCTTTTTCGGATAAGAAAGTAAAACTGGCCCACTGAAACAGGATTCAAACATTTTAATCACAGCACAACACGATCAGATGGCTTCCAAAAGTGCTGATACAGATAACAAATGTTTACCTGTCAAATCAGAAGGAACAAGGTATTTCTTCTTGTCCAGGTCTCCTATTCTGGCTTTGGGAGCCTTCTCAACAATTACCTTTAAGAAATTAGAACATTATGTTACAACATTACAAACATGCAATAAAGTCATTCAGAGAGGAATTACCCACACAACATTTTAAGATAAAAAGAAAAACAAGTATATATGGCCAAGCTAGAAACATCTGAAATCAACGGAATCACATGATTAATGATACTGCGTGATAATGACAATCCACTCTTAAGGCTGCTGTGCGTTTTATCCAAACGCAGTGGACTATGGACAAACAGAAACAAGGCCTAAGACGATGTAAACAAGAATCCTACATGTACTATTTTGAGGCGCAGCGCTCTCTGGATTTCAACACACACATCAAACAACACCCAGCTTCCTCCTTATTCCTACAGGCTCGTGGCTGGACACTTGGTAAAATTATTACGTAAGCAAACAATGAGCCACACATTCTGGAAAAAAAAAGCAGTGTAACTAATGAAGAAGGTGACGGTTGAAAATAATATTTCAACACGGGCGAAAATTTGGCAAATAACCTCAAAGCTGTGCTAGCATATGCGGAGGTGCTGTTTACTAACGCGTCAGCCCTGATAAGGCAAATAAAGAACTTGTTGTCCACTCCCTTCGAAACCAAGATTTTTTTTATATATAAGATAGAAACGCAGAAGTAACACCCCTGGTCGTAATACTAAACAAAGTATTAAATCAATACAATTTGGTTTAGGGGCTAGCCGTCAACAACGCGAGCTAGCTGAGATGAGCTACTTACTGGTACCCTGTCCGGATATTTCTTCCTTATTTTCTCGCCTTCGGACCGTCTCTTCTCAAAGGGGTGTTCTTCTTTGTACTGGAACTTCATGGTAAGAGAGATGACAGACGGCAAGTCGGTCACTCCGAGATGTCAAGGTTTTCTTAAGCGTCGAGGCAAAGCGCTGACACACACACGACAACAACAAACGATGCTAACTAGCCACTAGCCCACAGCTGATTTCCTAGTGCGACGTCGGCGGATGAATACAACAACACCGTGACGTAGTGCAGGGACTACTTTGTGGTCCTTTTGCTTCGTCACGCAGTCCAACAGATTGCCATGTTAACGCTCAGTGTACAAAGAAAAGCTATACAAATTTAGTAACATGTCGGCGTGTTTGTGGTATTTTCCATCGTTGTATGAAGTATTTTAATTTTGTTTACTCGTGCGCCGCGATGAGGGGAGTGAAGAGGCATCTGCCCTTGTCATATGACCGAGGCCCTGTTAGCTGCAAGCCAAAGCTGAGAACAACAACCACAGACGAAAACAGGCAACCTCCACGTGGATTACGGCGTTTAGTCAAGTTAAAATACCTACATAAGTGACGCTGTTCTAGTACACACGAGTAAAAATGGTGATTTCTGTGTCACATTGCCATTTTCTCTAAATATCTCATTGATCTTCCACTGGGATTAGATTATTTCAGGTAGAAGTTAATTTATTTCCAACATTTGCTGTAACTTGGATGAAGAAGAAGAAAAAAAAACATGATATGCTTGTGTGGCGTACTTGTATATTGTAAAAAAAAAAGAAAAGAAAATCTTCATAATACATCCATTGGCTCATATTGTGCTTTAACCACCAGGTGGCGTCAGATGGAATCAACCAAAGTCTCCAATACTAATCATGGGTAACGATATGCAGAAAAACAAAACCTGCAACAATGGGGTAAATGTCAACAAACATGTCGAGTAGAATTGGGTCGATACTGACAAGTGTTTTATTAGTAACACAGACCTGGAGACAGAGCCAATAAGAAGCTGCTGAGAGCCTTGACAAGACTGACATTGTTCAGAAGGCATTTAATTAAGAAGAGGGCCTAATATGTGAACAGTAGAGAGTAAAAATTGGAAACAGGAAGGCTGCCAATTTGAAATACAAAAAAAAACAAAAACTGCAACAAAAAATAGAAAGAAGTGCAATTCTCAATTAAATCAAGATGGCTTCAAATGTCAAAACTGAGGAAGTGAAATGTCATGGTATCCACACAAGTCTTATGATTTGTATAATATTGTAGAGAGAAACAATCAGATATGAAAGGCGGCACAGCAGTCCACATATCATTATGAGCCATCTTCACCCCTCAAATCCTTCAGTCAGGCCTTTCTTTTTTATAAAGTCCATGAGTACCCCTGGTGGGGAAAGCTAAGCAGTATGACATGAAAAACAAAAAAAAACAAAAATATTTGGCTGTTGTCCACAAAAAAGTGTGTTGCAAGCACATATTTATCCATTATATAATGAATTGAGTTTGTTTTTTTTGTAAAGAGAAAAGGTACCTCTAGAAGTTATTCAATCTTACACTTATTTTTGTGAAGGAGGTAAATTGAACCTGTGCTGAAGTGCAACTTTTGGAGATGGTGGAGAGATGCGTGTGTCCTTGTTGCTTTGTGGATCCTTCTTCACTCGTTTTCAATCATCAAAAAAGTTTTAAAATGACTAATGAACTCGGCAAGCACTCACATATACAGGCTTACCTCCATATGCTCAGTCAGTATCAGGAGCTATAAGGCAGAGAGGCTCCATTTTATTTGGGGGGGGGGGGGAATATGAAAGAATCAAGAAAAAAAGAAAAGAAAAAAAAAAACGCTGGCTCCTCCTCCCCCCAGAGTCACTCGCGGGCTGTGGTGATCCCACACTGTCCATGTCTTTAAATGCTTGCCCCAGCAATTTGCTCCTGAGGGTGAATCTAGGAGCCTGAACTAGAGCGGGTAGATCGTCTGAGAGTGGAGGGCAGGGCAGAAGCCAGATTTAGAGAGGAAGAGGCTGATCAACAAACTCCCCAACCTCTCCTCTCCGCCAATCACCAAAGGCGATGCTGATGGAGGTTTCGACTGAGGACGGAGCGGACATCAGCAGTAAATCTAAAAAAATAAATAATAATAATCAATATATGATAAAATAGTTTTAAGAAAGTCTTGTGTTTATTTGTGGCTGCTCCATGTTGATTGTTATTGTTTGTTACAGATTTTAATCAATGCTAGATACTACTAAGTATTATGAGTCGTTTAAAGTAGGGTTAAGTATGAATAATGTGTATGCTATACTCTACCTTTTAGATATTTCAAGAATACAGGACAGATTTGTGAGAATTAGGCAAACATTATTATGCATTTTACCTAAGTGCATCCAGCATAGGCAGCAAGTTTAGAAGTGCAGTGTCACTTGGATCGCTGAACCAAGACTTAATAGGTATTGCATTGTCTGTAGAGCAAAAAATAAATACATTTATTAAAAAGGATGATTTTAACATACTACAGCAAACAAGAGAACTTTGAATGGTGCATTCAGACTGAACGCGATGGAAGCGTGGAAAAAAAAATCACGCCTGCTGTTTATCGCTTGAACATTTTGGGGTTTATCGTTCAGATTTTTCAACTTGAGCGAGCAGGGCGGTGGAGGTGCTGAATCGCTTTTCTGCTTCACTCCAGACAAGCGCCCTTATCGCCCCATTCGTTCTGCTCTCGTCGTCTCGCTCTACTCGCACCCATCGGACCGCCAAGCTTTCATTCGCTCCTGATCATACCTTGACATAGGGACAACATGTACATCGCCCCCGACGCCTCCCCCGAGCTCAGTCTCAATGCACCGTAAGAAATGAGTCTTGTTTCCAGTCTCCCTGCCAGAATCAAACTCTACTGAGCATAAGACTTGTGGATCCATTACAGGTCTTACCTGGATGGCTACGATAAGCACCGGGTGAGTTGTCCAGGATAACAATACTGGACAGGTCGTCGTGTACAACAGATAGGTCTTTAATGTAACTACCTAGATCCAATGTACAATGCTGTAAAGGACGAGCAAAGAGCAAGGTCATAAACTGAATCTCCCCAAAAACAGTACCAGTCAAAAGTTTGTGTATTGGTTTTTCTATATTTTCAACACTATTGTATGATCCTCACTGATGGCATTAAACTCTGAACAAACACATACAATTATGTAAGAAACAAAAAGGGTGCAATAGCTTAAAATATGTTTCATATTTTAAATTCTTTAAAATGGCATTTTCTCAATGAGCTTCACAAGGTAGCCCCCGGAAACCGTTTTCAACAGTCCTGTGGAGTGAAAACCATTTCTGGTGACTACATCATGTACCTTCACCTTTTTTGTTTAAAACATAATGTGTTCATTCATGAATTAAAGCCTCTAGTGAGAAATTACAATGTTAAGTCTTGAAATAACAGAAAGATCAATACATACAAAAACAAAACTGTATTAGCTGGTCATAACATAAGACTAGTGATTAGAGGCATGGGATGCAAACCTGTCGGTAGTATCTGCGTTTCAGAATGTTCCTGTTATTGTCCAACTTGTCTGCTACAGCTGAGCCATAGATCTCCATACTGGCAGTAAAAACCACTAGTTCGTACCATTGGCTCACCTGTACATACACGCAAAAGGCTTATTGGATTTTGGATTGTGTTTTTCTTTCAGCTTATAAGTGCACAAGATGACAAAATAGCAGAGCATAAAATAAAAAATAAAAATCCGAGCAGTGATGGAAGATTATAGCATGTTAAAGTAGGATTCAGACCATTGACACTTACCACTTCTAAAAAGAAGTCTACATGAGGCCTTTTATGTACGAAGAATCTGACTGGATGCTTATCAATGACAACCTGCACGGACAAAGCAGCAAGTTTATTTTAGAGACAAATGTTTTGAACCATCTTAACGTGTTGGCACATGTCTATCTTTACTTTGAGGATAAAGTCTGGTGGTGTGCCTGGTCTCACTGTGGGCCGTAAGACCCCGTCGTGATGTGAATGGATAAGAGTTTCATCCAAGTCCAGAACCAAAATCTTCCTCTTTACTGCGTCTAGAGATGAACACAAAAAGATAAGCTATGAACAAAGTGCAATTTTTACAACATTAACATTACATATGAAAACAAAACCAAGAGCGTAAACCAATGACTCAGGTTAGCAAGTCACAAAACTCTATTGTTCTGTGTGTGTTCTTTACAAGTGTTTCAATCTGTAAAAACAAAACATGATGCTTTGAGTGCTACTTTATTTTTTCTTTTCAGTCTCCACAATCTGTATAGTATTGATACAGACGTTGGGTTTGTGGTCAGACGGTGCTCAGTAAACCGCCTATAGTGATCTGCTGCTGAAGATAGAAATGAAACGCAATCCCTTTTATGGTAAAACGTGCTGTAAATGCTTCTTCACAGACACAAGGGAAGCTGATCCAGGCAGAACACACACCAGTCAATCGCAAACCGTAAAATTTGCATTTCCTTCGCAGTTTACCATATTCCAGATTTGCGCTGGCCGTGTGCTTAGTCTTTGGAGAGTCTTACAAAGTTATTACACACGTTTCACAGATTTGTTCACATCCATGCTAACCTTGTTTAACGTTAAATGTGACAATATTGGGTTTTTCCACAACTATCAAATTTGTAATAATCTATATGAAGCAAGCAGTTATAAAAGTGCCTCACCCACAAATCACCAAGAAAACACAGTAACACTGCTATTGAACAAAGCTTCTTGAGTTTTCCACCAAATTATCTGCAATATTACCATCGCATCACAAGTTCAGCTTTTGCCCTTTCATATTGATTGTAAATAACTTGTGAGGAAAACACGGTCTTGTAAAATCCATAAGAATGTTGCTCTTGGGGAGAAATACAGTATTTATTCATTACTTCAAATCTTTTTGCAAGGTGTTTTTTGTTATAAACTGAGGTCTGAAAAATGAGAACAGGCCCAGTCTGTGCCCAGGTTTAATGTGGTTGATCATGTGTCTATTCCACACAAGTACTTCAGCCCGGACAGACTGGTTTGACTTGTACTATCCACATAAAACAAACAGAATCCAACTTCTTGGTTTCCCACACAAAAAAAATAAATGCTTTAACTAATAAAGACTAAACAAACATTATATTGACGTTAGTACTCACTGAGTCTGTTTCTGGAGATGGGAGACAAAGGCAACGTATCATATCGGACTGTTTGATACTGGATAATCTGGAAGAAACACATCAATAAACATATGAATTATTATCAGGACATAAGAGAAACAAAACCGAAAGTAGTTACAACAACAGGGGATAATCAATCAGGCGAGAGATAGCTAACTTTGTAAAGATGGTCAATTCAATGGACTTTTATATAATATGCAATATTTTGGACATACCAGAAAGAAAAGAAAAACGCTGAGTTAACAGAATGTGGCTCAAGTTACCACAGATACATTGGCAATGAAAATTAACAATGAACACATCAACTAAAATGCAAGGGATAAGTTCTCAGTTTAGAAAGGACAAGAAACTTGATAGATTGTTGCTTGTAAACTTTAACATTATAAAGTTGAAGTAGCACCTTTGCCCAGAGGCAATGCACTTTTCTTAACAGGACTATTTTTACCGCTCCAGCTGTCAGTGGGTGTCAGCGCGCATGGGGCACTCGCAGAGAGGGAAACTTGCAGGGTGACTTTGAGTCTCTGCCACAGCAGCCTGGCACAACACACTCGGGATCCCCTATTCAAGGCACCAGACCAAGGGAAAGCCTATATCAAGCCACTCCCAGAAACAAAACTTCCTTCATTGTAACTTCAAATAATTAGTTCACTGCTTACGCAACAAATAAGTTAAGGGAAGTAAACATCGTTTGTGTTGAGCTGAACTGCAACATCATTAAGTATGTTTACAGCCTAGTTAACTTTACTTTGTACAAAACTCATATAACATCGTTAAAAAGGAAACAAATAAGCGATGGCTTTGAGATTAATCAATATTTCTCTTATCGAGTTTACGTAAAGTAGTAGGTACGGATTATGACTGGCCTAATAATTGTAATCCAATAGAGCTTTAGTGAATTACGACTTAAATGTCTGGATCAGGTCACTCTAGACGTTAAGGCTGTCAGACAACAACAACAACGGTGGTAATGCAGGCCTGTACTTCAAATACTGTAATGTGGTTATGCTACTGTGTTGTTATACTTTGTGAATGAACAGTTTAAGTCAATCTGTGTGACGGTTAAGAGAGCATCAAGACGTTCAAACAACAAAGAGCTGAAGACAGAGTGTAAAAAAAAACACTGTGCTCTGTGTGCTAACATAATCCCTCCACTTCAGCCACAACACCAACTGCAGTAGTAACGCCACGGCCTATGGACTGTTCCTGCCACACAATAAACGGAACAACAAAGATTATTACAGCACAGAAAGCCCTCTATAAGCTTTGTGAGATTGATACAGAGTCAAAGCCGAAGTCCAAGTTACATTATCACAAGTGTGTCCAAGTTACATTATCACAACCTCCGTCACCTTATGCCATATTTATAGCAGAGAAACTTTGGAGCAAGTGAATGAGAGGCAGTCAGCCCTTCAAACTGGGGAAAATGCAGTAGAGTAACAAGCAAATGTTTCCTAAAACAATGCTAGCCATGAATTAATAAAGCCTTTTTCTAACTCATGGAGTGCCTCAGACTTTGTTTAGACGTTTCCCAGAATAACTTTAAACTGCATTTATTTGTATTCACTACACAGACAAACTTTGTAGATGTCTGCTTACTTATCAAAAACAAATCCCTCTCCAAGAGAAGCCACTGCATAAAATAAAACAAATACTACTGATAAAACAAGCACATACATGAAAGTAAAGTGTATATTGAGAGAACATGCAGTGATGTGTGTGATTCCACAGTTGTATTTGTTTACCAAACATATACACGATGAGGCATTTCTCTCCTGCTCACCGTTCTTAAGTGCTTCCTGAGGATGTACATGATGAAGCCCCATATTCTTGAAGTAACACCCAGAAAGGTGCGGATGCCAAGTAAACACTGCCGGGTCTTCAGCATGATGAAAAGCACCAAAGACCCCCACAACCACCGAACTCTGAAATCTCGTTAATGCAAAGTTCCTGGTTTCGGTAATTGAGAGGTCGTCTCCACAAACTTGCTCACGACTGACAGTTCAAAGCGGTTTTAGCCACAGTCGCCAAACTAGCAGTTCACTCAGAAGAGGCCAAGCAAACGTGCGAGTCCACCGCTCTGCACACTTGTGGCACGATTAGCATTAAACAATGTGGTTTCGCATGGGAGCTACAAAAGAGAAAGCTGGTCGTGGTTACAACGTTAGTGAATGCAACACGCCTGCTCTTGTATGACTGAGCACGTAGCTCCGACATTAGCTGTGTATAGGCAGCGTTTAGCCTGTAGCTGATCTGCCGCTAGCTCGACAGGGTGACCACCTTGAACCTTGGACAAAAATATCCAAGAAATGCTGCAAGACTCGTCGCTGTCGAGCCCTGCAGCAACGCTCCGTCGCTGTTTGGGGTGTCCAAGTTAAAAGTGTTTATCGAAGTTGCTCAAAGTCTAGCCGGTCCGGATAAAATCATTCTGTAGTCCAGTGGAAATCCGGAATGAACTGCGAGCCGCCATGTCATCCTGCCGTCACTTCCGCAAGAAGACCCTGGGCGCGCGCCGCACGTCCACGTGTGTTGAAAATATTAGGCGTGCACGCGCGCGGTGATTTATGACTTTTCGACTTATTACTTTATGAATTGACAAAGCCTTGTGTTACTTTCTTCTGTCATTGTTAATGTAATCTTACCAAAAATAGGTTGGATGATTTTATAAACATGACCTATTTGTGTCCCCAGATCTGAGGTAGATCTAGATGTTTTTATTGAAAGCAATTGTTGATTTATTCACATTTATACTCACTGTTGTTCATGTTTACTATTTGAGGGCTAAAGCAGAATGTGCCCCACACAAGCACCAGATCCTGTGGGAAAAAGCAGTTTGGAAATGAACATAATAGTGACTCTCCTGCTTCCACACCCACAGCTCCAGAACCTAATTAGAGATAATACAGACCTCGAAATTCATAGAGTAGAAATGTATTGTTTTCTGAAATAGCAATTAATCTCTTGTACACAGACACATACAAAACATAAGACCACAATACAAAACATGCAAACAAAAGGTCGACTGAATTCTGTAGTTCTTGGCTTTCAAATGAAGAATGGCATAACGTGCTGGTTTCCTCATGTGCAGCTTAAGGCAATCCAAGCTCAGATGTACAGGTAGTGCATTTTTTAACCACTAACCAACCATCCTACAATTAAATAGTGATATCTTGGCACACTGGTAACATTATAGACACTTTCATGAAGACTAAAAATTATAATGTGCCCTTAATATATACAGTACAACATTTACAGTAAGTATCTCCATCTTCTGTGATTAGTCCAAACGGGTCTAAACATCAAGATCATCATCTGGATCTTCCTGATCAAAGTCATCATTTGCGTCCGGCTCATACAGAATCCTTCCTATATTGGCACCCGAGTGAAGAATAGCTTTTTTCCTGTAAAAAATATTACAGCTCAGCACTAATCACATACTTACTAAAAAATATTTAAATATTTTCTTGAAGATGCCTTACTTTTCTTTGCTGAACATAAAGGGAAGTGAAAGTTTCTCTTTTGCTTCACGCTCTTTATCTGATAAGCGAAGGTTAAATGTCAGATTTGCAGTCGGATCTACCTGGATAATGAAAAGACACAATTAGGTTTCGACCGTCTCATGGATAGTAAATTCAATATTAAAGTGCAAACCTCGTGTTCTTCCTGCACAGTTTGTTGGGGCGCAGTGTTAGATGACTTAAGTAGCATGACTGTTAAATCTTCTTTAATGCTAAAAGTATGTTCCTGTTGAAAGATGCAAATACGAGTTTATATCCAAATAAAGAGCGGAGAAAATTGATTAATGACAATACAAAGAAGGCTTACATCCTGCAGCACTTTCCCCGACTTTGTACGCTTTGTTATTTTTGCCTGACAATTGTCTCCCATGATGCTCGGTGTAACAGTGATGAGCGAAGTGGCAAGATGACGCACACTTCCAACAGTGCCCTTTTGATGCATATCGGCATGAAGCAAACCTATGATCGCTCTCACAAAGCCGCCTAATGAACACACAGAGAAGAAAAGACAATAACAAATGAGATCGTTTACAGTTTTTCACATTATTTATATGAGTTACCTTTCTTAAGTTGATGAAGTGTAGAACACACAGTGGTAGTATGAACATGTCTCAAAACCCAGGAGAGGGAGTCGATCACAACTATTGGAGGCTTTTGGTGAGGTGTCAGTTTTAATACCCGTGTCAGGTCATTCAAGCTAAAGTCCAGAACTGTGAAAACTGCCTTTTTGGTCCAACCAAGGGGGTCTTCGTAGGCATTATGAATGTGCAACCTAATAATAAATAAGACAAAAGACCAAATTTACATTATAATTGCTCATTACTTATAGGGCTGCACAATATATTGGGTATGGCAATAAGCCACAATACACTCTTCCACAAAATCCCTTAAGTCTCCCATCTGACTGAGATCTACACGTCTGTGCAAGCACAGCCTAAAACAGAAAACGCTTGTAACTTAAAAACAGTGTTGGGTAGAATTATTTTAAATTGGATTTAGTTACTAAATACTTGCCTTAAAATGTATTTTGTAACGTATTCCTTTACTTTGTCTAATCAGAGTACAGTATTCTGAATACTTTGAATACTTTCACATAGTGATATTTATATGTGGCGTATAATTACAAAAATGAAGACTACGATTGTTGGAGCACCTGTTATGAACTCATTTAATTATGAACTCTGTAACTCTCTTGATAAATAGAGCAGCAGATACAGCATCATTTGACGCATGTGCAGTGTTTGTATGAGCTGTGGCATAAGGTGTTTTAAACAGGACAACATTAAACATTCTTTCTTAAAGGAGCTATACCTGATTGTACAAAGAAACATTTCCAATTGCTATTTTCTGGTCCAAACTCATCTCAAACTTTCCTAATGCATTTACAACCTCACGATTTGTCACAGGGACTGAGCTTAAACCAGGTTTCACAACTTTCAGGAGGAAAACTGTCACTTCACTGTAAAATATGCCGACTAGCCTGACATTTTATGACTGTTTAAAAGGCTTTAAAACCAGTATTTTTTGGATAAATATCTGCTTTTACCATATACTAAAGGACAAAACAAATGTTATTCCAATAACAAAAAATTGAAAAATCAAGGATGGGTCCTTTAATGTTGTGCAATATGGAGCTAAAATGTGATGATTGATACTGGGATGTATTCCCTTGATATTTGGAAAGTAATTGTATTCTAAATACTCTCAAATGAAAGTGTTACTTTACCAGAGTATTCTAAACACATGTATTTAGTTACTTCTCAACACATCAAGTTCAGTTTCACTTGTAATTTTCCTTATTGAGTTTTATTTTGGCCTTGTTTTGGCGCTGATAGTGATTATGAAGACTTGTTTAGACGCAATTTGCTGCAAAACAAATTAGTTTTACAACGATTTTTTGTTTGACTGGAACAGTTTTGAAGCGGTTTAATAGAATATAATGGGAGCTTTTTGTTCCCTATCGTGCAGCCCGCAGTACATGTCATCCACAGTATTTTGTGTTGATCACAAGAGTTTTCAGCACCTTTGAACTTCTTGAAATCCTTCTTTTAGCTCCTCTTCACTTGTTTCAAAACAAAATACGTGGACATCTTCGTCTCTACAGAAAAGGAAATAAAGCGCGTGCATCACTTATTAAAACATTTTCTTAATACGACTGATCTTTCACCTTTGTAGCGCAGCATTGATGAAGCTTTTCAGCAGGTGTCTTCCACAATAATTTGCAGTGTCTACAAATTGCAACAAAGCAGGATTATTTTCCTTTTCCCCTCGGCCACACGAACACGTCTAGGTCGGATCTCTCAAATATAAGGGGACCAGGCTACCTTGAATAAGAAGAAATCCTCCAGAATCACCTCCTTGCAACAGCTCAAGTAACATGTTATCGCCTTCACGTTGCACAACAACTAGCAAGTATCTGTGTTGGTGTTTCAGGTTTAGAGCCCGATTCAAAATCAGTTCCACAAATTATCAAATCGAATGGATTAAATGCCGCATAACAAGGCGAAAAGCGGGGAGACAATAATCCCAAAGCACTTTTCTGAGCAGAGCATGCTTCTTCTTTTGCTAGCATGTGTGTGGAGTTTTTAGCATTGCTTAGACTTCATTTCCCAGAGTTCCCTCTTTGTCATTGGGGGATGTAGTTGAAAGCTCCCACATACTCTATGGCTCACATATGAAGCTGCACTACATATCCCAGCATGCTCCGCGAAAAGCACTGCGCTGGCATCCTGGCGAGCCTTCGTTTCCTTCTGCCGCGCAGTGCGCACAGACAACACTGTACGGAATTAAAGTCAAAACTCCGCTCGTTTTGTGTGCGGATAGCGTTGAGTGGGAGAACTGCCGAGGAAGTTTTCTTCTGGGACCGATGTCCACCAACAGTCGTGCAGATCGAGCGTTTTTCATCACCTCAACTATAGTTTATTACCAATGGTTATATAAATGCTGTGACGACGGAGAAGTGCATCACGTTAAGCGGCAGAGGAATTAGTATTTGGTCACCGCTAATGTCTTCACGATGTCGGGGCTCTTGACGGAGCACATCGAGGGAAAATAGTTCAAAAGTGTTTCATCTTCGATCTTGGGTGTATCGCTGGCGTCTGTATTCGTCCGGTAAAGCAGACACTCAGGGGGAATTCGCAAAGAGACAGTCGGTGCTCCCGGCTGGAGCTCGACTCCTGCCAGCTTCTTTATATTCCGGGCCATTTGGGAATGACGACAATGCTTGACATAATGTCGGAACACCAAGGTATGTTAATTTACAAAAGTGAAATGACCGCACTTTTTTTGTTGTAAGGATCACGGTTTATGTTTCCAGAGTATTGCCCGGGGTCTCCTGCGATCTTAGCTAATGCTAAATGCTAACACTGGTGGCGCATGGTACATTTTTAGCCTACCTTAATTTGGTATCAAAGGTAATGCTATTCACAAACTTTCAACATCGACGATGCACGTACATTTGTGTTGAATTTGCTGAGATGTGATGCATATTGTGTCCATTAAAGTTGTCAGATGTGTGTGAGCGCGCCGAGCCTCCACGCTAATGAAGAACAAATAACACTTCAGTGAGGGCTACTTAAGCGCAGCCAATAAAGTCATAGTGAGTTCTTGTCAGCACAACTAAAACCTTGTAATGTGGGTTAAACCTACAATGTTCAATATGCCACTTTCAACACTTGTGTAACTTGAGTAGCCTCGTTTTCTGTAACGCACTTATCATTAGCTTATGACGGTCTGATTGTTAGCACACACTTCAGTATAAGGTTAGCTTTTGCATTAAGCGCGGAAAATGATTTTAATGAACAGGCGGTTTGTTTAAAAATACACGCTTTGCATCGCGGTAAAGCAGATGTAAAGGATGTATTTAACAAAAGATCAACAAATATCCAATAGTATTCACTTTGAATACAATGCTAACTTGTTAGCCTCTGTCAACTTAACAGTAGCACCAGTGCAAATATCACTCTTTGTCAAAACTATTGAAGATATGCATTTACTAGTGTCACTGCAGGCGATGCAAGCGGTTTCTAAAGGCAGGTTGTGGAGATTAAGATAACGTTGAATGCCGCAGCTCTAATACATCTGTTTTTTACTCAAACCCCGGACAATACTCTGATAGCAAATACATTATGGCGGACATTTGCGGTTCAGCTATAACCCTCTATGAAAACTGCTCTTTTAAGTTTCTTTCTTTTTGCAGATTCACTGTTGACGTGCAAAGCCGATTCTTTGGTAAGTCTTTTTTTTTCATTAACCTACCAGTTACTAGTAAGAGCTTGTGTTACTTGTATGAGCAACTGTTGAACCATCTATTATGTCTTTAGCCTCCAGAGAGAAAAAAGAGAACAGTAGAGGACTTCAACAAATTCTGCAGCTTTGTCTTGGCATATGCTGGTTACATCCCAAGTTCAAAAGAGGTAAACTGGCTACATCATTTTACTGAAAGAGTTGTATAATGTTTGTGATGTATAAAAGCATGATGATTCTTTAAATTGTTGTTTCAGGAAAGTTCATGGTCTCCGACGTCGTCCAGTTCTGCACACAGTTCTGGGTTATCTGCAGATGGTGGCGGGGGCAGCAGTTCAATGGGAAATCCATGGGCAGACGGCAGTTCTGACATCCACACTATCCATACCTTTGTCCGCAAGGCACGGGCCAACAAGGGCAAAAACATACGCCGCATGCACTCGGATAGCACTCTGTTGGACAAGATGCGCCTGAAAGACTCCTTGTTCGAGAACCAGGCCAGTTCTAAAGCGGAGCGCAAAAAAGAGAAAAAACTGAAAAAGCTGTCTCTCGGGTCCGCGATAACGGCGGCGGACAGCGGGAGCAGTGAAAGCGAAAAGAGGGCTCGCATAAAACGCAGCAAAAACTCCAAACAGCCGAAAGCCAAGAAGATGAAGAGTTCTGCGCAGAGTCCGACCGACATGGATGTACGAGCGGTGGGCGATGAGCTGAATGTACACCCGGGTTCCACGCCGGGCAGCCTGAGCAAAACGCGGCCGGACGAGTCCCTGAGGGAAGCGGAAGTGAGCTCCAGTGAGGGAGAGACCTGGATTGCAGATGAAGATATTATGGTTGAATCAGGTACTTACCCAAGTTCTGTACGCATCTAAAATACATGATGAAGTTGTATTGTACTGGGGTGACAGTGGCTTTGGAGGTTGAGTGGTTGTCCCTTAACTGCACAGTTGCAAGTAAGCAGGGGATACTGTCATCCTTAGGCAAGACACTTCACAATCCTTACTGTGCATGTGTGTGAATAAGAGGTGGAGGTCCAGATGTACCGCCACATTACCATCACCTTTCATCAGAGTGAATAATATGTATGTGTGTGAGCCCTTCAAGACTATTAACACTCTTTATTTTGTTGTCTCCCTCCAGGTGATGATTCTTGGGACTTGATCACTTGTTATTGCGGGAAACCGTTTGCTGGAAGGCCGATGATCGAATGCAACCAGTGCAGCATTTGGGTGCATTTGTCCTGTGCAAAGATCAAGAAGTCTAATGTTCCAGACATATTTTACTGCCATAAGTGCAGGGACTTGCGGCGATCAGGACACAAAAAAGACACTTAGAAGTGGTGAGGACAGGGGACATGTTTTCTCTGTCCTTGAGTTTTCATTTCTTTGATGCCTACACAGCCAAAACAGCCTGACTTAATGGCAGCGGAATTGTCAGTTTGTAGGATTTATTTTGACAATCGTTCTTATTTATCTTTTACTTTTTAGACCTGTTTTCTTTTGGTACTGTGTATACTGGACAGAAGTCGACTGACAGTGGAGATTAATTTGTTACCGATCAAATCCTACATTTACTAACTTGGTATATCATATGTCCAATGTATTTTTTTTTTCCACAATTTTGTTCTCTTTCACTCACTGTTTGTAATTTCATTATTCATTGGAGATATTGAGAAATCAGTGGGAATTTTCCTTTCACTTATTGTGTCAATTTCTGTTCAGCAGATGGTGACTTGAATCAGTGCAGTTACGATATGGTAGGGATTAGAAAATGATTATCTGGTTTCGATGCTAGACAGGCAGCTAGATTTGCTTTGATTGTATTTTGGAGGGTTAGGTTTGTGTTTTCTTAATTTCTTGGCACTAATGATCACTGAAAGTAATCTCCAGTTTATTGACTAATTCATTTTCAACTGCGATTGCATCTGACACATTTTCCGGCACCAATAAAAATCGACAGTATTGCACTTTTTTATAGCAACTCGATACCATTTCAAAAGCATACACTGGTGGCACTGGGGATTTGATCGAAATCGTTAAAAGGCTTGTAGCCATCTACGGTTTATTAGTGAGCGCTTATATTTTTCCCTTGCTGGATTATTCATCAAGCTTCAATTGCCCTCAATATTCTGTGCAGTTTTGTGTTGCAGTTATTTATTTGTGCTTTTGTTCTTTTGAAAGACATGAGGATGTAAAGTAGCTGAGGAGGCTTAACAGTTTGTGGGAGATTTGACAAAGAATGGCTGTAACAATTGTTTTCTTTCTTGTATCTTTTTGTTTTGTTTTGTGTGAGATAGACCTCTCATCTCACATTGAGAACAAAGTTATAATGTACAGAAAATAATTTGGCGCCATGTTGGTGGCAACATTGTTTATTATTTGATTTTACCATGTATGTTTGTGCTGGGAGAGATTTGAGAAGTCTCTAGTAGCAATTGCACTCTCAACTTGGATCCTCTGTACATACCCTGTTCTTTGACAATTGTACATATGTGAAAGTGAAGATAAACTACCCGAGCAAATTCTATATTTTCTGCAGTCTGATATTGCTTTCTTTTATTGTAGCCTGAGAAATAAATACTGGGAAGATGTATTCTTTGTTTTGTATCTATCAAAATCACACATAGCCACATCAAAGGGAATGCCTTTATTTGGGTGTCATGTTGGCTTTCTCCACTAGAGGGAGATTTACTATCAAAACTTGAGCAGGCACAAAAAGTTTGACACAGCAAACACCTGATATTAGTTCCCATTATATTGGTTGAGCTCTCAATACACTTCTTATCTGCAACAAAAAATACAAGTGAGTTAATAATACAGTCACACTATTGGCTTTCTTCATAAAACTTACCTTTAATTTTGTTGCAAAACCCTCAGATCTTAAATCGCCCAATTGAATCCAGTGGAATGACCTTTTTCCTACACACACAAAGACACAACATGATCTAATCACTTTCCTGTATGTTCTGATTTACGTTTGCATCTCTTTAGCACACTTCTATGCCTTCTTTCTTGCAGTCCAGCTGTGATTGGAGTTGGCAATGTGAACCAAGTGTTGGCCAAAATAAAACATGAATGAAATGTGGGCAAGGGTGGTAAAAGACCTGACCTATTCTGTATCCAGTATGTACCTTCTGCTCAACCAACAATTGGAAAAAAAAAAAAAAAGACAACAACTTGGAAGCACTCACCTCTTCTCGTTCTTTCCACGGATGTACACAAACTGGTTCTGGTGCTGGGTTGAGGACTGTTGTGTTGCAGCAAGGGGAGTCTCAATCTGTGTAGGGCTGTTTCTGACATTTTCAGCAGCATCGCCCACAGATAGATCCCCATCCAAGTTATCTGCTTGATGCAACAAAGGATCTTGCCAGTTGATCTCCTTGGAGAAAAATTGAAAAAGTAATGAGAATTTGCAACCCAGAAGCATGATATTATTGTAAGTAGCATAATGAGCCTACCCTTGTGTTTCTAGTCATCAGGGCAGCAGCATTTAATGAGTCTATTAACCAGTACAAACTCAGCAGTGATAGGACAACTCTGGGGCAAAGCATCTATGAAGAAAAAGAACATTAAGGCCCTGTCTCAAATTTAGATGATGCTTTGGATTTACACTTCAAAAATGTATAATTAAAGCACTAATTTACTGACATATTCAAAGCAGTTTTCTTTGTTACATATAGATAAATTGAATACAAGCAGAAGCATCATAAAGGCAGTCATCTACTCACATTTGCTTCTTCTGTTGATCTCTTCCGAGGATGCTGGCTGCAGGTCTCTGTCTTTTGAACTGGATGTTTGCGCATTTATGTAGTCCATGTATCAGGGGTGGGGGTTTTAATGACAGGGGCTGGCATGGCGGGCTGTTTAGACTATCCAGTATCTGACAAAGTGACACGCCAATCGCTGTGCACTTGCAGCCTGGCATTGTCCTGCTCAACGGGGTCAAAACCTCTCCTACACATTAAAGATTTTAAGCAATGACGACATGCCCGAACACAAACACAATGAGGGACTTACACGCCCTCGTCTGCAGCTCCTGTAGACGTGATGACAAGAGTTTAGATAGTATTAAGATAAGACTGGATGCTGAAGTTACATTGTTTCATGACAGAATCCAGCAGGTGATGAATGAAGTAAATCATGTGTATACTGTAGTTTAGTGGTTACCAAAGTGGGGGTCATGAGTACTGAGCTGGGGGTCCCGATTTTGAGATATAAAAAAGAATAATACTGACGCATAGAATTGTGAATTAAACAAAAATTGAAATTACACACTAACCCAGAACCTCCACTTCAGCTTCAGCCAAATCTTAAAGCTTCTCGACTGGAGTTTACAGCCTATAGACCAAGGGTAACGTCTCATTTGAAAGCTAAGACCTACAAAAAGAATCTAAACTTTTTCCTTGAGTTGGTACCGCGTTGCCATCACTTTTTGTAGTAGCTTTTTTGTAGCTTTTTCATCACTTTTTGTCACCTGTTTTGTTGCATTTTTGTTACTTTTTTCTGTTGCATTTTTGTTACTTTTTCTGTGCTTTTTCAATGTGTTTTTTGTTGCGTTTCCATTCTCGTTTACGTCTTGTTTTCATTGCTATTTTGACACCTTTTTTTTGTTGCTTCATATCATCTATGTCACTTGTTGATTGTTGATCATTTTGAGGGTCCTCCTGGCCAGAGAGGTTTGGTCCCCCTGGTCTATAGAGGGGACCAAATGTCACAACAAAGAGCTTTTGGCATCTACTGTGTAAGTTCTATCTCATGTCTCCCTCTTTATAATGAGATAATGGAAAGTGTATTACTCTTCTGTAATAGGGAGCAGCAGAACCACGGAAGGGGAGAGTCCATCCCTCAGTCAGTTGGACCTGGCAAGGGTTTAGCCTTCGCAATCTTCTCCCAGGACCGAAGGGGCCGTGAGTGGGTGCATGGGCTCTTCCTCTGAGATTACCCTGTCTGAGCGATGTCTCTGTAAACACCAAACACAACCGTTTTTTTTTACACAGTCCATTGATGAGAGATATAGTATAGTTTGAATTGGAGCACTGGCCTATGTATTGATATTGATGCCCCAGTATCAAATCTCTCGTGGTCCATTACCAGACCACACACACCCTGCATGTCTCCACGAAGCAAAACAGAGCGGCGACAGGGATGCAGGGATGAATAGATGGATGGAGAGATTGGGAGAGGATGGGGCGGGGGTCAGGGCGGCTTCAGGCATATGAGCCTTCACACACGTTTTCACTTTTCCTCTTATCCCGCCCTGTGTAATTGTTTCTATTTCAGGAAAGTGAGGCTCGCCAAACAGTGCCAGTGCTGATAGATCGAGCGTGTTTAAATAAACTATGGGAAGACTGGCAGTGGGTCAGCAGGGGTAGAGCCCGGATAGACTGATTAAAACGCATTACAATGAGTGCGAGTGAGTGTATTTTTATGATGCACAAACATGATGACAACAGCATGCACCGTATTAAACATGCTTACTGGGGAGAATGAAAGTGCACACAACGAAATCAGTGTAAGAAAAACTAAATCTGACAACTGCGTTCTGTGTGCACGTGCCCTACAAGACTTCCTTTACTCCCCACCCAAGTTCACTGCCCTATAAGTGCCAGACATTACAGTGGGCACCAAATATAGCCAAGTCGCTGCAGAGATAGGAGCACTCAAGTCTTCAGAGAGACTTTAGAGGAACAGAATCTAGAAGTATAAGCCTCCTCTTAGTTCACATCATTGTGTCAATCAATACAACTTTACAGAATATTCAGTCGTATCATAGTGGTAAAGTAGGTTGGCAAAGCATTTTATTAGCTCTATTTGACTGGGTTTAATTTAATAAAGAAAACAGACATACTTTTGGGAAGATAACAAAAAACCCATAACTCAAACTCTGATAGCACAAAGGAGTGTGATGCAGTGAAAATAAGGCTAAAAATAATCTATAAATTGAGAAATGTTTTTTTTTTTTCCACATTGATCACGTATGTGTTCACATGCCTGACTGTCCAAAAGCCACTTCTTCACAGAATGTCTGTGGAATGAGGTCAGGTTCCTCAGTTCTGTTGGGACCAAGTTCCAGGACTGTGCTGCGCGTACTGAGAAAACAGATTGTCCAAAGGAAGTTTTACAGTCTCCTCTGCTTGATTTGCGATGTGAAGTTGAACTGAGCATGGTCACAGTAGTCTGGTAAAGCTGACTAGACTTTGAAAACACTGAGGAGCAGCACCACCTCGTGACATCAGCAGGTGAGGGTCAACTTGTGTTTGGCAAAATTGTTGAAAAGTAGCTTTATAGCAAATACTGCAAAGTTGATTAATGTGGAAAAATACACAACAATACAGCTTAGGGCTCTTAAAGGTGCACTATGCAACTTTTTATGTGAAAAAAAAAGACTTGATACTTGCATGTATTTGACCTTTTAGTGACTCGGTGGCATTATGGGTGCAGCACGGCACCTTTGCTTTCCCTCACAGTGGCCTTTATGACACTCCAGAATCAGTTGTTTTTGAGTTTCTGGCCCGTTTCTGATGCAAACCCCTAAAAACAATTGCTCCTGGAGCATCATAGAGGCCACTCTAGGGAAAGCAAAGGTGCCTTCCTGGACCCACAACGCCACCGAGTCATTATGAGGTCAAATGCGCGCAAATACTACGATTTGATTAAAAAGTTGCATAGTGCAACTTTAAAGGAAACTGCAGATGTCCAGGATTACACAAGCACGAATTCAATAAAATACAATTCCATGTTAACTAAAATAGTCCTTAAAGGGTTATTTCAAGATAAAGACCTAAAAACATTTAGACAAAAACATGTGCCCTTCAGTGTTAATTTCGTCGACTAAAATATTTAGTCTTAATTTTAGTCAAAGTGATGTTTTTGGCGACTAAAATTGGACTAAAACTAAATTAAAAGTTTTTCATGAGACTAAAACTGTGACTAAAATGTCCAGATATTTTAGTCGACTAAAATAAGACTAAATAAAAATGAAAAGGAGAGACTAAAATCATCCAAACTTCTATTGAGCGTCTGAAAGAGCCTCAGATCATGTAAATTCTCTGCCAAAGGATCAGCTCTGAGCTTTGTTCATGTAAAGCAGCTCCATGAAGCAGAGGAACCAGATTAAACATGATTATAATGAATATTATCAATGCAAAGTCGACTAAATTAGTCTTAAATTTAGTCGACTAAAACTAGACTAAAATTGTAAAGATTTTTTTGACTAAATCTCGACTAAAATTAAATTACATTTTAGTCAAAAGACTAAGACTAAAACTAAATTAAAATATGTTGTCAAAATTAACACTGGTGCCCTTTAATTAACCTCTTACACCACCGACCCAAAAACTGACCTATGTGGATCGTTTATGTAACGTTATGATATATTTTGCACTTTTCTTACTTTTGTGTGGCTTTTTTTTTATCGCGTTGTCGTCACATTTTTTTGTTTATTTTTGTCGCCTTTTTTCAAGAAGCTTTTACATTTGGGTAAAGCCAAACTGGATAAAATGTGCTCGATTCAGGCGGGAGGGTGAGCGTTGATGCTGGTGTGGAGTTGGCGCCCTCTTGCGTTTGTCGCCTGAATTGCCTGTGCGTAATACACAACTGCAGCAGATTGATAAGTCTTTTTTATCTGTGCAGGAAAAAACGGAAGGAAACGCGTTGATAAGCCTTAGCAACAAATACGCTCAATGTCAAAAAAACATTATCCAACGCATGCAGTAAGTTGGTCAATCACTTTTCAGTAACAATAAAAAAAAAGAAAAAGAAAAAAGGAGCCCACGCTTGAAACTCGAGTCGACAGGGGACGTCTTTTTTGAGATCATCCAAGAAAGGGGAGGGAAATTGTTAAAAACGCTCGAGGGGGCGGAGTGAGAGTGCAACAGCGCTGGTGGCGAAGACAGGTTTGCTTTGGTCAAGACGACTCAGATGATCGCCTTTTTGTCTCGTGCTTTGGGATTTAACTCTCATCCCTCACCGAGTCCTTTATCGACATAACCTTTGGAGCATTGAGGAAACACCTGAAGGTAAATTACTTTTCTTGCCTCGCGTTATACTAAAGATCTGAAGCTTTAGAAGAGAAGTCAGTAACGTTGACCCCCCCTGTATAGGCGGTAAGTTCATGTGTGCAAAACGAAGTAGTGAAGTTTATTAGAACCATATGTGGAAGGACCATCGATGCCTTCCCTGCGCCCTGCACCCATCCCGCGTTCTCCAGAGCCAGGCCACACCCACTTTTCCTTCCTAAGGTCTTGACCACTTCATCATTGAAACAAAAAGACACATTTGCAAAACGCCCTGTTGTATCCATGCTGTCACTTGCATGGATCTAGGTCACGTCACATGATCATCACTTGGAAAAGGCAGATCTAAATTGCTTGTTGTAAAAGTGCTTTACTGTGGAATAAACAGGCTGTAAAGTCCCCCCACCCCACCCACTCCAGAATGTTTTACTCACTTGTGACAGCAACATCCACATGACGCTTTATGTTAACCTGTGACTGTTGTTGCCTTTGTACAGACCTGGCTCACTCTTCTTTCATTCTCTTTGTTGCCCCATAGACACCAGTTGCTTGGAGGAGGAAGTCTGACCCTTTACTTCCAAAATCTCATCCAACTTTTTTTTTTTTCCCACCATGTCAGGTCCTGGTAAGTGAATGATACCCTGAGAGTTGATATTGTATTGTTCCACATTTCCTATGGTGCCTTGTTATGCATACCAAACAACCGACACCATTTTGTCATTGTAACTAAAGTTTTTTTTCCACTTATAGCCTATCAGTAGTTTAAGTTTTCAAGTAACACGGTCTAAGCCAAGAACCCACTCGAGGACAAAAGCATAGATGAGACTGAACTTTGTAATGTTCATTGTGTCTACTCGTGTTACAGTGTCACTTTTAGGGTTCATTTTGTCAGACACTAGGGCTAGAGATGTTGAAATCTCTACCTTAACATGTGTCAGCCGTCAAATATGTTAAGGTTTCAACATCTCTAACCCTTTCTGACAAAATGAACCCTCAAAGTGATACCATGGACAAGACTGTCTCTTAAACAAACATTAAAGGCCCTGATTTTCAGGTTGGGTAATTAAATATGTTTTGTCCGCATTCAGCAGACATATATTGTAAAAGCAGACAGCAGTGAGGAAAAAAAACACACACACTGTGCATCTAATTAAAGCAATTGTATTGATCGTGCACTTGAAAGCTAACTGTTATTAGATTACCGTGACATGAAAGCTCCACTTTGCTTCCTGAAAGTTGTGAAACCGGCTTATATAAACTCATCCCTGTGAGGAATTGGAATTTAGAAAAGGGAATCTAGGAATTTAGTATGGACTGTCCCTGAATGCATCATGATTTGAGATCTGTACATGTACAGCTCGAGTAACACTAAATGGCTACCTTGTCCTTGTCCTGCCGTGGGGATTCCCAGAATGCCCCCTGAGCTACTACATACCTGACATGGTGTATCCCAGAACTAGTGAGGTACTGCATACTTTTACTGTAGTCATTTGAACACGCCTCCCTTTTCCTCCCTCTGCATGTGTGTTTGGTATGAAACGTTGAACGGTGAAAGCTGTCGTTGTCTGAACCGTGGGGGGCTTGTGTGCACTGAGCCCCTTTACTGTGTGCACTGAATGTCTATATATATACAGTGTGTCACGTAGACGGCCTGCCAAAAGCATGCCGCGTAAATTAGATTCCTGGTGGCACTAAAATGATTGTTACACAAGCTGCATATTTACGATGTCCTTATTTTGACCCTTTTTCATCATCAAAGTTTTCAGATTGGATTAAAAATGAAATGACTTTGAAACATTGAATAAATGTTAGCTTTTGTTTGGGTTTTGCTTTGGCGTCATGTAACCAAAACCAGTCTGGTCAGTTGTTCTGCTGTGTGTCAGAACAATAGTCTTTCCCTACGTCGGCAAATCCCGTGAAAGACTTGGCTGGTGACATTTTAATATCAGATTCAGAAAAGCAATTACGCAATGTTCCAAAATCCTCCTACTTTGCTATTTTACTGTGTTTGTTTTAATATTTAGCGAGTAATTATGCCACAATTTGCTTTGAAACAACAACTCATCAAACCTGTTGGTCTTAAAAGTACTTCTTGCAACTTCTTCAAATTCTTCTGAGATAAAATCACAGAATGTTCAGCCATTTGTCATTTCTAACCTTGTTGTTGAAAATCTAAAATGCAGGACAAAACTCTTAAAATTCCTTACAAGGTCCCAAATAATAATGACATGCTTAGACAAGTACTTTACATGCAATTTGAAAAGCAAATATTCCTAGAGGAAATGAAATGTTTGAGAATGCTGTGCAAACATGCAAATGAAGAAAAACACAAGTTCCTCTGTTTCCTGAAATTGATGTTTCTGATATGATTAGTGACGCTGACTTGTGAGGTCTGTTCCTGTAGTTCGAGCTAAGGATTAGAGGTGGGTTTTGAGGTCTTCAGTGACAGCTGGGTAACCTGGATGAGCCAAACGTACAATCGCATCCTAATGTGCTGGAACTAGCAACACAGAGCAGACATCTTTCAATGACCGTTTTACTGTACCATAGACTGAACCTCTCAGGAGGAATATGTAGTAAAATGTTATCTCTAATGTCAATGAATTAGCCTTTTTATTTCTATGCGTTAGCCTAGCACTATTCCTCTGATCCACCTTTGTTTCTATGGTAACAGTAACATCTTCAATTTGCCATAGTATCAACTAACAAACGTTTAGCTGAGCTGTTTGTTGTGGGGAAGTTTTCTGGCTCTGTGTTATTTGTTTGGTAAGTTTTGTGTTTGTTACTTTTTAACAGCAGGCAATGACCACTGCAACATAAACTTTCCAGTTAATTAAATGTGCCTTTCCCACTGTCACCTGAACACTTTACCTGTGTGCTCCAGTTTATAGTGTTGATACAGTAACATTATATTTAACCCTAACCATTGTGGAATGATTATGAATGAAATGACATCGAGGAACTGATTGAAAGTGTTGTTACATTTGCAGTGTACCCAAGTGTTCCTGGACAAAGTCCCTACCCAATGCCTGGCCAGTCTGTAGCACCTTACCCAGTCCCTGGGCCTGGATATGGAGATCCCAGCCACGCCCCGCCCCCAGTCGGCTTTAATATGGGCTACAACCAAGGCCCACCTCCAGTCATGTATCAGCCAGGACCTGGGGGACCAGCTCCCGGGCCGGAGTATGGAGGAGGGATCTCACCGGCTCCTGGAGAGCCTGCTGTGGCTGTGGGCGTCCCCCCTGGACTGGAGTACCTCACACAGGTAAGTTATAACTATCAGAGCCGTCTGAAGGTTTGTGGTTTTGGCTTTAGGCTTCAGTCGTTACTGTCATATTCTGGTTTCGGTGATTTGATTGTTGAAATTTTATCTATAAGGTGTATGGCAGTATAGCATAACAAAAATACAAATGCAAGTCAATGCTGTTATGTGAGCCAAGGTTAAATATTAACTCTTGTGTTTTTGTGGAAATTACTGCTCATTTGAGTAAACATTACCAGAGTTTGTTGCTTCTTGTCCATTCTTCGTATCGCCATGATGACTGCTGTTCGTTTGCATTGCAAATAAAGCATGTGGCCTATTTTCCAGTGGAATATATGAAACCTTATTGTATGATAGCAAATAACTTTGATAAAATATTATCCTGTGTTTTCAGATTGACCAAATCCTCATTCACCAAAAAGTGGAGCTTTTAGAAGGTAAAGACTATGATTTGGGAAGTCACAAAAAGAGAACATGGCAATCATATTTTTAGATTTAAAGGTGTCTGTCCCTGTTTTTTCCCATATCTACTTCATTTGTCAACATTTTTCTTTGTTCTCTGTCACCCAGCTTTTATTGGCTTCGAGACCAATAACCAGTATGAGATAAAGAACAGCTTGGGCCAGAAGATCTACAAGGCCAAAGAGAAGAACGACTGCTGCACCAGGAACTGCTGTGGCTCTTTGCGCAGCTTTGACATGAAAATTAAAGACAACCAAGATAGAGAGGTGATCCGCCTCATCCGACCCTTCCGCTGTGTGTCCTGCTGGTGCCCCTGCTGCCTGCAAGAGGTCTGTGCAACAAGTCAAACAACATTATCAATAGCCCACTAATACACGGATCAACAAAGGCAGTGCAAATATTAGTCTGGTTCATTACTAATATGAATCACTCTCTGATACTCTCTCTGAACTATGAGTCACTTAATAATTCAGTATCAAAGTGTGGCTCTAGTCCAGCAATTTTCCTTGAAATTTACATAGCACATACGTATCTTTATTAGCGCACATAGAGCCTCCTGTTTCATCACTCTGGGTCCAACAGGGCTTTAGCCTTTTTCACTCTAATGGGATTTTGCTGATTTTAACCTGCTTTTGAGCTGACTACAAGGCTCTTTTTAAACATCTGATCGCAAAGAAATGTTTGATATGCTCTGGATTTTCTTTAGTAATGCTTTACTGACTAATCTTCATTTTGCTGGGAGAAATGGTGAGCTACAGTATATACAGTATACTGTTATTTCAGCAGGAGATTCAGATACACTATGTTAACGATTATTATGCAAATTGTATTTCAGAGGTAAAATAAATAAATCAAATATACTCCGGTATTGTGCCTCAGGGCTCTTTGAATCACTGACATCAATCTCAGACAGTTGTGTTAATATGTAGTCAGGTAAACCCAGTTAAGGGAAAAGCTACTGAAAAAGGGCGTTCACCATTATTAAGCGGACCACCATTTTCAAGCTATAAGGAAAAGAAAAAGTGTCTCTGCTGATGAAAAACATGAAATAGTTGAAAACCTTCGATATTTCAGGAAAGATCAAGCGTAATCAGCATACTGTTAAGAGATTTGTGGCTGATTCAGAGCACACACGGTTTTGTGCAGATAAAGGCACAATGAGGACGGTTTCTGCCAGACAAATACATCAGATTAAGAGAACAGGTATTTGAAGCTGCTGGTGCCTCTGGAGTCTCCCGCACATCTAGGTGTAGGACCCTCCAGAGGCTTGTAGTTGTGCATAAACCATCTATCCGGCGTCCCCTAAATTGACAAGCAGAAATGGCTGCAGGTGGCCCTGAAATACGTACAGCATGACATGGTGCATGAAGATGATTTTGTTAGAGAAAGCACAGTTCTTCTTTTTGTACCATGGAAGAAAGTGGTCAGCCAGAAACTCACACACATATTTTTCAGTGGTCATTTTCACATCTTCAGGGAGCCTAAATTGGCCGACCACTCTCTCCCCATGAATCCAGGCCAAAACGTGACTCCACCACCTCCTTGCTGACGTCACAGCCTTGTTGGGACATGGTGGCCATTCACCAACCATCCACTGCTCCATCCATGTGACCATCCAGGGTTACACGGCCTCATCAGTGAACAAGACTGTTTGAAAATGAGTCTTGTATGTATTTCTGAGCCCACCTCAGCAGCTTGTCAGCATTCAATTAACAGTTTAGGGGAGGCCGGATAGAAGGTTTATGCACAACTGCAGCCTCTGAAGGGTATTTGTCTGGCAGAAACCGTCCTCGTTGTGCCTTTATCTGCACAAACCCGAGTGTGCTCTGAATCAGCCACAAATCTCTTAACAGTACGATGATTATGCTTAATCTTTCATGAAATATCTAAGGTTTTCATACCATGTCCAAGGCATTCAACTATTTCACGCTTTTCATCAGCAGAGAGATAATTTTTCTTTCCCATATTGCCAGACAATGATGGTCTGCTTAAAAATGTGGAACATCCTTTTTCAGTAGTTTTTCCCTTAACTGGGCTTAACCTGAAAACTAATCATCCCAGGCGTCTGAGATTGATGACAGTGATTCAAAGAGCCCCGAGACACAATATCATCCATGATTTTCATTGAATTTGATTTTTTTCACCTTTTATGGCACTGAAATACAATTTGCATTATAATTCTTAACATAGTGTAAAGTTGCAGTTTTTGCTGCAACTTTATCTGAACAATAACAGGTCAACACTTTGGACCCAGAAGTAGATGGTGTGTATTATTGTGTGTGATGTGACTTAACAAACATATAGAAAAGGGGCATTCAAACCTGTTCACATCACTGTAATATTTACAAGCTGTATCCTTCACATTGTTCGTGCCTTTGCTGCCATAGAGCTGTGCCCATTTGTTTGTCCAGTCCTTTGTCCTTTCGATCATTATTTTGTGGTCCATATTATTCATTCTTTAGCAAAACAAATATTGGGCTTAAATGCTGACACATTTTCCCTTCAATACTTTTCTTACATCGACTTTTGACTGCATTACTTTGAGCAGCCATGGAGTGTTTTCAAGTGCTTTGCCCTATCACCTCACAGAGCACTTTGTCCTCCTTTTAATCTTGCTCGTTACAATGCGTTCCCAAGGGCTGCCTCATCTCCACTCCCCAGTCACTCTACGGTTGTGTTTACTGCACTGACAAGACCCATGTGAGATTCATTTACCTTTGTTATGCCTCGCCACAACGAAGCAGTCAGCCCGTCACTTCACCTCCTCATTCCTGACATACCATGTGACCTGTAACTCGTGGGGATTTATTTATAGTTGTCAGCATCCAGAGGTTTTTGGAATATTTCTAATTCCGGACTGTTTGCCTCAAAAGTCAGATTGAAGGGGTATTTAGGGGTTAATGCTTTTGGTATTTAAAAAACAAGTTCTACCATACCGTTCTAACATCTTGCATTAGTGAGATTCTTTTATTTAGGGCTCAGGCTCTTGCATTCAAATCCCTTGATCTAACTTGTACATAAAGAATTATGCACACGCCACTATTATAGGTTTGGTAAATATTACTTAAACCACCAAACTGTATGTTGTTTACAGATGGAAGTCCAAGCCCCACCTGGCACCACAATAGGCTACGTCAAACAAGACTGGCACCCTTGCCTGCCCAAGTTTTCCATTCAGGGCCCCAACAAGGAGACCGTGCTAAAGCTAGAGGGGCCCTGCTTTGCCTGCAATTGCTGTGGAGACGTGAACTTTGAGGTAGTTATATATACAGTAGTAGTTACAAATGAAATATATTTACAAACAGATATTCAGTTTTTGCTTTTGGCGGCCAGTTGAAAGGAAAAGATGGCGACAACACCATCGGTCGCATCAGTAAGCAATGGAGCGGCCTCTTAAAGGAAGTCTTCACTGACACGGACAACTTTGGTATCCAGTTTCCTTTAGACTTGGATGTAAAGATGAAGGCTGTGCTGATGGGAGCCTGCTTCCTCATTGTAAGTCGATAGTTTAATCAAATACCTCTAAATACTATGCGCGTGATCCACTAAATGTGTTTTTTTCTACTATCCTAACAGGATTTTATGTTCTTCGAGAAGGTTGGTGAGGCAAACCAGCGCAGCACTGTATTTTCATAAAGCCAGCAAAGACGACAACATAAGAGCAAGGACTTGGACTTGGACTTTCCTTCCACTTTTTTCTCTCATAGATTCCCGCCAAAGCAAATCTTTTTCAACAATCACAATGACAATAATCCCATGAACAGGGCTACAATTTTACTGTGCTAAATAATATAACTCGTATCACTGTGGAAATGTTTTATAATTGTGTTAAAACCTGTACCTTTTAATCGATGGATCGTTTTTAATCCATTTTTTCCAGTTTTCTATGGACCCACATCACTTTTACAGCGGGTCTTTGGGCTGTTTTAGATATTATTTTTGCTACAGTAACTATTCAGATTTATATTTCCGACATCTGTGCCTCTGCATTCAGCTTAACTTGCTGTTCTTCCAAAGACATAACTACTATTGTTTTGTGCCTACAGAAACGGATGCAATGTTGTTTGTTTTATGCCATGGATGTTTAAAAGCTTAACCCACATCAGCATTTCATATAATGCTATAATTCCAGTGCCTCTCTGTTATTTTATGCGATATAGTGCAATATTGTCTTGTGATGCTGAACCTGTATTAACCACATGTGTCAAACTAACGTCAAAGCAGGCTCTATATGTACGTTTTTATAAACATGCAAAAGTGAGCAGAGTTTGAGGAAGTTATGTCTAGGAGTGCACTTGCTACTGTGTTCAACAAAAACCTTTTTCTCTTTCTAAAAGTGCACGTCGCCTAATGTAAATGCTCACAGGGGTTTTACCGCATTTTAGTGGTTGCCGTAGAGACTGAACTTCAACCGTCCAAAGAGATGAGTGCTAGAGCCAGTATAAATAGGAAATGAGTGTGAAGTGTAAAAACAGAAGTTGTGGTTTATGGCATTGTTTTGCTGAACTCGCTTGACCTATTGACTGACAGTTTGTTTCAGGAAAATTGAGTGCATTGAAAAAAATAATTCCAGATGAAAGTGGGCCAGTGTTGTGTATTTTATTAACCATACTAACAATTCCAAATGCAGCTGTTTGACTCAGTGAAATGGGTGTGCCACTTGAGCTTTTAAACACAAACTCCAGTCCTCGCTCTTCTGCCTGAATAACATGTATCGCACCATTGCCACTTAAACACTTGTACCTCTGAACCAAACTTAAATCAGCCAAAGTGTGATATTCTTGTTCATATACTTCTGATATATGTTTATAACCAGCATTTACAGTCCGTTCTTTTGTGTCAAACTGTAATGTAACTGTAATAAGATTGTATATGTTATCTAAAGACTCTGTAGTGTAGAAATAAAGGAATAGCTTTGTCAAAAGTCCCATTGTTGTGTGTTTCACTCCTGCAGTGACACTGTTGGAAAACTTTGGGGATTGCCCTGGGAAACCTAAAGCATGAGCAACATCTGGTTTCACTTGGAAAGAGAACCACAGGCTACTCATGCTTCCTTCTTTTACAGTTCATAACTCCGTTCAATGCTAAAATCGAGTCATTTATATGACTACGCAATCAATAACTTCCAGTGTGTTATTTTAATGTATAGTTTATACTTTATTTGTCGGAAAAGTAGGCCAGTCTGTTGGAATCTTTTGAAATGAATGATTATGGCTCCACCTACTGGGGGAAGACAGAAAGGCACAGGGAGAAGCATGTCTGTACTTGTCCAAATGGCTTTTCACTAGCAAGGACCACGCCACAACAAAGTGCAATTAAGATTTTATTTACAAGGTTATAGTGTAGAGTGAAACTGGGCGAGACTGTGGGTGGGGGCTCCGTCTCGTATGAACCCAGCTATTCGGGACCCCCCTTCTAAGCAGGAGAATCATTGCTGAGATGGAACAGACATGAAGGGAGGGAGGGTGGGGTCGACAGTTTCACACAAACTGAGATGACGAGGCTTGGCTTGGCATATAATAGCTCAATAAATATTGACTCCATTTAAGTGTATTCATGTTCCCAATTTTTTTTTTTTATTGAACCCATCTATTACAATATATACAGGTGTAAAAAGTGCTGGATATATCACATTAAAATGTAGAAACAGGTTTTCATTTCAATTCAAACATTTTTACATCTTCATTGTCCCATTTGTACATTCACATTTGTTTTGTTTCCGTCAGACCTCAAGTCTTTATCCTTTTTGTTTATTTGCAAACTCTATTCTGTCTTCCTGGCAGAGTACCCTCTCAGCCCTTGTCGGTGCAGTACTTGTTTCACTCTGGATGATGACAAACTGGTGATCAGATTCAGCATCTTCACCAGGTCTTTTGCATTTGTTCTTGGGTTAATATTCATATTTTAGACCACAGCACGGTGTTCCACCGAGCTCACACCAAGCGGAAAAGAGCGTCGCTCAGCTTGCTCTACTTCCTTCGTCAGCCCCCCTTGTGCAGGAGCACGGGGAGGTGAGTTTGAGACGCAGCTTTTGCGCATGAGCCAATTACGCACAGGTGTCAGATCTTGTTCTGTGGTTGGTGGTTCTCTCAAATTGTTTAAAGGTATAGTAATCTTAGTGTATGTAAACTTCTGACTGTGTAAAAAGTAATAGAAAAAAAATGTGTACAGAATCCCATCTCTCTATTCTTCTGGAATTTGACAAATAGGTCAATTAAAATATATGGTTTCATGTCAGACAGTGAGAAAAAAACGTGTCTTTTTATGAAGTGTATGTAAACATGTGTAAAATGCTATTAAAACCGACAGGCATAACATTGACACCACCTGCCAATAAATCGGGTGATGAAGCCAAATTTTAACCATGTATGCAGCAATAGTTCACCTAATATGTTTAAATGGTCACATTTACATAGCACGTGTCCACATACTTTAGGCACTCAAAGCGCTTTACATCAAGGAACCACTCACCCATTCACATGCGAACACTGGACAGACACAATGACACTCATGTGTAGAGTGGATCCTTCATCTTCTTTTTATGGTTCCATTTATTGTAGGCTGCAGATTTTATTTTTACTAGGCCATCTTATTTTTTATGATGTATTGTATTGTATTGATTTAAAAGTGCATTATATATATAAAAAAGTTGGATTAGATTGATAGTATTCACTATAGATGTAATCAATGTCCCTTTCTGTCATCTAAAGAAACCAATTGTCTGATTTGGAGACCATGCAAACCCCACATTGAAAAGGCCTGGCCTGGTTTATGGCCCCTTTCCTCACCATCAATGAAGAAATAATAGTATTCATTTGAGCAGTACAATGAATGAGCAAAATGTAATTCCAAAACAAAAAACCTATTTGGAAAACATGAATTAAGGAACTTTTAGAAGTGAAAATAATTTCTTCATCTCAACAATGCCCCACTGTCCTGATTCATGATCGGGCGCAGACTTCTCCTCTCTCTTGTGCCACTCACCCAAGATCAATGACTGTCATTCAGTGAAAGGGCCCGTTTTCTAGGTTCTGCAAACTCCCTTGTTGCTTGTACTTCCTTTTGCTTTTCAGATTCAGAAAAACAATGAAAATAGTTACAGTTACATAACGTTGAAAGGTTCCTAACTTGGATGCTATTTTACAATGATTGTTTTGGTTTTACATGTCATGTTTCATAGTCGACTGCTTCATATAATTTAATGAAATCACGGAATATTCAGACGTTTCTAATTTCTAACCTGGTTAAAAATCTAAAATGCAGGACAAAACTCTTAAAATTCCTAACAAGGTCCCAAATAATAATGAGATGCTTAGACATGTACTTAACATGCCATTTGAAAAGCAAATATCCCCTGAGGAAATGAATTGTTACATTGTGCAAAACAAAGACAAACACAAGTTCCTCTGTTTCCTCAAACAGTGAGGTCTGCTCCTGTCGTTGGAGGTAAGGACAGAGGTGGATTATGAGGTCTTCAGTGTGTTGTGACAAGTTTGGTTAAAGTTAAGCCAGGTAACTAAGTTAACGCCATGCCTGCTATGTGACCGGTTTCTTCTTGTACCCCAGACGGGCCATCTCCATCTCACAAAAGATCCTGGGCATGGTCGTTTCGCACCTAAAAGACAATAGGCCCGCATGGCCCATCTTATAAAGCATGACAAAGGATCTCACTTTCCCTCCACCGCCAGTCTGATTTCATTCCCAGGCAAAGCGCCTCTTGGCCGCTTGCATTTACATCTCCAAATGTATCACCATGTCTTTGTTATGTTGTACCGCCTTTCGATGTATGTGTAGATAAAATCAGCTACGAAACCTTGCTCCGCAGATTTACGCACAGATCCTCCTGTGCGCACAATCTCCGCATGCGTAATAAACTTCACATGTTGACTAGACAAACTTCTCTTAAGCTTTATTGAGTAAGCTTTATCCCAGCTGTATTAACTGACAGCTGGGATGAGCCCAACACACAATCGCATCCTAATGAGCTGGAACTAGCAACACAGAGCAGACATCTTTCAATGACCGCTTTACTGTACCACATACTGAACCTCTCAGGAGTAATATTTAGTAAAATGTTATCTCTAATGGCAATGAGTCAGCCTACCATTGTTACTCTGATCCACCTTTGCTCTGTCTCTTCTGTTCTACTTCAATTGTGTGCTTGCCCTTAGGCTGCGCTATTGCATATCTCTCGGAAGCGCCAGCTTCCCGCCCTGAGAGGATCAAAGAACTGACCGCTCCAATCATACCTGGGGTCCCACTCACCCCTGACCCCTATAAAAGGGGGACTCTCCCTTCAATCGTCTCCTTTTTCTCTCAGCTTTGCTCTGAACTGGATTCAACTTCAAGACTTGACGAAGAATGACTCACCGCACTCCTTCGCTTGAAACCCCGTCGCCCTCCGGCGTCAAGCAGCGGGTTTGCGGGTCCTGCACGGCGCCGCTCCTCGCGGGGGATCAGCACGCTAGCTGCTTCCTCTGCCTGGGCCGGCGCCACTCTGCAGATGACGGTTCCTGTGCCGCTTGCATCGCGCTCCCTCGGGAGGAGCGCGAGCGTCGCCGTGCCTTTTTGGCCCCTGCCTCCCAAGAGTTATCCGATCAGGAATCGGATACTTCGAGCGGGGATTTCCCGGCTCCAGCCTCCCCGGTGCGGGAGCGGAGCCCGCCGCCGGTCTCCCCGGCGCGGGAGCGGAGCCCGCCGCCTCCGCCTGTCCCGAGAAGGGACTGGGCTGCGGACGATGAAGATGATCAGCAGCGCTTGTTTGATGAGGACGCACTCTCTCTGTTCTCAGAGGAGATGCAGCCGCGGGAGCGTTACCCCATGGATCGTCTCCCGGGCCTCATCACTTCAGCTGCGGCTCGTATGGAGCTGACGATGCCTCCGCAGCCCCCAGCTCCAGCGTCGGATCTGTTCCGGGACCTGTTTGGCAACACCCGCGGCAGGCAGCGACCGGTGGTCGTGGCCCCTCGCGTGGATTCCCTCCTCCACTACGCTATGCGTGACTGGGGCAGTCCGTACTCTGCCCGCACTCCGGCACTAGCGTACGGTGTGTGCGCCACGGTGGAAGGATGGGGCCAGCCGAAGAGCGTCCCCGCCATCGAGGACGGGATTAGAATGTCCCTTCTCCCGTCCTCTTCTCTCTGGCCCGGCGGTAGAGTGGACCTTCCCTCAGAGCGGGACAGGTTCACAGCTTCCATTCTTAACCGCTGTTACGCTAACGCTGCACAGGTCGTGGCGTTAGCTAACAATATGGCCCTGCTCACCGCCTCTCTGGACAAGCTCATCCGCGGTCGTGACCAGCTGTCCCGCGAAGAGTTCGAGGAGGCGGAGACCACCATGGCGGCCTTCGCCCGCATGTCACAGGCTCTTGCCCTCGACGGTGGCCGGACCATGTGCGCAGCGCAGGTCGGCTGCCGCCATCTTTGGCTGGGCTTGTCCACGCTGAAGGAGGCGGACAAACGCAGTCTCCTGAGCTTGCCGCTCGACCAGTCCTCCCTCTTCGGTCCTGGCATCCAGGCTATGGTGGACCGCCTGGAGACCGCCGCCAAAGCCTCCGCTCAACTGGCCCATCATTTCCGTCCCCAGCGTGACCATGGCTCCGTTTCACGCCGGCGCTCCGAACGAGGAGGAAGAGGCGGCAGATCTCCCCCTCGTCGAGGCCCCGCGTCCTCCTCACGTGCAGCTCCTCGACGCCCCCAGGTTCCGGATCGTCGGCGCAGCGATGATCCCAGCCCGAGACGTGACCGCCGTCCTGCTCCGGGCTTCAGGGGAGGAAGAGGGGGATATAAGAATGTGAATAAAGGCCGTTCGGCCCGTTACTTCATAAAAGAGCCTACTTCGTGTTCCTTCCTTGCTGAAGGCGCCACAAGTCTGCCTATTGCCACTCGGAGTGGGAATAGGGTTACCGTCAGCAGGGCTCAGGGGGCCCCGCTGAACGCTCCTTGCCGCTCAGCTCCGCTGCCTGTCAAGGACGCGTGTGAAACGCGCTCTGACTCTTGCACTCGGGCTGCGGCTGGAGCTATCCCTCGTGTCACCGCGGCTGTCGCTACCGCGAGCGCACTGTCTCACATGAGTGAATGTGGGCATACTGCTGCTCTGACAGCGAGACCCAGCTGTGATGCGCTGTTCCTCGACAGTGATTGGTCGACTGTACGTAAGACAGCGAACGTGGAAGAAAGAGGGGGCTCGAGCACAATAAGGCCTGTGATTGGCTCTCATACGTCTGCTCAGTGCTCGTCTCCGCGCTCCCGCTCTCTGCCGCGGAGGAGCGGGAGAGGAAAAAGGCGGTATGACATTATGTCAGGCACGTTAGCTCCCCATGATGTTGCAGCTCGTCAGCATGCTTCTCTAAAAGCCTCGGGGCAGCGGTGTAAGTCTATGTGTAGACCCTCTTCCCTTACACTCCCCACGCGCTCTCTAATCCCCGCTAAGAAGCGTAGATCTGAGCGCGTTCTTTTCTCGGCCGATGAGTCCGCTCTCTCCCGGGAGCGTCAGCCCTTTCGGGCAGGGCCCCCCACGCTGCGGCTCACCGCCGAGAGCGGAGCCTGTGGGCGGGCCCGTTTACCCGCTCTCACTCAGTGTCGTGGTACGGCCCCTGACAGAGTTTTACCAGGTCTGGAAAGACACAGGGCTCCTCAGAGCGCCCTGGCTGGACAGAGCGCTCAGAAGGGGATACGCTCTACAATTCTCTCGGAGACCTCCAGGCTTTCGCGGTATCCTCAAGACAAGGTTACGCAGCGCAGCCGAGACAGCGGCGCTCACAAGAGAAGTGGTTTCTCTGCTACAGCGCGGCGCCATAGCAGAGGTGGAGCCGCTCAGTGCGAGGATGGGGTTTTACTCCCCGTATTTCCTCGTTCCCAAAAAGAGCGGCGGTGTGCGGCCCATTCTGGACCTACGGGTTCTCAATCACTACATTGTGAAGAGGCCTTTCCGCATGCTCACGGTGCAGCAGCTGCTGCAATGCGTCAGGCCCGGAGACTGGATGACTTCAGTGGACCTAATGGACGCATACTTCCACATCCCCATTGTCCCAGCGCACAGGAAGTTTCTCCGGTTCGCAGTCGGGGACAAATGCTACGAGTATTGCCGCCTCTCATTTGGCTACTCCCTCGCCCCACGCACCTTCTCGAAGTGTGTGGAGGTAGCGTTGGAGCCGCTTCGCCGTCAGGGTCTCAGAATCCTGACTTACATCGACGATTGGCTTATTCTGGCCTCCTCCCCACAGGAGGCCGAAGCCCACACGGCCGCTGTGCTGAGGCACATTTCTCGGCTGGGGCTGGTTGTCAATCGGGAGAAAAGTCGACTGGCTCCGACCCAGGAATTGGTCTATCTGGGTTTGCGCTTGGATTCCAAGGGCATGAGGGCCTCCCTCTCCCTGGAAAGGCAGTCGGTGATTCTGGATCTGGGTCTACGGGTGTTGGATGGTCCGCGGATTGTACCACGGCGAATCCGCTCCCTGCTCGGCATGATGGCATCAGCCCACCCGGTGGTTCAACTGGGTCTGCTGCATATGAGAGGCCTTCAACGCTGGTTTTCACGCCTCGAGTCCCGCCGTGTGAGGGACTTGACGCGGGTGCGGTTGTCCCCCGCCGCAAGGTCCGACGTAGAATTCTGGTTGGACCCCGAGCGCCTCCATCGAGGGGTCCAAATGGGCTACGTGCTCCATTACACGGAGGTGTTCACAGACGCCTCCCTGACCGGCTGGGGCGGAGTACTGGGCCATCTCACGGCGAGCGGTGTTTGGCCCCCGTCTCCGAGACACATCAACCTCCTAGAGATGGAGGCAGTGCAGAAAGTCCTCCTACACTTTGCCACCCATCTGCAGGGTCGCCACGTGTTAGTTCGGTCGGACAACACCACAGTGGTGGCCTACCTGAACAGGCAGGGGGGGACCAGGTCCCCCGCTCTCCACAGGCTGGCAGCGGAGGTGCTCAACTGGGCGAGCATCCGCCTGGCCTCTCTGAAAGCGCGCCACATTCCCGGATCTCGCAATGTCGGCGCGGACAGGATGTCCAGAGGGGGCGCCCTACGGGACGAATGGGGCCTGGCACCGGAGGTCGCGGCGGAGGTGTGGCTCCGGTTCGGCAGACCAGTGGCCGACCTTTTCGCCAATGCAGAGAACGCACAGTGCCCACTCTGGTTCTCGCTCAGGTCAACAGACGGGCCTCCTCTCGGCGTGGATGCCATGGCCCATCGACCATGGCCGTCCGGCCTGCTTTACGCGTTTCCGCCCCTGCGCCTCATTGCGCCTCTTCTTCACAGAGTGAGGACAGAGGGCACATTCATCCTGCTCATAGCCCCAGACAGTCCGAGTGCCAGGTGGTACCCCGACGTGGTATCAATGGCACAAGGGGATCCGTGGCCCCTCCCAGACAGACCGGACGCTCTGACTCAGGCAGGGGGGGCCCTCCTGTCCCGTCCGGTACTGGGGAGCAGACTGATGGTCTGGAGGCTGAACGGGGGAAGTTGCTAAACCTTGGCCTCCCCTCTTCAGTTGTTGCCACAATTCAGGGTGCTCGGGCCCCGTCTACGACCAGGGCTTACAGGGTCCGTTGGCGTCTTTTCTCTGATTGGTGCTCAGAGAGGGACCTGGACCCTACATCCTGTTCTATACAGGATGTACTGAGTTTTCTCCAGGGTCTGCTGGAGAGAGGCAGGGCCGCCGCAACCCTAGGGGTTTTTGCGGCAGCCATCGTTACCGGGCATGTGGGGTTCGGAGTCCACACAGCTCGCAGTCACCCCTTGGTGAAGCGGTTTCTTCAGGGCGTTCGTAGGCTTAGACCGCCCGTGCGCCGGTCGGTTCCGACCTGGGACCTTCAGACAGTACTGGAGGGCCTCTCAGGGCCCCCGTTTGAACCCATTCGCCAGGCAGGGATGGACTGTCTGTCCTACAAGACTGCGATCCTCTTAGCGCTAACGTCGGCTAAGAGGATGGGTGATCTCTGTGCACTCTCTGTGCACTCTTCCTGCATGTCACTCCCTGAGGGTGATGGGTTGATGGAACTCTGGCCCAACCCGGCTTTTCAACCGAAGGTCATTACGTCCGCCTTCAGGTCCAGGGTGATCAGAATTAGGCCCTTCTTCCCCCCTCCACACGCGTCGGCGGAGGATGAGCGGCGAAACCGCCTTTGCCCGATCAGAGCGGTACGCCACTATCTTGAGCGGACTGCCAGCTTCAGACGCTCAGATCAATTGTTTGTGGGCTTTGGGGTCAGGAACAAGGGTGCTCCACTGTCCTCCCAAAGATTGGCCCACTGGATATGCCTTGCCATCCGCGCTGCATATAAGGCACAAGGACTCCCTCCGCCAGCAGTGGTCAGAGCACACTCCACACGTGGGGTTGCAGCTTCTACGGCACTGCTCCATGGCGCTTCGATTGAGGAGGTCTGCATGGCAGCCTCTTGGTCGTCCTCTTCAACGTTTGTGCAGTCATATCTGCAGGACGTTGCTACTGGTTCAGTTGCCCACGCAGTTTTGGGTGATGGACGGTCATGAATTCCCCCCCCTCAACCCTATGGTGGTTTGGGAGGGAATGACCTGGATTGGTTTGGCCTTCTTGGTGCTCTTGCGCTCTTGGTAGAGACGCTTCTGAGCTCCTGTTTTTCCTGCATGGTTGGTTCAGTGCCAGGCGCTCTTGGGAGAGGCGGCCTGGCCGAACTGGACCATATCTTTTCCTCGGGTGCCAGCGCTCTTGGGAGAGGCGGCTTCGGACACCCTTGTTGTCAGGGGTGAGTCTGCACTAGCGCTCTTGGGAGAGGCGGCTCGTGCAGGCGTCCCCTGATTGTCTTTTTCCGGGGTGAGGCGCTCTGGCGTTGTTAACGGCTATCGGCTGCCCCTCACCCTGCCCGTGAGCCCCTGCTACCTAGGGAGCGTTGAGCCGCTCCCTGGGATGCATAGAGTTGCCATGGGCCTGCTCCAATCATGCGAGACCATGCCTGCTGGGAGTACATTGGTCGGCCACGGCTGCGCGTTGCTTTATGCAATAGCGCAGCCTAAGGGCAAGCACACAATTGAAGTAGAAATCTAAGTTACCTATGTAACTATAGTTCTACGAAATGTGTGCGCCGCCCTTAGCTACGGGCCCAGCAGGCACGACCTCTCTTCGATGGCTGAGTTCAAAGGAGACGATTGAAGGGAGAGTCCCCCTTTTATAGGGGTCAGGGGTGAGTGGGACCCCAGGTATGATTGGAGCGGTCAGTTCTTTGATCCTCTCAGGGCGGGAAGCTGGCGCTTCCGAGAGATATGCAATAGCGCAGCCTAAGGGCGGCGCACACATTTCGTAGAACTATAGTTACATAGGTAACTTAGATTTACGCAACATCTTCCATTCGCTGTAGTATTAACTAACAAACTTTTCGCTAAACTTTTTGTTGTGGGGAAGTTTTCTGGCTCTGTGTTACTTGTTTGCTAAGTTTTGTGTTAGTTACTTTTTACCAGTCAAAATCAGGCAATGACCACTGCAATATAAACTTTCTAGTTGTTAATTAAATGTGCCTTTCCCACTGAACACTTTACCTGTGTGCTCCAGTTTAACCTTAACCCATGTCTTCAGGAATGATTATGAATAAAATTACCTTGATGAACTGATTGAAAGTGTTGTTACATTTGCAGTTTACCCTGTTCACAAAGTTCCTGCCCAATGCTTGGCCAATCCGTAGCACCTCACCCAGTCCCTGGACCTGGATATGGAGATGCCAGCCACGCCCAGCCCCCAGCAGGCTTTAACATGGGCTACAACCAAAGTCAACTCCAGTCATGTATCAGCCAGCACCCTTGGAACCACCCGCCGAGTATGGAGAAGGGATCTCGCTGACCCCTGGAGGGCCGGCTGTGGCTGTGGGCGTCCCCCCTGGACTGGAGTACCTCACACAGGTAGGTTATAACTATCAGAGCCGCCTGAAAGTCTGGGGTTTTGGCCTTAGGTTTGAGTAATTACTGTCATATTCTGGCTTCAGTGATTTGATAATATAACATATATTAACATGAATTATCCTGTGTTTTCAGATTGACCAAATCCTAGTTCACCAAAAAATCTAGCTTTTAGAAGGTAAAACTATGATTTGGGCAGTCACAGTTTGGCAAGCATATTTTAAGATTTAAAGGTGCCTATCCTTGGCTTTTCATGTATCAACATTTTTCTGTGTTCAGCTATAACTGGGTTCGAGACCAATAACCAGTATGAGATAAAGAACAGCTTGGGCCAGGAGATCTATAAGGCCGAAGAGGAGAATGACTGCTGCACCAGGAACTTCTGTGGCTCTTTGCGCAGGTTCGACATGACAATTAAAGACAACCAAGACAGAGAGGTGATCCGCCTCATCCGACCCTTCCGCTGTATGTCCTGCTGTTGCCCCTGCTGCCTGCAAGAGGTCTGTGTAACAACATCATCAACAGCCCACTAATACTCAGATCAACCAAGGCAGTGCAAATATTAGTTTGGCTCATTACTAATAATCACTCTCAGATACTCCATGATAGTGAATTTTTGAACTGGCTCATTGTTCAAACTGTAGCTCCATTCTGGGAATGTTCTTCAGAGCAATTTTCCTTTGTACACTCTTGAATTTACATAGCACATACATGTCTTTATTAGCACACACAGAGCCTGTGTTTTTTGTGTTTTTTTTTATTACAACAGAAAGTATACATTGGTAAAAATATGCCAGGGGGTATGCTACAATCCTACGATTATAGCATTTCAAACATATTGTATTTCGAAAAAATATTGACAGTTTTCAAAGCCTTTTTGTTATCTTCCAAAATCTTCATATAAAAGATCGTTTCACTATAGAAATGCCTCATGTTTCATGAACACATTTGTTGAGTGATGATGTTATCGCACTTCATCCACTGCCGGGTCCGACGGCAGTTCAGCCATATTCAGTGGGCGTTACTGATATTAACCTGCTGTAAAGGTGACTCTTTTAAACATTTGATTGCAAAGAAATATTACATTTGCTTAGTAATGCTTGACTATGGAGACCATAAAGTTCCCTAAAGGGAGAAAAAAAAAAGTTGTATGCCGCGGGGCTGAATTATTATTATTTATTTATTTTTCGCACAACGCACACAACATGCACCAGAACCAGGGCACTGACATTGCATGGCAGGACCTAGCCCAATGAAGGCAGAACAGCTGTTTTAGCACGGCACTAATGGTAACAAACTGTATGTTGTTTACAGATGGAAGTCCAAGCCCCACCTGGCACCACAATAGGCTACGTCAAACAAGACTGGCACGTTTACCTGCCCAAGTTTTCCATTCAGGGCCCCAACAAGGAGACCCTGCTAAGGCTAGAGGGGCCCTGCTGTGCCTGCAGTTGCTTTGGAGACGTGAACTTCGAGGTAATGTTTTTATATAGGAGTTACAACTGAAATATATTTAAAACAGATTTTCAGTTTTTGCTTTTGTCGGCCAGTTGAAAGGAAAAGATGGCGACGACTCCATCGGTCGCATCAGTAAGCAGTGGAGCGGCCTCGTAAAGGAAGCTTTCACTGACACGGACAACTTTGGTATCCAGTTTCCTTTAGACTTGGATGTAAAGATGAAGGCTGTGCTGATGGGAGCCTGCTTCCTCATTGTAAGTCGATAGTTTAATCAAATACCTCTAACTACTTTGCGCATGATCCACTAAATGTGTTTTTTTCTTCTATCTTAACAGGATTTTATGTTCTTTGAGGAGACTGGTGGGGGAAACCAGAACAACACTGTATTTTCATAAAGCCAGCAAAGACGACAACATAGGAGCAAGGACTTTCCTTCCTTCCACTTATATTTCTTATAGATTCCCACCAATTTTTACAGTGCTAAATATAACTCGCGTCACTGTAGAAAGTTTTACAAATGTGTTAAAACCTTTACCTTTAATCAATAATCATTTTTAATCACATTACTTTACTGAAGCTCTCTGGGCTGTTCTAGATATTAATTTTGCAACAGTATTTTTATTTCCGACATCTGTGTGTCTGCATTTAGCAGAACATCACTGAACGCCTGTGGAAATCCACTAACCTCGAGGTGCACAGGCTCTGTCTCAGGGATCTTGTGTCGTCATACAATGTGATGGTTGATAATCTGACTATATCCGTCAGCTGGTAACATTGAATAAGAAAAGTGTTGTTTGACACGATTCATTTGTGTGTCCTGCTGCTCCAGTTACCCCTGTGTTTTGTGAAGCTGACAGCAAAGACTTTTTGAGATTTTTATACTAACAAAATAAAGATGATTAAAGGACAAAATCTCCAGCATGTGGTCCTCAATTATAACTGTGACGCTGATATTTCGGCCCTGGTGATCAGATGAAGCCATCCTCTTGTTCATCTGACGTCCTTGCGGCTCTTCCAAAAAGTGTTTGAGGTAATTGCCCAGAAAGAAAATCCCAATTCGAGATTTGTATATTGTCTCAGCTCTTTCTCCTAGACCATTCTGAGCAATGTTCAAGACCAAAGATTGCTCCTGTTTCTTGTTTTTGTTTCTTGAGCAACAAACTCAAGAAAAAACATGAAATAAGGAACTTTTAGAAGTGAAAATAATTTCTTTAGTTGCATTGAGATAAAAAAAGGCATCAACCATTTGGGGGGAAAAAGAAGATAGTAGGTTAATGCATTTGTTAATTGCACAAATTCTGTACTGGCATACTGGCAGATTGATAAAGAGTGTATTTCAAATACACTAATAATAATTAGTGTACAAAAGTGATGTTATATACTTTAAAAGTATTTTTCAAATATTCAATTCAAAGTACATACTTTAAATAAATAAGTACAATTAAAAAAGTATAATTAAAAAGAAACTTTGCTTAAGTATACCTTTAAAACAATGTGTTTCATTTTAATTTACTTATATTAAGTACACTTCATTGAAATACATTTTAAATGTAGTAACAAGTGTACTAACAACATATTGAAGTATACTTAATTTTCACCTGGTGTACCACAGACTGAACCTCTCAGGAGTAATATTTAGTAAAATTATTATCTCTAATGTCAATGAGTCAGCCTATACCATAATTACTCTGATCCACCTTTGCTCTGTCTCTACTGTTACGAAACATCTTCCATTTGCCACAGTATCAACTAACAAACATTTAGCTGAACCTTTTGTTGGGGAAAAGTTAACTGGCTCTGGGTTGCTTGTTTGGTAAGTTTTGTGTTTGTTACTTTGTAGCTGTCAACAGCAGGCAATGACCACTGCAAAAACTATATAAGTAACGTTATATCTAACCCTAACACTTGTCTTAGGAATGATTATAAATGAAATGATGAACTGATTGAAAGTGTTGTTACATTTGCAGTTTACCCAAGTATTCCTGGACAAAGTCCCTGCCCAATGCCTGACCAGTCTGTAGCACCTTAGCCAGTCCCTGGGCCTGGATGTGGAGATTACAGCCACGCCCCGCCCCCAGCAGGCTTTAACATGGGCTACAACCAAAGCCCACCTCCAGTCATGTATCAGCCAGGACCTGTGGGACCAGATGCCAAGTATGGAGAAGGGTTCTCGCTAACCCCTGGAGGGCCGGCTGTGGCTGTGGGCGTCCCCCCTGGACTGGAGTACCTCACACAGGTAAGTTATAACTATCAGAGCCGCCTGAAAGTCTGGGGTTTTGGCTTTAGGCTTCAGTCGTTACTATTCTGGCTTCAGTGATTTGATAATATAATATATATTATAATGAATTATCCTGTGTTTTCAGATTGACCAAATCCTCATTCACCAAAAAATTGAGCTTTTAGAAGGTAAAACTATTTGGGTAATCACATTTTCTCAGCAAATATATTGCAACATTTTTCTGTGTTGTCTGTCCACACCCAGCTTTGATTGGCTTCGAGACCAATAACCGATATGAGATAAAAAACAGCTTGGGCCAGGAGATCTACCGGGCCAAAGAGGAGAATGACTGCTGCACCAGGAACTGCTGTGGCTCTTTGCGCAGCTTTGACATGACAATTAAAGACAACCAAGATAGAGAGGTGATCCGCCTCATCCGACCCTGCCGCTGTATGTCCTGCTGTTGCCCCTGCTGCCTGCAAGAGGTCTGTGTAACAACATCATCAATAGCCCACTAATACACATATCAAGGCAATCGCATGATTATACAATTTGAAATATATTGTATTTCGAACAAATATAGAGTTTCTGCAGCATCGACATGACAATGTTTTGAGTTTTCAAAGCTTTATTGTTATCAGAGAAAGAGAGTAAAGGAGAGTATCACTATATTAATGTGCAAATGATGTCATCGCTCCACTTAAGCATCCAATGGTACATTAGAAAAGGGCAATTTAACCTGCTGTGACACTTCTGATCGCAAAGAAATATTACATTTACTCTAGAATTTCTCTAGCTTTTCTGCTTTTCCCATACACAATGATGGCTTATTTAAAATACAAAAATATCTTAATTTTGCCTGGAGAAATGGTGAGATATATGATTCTAATTAAAAGCAAAACTGTTTTTGGCCTTTAATCTGTTGTTATTTCGGCAGGAGATTCAGATAAAGTTGTGTTTTTTATTGTGTTTATCTATGAAACATTTTGGACCTGGAAGGAGCTTATTGTGTGTGATGTCACACTTTACAAACATGTTGAAAAGGGGCGGTCAAACCTGTTCATATCACATTAGCTACAAGCTGTGTTCTTCATGCTGTTCGTGTATTTGCTGCCGTAGAGCCTTTAAGCACGCATTTGCGTGTTCTTTCAATCTTTATTTTGTGGTCCATATTACTCATTCTTCAGCAAAACATTGATACTTTTCTTACATCAACTTTTGACTGCATTACTTTGAGCAGCCATGGAGTGTGTTCAAGTGCTTTGCCCTATCACCTCACAGAGCACTTTGTCCTCATTTTTATCTTGCTCGTTACAATGCGTTCTCAAGGTCTGCCTCATCTCCACTCCCCAGTCTCTCTTCGGTTGATTTTTACCGCGCTGACAAGACCCATGTGAGATTCATTTACCTTTGTTATGCCTCGCCACAACGAAGCAGTCAGTCCGTCACTTCATCTCCTCATTCTCCTCATTCCCGCCGTACCATGTGACCTGTAACTCATGGGGATTCATTTATAGTTGTCAGCATCCAGAGGTTTTTGGAATATTTCTAATTCTGGACTGTTTGCCTCAAAAGTCAGATTTAGGGCTCAGGCTCTTCAAATCCCTTGAACTATCCTGTACATAAAGAATTATGCACACGCCGCTATTTTAGGTTTGGTAAATATTACTTAAACCATCAAATGTTTTAGCATGACACTAATGGTAACAAACTGTATGTTGTTTACAGATGGAAGTCCAAGCCCCACCTGGCACCACAATAGGCTACATCACACAAGACTGGCACGTTTACCTGCCCAAGTTTTCCATTCAGGGCCCCAACAAGGAGACCCTGCTAAAGCTAGAGGGGCCCTGCTGTGCCTGCAGTTGCTGTGGAGACGTGACCTTCGAGGTAATGTTATATATACAGTAGTAGTAGTAGTAACAGATATTCAGTTTTTGCTTTTGTCGGCCAGTTGAAAGGAAAAGATGGCGACAACTCCATCGGTCGCATCAGTAAGCAGTGGAGCGGCCTCGTAAAGGAAGCTTTCACTGACACGGACAACTTTGGTATCCAGTTTCCTTTAGACTTGGATGTAAAGATGAAGGCTGTGCTGATGGGAGCCTGCTTCCTCATTGTAAGTCGATAGTTTAATCAAATACCTCTAAATACTGTGCGCGTGATCCACTAAATGTGTTTTTTTTTCTTCTATCTTAACAGGATTTTATGTTCTTTGAGGCGGATGGTCAGGGAAACCAGTTCTGCACTGTATTTTCATAAAGCCAGCAAAGACGACAACCTAAGAGCAAGGACTTTTGGGATTTTTCCTTCCACTTTCATTTCTTATAGATTCCCGCCAAAGCAAATCTTTTCTAACAATCACAGCGACAATAATCCCATGAACAGGGCCCCAATTTTGCTGTGCTACATAATATAACTCGTATCACTGTGAAAATGTTTTGTAAATGTAATAAAACCTTTACCTATCTGAGTATATCCGTCAACTGATAACATTGATAAGAAAAATGTTGTGTGACACATTTCACTTGTATGTCCTGCTGCTCCAGTTACCCTGTGTTTTGTGAAGCTGACAGCAATGCCTTTTTGAGATTTTTTTATTAACAAAATACATTTTTATGTGAAAGACACACACTAAGTGACACACAATCATGAAGTGAAATGAAATGTATACATGATTTTGATTTTTGTGTGTGCAAGTGCATAAGTGCAAAAGTACCAGTCGTAGATTGTTATTGAGAGGACTTCTGCATCCTGTGAGTGACGCTGCTCGCAACAACACCTGACCGCGACGCTAGGGGTGACATTGCTGTAGTACCTCCATATAGGGGCGGCAGAACAAGCTAGTTTTCCATAAGAAATCATTGCACTTTACACACTCTCTAAAGCCTGGTGCACATTTTTTGAAAACTTTCTACAGCTTGATATTCCTCCTGTGATAACGCTTGGTTTGTTACAATTAAAGGAACCAGGCAGGTTTTCGTGAGGTACATTTTAGAGAATCTCGTATACTATTGAGGGCCGTACAGGTGCGGGCACATCAACTGAACTACGGGCCCCACACAGGCAAGTTTATTTATACCGAAATGTGTCTACAGAGAAGATCCTGCCCCTTGTACCCTTTTTAGGAACAAGCTGGATGGGAGCTGGGTAGGAGTCTGTAAATCTGTAAATCCTTACCAACTTGGTCATTATGATAAACAGGGAGGAGTGAGTAGAAGCTGTCTATTTTTTACAGTGTATGTTTCAGTGTTAATTTTGACAACATATTTTAATTTAGTCTTAGTCTTTTGTCGAAAATGTAATTCGATTTTTGTCTAGTTTTAGTCCAAAAAATATCTTCAATTTTAGTCTAGTTTTGTCGACTAAAATTGCAAGTAAATTTAGTCGACTAAATTTAAGACGAATTTAGTCGACTTTGCATTTATAATATGTATTATAATCATGTTTAATCTTGTTCCTCTGCTTCATGGAGCTGCTTTACATGAACAAAGCTGAGAGCTTATCATTTGGCAGTGAATTTACATGATCCGAGGCTCTTTCAGACGGTCAATAGAAGTCTAGTTTGTATAGTCTTATTTTAGTCGACTAAAATATCTGGACATTTTAGTCATAGTTTTAGTCTCATGAAAAACTTTAAATTTAGTTTTAGTCCAATTTTAGTCGTCAAAAATAACACTTTGACTAAAATTAAGACTAAATATTTTAGTCGACGAAATTAACACTGGTATGTTCTGGTCTCACCAGGCTAAGGAAGTGTATCTGTTGGAATCCTTTGAAATTAATGGTTACGGCTCCACCTACTGGGGAACACAGAAATGCACAGGGTGAAGCATGTCTGTACATGCTTTTTCATGTTCCAAAAGGAAAGTCATACATTTTGTGAGTAATTCACAGTATGTGCTAACCAAAAAGTGTAATGAAAATAAACTTCAACAAACTACTTGCGTACTTGCAACAAATAAGTACATCACAGTGCGGTCATTTGCAGAGTAGCTAATTTTGTTGAAGAGAGTTGAATTGGCACAAAAAATACTTTTGTATGTGATCCACTGTAGATGGATTATGGATAATTGTGTCTAAAACAAACAATTAATTGCCCTTGTGTTTTGTGATAAATCATTTTATTCAAATCCAACTATTAAAAATATATACAGGTGTAAAAAGGTGCTGGATAAATCATATTAAAATATAATATGACCAATTTTGCTACATATACATGTAGCAAATTGGTCATTTTTACATCTTCATTGTCCCATTTGTACATTCACAGTGGTGAGGCCTGCACCTGTTCCGAGTCAGTGAAGTCAGAGTTGTGTGGAAACAGTCTGGATACTTCAGATCAAGCGTCTTTGCCGAGTTAGCCATCCAAAAAGGAAAAACAAGCCTGCACTATTCACACCCGTCTTTCTGCACTGTTCTGAGGCCGATCGCGGTCGCTGGGGCCCATCCTGTCCTCCCGGGACCATCGGATCAGGTAACGGCTGGCCATCTGCAGGTTCCACTGGTATTTGGTCAGGATCTTCAAACACTCCTCTCTGGAGCACAGGCTGAGCGAGTAGAGCTGCTCAAACTGAAGTACATGAGGAGAAAGCAGAACAAGACTGCATTAGCCTTATGTTGAGAATAGATAATGAGTTTACTACAGTTACTAAAGGGCAGCATTTACAGACACATCTGTAAAGGTTTTATTTTCAGCTGTGCATTTTTGTTATTCTCATTTTGAAGCTTTTACAGGATATTTCACTTAATGTGCAATAGACACACAGTATAATGTGTTTCATGTTAAAATTCAAAATAGAAATGAATGTATTTTTTGGCAATACAATAACTGGAGTTGTATTTGTGTTGCTGCCAGTCAGTCCATGTGCACATTCATCAAGTATTCTGTCCCTCTGGTTTTTGATATTCTATAGTTTTTATTTCTGATGCATTTCTTCGTTTGCCCACAAGGTGTCGGTATTATCCCTTAGTTTTCTGGGGTCTTCTTCGTTTATTGTGTGTGCGCTACACTGCCCCCGGTGGTCTTTTATTGTAAGCAGCAGGCATAAAGTAGTGTGAGAAAAATGTCCGAAGCTGTTGACGTCCTACAGTCTCCTACATCTTTGGGAAGCTATACATGCCATAATCTGTAAGTAGCAATGTGTAACTTCGTTTTTCTTATGTTGTGTTACGTTTTTGATTACTTATAAGGTTATTTCAACTAACAAGAAAACACGTTTTTGTATTAGACAAGCTTTGTTGCTAGCTTTCTTATGTTACACAATAATTGTAACTGTATTTTTGTCGCTGTATTTACAGTTTTACAAAGCCAAAATGAGAGGAAAACTGGTCTTCAGTAAAGAACCTCAGAAGAAACACTGTGTCCTGTTGTTCCTGGAGCCATCTTCTCCTAGGCTATGTTTAAGCTCGCTGCATAGGTTGAGTAACCTCACGCTCAACTGAGGGCAGAAGAGTAAAAAGATTATCTACCTATCAAGCAACCAAGATGTCTCAGCATGAAGCTACACCACCTATCTCCCAGGTGGTCCAGCCGGAGTGCCACTCACGTTCTTCACGACATTCGTCGTGCTGCAGTCAAGCTGCGGCACGAGCCCGAGCAGACGCAGAAGCCGCCCGCACAAGAGCACAGTACGCCAAACGCCAGATCGATATGGAGATTGAGAAGGCACGCATCGAGGCAACACTAAACGCTCTGAAGAAGGAGGGTGAGGCTGAAGCAGCGCTTGCTGCAGCTAATGTCCTGGAAGCGGCAGCTGACGAGGAGCACCACGCCATCGACCTCACTAAGCACGGCATCTCCCCCAAGACGCCTCCTTCCGTCAGACGTGCTCAAGACTATGTGAATGCTCACTTCAACCACAGTTTGCGAGTTAACGAAGAAGAAAAGACTGACGCAGAACAACTGGTCTGTCATTACGACTCTCACCATCAACAACAGAGCAAAACACCAGTTGCTTCCTTTGCGGGTGAGAATCCCACTGATTGTGTAGACAGGAAGCAGTCAAAGTCCCCTCCTACACACATAAAATTGGACATGTCACCCCAGCCCAGACGTTCAGTGACTCCACAGACTGAACTGTCAGACCTAGCAACCTACCTAGCACGCCGCGATCTGCTGACGGCAGGATTCAAGGTTTTCGACAACCGTCCTGAGTCTTACTTGTCCTGGAAGTCCATCTTCTGCAACGCCATAGAAGGCCTCAACCTCAGGCCCGACGAAGAGCTCGACCTCCTCACCAAGTGGCTCGGCGGGGAGTCACTTCAACACGCTCTGAGGATCAGGGCAGTCCATGTGAACAACCCACAAGCAGGCCTCCAACGTTTGTGGCAGCGTCTAGACAAGAGTTATGGCTCTCCAGAGGTAGTCGAAGCGTCACTTTTCCAACGTTTACAGACTTTTCCAAAGATATCCAATAAAGACGCTCACCTACTACAGGAGCTTGCAGATCTTCTGCTAGAGTTACAGTATGCACAAAGCGAAAGTTATCTGCCAGGCCTTAGCTTTCTTGACACCCCAAGGGGGATAAACCCGATAGTTGAAAAGCTCCCTTACGGACTCCAGGAGTCATGGGTGAAACAAGGGACAAAATACAAAAGAGACAATGGTGCAGTTTACCCACCTTTCTCATATTTTGTTCAGTTTGTAAATGACTATGCTGAAATGAAAACAGATCCTAGCTTTATGTTACAAAGTTCAAACATAGTAGCTCCAAGAGTCGACAAGCCACTAGTAAAACCAACCAAATACAGAATTCCGGTTGAAGTGAACAAAACCGAAATCGGTCAAACAAACGGCACATCTCAATCATCTGTTCTCAATCCGGACAAGCAATGTCCTATTCACCACAAGCCCCATTCACTCGCTAAATGCAGGGGATTTAGGTCAAAAACACTGGACGAAAGAAAAGGTATTCTCAAAGAACACGCTATTTGTTATAAGTGTTGTTCTTCCACAAGTCACAGAGCCAAAGACTGTAAAGCCATTGTCCAATGCTCAGAATGTAATAGTGATGCGCACGTGTCTGCCATGCACGCTGGTCCACCTCCATGGACACCTAAAGATACTACCCCTCTGCCTCAGAGTCACGGCGGGGAGTCCGATTCCCCAAGCCCTGTAACCACAAGCAGTTGTACAAAAGTGTGTGGCCAAGGCCTAAAAGGTAAATCCTGCTCTAAGATTTGCTTAGTCAACGTGTATCCCCGCACATCCCCTGAAGAGAAAAGGAGGATGTACGCCATGTTAGACGATCAAAGCAATTCATCCTTAGCCAGGTCTGCCTTCTTTGACATGTTTAATGTGAAAGGTACCGTATTCGCATACACCATGAAAACATGCGCTGGTTTATCAGAGACTGGAGGACGCAGAGCTAGCGACTTTGTTATTGAGGATGTGAATGGAAAAGTGTCCATGTTGCTGCCCATACTAACAGAATGTGATCAGATTCCAGATAACAGGGATGAGATTCCCACCCCTGAGGCTGCGTCGGCTCACCCTCATCTACAGGCAATTGCTTCGGAGATTCCTCCTCTGGACCCATCAGCAGACATTCTTCTCCTCTTGGGCAGAGACATCATCCAGGCTCACAAGGTCCGCAGTCAGGTGAATGGTCCAAACAGTGCGCCTTATGCTCAACACCTTGATTTGGGATGGGTAGTTATAGGGGATGTCTGCCTCTCAGGTGCTCACAAATCCACTGTGAACTCTTTTAAGACAAACATTCTTACCAACGGGCGCCCTACCTTCCTCACCCCCTGTGAAAACAACATCTATATCAAAGGCAAATACACAGAAAGCTGCCCTACACTTGGAAAGACACAAGCTGAATTGGGCAGACACATTTTCCAGCAAACAGCAGATGATGACAAAATGGCACTCTCAGCAGAAGATGCTTTGTTCTTGGACATTATGCACAAAGACTTTGCAAAAGATGATGAGAATAATTGGATAGCTCCGCTCCCATTCCGCACCCCCAGACAGCGTTTGCCCAACAACAGGGACCAGGCCCTCAGTCGTTTAATGTCGCTCCGCAAAACGCTAAAAAGGAAACCTGAAATGAGAGAGCATTATGTTGAGTTTTTGGATAAAATCTTTCAAAAGGGCCATGCTGAACCAGCTCCTGCTCTCACTCCAGAACAAGAATGTTGGTATCTCCCTAGTTTTGGAGTTTACCACCCCCAAAAGCCAGGAAAAATTAGGGTAGTCTTTGATTCGAGTGCACAATGCAACAATGTTTCTCTCAATGATGTGCTACTAAAAGGGCCAGATCTCAATAACACTCTTGTGGGAGTTCTGATGCGTTTCAGGTCTGACCCATATGCAGCCATGGCAGACGTGGAGCAAATGTTTCACAACTTTCTTGTCAGAGAGGACCACCGCAATTATCTTCGCTTCTTGTGGTTCAAAAACCATGATCTGGACGGAGAAGTGCAGGAATTCAGGATGAGAGTACACGTATTTGGGAACTGCCCCTCCCCATCAGTGGCTATCTATGGACTGAAACGGTCTGCAATGGAGGGAGAAAGGGAATACGGCAGTGATGCAAGAGAGTTCATTGAACGTCACTTTTATGTAGATGATGGACTAAAATCATTCTCTTCCACAGACGAGGCCATTAATGTTCTCTGTAGGGCTCAGAAGATGCTGGCTCAGTGCAACATACGCTTGCATAAAATCTCATCCAACTGTCCTATCATCACAAGTGCCTTTCCAAGTGAGGACCTTGCAACGGACATGCAGGGCCTTGACCTCGGGCAGACTTCCCCACCCATGCAGCGCAGCTTAGGCCTGGGCTGGGACCTGTCCACAGACCTGTTCAAGTTTCAGGTAACAGTCAATGATAAGCCCTTCACTAAACGGGGAGTACTGTCAGTCATTAATAGTGTGTACGACCCGCTTGGCTTTGCTGTCCCAGTCATTGTAGAAGGCAGGGCCATACTGAGAGATATTTCCACTAACATTTGTGAATGGGACACCGAACTGCCTAAAGACAAATTACAACAGTGGCAACAATGGAAAGGCTCCCTCAAACATCTACAACAACTTGAAATCCCCAGAATGTACACATCAATACCACTGTCTGCAGCACCAATTAAGGGGATCCATGTCTTTTGTGATGCCTCCACTAAGGCAGTGGGCGCTGTTGCTTACCTCAAACTCACAGATGGGGATGGACACAGTGAAGTAGGATTCATTCTCGGCAAAGCACGGCTCGCCCCTAAACCAGACATCACCATACCCAGACTTGAACTCTGCGGAGCAGTCCTGGCTGTTGAGGTGGCCGAGTTAGTCCTGGAGGAGCTAGACATCTCAGTTGAACAGGTGAGCTTCTACACAGACTCTAAAGTAGTGCTCGGTTACATCTTTAACAAAAAGAGACGCTTTCATGTTTATGTGCACAACAGAGTGGAACGTATTAGGCGCTCTACACAAGCTCACCAGTGGCATTACGTGCCCACTCACTTAAATCCTGCCGATCATGCCACACGGGCATTACCTGCTGAGCAGCTCTCTAACTCCACATGGCTCAGTGGACCCACGTTCCTTACCAAATCAGAAAAAGGGAAATCACAGGCAGAGTCGTTTGATCTTGTAGACCCAGACACTGACAATGAACTGCGACCTGAAGTCACTACTTGTGCCACCATTCTCTCAAAGGATAAACTCAATAGTGCCAGATTTGAAAAGTTTTCAAGTTGGAATGTACTACTTAAAGCTATGTCCAAACTCCAACACATTGCTCAGTCATTTAAGCAGAACACAGAGAGCTCCTGTCATGGCTGGCACAACTGTAATGAACATTTAACTGAAAAGCAACTCAATCAAGCTCAGACCACTATCATTCACACCGTACAAAGAGAAGTCTATGCAGAGGACATAAGACAAGTTGAAAAAGGTGCACCCCTAAAAAACTCATGCCCACTTAGCAAACTGAACCCATTTATCGACACAAATGGAATCCTCAGAGTGGGTGGGAGACTAAAACGAGCACAGTTGACATCAGATGAAACAAATCCCATACTCATCCCTGGAAAGCACCACATTGCCCAACTCATCATAAGGCACTTCCACATGAAAGTATGCCACCAGGGAAGACATTTTACGGAAGGGGCAGTCAGAGCTGCAGGTTTTTGGATTGTGGGAGGTAAAAGAACAATAAGCAGAGTGATATTCAACTGTGTCACATGCCGCAAACTAAGGGGCAGACAACAGGAGCAGATCATGGCTGAGCTACCAGAAGACAGGCTGTCCACAGACCCTCCTTTCACACATGTAGGCCTTGATGTGTTCGGTCCCTGGCCTGTCACAGTCAGAAAAACGCGTGGTGGACAATCAGATGCAAAACGATGGGCAGTCATATTTACATGTATGAGCACACGCGCCATTCACATTGAAATTATAGAATCAATGGACACGTCGTCGTTCATCAACGCACTGCGTCGTTTCTTCGCCATTAGGGGTGCAGTCAAACTTCTTAGATCTGATTGTGGGACAAATTTTGTGAGTGCCTGCAAAGAACTGCAAATAGACAAACAAGGCTGTAACAACAGCAAACTACACAGCTTTCTCAAAGACTCTGGCTGCAAATGGCATTTTAACCCCCCACATGCGTCACATATGGCTGGCTCCTGGGAGCGCATGATTGGGGTCACACGCAAAATCCTTGACGCAATGCTTTTAGAACATAGAAATGCAAAACTTACTCATGAGATATTAGTGACATTAATGGCTGAAGTCACTGCAATAGTAAATGCTCGACCACTGACAGCAGTTTCTACAGATCCGGAAAATCCTGTCATTCTTACCCCTGCCATGTTGCTCACGCAAAAAGTTGCGACCCCGCCAGTCCCACCGGGCCAGTTTGAAAGCAGTGATCTTTTCAGAGCTCAATGGAAGCGTGTACAATACCTCTCCGATGTCTTCTGGAGCCGATGGAAAAAAGAATACATCTCAGGACTTCAGAACCGACGCAAATGGAAAACAGTAAAACCAAATCTACAAACAGGAGATGTTGTTCTGCTAAAGGAGACACTTGAACATAGGAACAACTGGCCACTTGGACTCATCACCAAAACCTTCCCAAGTGCGGACGGACTTGTCAGGAAAATAGAGGTGAAGATTTTCCGCAAGGGTGAACTCAGAGTCTACACCAGACCTATTAGTGAGGTTGTGTTGTTGGTATCTAAGGACAGTACTTAAAATCCAGTACTTTGTTTCGTTGCCTTTATCTGTATTTACATGTTTGATATGGGTGACATTCTACCAATGTCAGGCGGGGAGTATTCTGTCCCTCTGGTTTTTGATATTCTATAGTTTTTATTTCTGATGCATTTCTTCGTTTGCCCACAAGGTGTCGGTATTATCCCTTAGTTTTCTGGGGTCTTCTTCGTTTATTGTGTGTGCGCTACACTGCCCCCGGTGGTCTTTTATTGTAAGCAGCAGGCATAAAGTAGTGTGAGAAAAATGTCCGAAGCTGTTGACGTCCTACAGTCTCCTACATCTTTGGGAAGCTATACATGCCATAATCTGTAAGTAGCAATGTGTAACTTCGTTTTTCTTATGTTGTGTTACGTTTTTGATTACTTATAAGGTTATTTCAACTAACAAGAAAACACGTTTTTGTATTAGACAAGCTTTGTTGCTAGCTTTCTTATGTTACACAATAATTGTAACTGTATTTTTGTCGCTGTATTTACAGTTTTACAAAGCCAAAATGAGAGGAAAACTGGTCTTCAGTAAAGAACCTCAGAAGAAACACTGTGTCCTGTTGTTCCTGGAGCCATCTTCTCCTAGGCTATGTTTAAGCTCGCTGCATAGGTTGAGTAACCTCACGCTCAACTGAGGGCAGAAGATCAAGTGTCAAATTATTAACTCAGAGCTTTACTTTCAGCTGCTGCTGTGCTCTCATTGGATTCCAGTCACATCTCTGCAGGGCATTATGGACCTCTTCTGTGGTCACTCCATGAACAGCTTCCATCACCTGTTTGTAACAAAACGTTCATTATTTTATCCGACAAATAAAATGTAAAATGCACATTGCCATCTTGTACCTGTGAGATGAGCGTGTCCTTGGTGCTGTAGATGTGTGGGGCCTTATCCCTGTCCCGATCCCTGGGCCGCTCCCTCTCTCTGCTGTCACACTCGTCCAGCTGAGGGGTGGAGCGAGCCATGTGGGCCATTTTCGCCAGGTTACCCATGACAGGCTGAGAGGGAGGCTGCTGCGGTGGAGGGGACATAACGCCCGGGGGAGGAGGAGGGTGCCAGGCGGTGCCCTGTGGCATCTGCGGTATAATGGGGCGTCTCTGGGATTTTAACCGCTTGAAATTTGGTGGAGGGGGGCGTGGAGGTGGGATAATGCTGGCCTCGCTGAATCTGCGTGGGTCCTGGTTGGTCACCACGCTCCGAGCGGGCATGACCGGGGGCATGAGTTTGCCGTGCTGATCCACTCGGACCACCCCCGCGGTCTGATCTCTGGGACGGCCTCCACTAAGGACTGACTCTAAACTCACGGATATGCCTGTGGACAGAGAATCTGCGTTTAGAATTCTATAGAAATGGAAATGCAACTACATGAATGTAAAAATGTAACGTAAAACTATTATCGAAGTAATCAAGATTTTTTTTTTGCTGATTCTGCATTATTCAATTTTCTATTGCTCATACCTGCCATTTTCTGTAGATTTGAACCTTCCTTTTCCCTCCCAGGCCCGGATCTCCATCCACCACTGCAGATGACAACACAACTTAGGATTCATTACACTCACATTTACATTCAATGTGAGGGGTAAACTGTTACTTGCCTGTCTGTGCCATCCGGTGTGCCCCAGCTTTGCTCAACTTTGAGGTCTCCATGTCCTCTATGCTGCAGGCTTCCCTTCAAAGGTGGCGAGATGAAGGCGGTGCCAGGGACAGGGACAGGGACTGGGACAGGGATCGGGGCGGAGCTTGCAGCAGCGGATGTGACAGTGGGTGGAGCCACAGGCATGATGAGACCGGAGGGAAACCAGCCCATACTCAGTGTCCGCTGGTTCTGACCTTTCCATTCGTTCATATCCAGACTATAAAAACATGTAGGAAAAAATGTTTGATACATAAAACAATTTAATTTAAAATGCTATTAAAACAGATAGGCAAAACATTGACACCACCTGCCAATAAATAGGGTGATAAAGCCAAACTTTGTATGCAACAATAGTTCACCTAATCAGTTTAAATGGTAAATAAATGGTCACATTTACAGTATATAGTGCCTTTCTACCTGCTTTAGGGACTCACAGCGCTTTACATCAAGAAACCACTCACCCATTCACACACTCATTCACACACCAATGTACGTGAACACAGGAGGCAAGGTGGGTGAAGTGTCTTGCCTAAGGATACAACGACAGAATAGTGCACCTGCAGGATTTGAACCGCCGACCCTCCAATCACAAGACGAGCCACTCTACTATCTGCTAGTTTAGTGTATTTAGTTAAGTGTGCTTTTATGGAATCAACTCTGAAGACAAAATGTTCACATGCTGCTAAATGTATTCCACCCATGTGTAGAATGGATCCTTCATCTTTTTTTCATTGTTCCATTTATTGTACTGATTTTATTTCGATATCTGAATTTTTATGATGTGTACTGCACTTTGGTCAACTGTGTTGATTTTAAAGTGCATGATAAATAAAGCTGGATTGGATTGATAGTATCCGCTATAGATGTAATAAATGTCCTTTATCTACAAGACAATACATTTTCTCACCCAGTCATCTTGACTCATCCTTTAAACAGTGCCTCAGGGCAGCCTTTCAGGAGCAGTGGGCAACTGCAGTGTTTATTGTTATTTTTGGCAGGGACAGTGCATGTTAATGAACAAGTCACACTGGATTGTAGCTAATTTCTGTCGTTCCCAATGCACACTCTGAAACACACTCTCATTCATCCTGACGTATTGTACATGTTTTTAGAGGTAGGGGAAACCGGAGTACCCGGAGGAAACCTATGCAGACACGTGGAGAACATGCACACTCCACACAGAAAGGCCCCGTCCAGGTGGGAATCAAACCCGTGCAACACCAGGGCTGTGACTCACAGTTTGAACCAGGTTACTGGTCACCATTACCATTATTACAGGAGGCTTTAGCTTAATGTGCATGTTTTTGGGTGATGGGGTAATGATGAACGCAGGCCTGGGTTATGTCCCCTCTTCTCACCATGAATGTAGAAATAATAGTATTCATTTGAGCAGTACAATGAATGAGCAAAATTCCAAAACAAAAAACATATTTAAAAACATGAATTAAGGAACTTTTAGAGCTGAAAATAGTTTCTTTAGATGCGCTGACATCAAAAAGGCATCAACGATTTAAGTCCTTTGTGGAATGCAGAGAATCTAAAGATGGTTTAAGCCTCAGTTTCATCTCAACAATGCCCCACTGTCCTGATTCAAGATCGTGCGTAACCTTCTCTCTCGTGTGTCACTCACCCATGATCAATGACCGTCACCAAGTCATTCGGTGAAAGAGCCAGTTTTCTAGGTTCAGCAAACTCCCTTGTTGCTTGTACTTCCATTGGTTTAGACTGTGAATAAACACAACTGTTAATTCATTATCACCAAATGTTGTGTGTATCTTTTTTTTCTCAGACTGACCTCTGCCACCAACGAGCAAAGCTGAGTAAAATTGGGTCGGTCGGCAGGATTGACGGCCCAGCATTTCCTCATAACAACGTACATCTCTTGCGGGCAATCAGCTGGTTTGTCTAACCTCTCTCCCTCTCGTTCCACACGCCACAGAATCTACACCACAGAAAGTAAATATCAAACATAGCCTCAGTCTTAGTCAAACTCCAGAGAAAAGACTTTTGGGTGTGGATGCACATTCCTAACGTGAACATGCTTAACGGCACAAACACTAACACAAGAGTCATAGAGGTGAGAAATGTAACAGCGATCTGGCAAGCGTGTACCTGTCTGCCTGACAGGCCGTACCACGGCTCCTCGCAAAAAGTGAACATCTCCCACAAAGTGACGCCAAACATCCACACATCCGAGGAGTGAGAGAAGGAGCCCACGCGCAAACTCTCTGGAGCGCACCTACGAATATAAACAGAGGTACGTTATGGTAAAAAAAAATAGATCCAAATAAATATTCTAGTATAATATATGTCAAAATGTTACTGTAATAGGATAAAGCATGAAATATTAATGATAAAAAGATCATTATTTTTGAAATTGCAAGTGCATTACGCAGCTTTTTATGTGGATTTTTTTTTTTTGACACTGTATGAGTGGCTGTATGAGTGGGTAGCATGACTTTTTAGAACACGGTGGTCTCCATAATGCTCCAGAATCAGTTGTTTTGTAGGTTTTCTGGTGAGGGGTCCGTCAGCAGTGAAAACCTTCTAAACAATTGATCCTGGAGCGTCCTAGAGACTATGAGATGGAAAGTAAAGGTGCCATGCTGACCACTCACACAGCCGCTGGGTCACTTCAAGGTCAAATACACACTAAAATCAACCTTTATTTTCACATAAAAAGTTGCATGATGCACCTTTAATGAATTAAACTTTGATTCATTTTCATGAGTCATCTAAATCTTTTTTCAGCCCTTGTCAAGAGTACTGGAATCTTTTACTAGACATGTGCGAGAATGAAGAGTTTGTGAATGTTATTGAATTCACTGTCCTTGCGCATGTTATGTCTAAACGTTGTAATCTTTATGACATTTCAAGATGTCCTTCTCACCATGCAAACGGGATCCGCCTGTGTGCCGACATCACGTAATGGTCTGCCTCCTGGTTCAAGCCCCTCATCAGGCCGAAGTCCCCAATTTTAACCATTTCTCTCGACGAAAGCAACACGTTTCTTGCAGCCAGATCCCTGTGGATAAATCTCCGGCTTTCTAGATACTCCATACCATCTGCGATCTGTGTCGCGAACAGCCAAAGTCGCAGAAGAGGGTATTGATATTGGCGAACCCGTAAGGTGTCGTACAGTGAGCCCAAAACAGCTAGCTCAGTAACCTACAGAGAATCAACATTTAGTACACTTTAACAATACAGGACATTCTAAATAGAAAAGGTACAGTACCATTTTCAAAGGCTGCGTGAGAACTACTCCATACAGTCGGATAATATTGGGGTGGTCTAAAGACTGCATAGTGGACACCTCTTGGAGAAAGTCGGATAGTGTGTCTGCCTGAGCAGATCTGCTGGTTTTAAGAGATTTTACTGCCACTGGTAACTGAAAAGAGGAATAAATAATGATTGCCTTTGAAGTTGGATGCGAAGATGAGCATGTGAAAACGTCTCTTACCACTTTCCCAGACAGTGTGTGCCAATGGCCCCTACGCACCACCCCGAAGGAGCCCGAGCCCAGTTTCTCCCCCATTACCAGCTCACTGTCCTGGATAAGAGAGGGCAGCATCCGACTACTGGAGGACTCCGGGTTTGGAGTTGCAGGCCCCTCTCCCTTACGAGCACCAAACACATGAGGCAACAGTCAATTCCATCAGTTGTTGATTGACTTATGCGTATGAATATTCTTTACTATTACAAACTATTTTAACTACCTTAGTCCGAGGGCGTGCATTTGCTTTATGACGTTTTAGGGCGTCCCATAATCGTCTTTGTGCTATATGAAAAGCAAAACTAAAGTGAATACAACCTTATGCATCATTTGGAATCTGGCAAAACAAACCACTCAAAGCTGTGAACATAATGTCTGTAATGTGCCATCATTACTCTCAGACTGTCTATCAACGATGCTGAATCTGTGTCGAGACTGAACTGAAATAACGAGATAAAGAACTGACCAGGTTTGCTGATGCCGATGTGCTCCAGGTCTCCCTCCTTGACGTAGGTGAAGTGCTCGATGCGGGTGATGTTGAGGCCATCCCGGACCCGGAGGTAGAACTTCTCCAACTGCACCTCGGACAGGAGCTGGTACAGCCACTGAGTGTCCTGGTCCATCAGCATGAAGCCAGGCCCTCCCCTTGCCTTTGGGGAACGGACAGGGTTAGGTTGAAGCAACAAGCAAGATTGCAGCATTCTACTTTTGCAGTGCGCTGTCAAATAAAAAGAAAATAACAATTAACAGCTTAACCACGCTTTCTACGTCTGGAGACACAGCCCAATAGCTGCAACACCAAACAAGTATCCCTGTACATCTAATTGAAAAAGGTTCCTCCCCCTCAGCTTTGTTAGGTTTCCACGGCAACCCACAAAAAGCCCTTAGTGTTTTGGCTCCAATGGGGTATCTCACATCATTCATCATTTGGCGCCAACTTCTAATAACTTCACTGACATAACATATACATGATAATTAAAGTTTAAAAGCCAAAAAAAAAAAAAAAACACTTTAAAATTGAACAATGTAGTGTAGGAGTAAAGTAAAATAAAGGTTACAAAGGAATTCCAGCTACAAAAGACATAAGTGGGTGCTCCATCCCAGTGGGTCACAAAGTGGGGGGGTACCAAAGGAAGTGAGTCGGGGGTATCACGAGGAATTCAAAACAACATTACTGTACATCTTAGAGCATGGGTCCTGGGTTGTTTACATTATTATTTTGGGGGTAAAGAACAATTTGGGAACCCCTGCAGCTGCTCTATCCACCACTCAAAAGAAGCGTTGTGCTCCAGGGAAAGTACAGACTGAAACACCTTGCGGTAGAAGGATTCTCTCATTGGTTAAGGCCACCAGTTGAACCGGATTTTGTCCACACAGTATTTATGCAACTGCGAGTGTCACAGAGCAAAAAACGCTGCCGACGACTTCAAAACCACTTGGAAGGTACTTTAAGTAGAATTGTAGTTTGAAATCGAAAGAAAATCTGTCATGTTTGGAAGTTTGTATGTTGTCGTGAATCACATGCCAAAAAACAAGCTTATCAGTCCATGCCTGACTCAAAGAAGACCTTCAGCAATCCCAGTCAGCCGACCTGGGAAAAATTAACACCCAGCACAAGCACATGTCATTGTCAGCGAACCAATCCCACATTCCTAATCACATAATTGAGTTTTTTTCAGACTCAATAAGGAGTGCAATACGGTGCACGTCCAGGCTTGCAATGGTTTTTCAGACAACTCCCAATATCAGGTAGTCTAGTATTCCCAATCCCATATTGAGAAAGCATGAGGGGGACTGATATTATAAACACTGACGGTGGGGGCTGATAGAGACCCTGTGTGTACATTCTGATCAATCTTTAACCCAAGCCAGCTACTGAAAATACTCCCTCAGTCCAAAGGCATGTGGGGCTTTCAATCACTCTGCAGTGCAAATGTGTTGTCTGCATAAAGGCAAGGCTTTTCGATCAACCTACAGCTTCAAACGGGCAGTTCTGTTTGCTCCGGTCAACACTCCCCACAGCTGTAAAGGTTTGTTTATGGTTTCACATGCAATCAAATCACAGGTAGTTCCTTTATGCCACAATAATGCAATTGCGTTTCTTATATCTGCAAACCAAACTAAGACTTTTGAAAATATAGGCTATTAAGTAAAAAGACAAGTCTATATTACTTTACAGTCATAATAAATACTCCCTGTATATAGAGACTTGTTTAGGTGATCTTATCTTAAAATGCAGGATGAAACCAAGCAGCTATTGTGCAACAGTCTACAATACAGTAATTACAGACATATAATATTCTTGCTTACTGTTGAATCATGTTATGTTGGTGTAGACAGAAACAGAAATAAAAAACAGTTGGCCAAATAGAAAAATTGCTTTACATGTGAAAGATCCATACACCTCCATAGAGCTACAAAATAATATGGGCAACAATATAGGCTATAACTTACAATAGGGCACATAGTTTTACACTTTATGGCATTTTACCAGGTTGGCCACACTCATTTACTTCCCCACACATACATTATAGCCCATCCGAGGAGTTTAGAAAGGGAAAATGCTCACTTACCGCCTAATCAAAACAAGGTAGTCCCTTGTCAACTGTCTTCTTCAACTACACAGCAGTAGTGACGAGCCATCCATACTGGCCGCTGCGTAAAGATTGCCACTGGTTTCGACCCAACTCTGATAAATCCTGAGTAATCCCCTTTAAGGAACAAACCGTGTAGCGTAAAAAAAAAAATATTCAAATTAATTCAATTTTCCTCGGTGACAAAGCACATCCGTGAACTACCTGTGTTTTCGATTGACTCGTGCGTCACTCCGCCCTTTTGCAGTTTCAAGAACGTGCGCACTGACCACGCCTCTTCCTGACTGCACCTGAGCCCCCCTCAAAGTTACCCCTCTCAAAGGTGGATCCTCGCATGCGTCCGGAGATAAGCTGCGTTCACAAACTTGAGGAAACGTTCATAGAAAGCAAAATGAGGAGCTTAATCCTTTACAGTCTCCATCCTGATGAGCCAGTCACATTTACCACAAAGGTTTTCTTGAAATTGGCTATTATTTTTATGATAATGATAATCTAGCACAGAAAACATCTACTGTAATAAATTCTCACTGTTAATTAGGCCTACTTCTACAACAATTATTTTACTCTATATTGCACCTAATAACTATTTTAACACAACAAAACAGTCAAGGAGGCGAGATGCAAGAAAACAATCTTTTGCAAAATGTCCAACAATTAATTTCAAACTGCTTTGCATTGAATTATTGGATTGGAAAATCACAGGCAATATTAAACACAAAACAACAACAACAAAATGTGGGTCAAACTCAGTCACTCATTAGTCATCTGATGAATACATAATCCTGCTAATTTAATGTCATATATAGGCTTTAACGAAACTTGCCAAGAGCCATGACTGAGTCAAGTAGAGAAACTGAAATGGCCTGTGACTCCTGTGCCTCACAGTTGTTGTTGCCAGGCAGGTTTGACAACATGATTTCTGCCCTATCACCGGCTGTAAATTTGAATGGAAAGCAAGCAAGCTCAGTGTAGGGCCTGCTGCCTGCTCTTTGCACTTCCTCCTACAGTATCTCTCTCCACTTTGCTCCACCCAGCCTGCCTGAATTACTCAGCAAACACAATGGCTTTGTGTGGAGCACTTGAGCCAAAGCTTGTTCTGACTGGGGACGCCTTACAGATCTTTTTACATGTCTTTCATGTGCCTGAATCAAGGATTCAATAAGATTTTGTCTTTATTCATTGTACATATGAAATATCTGCAATTACAACTTGTATTTGTAGCATTGAAATCCACAGAATGCAAGATTCATATTCTTAATCTACAAAATTAGTGAATGACCATTTATTTTTTAATATTCAGACTTAAAATTTGAAATGTAATTATAGTATTTTTTTATCATATCAAACAAATAGAAGTCTACGCACAATAAAGCATTAAACAATCCATACAGGCAGCACTTCAAACACAATCAATCTGACACAAAGTTTGAGACCTGAACCGGATGATAGTGTGATTCAGCCCGGGCGGATGGTTACACAATGGTATTATTTTCAGTATTTGTCAAACAGCACATTTGAGTGCGTGGGGAGGTGGATGTTTCTTAAGTCTTAAGACTTCTGTGTTACTGTGACTGAAGTGTCAGATTTCTGTGTGGGAAGCTGTGTCTTCTGACTGTGACAGACACGTCGAACTACAGGTGGGCAGATAGGCCATAAATCACTGCATTGTTAAAGCTTCAAATGAGACAAACAGGAGCAGAGAGATGACAAATATATGTCAAATACCTTAATAATTAATGTAAATGTAGCTGCCAGGGGTGGGGCCTGTGCCAAAAGCCATTTTATTTCTGTTGAAAACAGTGGTTTTCCAACTTTCCACTGCAAAACACAAGAAAGTAGCCTATTTGACTCCAAGTATTTCCAAGTAGTTTCCAATTTCCAAACCTGGTCTATAACAGGCTTATAAACGGGGGATAAACTTGGCCAAACTTGGCCTCCTTTTACACAAGGGCACAAAAAGGACAAAGATGAAAAAATAAAAATGACTCTAAATCAAAAACTAACAGCAAGTGCACAAAAGCCTGCGTATATAGGTCCACCACCTGAAGCAGCCTGTGTTCCACTATGGCACCCACACCACAGTTTATGAGAACCACAGGTCTCATACAGGCTCATGTAGGTTTTATAGTCTACACGTATTATACATGTCTTGGTAACATGTTCGTCCATCTTCTTTCACTAAATCTGGGGTCTGGTTGCGGAGGCAGGAGTTGACTTTCCGATCCACGCACACACTTCCTCCAGCTCTCTTCCAGCTGAGAGGCGTAGTCCCTCCAGCGTGTCCTAGGTCATCCCCAGGGCCTCCTCCCTATGGGACGTGCCAAAACAGAGCAGATACCTGAGCCACTTCAACTATTGAGCTCCTCTCCATATGAAGGAGCAGCGGCTCTACTCCTGTCTCGTCCCAGGTAGCACCCTTAAGGGTGCTGTTCCGGCTAATTTCCACATAGACCGATGAGGGCAGCAAATCCAGGTAAAGTAAGTGACGCGCTGACTGTGCACTTCCATACAAATCCGAAGAGTCCAATGTACAAAAATACAGCTGCTTTATTAGGTTCAAAATAGTGTCAAGTTTCAATAATTCATTATAAAATCCAAATCATTACTTCCATAAACAAGGGCTAAAAACACACACAGTGAAGCGGTCAACAAACTGTGTGCTCTTCTGGATTGCCAACACCTGTGTGACTAAGGTGTGGCTCCCCATATGTAGAGCATCACCACAGCACCTCCTAGTGGTGACACATGGCTCCAACACTCCAGCCCCTATAATTGTTCTTAAGCAACAACCGGAAAAAACAATTATACAAATAAGAAATTAAGGAGCCATGTCTCAGTAATACAACAGTTTTCAAACATTAAGTGAATACATGTTCTTACTCCAAGTATAATAACATTCACATTTAGCAGTAAGGTCGCAACATTAAAAGTGAAAGGCGCAACTTACTGCTCCCAAGCTTTGTCACCTGTTCTGTCAATGTGCAGTGCCACATGATGAAATTTACCACAAATTTCACAGGTTGGTACATTATCACAATCTCTCCTCAAGTGCCCAGCACCAAGGCAGCCAAAACATAGCCCCTTGTTCTTTAGAAATTCAAGTTTTTCCTTTTGACCTTTTCTTTTAAACTGCAGACACTCGACAAGCAGATGATCCTCTAAACAGAAAACACAAGTATTTTCATTTTCTGCTGCACCTCTGTCCTGTGCAAGCAGAGGTGAAACTGCGGTACCAAAACAAGTCCCTCTGGCAGTGTTGGGCTGGGACCTGGTCCTACTCACAACTCTAGTCCCACCAGACCCAGAAGATGATTCCTGAATACTGCCAAATAAAGGATCAGACAAAATCTTAACATGTTTCTCCAGGAATCCAACAAGATCTTTAAATGTGGCCCGTTGGTTTGTTGAGTCCATTGTATCATATGCAACACTTCTCCAGCGCTCTCTGAGTTTATATGGTAATTTGGCCAAAACTGCTCTCATATTTGTCGGAACATCCAGGTCCTTTAAATAGTCCAAGTCCATCATAACGTTACAGCATGCACGTAGAAAAAGTGCATAGGACTGCAGAGCATCCACATCCTCTGACTTTATAGTTGGCCAACAGAAGATCTTCTCCATATATGCACAGGCAATTCTGATCTCATCTCCAAAATGCTCCTGTAATAATTGTTTAGCACGTTCAAAGCCGCTCTCTGGTTCCATATGTAAGCAGCTACGCACAAGTTCTTTCGGGAGCCCAGAGGTGAATTGCTCTAAATAATACAAACAGTCCCCTTTTGTGGCCCTTGCCTCTACGCCATGTTTAAATGCTCTGCAGAAAGAAAGATACTGTAAAGGGTCACCATCAAAAATTGGCACATCTCTAGCTGGTAAAGACAGTAGCAATTGCTGCCTCACCAGAGAGGCAGTGATTTCATTTTGCCTCTCAAGTAAACTGCAAATATCTTGACTGTTTTGACTAGAGGGCATCATTTTAGCTTTAGTTTGTGCCAGCCGACTCTCAGGTACAATTGTAGGGAGCGTACTAAAGCTTTGGCGCAAAACAGGAGGAGACCAATTTATTTTTTCATGAAGCTCATTTCTTATTGGTTGGAATTCTTCAGCGTTTGGGTCAAGATCTTTGGTTACTTTCTTAACTTGTTGACTTTCAAAGTAACAGTTCATGACATTAGCAGATACTCTGGACCCATCTTCATAAGCTTCAAAGACTGCTATTTTGGCAGCAGTGGCAGCTAATTTGGCATACATTTCCAATTGCTCTTTTTTCCTTTTTAACTGCAGTTCTTGCTCTTCTATTGTATGTTTTTCCTTTAAAATCCTTGCTTCTTCAAGCAGCGCAGCTCTCTCAGCTTCTGCCTGAATTCTTGCAGAAGACGCTGTACTGCAGTGACTACATGTGCTCTTATTGCTGGACCGGTTACTCACATTAGATGCACTGTCGTCAGCATCAATTTCATCAAGGTTTACAATATTTTTATCATCAGAAACTACTAAATCGGACCCCGCTAAAACTGCTTTGACATCAGAAATGACCATATCATTGAACAACATTTTAGCTTTAAACCATATGTCATGTTTCTCCTTTTCAATATCAGGCAACATTTCCATCAATGCATTCTGAACAGATGTTACATCTTCACATAAAACCAAAAATGTGTCAAAAACACTCTTCATCTCTGAAGGTTGGCTGTTCTTTTCAATAAGCTCTTGTATGCATTTTCTCAAATTGGCCGCCTGATTTAACTTAGATTTTCTGTTGTTTTGTAACCTTTCAAGCTTCTCTGAATATGCTTTGGCAGTCAATTTGATGGCCCTTTTTTCCTTAGGTCGAACAGTCTGCTCCTGTGCACCTTCGGCATGCATAGTGTTCCTTTGCACTGGTTGCATTATGTCTTTGTCTTCTTCATGCTCATTCATAGTTGCCATAGTTCTATGAGAAACTTTGCTCCGCTGTATACAAAGTCAGTGAGGGGCAAGTAGGGCAACAATGGCCTACCTCCCAGACGCTGAGCTTTCCTGGCTTGAACCACAGTAGAGCAAGATCCTTCGTTCTCTCTGCAACCACCAAACAGCCGGCCACACCCGTGTGCCTCCCTCCAGCAGCAGGATGATTGAAGACAGGCACCAGGTAACTCCTCTGCTCCTCTAAATCCAATGACCCACAGAAGGTACATGCGGCAGCCACTTAGAATGTCCAAAGCGAGTTTGATGACTTATGTTCCGGCTAATTTCCACATAGACCGATGAGGGCAGCAAATCCAGGTAAAGTAAGTGACGCGCTGACTGTGCACTTCCATACAAATCCGAAGAGTCCAATGTACAAAAATACAGCTGCTTTATTAGGTTCAAAATAGTGTCAAGTTTCAATAATTCATTATAAAATCCAAATCATTACTTCCATAAACAAGGGCTAAAAACACACACAGTGAAGCGGTCAACAAACTGTGTGCTCTTCTGGATTGCCAACACCTGTGTGACTAAGGTGTGGCTCCCCATATGTAGAGCATCACCACAGCACCTCCTAGTGGTGACACATGGCTCCAACAGGTGCCCCCAGTCACCCTGCGAAATAATTGTGTTTTACAGCTTGTATCTTTTCTTTTTGGTCATGACTCATGTCTCATGACCCACATCTCATGACAATAGGTCCTGGTCAGATCAGGAGGTTATTGCATAAAATTATTATTATTTCACTACATTAATGACGGCTTATTCTGTAAGACAATACTTTCACACTGCAGGATTGTAGGTTATTCTGCCCATCATCAATGTGTCTTCGTAGTTGAATGTGATGAGACTCCTTCTCTCTCTCTCTCTCTCTCTCTCTCTCTCCCTCCCTCGCTCTCTCTCCCTCCCTCGCTCTCTCTCTCTCTCTCTCTCCCTCCCTCGCTCTCTCTCTCTCTAGAAAACCAGCAATAGCGCCCTCTGCTGACCTTAGGGTGAAACTGGCCCAGGCGTTTACGTCATCGATGAGCGACAGTATTTTGTTTAGCTGCTGCAATGTGCTGAAACTGTCTTGATCACAGGTCTAATTCTTTACTATCAAACGCGTGTGTAACTCGCTCAATGTTACATTACAATCGAGTATAATAGCGTTTCCTAAAACGTACAAATCGTGTACAATTTAAATATTTCCTGGTGACATGTTTTGGTTGTACCTGATGTGACATTATGCCCAAAGTCTTTGACATAACTTTCCCAGCTGAAAGTAAAACTCTGCCTGAAGGATTTTGGTCAGCTGTGGATGTGTGGATAAAGAAACCTCATGTTATCAACAAGCGCTTGTGTGGCGTTAAGGAGACAGAAAGTCGAAATGTGGACAGAGAAGCTTTGGGCTTGTTTGCAAATGGACTTTCAGATAAAGCACTTGACTTCGTAAGCAGTGGACACACGGATACGCACGAAAATGGCAAAGAGTGGAGCTACAATGTCAGGACTTTCATTCCTAAAGTTAACTGCTATGGATCAAAGCTACACAAAGAGGCCATACTCAAATGCAAAGGTAAGCCAATGGCAAAAAAAATACATATATAGATGTTGTATATATTTGTTTCTATTTGTCCTCCTTCCTAGACCCTCCACAAGTGACATTTCTTCCATTTGAGGAGGATGAAGATGGGCGTGTGTCTTATAAAGAGAGCAACATTCATCAATTCAGACTCACTTTTCAGGATAGTGAGACATGGTGGGTTCAAAATGCATTGATGTCAACAAATAATGCATCACCTGTTCTGTGCAACAGCCATAGTCTAATAATGTGTGCAGGTTCTTGGAGTTCCATGGTTTGTCCACAGATGAGTGGTTTTCTGATGGCGTTGCCTACCCAAAGCTGCACTGGCTGAGGTCCGATCTGCTGCCCAAACTCGTGCGATGGGCCACTGAATGTACAACCAGCGAGTTCAAAAGCACCCTGTCTCTGCTGCCTCTGGAAAAGTACAGCGTCAAGTACCAGCAGCTTAAAGACAAGTATAAGGCCTTGGTTAAGGTGGGCACATTGTTATTATTAAAGGAGCGCATGCATTTTAAATTGTTAGGTGTGGTCCAAATGAGATGACTTTGTAATATTATGTTCAAGATCGATCAAAAAGTTCTATAATTAGATACACTGCACACAAAAGTCTGCTTTTACAATATTCCAAAGGACTAAACAAAATGTGGTCGATGAGTAGAAAAAAATCAGGCATTATGGTCCTTGGTTTTAGTGTGTGTGTTTTGTAATATGCTTTGGTCCTTTCTTGCAGGTTTGGCCAGAAGTGACAGACCCGGAGAAGTTTGTTTATGAAGATGTTGCTATTGCTACGTATCTTTTGGTGCGTAAATGCTTCATACAATTATGATTTCTTAACTTTCTTAAGTTAAATGGTGGGGCAAATATCTTATTTCTAACTTTGATATAGTTACGGTATTTTGTTATACATTACAGTATAACGCTTTTGCTTTTTATTTCTATCTCATTAACTGCAATGTAATAACAGAATTGTAACATTTTGTTGTTGCATGTTACTATACGGCAGTGCTTAATTTGTAAATTAGTATTTTCAGGAACACTTTTGGTCTGATGTGATGGATTGGGGGAACAGGCCAAAACATTTGCTGAAACACTCTCATTAGACACCATTATATCAGACAATTTCTTTGCCGGATCCTCCTAAATGTTTCCCGGATCCTTTACCCTGAAAATCTTTTTATTGGGGGAATGCGTTCCCCCAAACGGTGGATCAAATTAATCACTGCTATACGGCAAAGTGCTCCAAGGTTTTCGACGGGGCTTTAAAAAGCATTTAAAGTGGAACGGGCCTCTCTCTTTGGAGTTTGCGTGTTCTCTCTAGGTTTCCTTCGGGTGTTGGCCTTTACAGTTAAATAAAAGTGCAATGCAATACTATTCCCATCCTATTACCATGCTATCACTGTGCTCTGTAATAGTACAGTAAAGTGTCTTCCCCTTTGTTGCTATTTTGTTATATTTATAGTCAATTAACAGCAACCACAGATCATCGATTTCCTCATGTTTTGTGCATCTTCATTTAGGTAAAAGTAGGTCAAGGGGCTGAACAAGCTTGATCAATCAGTTCGAGTGTGTTAAATGTCTTGAATCCTGCAAATCGATTTGTCCGTGTCGTGTCATGGTCCCAGGTGTCACAGTGTAGGCGTGAACAGAACAAATGAGGGTTTACTGTGTTTTGCAGGTGCTGTGGTCCGAAGAGAGGAGAGAGAAAGACCTCAGCGACCCCCAGTCCTTTGTGGACCTTGGCTGCGGAAATGGTCTCCTGGTGCACATATTGATCAATGAAGGGGTGAGCTGCAGAAGCACAATATTTGACCAGCAAAACATCAACCAGACTCTGCAGCACTTTCTGAAATGCAACATATTCTTATCATTACAGCATGCATCATAGAACATCTTTACTTTTGTTATAAAAAACGATTCCGACACTTAATTTTAAGTCGATTATACATTGTCTGTTATGCTGTCTTGTATTGCAGCACCCGGGAAAGGGCATCGATGTTCGGAGGAGAAAGATCTGGGACATGTACGGCCCCCAGACTGTGCTAGAGGTGAGCGAGGGTAGGACAAAGGAGCCATTTCAACCACACTTAGGTTTTTAATTAGCGTTATTACCTCTTCACGTAACAAGGGGAATCCTCTTTGTGTCAGCCCACTCACTGCCACTACTTTCTTACACCAGAATATGAGGGGATGGGTTTTTTTATTCATCAAAATTTTACATATATTAGAGAATTGGTCGCTATTAGAGACAGTGCTACAGCCACAGTCCCTTTCGCTGCAAAGTTAGCATGTTCTTCTCCCCGTGTCTGCATAGGTTTCCTCCAGGGGCTCCAGTTTCCCCCACTTAAAACATGTACAATTGGGTCCCACCTGGATGCCAAGGAGACTCTGAATCTCAATGAGGATTTGGTTTACTATGAGCTTAAATACACTGCCCAGCCCCAAAAGAAAATTCAATTAGCTTCAGTGATGTCAAAAGGTTCTGTGTCGCATTCATTTTTCACCAAGATCTCGTATGGATGATGGGAGAGTGTGACCGCTGCGCAAAGCCTTCTCTAGCACATCCCAGTGATTCTGATCTTGGCCTCTGTGGTGTCCAATCCATGTGTGAAAATGATGTTGCATACTCCCTGAACCACTCTTTTACAATGTGAGCCCGATGAATCCTGGCATTTTCATTTTGGGATATGCCTGTGCCATTGATGGAACAACCTGGTCATTTTGGATGTTCAGGTCGTCGGCTGATCTCATTCTTTAGGCTCATAGTGTTGCTGAACCTAGACCTGCCCAAGTGCAGCAGCCCCAGATCATAACAAGTTAAGTCCAGGTGGTCATGTTTTTTTGTAATTCAGCTAGTCACAAGTTTGACACAATGATACACTATTACAACTGTTCAAATTGTGAATACTTTATGTCATATTCAGTTGTTGATCAATAATGGCTGATCTAGTTCAAGTTTGTGTGTGAGGCAGTGAATAGCAATAGAAACACCTTAAAAAAAAAAAAAAAAAAAGCGATCGAGTGATGCTAAATTTAGCCTAATTCATGTAAACACACAATTAGAGAAAACCACAGTTGGAGCGGCTCTTTCCTGTCTGCCTCTTGGCCAGAGCGGGGCATTTCACAACAAGCTGCTGACTGCTTCCATTTCACATCATCTATTATTGACTGATCACTGTGAGAGCGGATGTGGCTGGGCAATCTCTCTGAACCACTAAGTCCAAAACCTTTACACAGAGCTGGATGATTGGAGGAGAAAACACTTGTTATGTGTGATTGGGGTGGTTTGTCTTTGGACAGGCTTTACTCCGAAGTCTGCAACCAGTTAAAAGGGGGAAAAAAATCTACCAAAGTTTGTGATCAGACATTTAGATCAACACATTTGACAAATTCATTATCATTATAGCATTCAATTTACCATGTGATATTCCCTATATGCTTGTCTCTTTTTAAATTCCCTGTTTAGCCTCTCACTACAGTATCCAATGCTGTTCGAAAATTGATTTAGATTCAAATCAAGCCCCTTTGCATCTTCCCCCCCATTCCCCCCCGCTCTCAGGATCTTGCATATTATTTCTATCTTTTTTTTTAATGCTATTTCAGGAAAAGGCAATTACTCCCAGTGAGTCCTTCTTATTCCCCGACGCGGACTGGCTGATTGGGAACCACTCGGACGAGCTCACACCATGGATCCCCGTCATCGCTGCCAGGCCGGTCATCAAGACACACAATCTCTCTCAGAACCTCAAGTGCCAGCTGCTCTTTTCTCGCTGGAATTACATTATGAGCTTGGGGAGCATGTGTGAAAAGATGCCCGCTGCTCGTGTGTCGTTTGAATTGCTGTGTGTGTGTAATTCAGGCGTTGAGCAGCTGGTGGCAACGTTGAGCCGAACTCCCCCTTCCTTCTGCGTTTATGCTTTTATGTAATAGAGAATAGTGGGTTTCAAATTCTGCTTTTGGGGGAAGTTTTTTGCAGTTTTGCCTCGAGAGCTAGTTTTACTCCTCTTTTAGTTCTGGTCCTGAATCAAAACTTATTTATCTTTTAGTTTTGCCTTGTTCAGCCTGTGTTTTGTCCTGCCTTGACCTTTATCTGTAACATCATGTTTATAGTATGACAGATCATGACATATTTAAATACATATATCAAGATTTAGCAAAAGAGTTCTTGTGTTTTCTGTGCAAAGAAGTTGTTGCTGGATTGATGTTTCTTCTTTTTTCTTCCTGAACATGATATACAAGCAATAAGATGCTTTAAAGCAACAGTAAAAGGTCATAATAAGAGCCTTTCCATGACTTAATGCTCACTAAAATGACTCCCATTCCAGGTCGTCTTACTGCTGCCGCTTCTTCGTCCTCCCTTGTTGTTTCTTCGACTTTTATGGAAAATACCAGAGGCGCCAGTGCAAGAAGTCGCAGTACAAGGAGTATATCGACTTCGTCTGCGAGGTCAGCCAAGTGAGCGGCTTCAGCACGGAGGAGGACTGTCTGAGAATACCCTCCACCAAACGGGTAACGGTTCCACAGCCCTCCCCCCTCCCCGTCCCTGCAGCATCTGGCCACGGCTAATTTAACACACTTTCGGCTCACTGTTGGTTTTAGAAACGCATAAAGCAGCCGCTCTCCTGAACATGCGTTACGTAATGATAAGTTGCTGATGTTTTTATGGCAGACATAATCGTGTATTTGAAAACTCGAGGCAGAGCACAAGGATTTGTTTTATTAACGGCCCAGTTTAGTTTATTTCTTTTCAAAACCGTTAAAAACACCCCCATTGTATCTTTGACTGCGTATTAAAACAGATGGTCATAATATTATCATCACAGACGGGGATGTGATGTGGTCTGTCTGTTATATGTGCTGCACAATTTGAGATAGATTGATCCCTTGACTATTGCGATAATGATATTATTGCTTTTGCATATCTTTAACCTCTTAGAGCAAATTTTCTCCAGTTCGCCTTTACCCAAATCTTAAAGCTTCTGGACTGGAGCTTGCAGTCTATAGGCCAGAGTAATGCCTGATTTGAAAGCTTAGACCTACAAAACTGATCCAAGATTTCTCCTCGTGTTGTTGTCACTTTTTCGTTGTGTTTTTGACTCTTTTGTTTCTTTTTTTCACGTTTTTGTCGCATTTTCTTCCTTGTTTACGTCTCACTTTGTCGCTGTTTTCAAGGAGCTTTTAGATTTGGGGAACGCTGAATGGCAGAAAATGTGCTCAGTTCAGGTGGGGGTTAAAAGGTTAAGTCAGATGGAAGACTTTATTAAAGGGATGTTTCATGATTTTTGACATAGGGCCTCATTTCCTAGTTATCCAGAGTGTTTCTGGAGATGTCTGTAGTTTTTTAGTTCTTGCAGTCCGTATATTTGAAAAGTTTAGTGGTGCTAGGCTAATGCTAGGCTAATGCATGTCTATGGTAACAAGTAGCCTGCATTAAAAACCTCTTCAAAATTATGGGGTCGTCCTCCAAACGTTGCTATATCTGATTTGTAGAAAGCTCCTTTGTGAATTCCACGTGTAGTAATGCCGGCCGCAGGTAAACAAACTACTGTAGATCCGGTAACCGAGCAGATCACTCCGCCGATCACGCCAGGAAGCTGATGCTGCTCAAATAAAAGTTATTTTAAATGCAAAATGGTTATATTTCAAAAATTATGCAGTCAACACAGACATTTATATCTGTAGTCTGGTGTTATAGGTAATTTGCCTCAGGTGCACTGTGCTTGGGTCAGACTGTTTTTAATGCAGGCTACTAGTTACCATAGACATGCACTAGCCTAGCACCACTAAATATTTCAAATATAAGGACAGCATAAATAAAAACTAACAAAAAATCTCCAGAAATCAACAACACTCTGGATAACTAGGAAAGGAGGCTCTATGTCAGAAATCCTGAAAAATCCCTTTAAAGTTGGGAAGCATTCGTGTAATATGGATATTGCAATATATAGTATTTAAATTGTAAAAGTTCAAAGCAAAAAAATCATCTACAAATGAATACAGTTTTCTTAAAATAAGTAAATTTGTCCTTGGTTTGAACAACTAATTTAAAGAAAGATCTGTTTTTTTAGACTTAAATAAGAAAAGATTTTTTTTTCTTAATTGAAGTGTAAATAACCTCATGGACAGATTTCTTGAAATTAGTCAAATCCAGGACAAATTACCTTATTTCAAGAAAAGTATATTTATTTCTAGATTACTTTGTGCAGTGTGATCTGATGGAGCGGAGGGGTTGGTGTCGCCGAATGTACGTCAGGAAACGAAGCCTCTATTAGCGACACTTTCCATTGATCGTATGGCCTTGTTAATCACCCTGGCTGAATGCAAAATAGACAGAGCTCGGATAAAACTAAACGTACGTCTGGTTTCTCTGACGAGCCCAGCTGTGCTTCACTGCCTTTTCCCACCTGAGCCTCATTTGGACGCGAGCGGAAGTAAATCAAGTCTTTATGGCTCCCCAAAGGATGTTTGCTTTGATGCAGCCGTTAAAACGCTTCAGTAAATGCACATGGGTGGGTAACGAGAGCTCGCAGGTGTTTGAAGGGATTTTAATGCATGTGATTATTTATTGCTCATAAAAACATTTTGCGGCTCAGTTTTATTCGAGATGTGATTGTGACTTGGGTTTATTTATGCTTATCTGTAATAGCTCCAGTGCTCACTGTACGCTGAAGTCTGAAATGCTGTTCTACAGGTGTGCCTTGTGGGGAAGTCAAGAAACTACAGCGAGCCAGACGCGGCTGAAGCAGAGCGACGGAGGGCTCGATACATTCAGAGCCGACAGAACGCCCCTGGGGTCACAGTTCACAGGTCGGACATCGGGAGTGACGAACACCGCTGCCATGGCAACACTTCCTGCGGGATCCAGGGCAGCCAATGGGGAGCTGGGTTTCAGCCCCGAGAAAAGGTTGAGATTGTAAGGAACTGCGCGTCTCTCCCGCGGGACCTGGTGGAGGGCGTCGTTCTGCGGGTCGCCCACGCGCTTCTGGGGATGACAGCGGGCGATGGAGGAGGCCCGGGCGGGGACTGGAACAGAGGAGGTAAAAGCATAAACAAAAGTGTCCACACATGGGTGACTGCTAATTAAAGCCAGACAGGCAGGGAAGCGTTATTAATCCAGCCACTTTATTTTTGGCCAATTCAATTATCACTTGGCATAGATTTACCTGGGGAATTCTTATTTTTTGGGATTCAAGACTATTTTGGTTTCAATTCTGACTTTCTTTCAGCACTTATTAACTTCTATGTCCATAAAACATACCGTATCATTGTGATCCCTTTGTAATTTCAAATGTCTGTCTAGTTTTACCTGTGCCCTCAATCACATATTATAGAGCCCAGATGGTGCTCATCTATGGGGCCAAAACGGAGGTGAAGTTAGAAGCGACCAAGCTCTTCCACGTTTTCCCGTTACGTGAGCATTTACACAAATCAAGTATAGTTACGCAAAATTAGACATGTTGATTTTCTAAGCGGATAAAAAGGGGAACTATATTGCAAGGCGTAGTAATATCTTAGGAGCACTTCGACGTTGCTGCGCGGACGTCTAACTTCACCTCCGTTTGGCCCTGTAGAGGAGAGGGGGAGAGGCTAAAAGCTAACGGCATCTGGGCTCTATTTATGAGAAAGACCAGACAGGTACGCATCAACTCGTCTAAGCTCAGGTAAGAACATATCTCAGTATGTTAAAATGGAGGCCTGTTCCTTTAAGCTTTCAGTCAACCAGGAGTGCTCCATTGCAGCAATGGCTGTTGAAGAAAAGAAAAATATATAAATAGTCAAACTAATTGAAGATGTTTTTCTTCTAATCCAAGAAGCTTCTTCAGGTCTGAGGTCACCTGTTTTTTTATTGGGATTCATACCCTCATGTCATTAGTTGGACATGTCTTAAAGGAATAGGCCACCGTTTTTACATACTAAGATATGTTCTTACCTCACTTTAGACGTGTTAATATATCCCCGTCTGGTCTTTGTCCGTGCGCTCTGCCAGGCAAACGGAGCACATACGCAGCCTCTCCCACATGTCACATAGCTCCAAAAAAGCTCACGATAGAAGCTACCAAGCTCTTCCACGTGTTCCCTATTTAAATAAAGTTACGTGAAGTGTTTTCATGCGAAGTATATTTACCCAGAAATGTAGCATGTCGATTTTATAAGCAAATAAAAAGGGGGACTATATTGTGAGGCGTAATGATACGAGGAGTAAAACGTCCGCGCAGTAACTCCTAAAGGTTATTGACGGAAGTGAGCGGGGGAAGTCTTTAGGAGTTACTACGCGGACGCTGTGCTCCTCGTATCATTACGCCTCACAATATAGTCCCCCTTTTTATTTGCTTATAAAATCGACATGCTACATTTCTGGGTAAATATACTTCGCATGAAAACACTTCACGTAACTTTATTTAAATAGGGAACACGTGGAAGACCTTGGTAGCTTCTATCGTGAGCTTTTTCGGAGCTATGTGACATGTGGGAGAGGCTGCCTCCGTTTGCGTGACAGAGCGCACTGACAAAGACCAGACGGGGATATATTAACACGTCTAAAGTGAGGTAAGAACATATCTTAGTATGTAAAAACGGTGGCGTATTCCTTTAAGATCCACCCTAGGGATCGCACGTTATAAACTGAACTTTATAACCAAAATACGTTTTTTATTAATTAATTATTAATTTTGCCCCTCTTGGAACCGCCACCTTAACGTGGTGGAGGGGTTTGAGCACCCGAATGATCCTGGAGCTCTGTTGTCGGGGGCTTCGTGCCCCTGGTAGTGTCTCCCATGGCAAACAGGTCCTAGGTGACGGGGCAGACAAAGAGCGGTTCAGAAGCCCCTTATGAGAGACCAACAGGCCGGTTAGAACTATGAGGCCGTCCCTCTGTGGACCCACCACCTGTAGGAGGAGCCATAAGGGGCTGGTGTAATGTGATTTGGGCAGCTCGGACGGCTGCCCCCACGACCCGGCAACGGACAAGTGGAAGAAGATGGATGGATTATTAATTTTGGATACAAGTCAACAACACAGGCAAAACAAAATTTTAAGAACAATGCCAATTTTTGTAGTTAACATCCATTGAGTTAACTTGAGATAAACTGAGAATTTGATCAGAGATAAACGTCTTAAATTTCAAACAACCCAATTCAGATAACACATTTATTTTAAACTGTTGCTACACTTTTTAGCAAAAGAACTGAGGATGTGCCCTAATAATATCTTTATCACAGAAACCCAACACTTCTCAAATAAGAGCGATGAATCACTGCCTTAAATATCTCCCGCAGCTATTGGTGGCACTGTCAGGCTTTTGTCTTCTCCTCCTCTCTTCCCGCCCCCCTGCATCAGTCAATCAGTGCGCCCTCCCGCCACACAAACGCTGCCACTTTGAACCCTGCGCCTGCCACTTCCTGTGTGCCACCCGGAGCAGTCCACACATCCCCCTGTCTGCGCTCCCACGCCTCACCTTTTGTCAGAGCGTGATCCCCCCCCCCCCTTCGCCTGGCACAATGTGAAGAGATAAGGAGCAGAAGAGCGCTACTATGATTAAAACAGACCCCTCTCTGGTGTCACTGCTCAAATTAGGAGTAGTGTGACAAAGAGAGAGAGCGGGGAATAAAAAAGACTGTAACTTAGTATAGAGATGACAGGATGAATAATGCACCACCGCTATGATTTATGCATGAGTGTGCGCTTGTACGGAGGTATTCCTGGCAGTTATGTGTGTATCAGAACAAAGGGTAAGTTCAGGCTAGATCTAGGAGGGCTTCAGATCCACCAAAGGGCCCTGAGATTTCCCGTCTTTCCATCTCACGCTCTTCATCAAAACATCCAAGGTAGCGTTTGTTTTATATTTGGAAGATTCTGGAAAGTTCTTTTGCAGATGACGCTTGGAAACGCCGCTCAGACGTTTCCCATAATTATACCCCATTTTTTTAAGAACAAAATCCTTCCAATTGACAGCAGCAGTGTGAACAGTTTCCATTGATAGCCGTCTTATTTTCGGTGCTTATAAAGTTAAAATGGCACTCATTTTCATTTCAAAGAGCAGCACATGCGAGGCTTGCCTACAGTAGCCGTGTTACTTATGCATGCTCCCTTCAGCGTCGGTGCAGTTACGTAACAGCCGAGAGGATCCCGGCTGCTGTATGGGGAACATTGACATGACATGCACGACACAGAAAGCTGAACTAATGAACTAGACATTTTGGGGTGAGTCACTCGTGTGTTTTGGTGGAGTTTTTTTTCAGGCACAACATAGACAACGTAATGGGTTCACAGAGCCTCAAGCTTAGAAAGGCCAAAATCAAAAAGTGGGGGTTGTGGTTTAAAGACATGAACTCACGAAATGTCAATTCTCGATAGGATTATATAACACATGGGCCTCTGCATCCAGTTCTTAAGTGACAGTGCATTGTGTTGCATCTCCCATAGTCACACCGTTAAACCACTCAGAAGCACTTGTACACACGATTACACCTCATTCATAATGCAGCGGGGCTCAAACTATTCCGTTACAGTGCGCTTTCCAGTGACCCATTGCTGCCAGACTTTTGCTCATTAGGTAACTTTAAAAACAAGAATCACTCCATGGACTGTGCAACATAGTGTGAGCGCCAGTTTTTGTCCAGTAATTCCAGAAATATTGACCAGAAGCCACGTCCTGAATGTTGAAATCTGTGTATGTTTTTTGCCTCTTCTTTCTGTAACTGACCGCAGTGACATTTCACACAGCGCACCCTGAACCTAAAGTGCAACTGCTGGATGTATACGAAGCCGAGGCATTAATAACGGCCTGTGCGGGCGCTCTGTCAATACCCACCGGCTCCCATTAATCCCCATTACCTTCGTCGACAGTAAAGGCCAGCTCTAAACGTTGTATTGATATTATATTAGGGCTTGGATCACCCTGGCGTCGGACGGCAGACTGCCCACTTTCACACTGCTTTTGGCGTCGCAAGTGTCTGTAAGTGTGGGAGTGCGCTGCAAACTTGGAGGGCTATGTAAGCAATTTGTCCTGCTATATTTAGGAACTGTTTTTATGACAATATGTTTTGGACACACTGCAGTTAGAAGACCACAGCATTAATGGTAAAGTCCACATTAAGTTATAATAAACCAAAAGCTTTTATTTCTTTAGTAATTCTTGATAATTCCTTAATTTTGAAACCAATTTATTATGACTTTCAGGCTCAAACTTTCTATCAAGCAGTTCAGCAATTAAGCCCTTTTCTCCCCATGTGCCTTCAGCCCCTGCTGACCACGACACACTGATCTCACTCCTTATGAGCTAAGTTTCTGTCCAAGCCTTCACAACTTGGTATTGTATGTCAACTTCAATCCTCCAGTTCTTTTAATCTTGCCCATTTTTCCGAGTCTGACTCGCCGCATCAGTCTCCAACTGATCCACAGAGATCAGATTCCCCTTCAGTCGGTGCATTCTGTCCAGACCAAACCCAAAGGAGGAGCGGGCTGTGGACAAGCAGCTAATCTAGCGTCTGAATTTCTTCTACCAAAATGTATAAAATGGCGGCTGCAACGGATTCCTTTGCTTCTGTTTTTCAAACTGACTTTTTAGTATGATTTTTTTTTAAATTCTTGCTACTGGATTTTTGTAAAGTACAGCCTTTTTTTGTTTTTTTGCGCATGAATTAACTGATGAGAATTAGAAATCCTTCTGTTATGCAGCCATGTCCAATATGTCCGTGCAGACATGAGGGAGGCTGTCAGTCAAACAAACCAAAGGTCAGCCATGATTGAATTCTCATATTGAGGGAGAAAGGCCAAGAAAGATCATGTGTGCTCTGAATACATTACTTTCCCCATAACATAGTACGGCCATTTTTATCCCCGTCTCGCTGTGTGTTGTCTAAAATTACTGCCTACCCCATGGGGAGCAGGGACGACAGTGACTCAGTCTCAGAAGACAGCGATGGCGCAGGCTGGCTGCTCTGACAGTTTGCTTTAATTGAGAACAGTTCACAACCTCCTGACTAACACTGTGAATCTGTGACTTGAAATCTCTCCATGACGGAAATACTCTTAACGCACAGCTGCTTCAGGAAGTATTCATAGCACTCTATTTATTGCTCTGTTATCCCTGGTAAATTGAAGTCTGATATAGAAAAAGTTCAAATGGTTGTTTCCTGTTCTAAAAGTTTAAACAATGTACAATCAGGCTTATTTAGAGGGTGCATCTAAAAGTTTGATATGATTTTAGTATATGGCTACTGCATAATATAATACAATGTTATAATATTGTAGCTGAACAAAACCTTGTATCATTGTCAAAGCAGACAAAAAGATGTCCCGCGCGATGTGTTAATATCCTGATGAATTTTGCATTGATTGACCCTCTCGCGGCCCCTCGTGCCCGCGGTGTCTGCACTTATCTCTCATCGTCTGGACTTTCTCTCGCCAGGCAGCCTTTCCGTGAGCGAAGTGGTCAGTCTATTGAAGCAGGAAACCCTGCAGAGCCTCAAAAAGGAGTGTGGAGGGCTACAGACGCTGCTGAAGAACAACCACCAAGTCTTCAGAGGTGATAGTTATTACACTTTGGAGATTTATCATGTTTGAGATTTTTTGTGTGTGTGAAGTTCTTCGGTTGTTCCTTGATACATTAAGTGGTTCAACAACTCTCAAAATGTTAGTATAAGCTCCACATAAGCGTATGAAAGTTTCTACAAAGGAAAATGTGAGTTAATGGAAGACCAAGTGTGTATTAAAAACATGTGGGAAAACTGGACTTAGCAATATTAGATTGCATCCCAATATTCCACAGCTTTCACAGCTAGTGCACATTGCATACTTGCCACTCACTTAGCTGCTGTTGATGTGATGAAATGCTAACCGCCATGCTGTTGCTAAGTTATGACATCACACGCATAACCTCTGTAATGAAACAAAGCAGTTGTTGGATAATAACTTCCAACATATTAAAACTTCACTCTGGATGTAAATGGTATAATACTTGATCAGAGGAGACTTCTGTGTTTATAACTAAGTCTTTTAGCCTTGAAGCTAAAATGCTAATAAATGTTAAAATAGTGCCATCATCTGAACAAATTTTCTTGAAACACGCTCTTATTTATGTTTTTTCTGTTTTCTTATGGGGACAGGAAGTAGTCTTTATCCTACACTGGCCAACAGGAAGTTAGCCAAAGTAATTCTGTGCACTGAGCCCCGTAGTAAAGTAGTGCTCAGTAAATAAACTCTTTATTTGAAAACCTAATGGGTTTAAGTGCAAGACACTTTTGCATCATGAACTATTTTTGGCACGTAATATATTGAATGAGCTCATTTTAAGAGCAGTGAACATCATTAAAGCTGCCAACACAACTCTATAAACTATAAAAAGCTTTTGTTTGAAGATTTCAGAGGAAAAGTGCTGTGCAAGTGGACAAATGTATGTGATTTTTCTTTCAGTGGAAGGGGGTAGAGTGTTCATACGTGACGGGCGCGACATGAAGCCCTCACGAGATATGAAGAGGAGGCCCGTTGCCCCTGGAGCCGTGAAAACTCGCCTGTGCTGGTTCCACACGCATCACCCTCAAGGCTGCCCCTTGAAGGTCGAACAATGTGCCTTTGCCCATGGAGCCGACGACCTCCGACCTTCCACCAGACCTCTGAAGAAACTAAAGGACTGTTGACGTAACGCTTTTTTGTTGTCGACAGTCTTTAAAAGCAAACCGGGGCGAAGGCGGCACACTGTAGGCGGGTGGCCGACCTCTCACCGGTGTTTTGAGGTTCACTGTGGAGGCAGTGGGTGAAACCGTTTGAACAAAGTAAATGTTAAGGCCATGAATTATTTGTTGCCGTGAGTGGAGGGTAGAGCTGTGTATCCTGCCCTCTGGACTGAGGCGAGTGCCACCGCTGGGCTGCTCTCAAACCGTCTGTCGCCGTCACCCTGTGTTTCAAATGTCAGATGCTCCGGGCCGACAGAGGGGCACCATGGGAGATTTGTTTGTTATCAAGAGGGAAATATCCACTGTTGATGCAATAAAGGAGACGTCTTTCTGCTTTGAATCACAATAGAGTCTCATGAATACAGGGAGAACTGCTCCGTCCCTGGTCTAAATATCAAAGGGAATCTGAGGGGGAAAAATGGAGTGGACTGATGTAAATATAAAGATCTTTTCAATAACTCCGCAAATGTCACAATGGGGTTATTTGTGACTTTTTAAATTTTATTTTGTGTATTACATTGCAGTTTCAGTACATTGTAAACTCCTTTTCGCAGCTTGATTTTCCTTCAACAGATATCATAAACACCGTCATGTAATGGTGATGTTTTGTTTTATTTACTTCATATTTAGTCTTTCTTAGTGTCTCTCTTCTGCTCTCAAATTGCCTGCCCAGTCCGGACTGATGAGCATTTTCGTCAGTGCCTATGTTTTTTGAAATAAATATTGGAAAGGAAATGCGTTCTCTGCTGTTGCTAAATATAACTGTGTTTTACAACATCATCAAACCCAAGCTTATTTTCTTAACAAGGCATGCATGATTTTGATTATTCTACAAAAAACACTGAGGCTATGGGGTATGAAGTCACTGTAAATGCCAGAACATCACTTTTAAATCCAGAAAATGGTCAGGAACTGCCCAAAAACATTGGTGTTGTAATCACTGGCCAGACGCCCATCCAAACACTGCCCTGTCTATTTATTCGGGTTTAGTTCAGTGACTCTAGTAGTGACTATTATTAATTCTGTAGCGAGAAGACATTTAGTGTAACTGAATTTGACCGGCGCTGGGTTGAAGATGTTCACCTGAGGTAACGTGCCGACATTAAAAATCCATATTGTAGTTGAAAGAGATGTCCTCAAGCGAGTTGCATATTAGTTGGATGTTCCCATAAGCCCCTGGAGCGGAGCCAGGGAGTCTAGAATATTGATGACAATGTGCAGAGGTGGATAGTAATGAGCTCAATTTCCTTTAAGAATTGTGCATCTCTGAGTAATCTTATGGCACAGTATTAAATTGGCAGTGACACTGGCTCGGCAGTAAGAGGGTCCCAGGATCCCAGTGTGGAGTTCTCATGTTCTCTATGTGTTTGGATTTTTCAGTTTCCACATTATTGCTTAATTTCTGTCACTACTGAAACACGGTTACTCAATACTAAAGTAACATTCTCGTCATTATTATTTAAACCACTGGAGATACAGTATGTGAAAGACTGAAAAAAGAGCACCCATTTGGACAGTGTTGTCATGGTGACCACACCACTGTGAAGATGCCCTCGTGTCCCCGTGGACCGTAAACCTGTGGTTTCTAATGACCTGTTTAAATCATCTCTCCCTCAGGTTTGCTCCCATGCGTCATTTGCACTTCCCGGAAGAAATCAATTCATCAAAAATGCTCCAGCAGTTGCAAACATCGTGTGACCCGATCGACCCGCTGCCCTACATTTGATCGTCTTTGGGCAGGACAGGGCTGAAAGGTGTTGGTGGTGGTCACGTTCGTGCTTGTCCACTCGCACCTCAGCTTTGACCCTGTGAAACTCCCACACCGTCCCACCCCCCCCTTGGTTTATGACCCTCTTCCTCCGTCTATCTGGGCTCAGTGAGGGACCTCCATGTTATGAGGTAAACTGTTCAGTAGGTGCATGCAGTTAAACCCTTTATTTATTCCTATGTCATTAGCTTACCTTGTGTACCATTGTGTGAGCTTCAACACAGCATGATGTAAACTGACCTGAAAATAGCAGTATCCCAACTCGGTGTGAGCTATGTAAACCATGTCAACTATGCAAACACACTTTCCATTTTAAACTCTTCGCCAGGCCTGATATTAAACAGGGCTGCAGATGTTTATTCAGTGACAAGCCCATTACAGGCTTTATGGGGTGAGTTTTATGGCGTTTCTGACTGATTTACATATATTACATACTGCATAGTTGTTCTTACTTCTACAGTAGTCGTTGCTTGGGGGGGAAGAATTAGTGCGACTTTAAGCAAAAGGAAAGCTAAAGGCAAGCACATTAGGAGACAGCCAAAATTACTCTTCATAAAATCTAGGTCAGAGAGAAGTGGCTGTGTGTCTGAACCAACAACTTTCCCCCCTGTTCCCCTCATGCTTTATTCATAGAGGCACCATGGGGCTCGATGTAACGCAGACATCATTTTAGACATTCAGGAGGAGATGCAGAGTGAACCGGGTGGGACCGTGAGGCTGACAGCTGTCATTGTCATCACCACTTTTGTTTGACTAATGCTGCCTCTGAAAATCTTTCTTTTTCCCTGATTTTGTTTCTAAATATAGTTGCATGAGCCCCAGACTTCTTACATAAATGTATTTCTTAGAATGTTAATCAGGTGTGGGTTTTTAAGCATTTCCATCAAACCGTCATGATTTTCTTATTGCTATTTGTGAAAACACTGTTTAGACAACTATCTGACTAATCTGTCTTGTAGCTGAGCCGCTTAGTCACCGCATGACACTAACCTGCACAATAAGAAATTAGACGGGGATCACTGAGTCACTGCATCATCATCAGCATCTACAGCGTGTGGGCAAAAATGAAAAGGAATGTCAGTCATGTACTGTATGTATCTGTTGACTGTTAAATGAAACGGTAAATTGAGTTGCTTTTTTAGTGTGGGCAGGTGTGGTGTCTCTGTCTACCAACATTTCACATCCTTAAATCGATATAAAGGGTATTTCCTTGACCATTCACCTGAAAAAGGTCCTTCAGGCTTCACTTGAGCTTGACTCACCTGTGTCCGTCGTGCACAGACCGACTGGGGGATACTTACAGCAGATAACCCTTTGTTTTTGTGCAGCTCTTTCGGGTGACTTCTGCCCTCACCCTCCTCGCTCTTACCCCTCTGCTCCTCACAGTACACTCAGAGATAAGGACCCACAGTTGACACACCCGGAGCACAGCCCCCTCCAGCAGAGTGAGCGACAGAACAGGAACCAATTGGTTGAAAAGGTATTTTCAAATCTTACTTTGACATTTCATCATTCAGCTCAAATGCAATCTGTCTGAAAATGTGGAATTAATACTCAAAATATAGACAGACTGAATGAATAGGCTTTATTTCTATCCTGGGTGTTCAAAGTCCCCTCACAGCGGGTAGGTGACTGCTCATCGCTCCGCCTGTCTTGTTACATGTGAAAGAGGCCACTTAGGAACTAATCTTCCAAATTAATATTTAATGAAATGTTAATCTAATCCTGTGTTCTACACAAATACAATGGCCCTCAGTCTGATTTCCTTCTTTGACAGCTTGTTTCTTTATCGCCTGCTGTTTGGAAACTAAAAATAAAGGGTCTCTAATTGTGGGAAGTGGGCACATACTACAAACCACAATCACGGGTTAGATCTATGTCATTACAGCACAACATGCTCTGTGTGTATATTCACTATAGAGTTTTAATTATATTTGGTTAAACTTTCTAGCTTGAGTTTGTAGATAGTGTCATAGTCATCTTTCTTCTTTTTTTTTTAGCTAAGTCCAGTCCATAGATTTAGATAATTATCTGCACAATAACACAATACGGTTTATAAAATTACGGTTTATTGAGTCTGTGATTTCACCAACATTTTACTTAAATGTGGATGCATCACGTTGCCCATGATGCTCTTGTGCTTTTAGCATGACATCACACCCACAACCAGTATCCACAGGGGAACGGCTTCAGACCCACTTCCCAGCATGCACCTGGCTTCTGCAGCAAAGCAATGATAAAGTGATAAAAGAGAATACATGTGAGCATCATGAGAGCCGCTGCTGAGAGGGGGTAATGTGGGGTTTCCATAGAGGCGAAGTCAGCAGGTGGTGTTACCGTGGGCGACGACTGATCTGACCCAGATGGCTGCTGGTTGGTCCACTTCGGTCAATAACTGTGTAGCCTATATCATGCAATGCAGCAATGACGCAGTATTTATGTCCACAGGTGACTTCAGCCTCCTCTGTTGGGATTCAAAACACACTGAAGCTGGTTTAACGTTAGAATCCACTTACAAAACAGCCCAGGCACCAGATCATTTAATTTAAAGCTATCAAGTTATGCATAAAGTTTTTGTACAACAACTTAAAATATATTCACAATTATTTGTGCAGGTGCAAATGGCTCATGTCCTAACTGTGTGCATTGTACATAATCCCAAGTATAATTGATAAGAGCCACGTGTTTGTTTTGTATTGATTTGTCCTGACTCCAAACACAGCTGTATGTTGTTTGCTCAGAGCGAGTCAATGAGGAGCAAATGGAGAATAATGTATGTGTGACCTTGACTTGGACAAAAGTACATGCAGCGTTTTCAGCTCTGATGCCGATGCTTGAGTTTTGATGATCTACCAGTGTCCGATACCAACTGATCCTGGTGCAGAGACTGGAAACAAAAGTGAACGTATCACCAAAGAGGCCCAAATATGCAGGGAATGTTTCTTATCAATAATTCTAAAACTACTTTGTATAGACTGAAGTGCATCATTTTGAAATATTGAGGGTAACACTGAAAACACTGAACCGATATGCAATCGCCCATCACAGGTGGAGGGATTTTGATTTTGATTTGAATGACGCAGTAATGTGCATCATTGAATTCCACGTTTTTTTAATATTAAGCAAAAACAGTAACAATATCGTGCTAATGGTATAGTGATATAAGTATCACTATACCAATTGTGTATGTATAAATAAGTATAATTGTATTTTATTTATTTTTGGGTGGGACTCGTCATCTTAGTCTTTCCCTCAATATTTTCCCAAACATGACCTTTACAGCATTTTATTTAAATGTTTTTTTACCATGAGCTTTTGTGATTAGCCAGTGTTTGCTTTTATGACCCACACCACTATTTTTCAAGTAACATGGCCCCGCGGGCCAAATCCAGCCCTCCAGAGCAGGACCTCTGATTTTATTATGATTTTAAAATATATACAGTGGGGAAAAAAAGTATTTGGTCAGTTTCACATAGACATTCTACTGGATTTTGGCCAAATACTTTTTTTCCCCACTGTATATGCAACAACCTGTAGGAGCGCTCGCCGGATCCAACAGAAGTGTAAGCGATATGGTGCTCTGCAGGATCCCGAGTAGGCAGAGAATAGAAAAAGGAAATGAGATCCGAGGCACACAAAATCAGCTATTAGTGAAATTTATTGAACGGCAACGCGTTTCGACTCGCTACTGAGTCTTCGTCAGGGCAATTTCACTAATAGCTCATTTTGTGTGCCTCAGATCTCATTTCCTTTTTGTATATACAGTATATACATACATATTTATTCACCGGTTGCCCAGCATCAGCACAGCAATGGAGACAAAAACCCCCAAAACATTTCAAGTGAATTTTTTGGATTTAAAAAAACAAGAAACAAACAAACAAAAGAATATATATGGAAAACATCTAAGAGAAAAGGGAGAGAGCAAAAAGAAGGTTGGCATAAATCTAAACTATTGCAAATTTCTATTACTTACAGAACCAGCAAATACATACATACATATACATACACCCATACATGCATACATATCCGTTTATTATTGTCATCGTTATTTTACTCTTGCCCCCAAGATGATTTTGAGAAATATTATTATGCAAATAATATGTACTGGTTAAAGTACTGTCGGTAGCCTATGTTTCAAATTTCCTGTCAGAACATCCCACTTGGTCATATATAATGTAAAACTTTGGCATTTTCAGAAACTGCTTCTTTGGACCGTGATGAGGTTCGGCTCTTGGAGTTTTGGCAGAAAGTCGTCCCTCCACTGCCTACCTCTGCAGCTTTTGGGGAACTGGAGTCGAATCATTGTCATATGGAATCACAGCATGCATGGTTAGATATTAATAGTTTATATACATAATACATGAACGAACACTTTAGCAGCATTATAATGTTTCTGTTTGCATGCTAAGTAATAATCACTATTGGGTTATTAAATTGATCTGTATCACATTAATTATAAGCACTGCAATTGCGAATAGCTGTTGCTTGAATTATTGACTTTGGCAGCGATGAAAACAAGTGTGCGTTCTCAAATGTATTTCTGCGCAGAAGTGTCACGGTGGCCTCTTCCTTGCATTTACAGCTCTGCGCCTCCCCAGAGATGCTCGGAGTGGGCGATGCCAGCTGAAAATAGCCCCGGTGCTGGAGAGAGAGAGCAAGGAATAACACGGCACCTTATGCTTAATTAAAGATTAACGAGAAATTGCTCAGTGGTGTGTGGAGGTTCCTCAAAGCCTCACTTTACTTTACTCTGATTAGTCTTACGTAACACTGCTTAATACTGCATGGCAACTCTGAAAAAGTAATGCCATGTGGCCGCCGTGGCAGAATCAATTTGGTCGTGACGGGCCGCGGCAGATGAAGGAGGTCTGTCTGGGGCCAGTGTTGATAAACGACGGGCTCTGAGATGGTAAATCGCTGTAATCAGACTGATTTATGTAAAATGCCTGTGATTAAATGATGAGATTCCAGCGCAGAGACCAGGGCACAGGCAGAGGCACGCAGATATTTCAGGGATTCTTGTATAAATTTACCCAAATTGGATGCAGATCATTGACAATGCACCGACTTTGCTCCATTATAAGCAGGGGGTCACCAGAGGCGCTATGCTTTCCTGTAGGAGTATGACATAAAGTGGGGACGTTTTTGCTGTTTTTGCAAACTAACTCTATATATATATACAGTCAGGTCCATAAATATTGGGACATTGACTTAATTGTTATGTTTTTGGCTCTATAAACCCCACAATGACTTGACAGCAAAGATGTGCTTAAACTGCAGACCTTCAGCTTTAATTTGAGGCTACATCCAAATCAGATGAACAGTGTAGGAATTACAACCGTTTGTATGTGAGCCTCCCACTTTTTAAGGGACCACAAGTAATGGCACAAAGTAATAATTATAAATCAAACTTTTTCCTTTTCAATATTTGGTGTTGGTTTTCTGGTTTGCAAATCCTCTGCAGTCAATTACAGCCTGAAGTCTAGAAGGCATAGACGTCACCAGATGCTGGGTTTCATTCCTGGTGATGCTCTGCCAGGCCTCTACTGTAAATGTCTTTAGTTCCTGCTTCTTCTTGGGACATTTTCCCTTCAGTTCGGTCTTCAGCAAGTGAAATGCAGCTTAATTGAATTCATGTCAGGCGATTGACTTGGCAACTGAACAACATTCCTCTTCTTTGCCTTAAAAAGCCACCAAGGCTTTGGCAGTAGCTTCGGTTCATTGTCCAGCTGCACTGTGAGGCGGCGTCCAAGCGTTTGACTGAATATGAGCTCACAATATTGTCCAAAACACTTCAGAATTCATCCTGCTGCTTTAGTCAACAGTCACATCATCAATAAATACAAGGAAACCAGTTGCATTGGCCCATACAAGCCCACGCCATGATGCTGCACCACCATGTTTCACAGATGAGGTTTTGAATCATGAGCGGTTCCTTTCTTTCTCCATACTTTTCTCTTCCCATCACTCTGGTACAAGTTGATCTTTGTCTCATCTGTCCTAGGATGTTTCAGATCTGTAAAGGCAAACTCTAATCAGCCTCCTGTTTTTGAGGCTCACCAGTGGTTTACACCTTGCGGTTAATCGTCTGTATTCTCACTGACTTTGACACACATACACCCACCTCCTGGAGAGTGTTTTTGATCTGACTTATTGTTGTGAAGGGTTTTTTTCTTCACCAGGGAAAGATGTGTTCGGTCATCCACCACATTTGTCATCCATGGTCTTCCAGGTCTTCTGGTGTTGTTGAGCTCACCGGTGTGTTCTTCCTTTTTAATAATGTTCCTGTTGATTTAGCCACGCCTAATATGTTTGGTGTCTGTGGGTTTGTTTTGATTGTGGCTTGCTTCATTAATAGTGATAACTGTTTGGATCTCATATTGATACTTAACAGTGACAGTGTCCAAAATGCAAATATCACACTTGGAATGAAATCCATATTCTGATAAAAAATGTGAAGCAATGATGAATTTCTGACTCTCCACTGGCCATGTTTATTTTTGCTGTAATGTTTTGCTGCCTTTTTCCCAGGACGACCAGCATGTTGCGCCTCACAGAACCCAAATAGTTGTTTTTTTTGTAGCTTCATCCGTGGGAGCAGTTGTAGAGCGGCCGCTGGGGGACTGGCTGTTACAAAAAACACTCCTGTACTTTTGGCAACTCAGCCGTGAAGCTCCCTCAGCGCTGCCTCGATGTTACACTTTAAATCAGGGGCTTGTGCTCGTCCTTGTTTTACGCCTTACACTTTTTATACCTGTCTGTCCAGGTTTATGTCTCAATCTGAGCCCCCCTCTCACCGGCGCTTGATCTCTATGAATAAAGGATGGTCGGCTGCGCGGGATGGATGTTCTAACCTGGGCGTGGACTCTGTGACTCACACTTACTTATTTGGCGTAAGTGACCGATTCACACCCTTTTGACTGGAAACGCCTTTTAAAATAGTCTTTCGGGCCAATATTCTTATGTAACATGTGACAAAACATATAAATAAAAAGGTCTTCCAAGAGAGATGTCAATGAATGTAAAGTATTGGGTGAACTGGAAAATGTGCTTAAGGAAATTTAGTTTCCTGTGTTTCAATACAATTCCTGTGGACTCTTGAGTAAAGGTTTGACAAGAGGATGGGACAGGATAAAGCGCCGACTCGAGGGAGCCAGTCTCGATGCTGGGCTGTGTGCTTATATCCAGGAGTGAGTCAATGCTTACACTGCATATTTTACCATAGACACTCAAGCACCGCTGCAAAAATGATAGATCTCATAATCTATTCACCAGCAGCAATGGCACATCCTCTGTTCTCACACAATGTAATGTGTTTTTCAGATCGCCTTGAGCTCCCATGGCAGTCGAATGGTTGTCTGTGTATGATGCTTCGCAATAGAGAGAGAGGAGTTCACAAAAAGTGCTTTAAGTCAGGTTTAATTCACACTATTTAGCTCAACAGATAGAGCGAATTTTGGCTTTTGCACAGTACGGTCCCTTTGTGTTGGTAGATATGTGGGATTTTGTTATGAATAAGAACAAAAGGCCTGGGTATTGTGCAAGCTTCTTTTGGACTTTTCTGCTTTTACCATCAAGTTGCAGTTATTTGGAAAAAAACTTTTTAATTAATACTCTTTTTAAGCCATGAGTTTTTCCACATTATCCACACATCAAATACACTGCAAGTTTTAGCTTTTGGACTCACACTAGCTAAGCTTTTTAGGAAACTTTGACTATTCCTGGACTTGAACATGACAAAAAAAAAAAAAAAAGAAAGAAAAAGAAATCAGGAAATCGCATTAACACAACTTTCCAACAGCAGACTGGAGTGCGCTACTGTAACATGTGGACAATGTTTTGTGAAGGGTGTGTAATCTTGTAAAAAAAAAAGCTTGTTTGTTGTTGTTTCATGAGAGGCTAATTGTCCAGAGGCTGCCTTTGGTCACGTTTGCACCAGGTCTGGTCTCTCTCTCTGTCTCTCGGCTTCAAAGCGCCACTGTCGCCTAATGAGAACGAATGCAATGCGTCTGCTCAATGTGCTTCGGAGGCCGCTGTCAGGCTGCCCCGCGCTCAGGTTACGGCCCGCTCCGTCGAGCCAAGACCGGCCGCACTTGTGGTCACAAACCCCTCTGCAATAACAACATGTTCATTACCCCGACCTCTCAATCACCGGAATGCGCCTTATATCCAACACAAATACTCTCGTTGGCCATTTACAACAAGGCAACGATGTCCAAATCTTGATATTACAGGGAGGGTTATGTGAAAATGCTGCTTTTCCCTCTCAAAAATCCCTCATATTATTATCATTTACAGGAAGCTATTGATCTGTGCACTTTGCTTTGCTTTATATAAACAGTTGCAGGAAAACTATGCATGGTTATTGGGACATTCTTATTTACAACAACATTTACAACTGCAGCTTATTTCTTTTGTCTCGTTAAATTTTGGAGAAAAGCACTTTCTAGGGCAGTGTTTTCCATCTCCATCGCTTTATGCCACGATCCGAGTACCCCTAACCTTTTTCTCTGAAGTAGACAATAGAACAAATCTTCTCTGTCGTTTTACTGCATATTTCACACACACACAATTGCTTCAAAGCTTTCCTAAAGCCGTACAATTTACAACAAAGGAAACAATGAGTAGTTTAAATGAGTTCCATTGATAATAATGCTGAAATATTAGTTAATTGCTCTTTTTTTTTTTTTTTTTTTTTACAATGAAAGAAGTTCAAGTACCTCCTAATGAGTGCTTGTGTATCCTCAATGGTCCCTGTTCCCCTGGTTGGGAAGCACTGGTCTAGAGTGTAATCCACCAAAGTTGGCAGCAATCCCCTTCGAATATGCCATTCACACAGCATATTGGTAGTTCTGCTTCAATAGAATTTTGATTAATTTCTGTCCCATTCCATACATAATCTAACAAACTTATGGGACTAGGGTCCAATACTGAACAGCTCTTTTCTGCATTTAAATGCTGTTCGAGATTGACTGCATGAACAGGCGGATGAGGAATCAATAACTAGCCAGCGCACTGCCCACTGGGTCATTAATAAAACACTAAAGGCGTCCTTTCAGATGTGGCTTTATGGGTTCTGTCCTCACTGGGTCAAAGAGGGGCTATTTCTGCCTCCCGCTCACCCCTGCTATCTGCCTGCCTGCTCTTCCAGGGCTCCACATAAAAGCCAGCTGATTGGGAACAAAGCTCTGACTGTGCTGAGGACACCTGCCGCGAGCCACAGTTCGATCGAGAGTGGGAGAGACCCCTTTGACGCTGCAGCAGATGAACCACTGTAACTGTGGGTTCAGGAAGTCTGACACTGATTACATTAACTTATGTTACTGTGAACTTTTGAGATTCTGTGGGGGGACACATTTTAATTATTACAAAAAAAATTAATACGATTTTTATATGAGAATGGTGCGTTATAAAATAGAAAATGTTCAAATTGATCTGAAAGCTTTGTAAACCCACACTGTCTCTTTTAATGAGCTATGTCAAATGCATAACGGTGTTTCGTAATATTCTTGGCGGATAATAGCACTATCCTGTCAGCAATATTTACATCCTCATCGAGTCCCAGTGATGGTGAGATACCTCATAGTTGCTATGGGAACGTGACTCATCACAAGCCTTTACCTGTGGCAGCTGCACAGTACTCAGGGCTGCTTCATGCCGTTTTGTTTGCCGAGCAAAAGAATCACAGTGAAATGCGAGTGGGTAAAAACAGTTTTATATTGATTTGGATTACTCTTCCACGCTTAAACATGGCCACAGTTGGCAGTGGGAAGATCTTTAAGCTACAGGATGAATCATGATAAAACCAATTCCGGTTTTAAGGGATATTTCATCATTTTTTGACATAGGACCTCATTTCCCAGTTATCCAGTGTGTTGTTGATTTCTGAGATATGTACTGTATATATATTTTTTTATTCATGCAGTCCTTATATTTGAAGAGTTTAGTGGTGCTAGGCTAGTGCTAGGCTAATGCATGTCTATGGTAGCCTGCATTAAAGACCTCTTCAAAATCATTGCCATATCACAAAACAAAACTACTGTAGATCCGGTAACCTAGCAGATCACTCCGCCGCTGCGTACTTACAACCAGGAAGCTAATGCTGCTCACATTTTTTTAAATGCAAAATGGTTATATTAAAACATTATTCAGTAAACACAGACATTTAGTCTGCTGTTATAAGTGATTTGCCTCAAGCCTAGCACTAGCCTAGCGCCATTAAACTCTTCAAATATAAGGACGGCATGAATTAAAAAAATCTCCAGAAATCAACAACACTCTGGATATATTGGAAATGAGGCCCTATGTCAAAAATCCTAAAAATATCCCTTCAAAGGAACAGGCCACCGTTTTTCCATACTGAGAAATGTTCTTACCTGAGCTTAGATGAGTTTATACATACCTGTCTGGTCTTTGAGCGTGCCTGTGGAAGAGCGTGGTAGCTTCCAATTTCACCCCCGTTTGGAGCTATAGTAGTAAGCTGGGAGAGGCCAAATGCTAATCTTTGGTCGTTTTGCGTGACTGAGGGCACATACAAAGACCAGACATGTCGTATCAACTCGTCTAAGCTCAGGTAAGAACATATCTCAGTATGGAAAAATGGTGGCCTGTTCCTTTAAGCAAAGATTTAATAAAATCTCCCATATAGTTACAAAGGCCACTATCCTCCATCCAAATTATGACTTCAAGTTCTCATATGTCATGCAATCTATTAGCGCAACACGCTGACAGCCTCAAAGAGTCAGTTTCCGGTTGTTGCATTTCGCACATACTACATAAATGTCATGTTCAGTCACCAGTGAGAAACGACATATGCCTCGCAGATGCCGAAGTGAGTTTTGTTTCTGTGTGCACTGCTCTAGATTTGTTGTCACACAGCGAAACAGTGTGGAGGAGGCCCATCTGTCACCGCACTATAACCCAGTAAACAAAATCCTCAGCTGTCATTCACAACGGGCCTGCGCCTCTTATCAGGCCGGGACACCTCGCAGCACGCCGCTCTGCCGACCCCAGAAGCACGACACGTCCACAAAGTGCCAGCCCATGTTCCGCACACAAGACCCCGAGATCAGATATCGATCACATTATAATGAATCATGGAGTCCAAACACTTTAAACGCTATGGGCTTCTGACCTTGCATCTCAGCCCGGTCCCAGTTACATGCACTCAATATGGCATGACCCAAATAAAAAAATGAACAGTGTTGTCGCAGCATAGAATAAGAAGTTGATACCCAATTATGTATCAATCTATAATCAGGAAGCACTTTGTTCTTTGTGCTGCTCCATCACTACTATATCATGGATCTTTTACCCTCACCCCTGTTTTTATAAGAAAGTATAGAATGGATTTATTAAAATCAATTGTTAGTGTGTTTTGAATCTGAAGTTCCCAGAGTTCAAAGGTTAAGCATCGATCTTTTTATACCCACTACCTGCAAAGTGACCGAGCTATTTATATGCAGTAGTTGCTCTGGAGGAAACTTCAGTGCAGCTGATGTTTGCAGAGTGAGCAGGCTATATGATAACATTCACTCTCCTGCTTTTGGCTCTGGCCTAAACCAACTTCATTCAAGGCAGATATCGGTTCTGGTGCCAACTGACGCAATGCTCATAAATATACAATCACAAAACAGTAGTAAACAGTAATTAAGTAGAAGTAAATAGGTGCTCGCTGCTCATGAAGTTTAAAGGCGTCAAGTTTCTCTGCTGTACCTTGTCGTGTGGCTCCGGGACATCTGTCTGCACTTTAATCTAACTCTTCACCTGATGTCCTCTCCCTCATCACACAGCGCCAAAGTGCTCACACCCGAGTGGCGTTCCCTGCTCCTGGAAATCCTCCGGGAGATTCGTTTTTACGAGCCGAGATCCCACTTTTCCCACTTCACGCCTGAAGCACTTCTCTGCCTGAAGGTGATCGCTGCGAAGGTCACGGCGTCTTATGTAAGATCGCGGTCGTATGTGCACAAGGAGGGCTTTGATCAAACTCGGCGTGCCAGCGACCGCTTCATGAGGATTAGGTGGGATCCTTTAACACACGGTTCATTATTTTATTACAGTTATGCTTTATTACATGGTCTGACTTAATCCAGAGGAAACATGAGTGGGGTTCACGATCTCAACAAGAGTCACGACATGATTTGAAAATGTAATTAAAAAAAGTTGACACTGTATTTTGTTTGATTTGAATTATAATAATATGGATAATGTCTTTTTTCATAGTTTGCGGCTTAAAATGATCACAAGCAGCGGTCATTGAAGGGCTGAGAAAGGGCATCTGATCATAGACTGTAGAATAGCGATGGATTAAGTGAGGGGCTGACTGAAGCCTGTTCATGCTAGCAATTTGGCTGGGTTTTTGGATTAGTGACTGTCAATTGATTATACTCTATATTGCCCTTTTAAAATGAGGTAAGTACAGAACAAAATAACTAAAAGTATCTAAGCACAACTAAATATACAAATAAAAAACTGTATACCATGCACTGTCTGACAAGGTCTGTAAAGTATTAAAAGGTTAACAGAATCTACGATAAAGAATGTTACAGAAATGGTGTTTTGTATCCTCGGGGCAGGTTGTTTCCTTCAAGAACCTCTCCTCCCTAATTGAAACTACAGTGAGAACTCCCTGTCTACTTCCTCCCTTTCCCCTTTGTGCTCGAAACCGAGTCACAAATCAATTGCAATTTGCCGTGTTTTCGGAGGAAGCCAAAGCCGGAGCTGTGCATTGAAGCCGCTTTTAAAGGCGTCGCTCTGACCCAAGTGACTGAATATCCATGAAACGCGGCAGCAATCTGTGTCTTTGCTGGTACCTCAGTTAGGTAATAAACCAGCGCCGAGTTGTATTAGAGGTGACACCCCAGCATCACTAAAAATAGCTCTGCACTTTCCCCCGAGGAGCCCAGCTGTAGCGTTCTCCTGAGCATTTGATCAGTTGTTTGTAGGGGATCGGCTTCACCTACGGGCGCTTTGTCTTCCGGCCATTTTTTCTCAGGCAGTAGAAGCTTCATTACAGGTCCTATATAAATAAAGTTCTTGTTAGCTCTATTGTCATCACATGTAAAAAAGCATTGTAGGAATCAGTGTCTGGGAAAGAGTTCAGTCTTCCATTCTACGAAAACAAGAGGAAGCCTTTGAAGAAAGAAACAACACCTCAATTAACCCAGTCCAGTCGACGACGTTTGAAAATCCCTACTGCAACGCCTGACATTAGCCGTGTGTTCCCTAACTTGCCACTGCCACTGACTCATCCCATCGCTTTATTTACTACAAGCACAAAACGGGACGTGGGTAAAGTGCCTTCTGTGATACCATTTCCTTCTAAATAAATAAAGGAGATCACGTAAGAGGCGGGCTAGACAGGAGCCCAAAACAAGCCAATAACAAGTGGGAGTAGAGAGGGAGGTGATACAAAGCACTCCAGGCTGAGTCTGACCCCACTGAGTCACAGTCGACTCTGGCTTCTCCAAAACCGGCACGATGTAACACAATTGCTCACGTATAGATGCTGTTGGCTCTCTTTATTGCACTATTGTTCAGTCCATTATAGCATTAATCAACTCCTTGTTTACCTACATTAACTCATGATTACTCCATTCATGGGCCATTGTTAACCCTGATTAAATGCTTTATCGGTATGCCTTTTTATAAACTGCTACCCGCATAGCAATTTAACCTCTATTATTGGTACATGAGAGAATCCGGAGAGAGAGCTGTGAGTGTGTTTGCTGCTCAAGTTTATGAAGAGAAGCTGCTTATTATTACATGACTATTTTAAAAGGAGTGACTCCTTTTGAACAGAAACTTTCTTTCTTTGGACACAAGCTGAAGTCATAAATAAGAACAGTGTCCTGTAAAAGGAACAGGGAAAATATGGTCCAAACTTTTTCATTATAAATGCAAAATGAAATTTTATATAATATGTTGGCCTAAATATACAAAACTAGGTTGGGCAATAAATAATGAAGTTCTTGTGTCTGTGCAGTCTCACTCTAATGCTCACTAACCAAAATGAATGAGCCCACTGTAACGCTCAGAGTCCAGGCTCATGAATAATTCACTTAAGCGGAATAGGATCTGTTTGCCCCCTGTTCTTGTGGTGCACGTGCGCACCTGGTGCCATCTAGACCACATCCTCGCGCACCTCTGTATTTTCTTCCAAACCTGCACTGATTTCAGGGCAGTACAGGACACACTCCGGGAATCCTTGTAGCGCGAGGATTGATTTGTCTTTGCTCTTGACCAGAGACATAGAGCTCACAAGAAGTTTTGATTTTGTTTTATGTGGTTATTATTATTTTTCATCATTGCGTTGGGTTGAGCTTTTGCGCGATAAATAGAGCACCTACGTCCACGTTACGCTTGGTGCGTGTTGCTCCTCGCTGCCTGATATCTCAGCGCAAATGCGCGCAGCTGCTTCAGACTTCACTGCGCAGCGATGTGGACGCATCACTCGAACTCTCTCTGGATCTTATAGTTATGTGAAGGTGTGAAACTGGACAATATTAGAAATGTCACTTTATCTTTGACGAGACATGGGCTGTCGGTGAAGCGCTCGAGCTGATATGAGCGTTTTCTGGGTTCAGCACTCTGGACAGCGCTCGTGGAAGTTGGAACGGATGGAGGCGCGCACTTATAGGATTTACTAAAACCTTTGTGGAGCAGTTTAACAACTGATAAACGATGTTTGAAGCCGGTCCCTGGAGAAACTACTTTATAGAATGAGACATGGACTTTGCTGAAATTCTTTTCACACTGTTCATTGTCGTTGTCGCGGTTGTCTCGCTGTTGTCTAACTTGTTGGTGCTGCTATGCTTCGTGCACAGCACAGAGATCCGACGGCAGGTGCCCGGTGTGTTCACCATGAACCTGTCGCTGTGCAACATCCTCATCACGGTCCTGAACATGCCCGCCACGGCGCTGGGCATCATCTGGCAGCAGCAGCCCTTTGGAGACTGTGCGTGCCACACGGTGAGTTTTCTGGAGACTTTCCTCACCGCCAACACCATGCTGAGCATGGCCGCCCTCAGCATCGACCGCTGGATCGCAGTGGTCTTCCCGCTCAGTTACTCCACTAAGATGCGCTACAAAGACGCCATGGTGATGGTGTGTTACTCGTGGCTCCACTCCTTGACTTTCTCCCTGACGGCGCTGCTCTTCTCCTGGGCCGACTACAGCCACGTGTACGCGTCCTGCACCCTGCAGCCCAGCCACGAGGGCAGTGACAGGGTTAAGTTTACAATCTTCACCGTGGTTTTCCACGCCACCAGCTTCATGCTGTCGCTGCTCATCTTGTGTTTCACCTACCTTAAGGTGCTCAAAGTGGCTCGGTTTCACTGCAAAAGAATTGACATCATTACAATGCAAACACTTTTCCTGCTGGTGGACATACACCCCAGGTACAACTTTTGTTACCTTTGTTGCTTTTGTTCAAGCTCACGATCTGAATTCAAACTATTGTACACTTTGTTTTAAACAGTGTGAAGCAGCGATGCTTAGCTGAGCAGAAGAGAAGAAAACAGAGAGCCACTAAAAAGATCAGCATCTTCATTGGTTCATTTATCATTTGCTTCGCTCCTTATGTAATTACAAGGTAAGGTTTGTGACTAGTACCAATAAATCATTACTTTGTAACTTAGTTATCACCTCTAAATGAGCTGCTGTTAATTAGTGGAAATAGTGATCACGTAAAGTCAGCGTCCATCAATCTCATTGTCAGTGGATTCTGATGACATTAGTTAAATGTAACACCTGCTTTACATAACCACATTACAGAATGTCCTCAGCTCACTCCTGCACATTTTACCTGGCACCGACCATTCTTCTCATTTCTCAGAACCTGTGAAATGACTCATTACTGCTGTACCAGATGGCTTCCTCAGACATACATCAGGATGTACAGGGCAGACACCGGGAGAAAAAATGCCTTGTAGACGTGATTTAAAGCATATTGTGTCCGTCCATCATATGGCATTTGTGGTGTGAACACTTTAGCACAGGGAGACAGAGGACACTTCAACTCTTGAGGAACAATCTTTGCTAGAACTACTTTTCCTCGACTCTGAAATCAAAAGAATAATAATATTCATGTTTCCAAAATGTACAATGAGTTATATAGAATTATCACTTTATTACACCCACCACCGTGTTAAGTTAGTGTTATTACTACTGTAGTGTTAGTGTTAGAATCCTGATTGATTCAAATATCTGCACTGTATTTGACTAAATAAGTCATTATGAACATAGTTTTGGTTTTCACTAGAATGTTTCTGTGTATTGTTTCCGAGGCTGCATCATAATCATTTTGAAAACGGTTCCTTGTTTGTGTGCTGCCTCCGCAGATTGGCCGAGCTTCTTCCCTTCGTGGACATCAACCGTCACTGGGGAATCATTAGTAAGTGCCTGACTTACAGCAAGGCTGCATCTGACCCCTTTGCCTACTCGCTCCTACGTCAGCAGTACAAGAAAGTGCTGGTGACTGTTGTCAACAGGCTGCTGCGCCGCGACCTCTACCCCTCGTCTGGACACAACAGTTCTCTGGACACTGAGAACGACTACTGTCTGCAGAGGATCAGCTAATGACCTGCATGGACCACAGACAACAAACCACAATATACAGGGTGCTCCTGGTGCAAGGTGGGAGGAGATATTGTTAGCAGAGCACCCAGACGGTGCAGGGGACACACTGTGGGTGGGGGGCACAGGGCTTGAGAGCGAGAACAGGAAGTAGGCGGAGGAGACTGAAGTGACAGTAATGAGGGGGAGGATGTATGGCCTGAGACAAACAGGGCCGAAGTGAGCAGACTCCGACACAATTGTTAAATAAAGATCTGTGATTAATCAGAAGGACACACAGCTTCAATAAATCAATCACAGTGAATAAGTCTCAGACTGAGTTTCATACCAGTAGAAGGACTCCACAGCTGTGTACTGCAGTACATGTGTGTATCCTGTTCTGAACTACATGATAGTAAAACCCACCCTTAAATTCAGGGACAAAATGAAGCTGGACTTTAAGGCTCCAGACTTAGCTGCAGCTCAGACCCGCCATGTTCATATTAATCATGACGTTTTTCCAGTGTCACTAAATATTGAAGCACTTTGTCGACTTTGCTCAAAGTTATTAGTTACAGGAGCCAAAGGAAAGCAACACACCACTATATTACCGTGAGCTTGAATGTACTACATCCACTTTTGTAAAACCGTGTTATTGTAGAGTTGTTTGTATGGATATTTACATGATGTTCTATATTTTGCACTGTACAGGGATACAGTATATTTTCTAGACTAATATATTGAAAAGGGAGCAGTGTGATGTAGCATAGGTCCGCTGTAAGTGCTTTAACACACAGTTTGTTTGTGCCAGAACTGAATGTGACTCTTCTGCTCCACTTGAATCAGAATAGCTGCTTTCCTTTGAAGGAGTATCGTTTATTTGCATATTATTAATGCACATGACGTGATTTTATTGTGTAAGCCACTTGCTGTTAATGAGTGATTTTTTATTAGTTATGTGCAATAAAACCACTTACAAAGCTACTGTAAACTATATACAATGTCGCTGAATTTCAATGATAAAGAATGATTTTGAGTGGCTGCGTTTTGCATATTTCTTTGTTTTAACGTTCGGTAACATAGTGATAGAAATTATTTTTAGTGTATTTTAAATGACTTTAGATAACACTGGGATTTGGATACTTTTGTTCATACTTGCGGTGTTTTTTGGGCCAATATCTTTGCAACAACAGCAACAACAACGTAAAGCTCTCCATACATTCAGGATCGCTGCCGTTATGTCACACTTTTTTAATGAGTAATTAAATTGCAAATGATATGCACCACGCAGTATGACCACAGTGGCAGAAGAGCAGCTTCTGATATTGCCATGCTTAATTAAGAAGAGAGGTCAGAGGGCATTTCTACCAATTACTCATCATAGGCCCATTCATTCTCAGACTTTAATATCCAACCGTTTAATTAAATGTGTAACGAGTGATGGAATTTTCTTGCCAAAGTCTGTATTTTTTTTACACAAGGCTATTTCTTACATCTATAATACATCTAATTATTCAGCAGATCTTGTTGTACTACCCCTCTTTATTATTATATTATCAAAACTGCAACTTCATATGCGCAAAGGTGTTGACCCGCACGAGAACACTGTTTTCTACAACAGTACTTCCCCCGCCACTTAACGCACTCATAATTATAGCATCATTACAAGGATTTAATGAGAGCACTCAGTACAGGAACTAGGTAAACAGGATTACATAAGAAAAACATTGGCTGATAGAATTCATGATTTATCAGATTTACTGTTGCTGGCCACATTCTTCTTCGAGTTCTCTACGTTTTTCTCTTATAGGTTATATGTTTATTGCTAATGCCGGCATCTTCACTGTAGTATGGTTAGATTTGTGCCCCAAAACATATCTATAGTACAATGTATTTCTGTGCTGTTGTCTAAATTAACTTCATACAGGTCTAATGTTTCCACCCTCCTGCAGTTAAATCATGTAATTGTTGAATAACCTAATGATCAAGCGCTACATTTTCTATATATTCTTAGTTGACCCTTGATACTTGATCTGAAGCACTGCCAGAGGCCACTAGTTTTCTCAGAGAACAGAAACCTTTTTTGGCTTGCACCCATGGGTGCTGCTGCCTGGTACGATGAATATTCACATCCTATTATGCTAATTTTAATTTCACCAGCTTGTAGAAGACAAGGGCTCAGTAATTAGTTCATAAGGCAGCACAAGCGGAGTCAGGTGGCCATGACAAGATTTACAAGCACAGGAAGTCTATGTCTAAGTTTATGTTTACGTCAGATGCCACACACTTACATTAAATTGAGCAACTCAAGGTTAGACGTTCTGTCATGTTGAACATGTTGAATTTTGAACCTCTTCAATGGCAGCAGGGTCGTTTCTAGTTTTAAAACGACAGGCACATGCATGGGGTCCCACATCCATCTGGGGGCTCCTCGTCTCCAACAAAAAGAAATTCAGTTATTTCATCATTCCATTAATCTACCCCAGGGCAGCTGTGGCTAGAATAGGTTGCATTCACATGATATAACAACATTCCTAAGAGCCCATAGTTTAAAATTGAGGTGGAGGGCAACCATGGTGGTAACCATGGTAACTGTGGTAACTGTCAAAATGCAGATGTCATTACTGGGACAATCCACCTGAAAAAAACAAAAACAAAGTTCATTGTCCAATTATTTTCTCTGAAAGGCGTCAAAAGGTGGTGACAATATTCGAAAACATGAGCGTGATGTTGTCCAGTAGAAAGGACTTTCAGACATAAAAATAATATCACAGGTTTGTGATACTGACGAGGTACAGCATTTGTCAATTTTTGTTTTGGAGATTTATAACAAATACTGTATTTCTCCCATAGAGTTGTATAAGCCCCTGACCTCCACATGACATTATGACATCATCACATTGTAAATCATGAACGCCACCTGTAGGAGTGTGGGGTCACAGTGTAGCGCTTTGAGAAACTTGTCAAGCTTGTAAAGTGCAGCACAAGTGTGAGCTTTTATCATCATTATCAATATTAGGCACATTACATCCACTTTAAAGGTTCCCTCCACTCTAAATCAAGTATAATTTCACCTGCATTACTGTAGCCGAAATGCCACTGTATTTCGCCAGTCTGGCCCTAAATCAGATTGTCATTTCCCTAATTAATTCGACAGCTCATTGGTCAAATAGTGTCACGTAATTTTTGTTGGAGCGAAATTGTCTAGTTTTGCCGGGAGTATATTTATTATTCATATTATTACGACTTTATTAAGGACGCAAAAACATGGTCCATATAGTAATAGGAGTATGATTAATAATTCATTTTTAAGAATATACATATTTACATATTTTACATATTTCCCCCCCGCATAAAAACAACTTAAATCCCCGAGTTGGGAAAGTGCTTGTTTGCAAACAGTAACGCGAATGGCATTGCGGGTAACGGGCCGGTCCCGGGTGTAATCCGATCGTTGACCGTAATGCATGTAATAAAGCTGCTCTCCCTGAAGTCGAGGAATTTGTGAAGACACGCGCGCAGAGGGAGATCCAGACACGCTGCTGTAAGAAGTGCCACATTTCAAAGCGACCTTAAACTCGGAAAATGGGCCTCACTCTGCTGTTTTTGCTCCAGTTTCTCGGTCTTGTTTTCAGTTCTCCGCCGCGCTGTGACCCTCGGGTTCGAGGTAAACTTTCCATTTTGCATGACTTGATTTCTTGCTGTCTAAATATGTAAATAAGCCAACCTACACCATAACCACTACCCTTCGCTTTCTATGCCTCACACCACGTTGCGTAACTACGTACATATTACGTAGTTACCATATTATAAAGCAACTAAAATGTGGCAGTATAGCTGTGTTCATGTTGTTTACAGTCTAAAAACAGAAAAAAATAACTTACAACTGCTTTGGATGTAATCTAAAATAGGGGCATGCCTTTTTTTATTGCCCTAATAATCTCTCATCTAGATTTAAAATAAAGTTTTAAGTTCTGAGTCTTAATTAGGTGTGTGATGAAAAGAGTTGTCTCCTATGTAGTTTCAAGGGGACATTATGTATCCACTCTGCCCTCTAGCGTTTGTGTCACCATGTTGGTAAATGCAGCCCACTGTGTTTTGTCTTGCAGGGCATTGCAGGCCAATAGTGGTGGAGGATAAAACACGTAAGTATTGTTTAGTCAGAGCATCTACCCACGAAATCCAAAGGTCTGCGGTTTCAGTCCCACACCTAACCTGCCTTGCATGTGCGCACTGGTGTATGAATGCCGTACGATTAAGGGTGAATGGTTAATTGATGTAAAGTGCTTTGACTGCCCAGGAGACTGACCACGTACAGCAGTGTAGGCTAACCTGAAAGAGATGACGATGAGGGGAGGAGAAGTACCTCGCTTACTGGGGCATGGCCTAAATAGGGCAAAATCTTGGCACAAAAGGATTGAAATTTACATAAAAAAGCACCTCGTGGTTATTCTGGTGTAGATTTGAAATAGGGTGAGGTTGGTAGTGCTGGCTGAATGCTCCAATTTGGCTTAAGAATCCGTTTTATTTGGGGTTTTCACGCTTGTCATGATCAGAGGGATTAGACCATTTTTAAGGGAAGACATACTCTTAATGAAATATCTGGCCTAAAACTATCATGCATATTTTTAGATGATCAATGACTGTATAAAATATTCAAATTCTAATTTCCAGAGATAATAGACACAGCAGCCTCATTTATTAAGAGCTCCACATTGAACTGATGAGATGTCTCCGTCGTAGCTGTTGCTGTGAACGATCGCGTTTGGAGCACTAATTTGTGGTTTCCCCCTCAGCCAAATGCGCAGATGTGTTGCTGTCTTACTGCGATGACATGCCCTACACTCAAACCATGTTCCCGAACCTTCTTGGACACAAAACTCGGCGTGACGCGGAGTCCGGCGCAGAGTACCTCCTCATGAGTGTGGTGGAGTCGCTGCTCGGGGGAGAGTGTAACCCTGACATTCGGATGTTGGGGTGCTCTGTGGTGGCCCCTCGCTGTGAGAGTGGAAAAGTTCTTAAGCCCTGCAGGTCAACATGCGAGGACGCGCGGAAGAGGTGCGGTCATGCTTTTGATCAGATCAGGATGGCCTGGCCCTACTTCCTGGACTGTGACCGCTTCTTTGTCAGTGATGAGGAGGGCTGTTATAATCCGCTGGAAGGACTAAGAGGTAAAGTTTCTTACAGTGGAGGCTGAGCTTCGGTGAATGCTTTGGTTGTTGGACATTGACAATATTATATAGAAGCTATCGCTTAATATTTGTAGGTGGAGAACAGAATTGGTGCAGAGTGAACTCTTTCTGATGGTGACTCATTATTTACAGCACAAACTTCCCCCTCCCATAAAGCTATCAACACAATAATCCACAGCCTCCCACTTCATCTTTTGCTTTTTAAACAGCAATTTGAACTTCCAATGACCTAACCACAAAGTGCAAAGCCCTAAATTGTTTTAACCATGTTGGACAGCTTCTCCAATGTGACATAGAGAGATAACAGGGCCTAAACCTTTAAGTTTCTGCAGTTTCTGGTTTGCACACATGTGGTTCACCTCAAGACGAAGTCTAACAGGAATGCCTTGAACATGCACATCCTCACACTCGCTCCTGTGGCTATGTCCTTGGGTTTTTCAGCAGGAGTCTGCCTTAAATAGGCCCTTAACTTTACCACAGAACAGCCACTCTGAAAGTATTTAGTAAAAACAACTATAAATTCCTAACGTGAGCAACAGGTTTCTGTGGAGTGAAGTGTTACAGACGGCTCATGTGCGAACCATATGACGGCAGCAACAGCAGAAACACACAGACAAGTGCCGGAATATATATATGGCATAGTTTATTGAATCTGGTCGTAAATGTCAACCTGTGGAACAAAGAGGAGTTCGTAGCAGTATCAAAAATGTGCGAGAGATATTCTTGGCTCACTGAGCGTTTCCATATTTATGTTGTTTCATTTTTCTCTTTATATGTGGCCTCATGCTCCTCTTACAGTGGCTGACGTGTGCTGCAAATCCAGCTGTTAAATGTGGATCACAAAAACATTTATTTTAACTTTTTATTGTCTTTTGCTTGCCAGATTATGAAAGAGAAGCTTATGAAATATCTAAACAATTACCTTCTGTTTTTCATTTTTCCCCTCATTTATTTATTTTCTTGGAAATAGGGTTGGAAAAGAGACCTCGTGATTTCAAAATAATGGATAATCATATCCCTAGAAACAATATTGACTTCGCAATATGTTCCTTTTGTTGCTGGAGGCCTTTTGAGTTTCCAGTGCAGTATACAGATATACAGAGGTGTGCATTAAAGTCAGAGCAGACCTCAGCAGATTCACTGTGAATGCAACATATTTGCTCCATGATGGATGGCCTCGCCCTGTGTTTCCACAGTCTCTGCTGTAAACATAAGGCCACAGCGTGACCTATTTAAACCTGGCTCACAGAACTGAGGCTGCATATCTGTGATTGATAATACACAAGTATGCCCTGTTTACAAATGTTACATAATTATCACAGGGGATCAGCCAGAGATCCTCAACGGCAGTCTGGAGATGGCTCTTTCTGAGGATCCCTCGACAAGGATGCAGTTCTCTTATCAGTCCAATACTCAGATGATCAACGTCTTAAAGAGGACAGAGGAAAGATGCCCGAACATTGCAAAAACATACAGCATTGGCCAGAGTACTGAGGGGAGGGAACTGCTTGTGATTGAGTTTTCTAACAACCCGGGCCAACACGAGCTGCGTAAGTTAAGCTTACAGAAATGCAGACATGTTCCTTTGATTATAGCACAGATAAATAGGCCATTGCATTTTCCTTTGTAGTGGAGCCAGAGATGAAGTATGTGGCTAACATGCACGGGAACGAGGTCTTGGGGCGCCAGCTGCTGATTTATTTGGCTCAGTACCTGTGCTCGGAGTATCTGCAGGGCAACGAGCGCATCCAGGCCCTCGTCAACAGCACCCGCATCCACATCCTGCCCTCCATGAACCCAGACGGGTACGAGGCGGCTGTGGCTGAGCAGCAGGACAGCCGCTACAGTGACGATGAGGTAGGACTTTTGCTTTTAAGGTCATAGATGTTTAAAAAAAATCAGCAGATCACCAATGGTAGTTTTTATTTAATGTTCATGTATTTCAGGGTGACAGAAGACCTGAAAACTGGAACATAGGTCGAAACAACGCCCAGAACATCGACCTCAACAGAAACTTTCCTGATCTGACGTCCATAGTTTACAAACGCCGCAGAAACAAGAGATATCCCTCTGATCACATCCCCATCCCAGACTTTTACTGGTTTGGTAAGGTACAGTATGACACATTAACTGCACTAATGTAAAGAAAAACATATCATTAAGCCTCTTAGCTCTTTGCCCATTTATACATGTGAATCATTCCAAACCAAGGTGGCACCAGAGACATACGCTGTGATGAAATGGATCCGCTCCCTCCCATTCGTCCTCTCTGCCAGTTTCCACAGTGGAGACCTGGTGGTGTCTTACCCCTACGACCTGTCCAAGCACCCCCTGGAGCACAACATGCTCTCTCCGACTCCGGACGATAAGGTGAGAATGAAGTCTCTAAAGATAATGGATGACACAACGTTTCATCTTCTGCAGAGCTCACTCTAATCTATCTTCACGTCTAGATTTTCAAGTTCATTTCTAAAATATACACAACTTCCCACGAACGGATGTCAAATGAAAATGCACAGTGTGGATCGTCTCGAGCGCATAGTAAAAAGGGAACAATAAATGGAGCAGAGTGGGCCAGCTTCGCAGGTGGTGAGTTCCCTTTATTTGCATAGTCCCTGTTCCGTAGTCTGCCACTAGAGGTCAGTATGAGACCGTGAAGTTGGAAGAACTGTTGTACCCTTTACAAATGAAAAGGAGTTTGAACGGTTTATGTTTTTGTTCAGGGATGCAGGATTTTAACTACCTTCACACCAACTGCTTTGAGGTGACGGTGTCGCTCGGCTGCGATAAATTCCCCCCTGAAGAGGAGCTGTTCAACACATGGCACGAAAACGCGGAGGCTTTAATTGCATTCATTGAGGCAGTAAGTATAAATGTTTAAATATGATTAAGATCAAAATAAATTACAAGACCCTACTGCTGTGAAGTTGTTCAAAAGTTTGTTTACTGTTAAAACATTTTCATCATTCATTTTTTATTTAAGGCTCATCGAGGGATAAAAGGCATTGTTACAGATGAGGAGGGAAACGCTGTCAAAGGGGCACGGATTTCAGTCCGAGGTATACGGCACGACGTAACCACAGGTAATTTCTAGTTGTAGATGGTACTAAAATTTTATAGTACTTTTATCTATTTGCTTTTATTTGTAGTACACAACAAACTGAATATGTTTAATTTCTGCATGAAGCAGGGTATGTAACATGCACACTAACTGTTTTAAAATGGGATTTCAAAATATAAAGGCAAGCTTGGTTTTCTTAACACATTTTTTGGTTTATAATATGCTTGTTTCCGCCATAATAATTGCCAATCCAAATGTAATGTTTATTTATAAAATCCTAAATAAAATCCTACCTACCCTATCTTGAAATTTATACTGTACATCCAAAGAGTATTGCCATTTTTAATACCAAAGTAAACCCAACTACATTACAGATGATATAAAAAGGCAAATAAATACTTTTCTATAATTTTTCCTTTTTCAATATTTAGCTTCTTTTTTTTTAAACTACATTTTCAGCTGAAAATGGAGATTACTGGCGTCTCCTTACCCCGGGCATCCACATCGTCGCGGCCTACGCTCCCGGCTTCAGTCGAACGGTGAAGAAGGTCCACCTGCCTCCCAACATGCACACGGCCGGCCGGGTGGACTTCATTCTGCTGAAGTCTGGCGCGGGAGCTGTCACGCCGGACGAGTACGACTCTCTCCCCTCCATGGGCAGCTACGATCGCTTTGACCCCTACAACCAGTACGAGCGCTCCTCGTCCAGAGCAGACTCAACCCGGACGCACGAGGAGCGCCTGGAAAAGCCCTGGTGGTGGAGCTACTTTACGATGCCAGGCGGACCTCCTCCAACATGGCTACTCAAACAACAATAGAGTGAAGCATAAGTAAACCAGGCAAGCTTTAAGTTTATTACCCATTCTTACACATGAATTTATGAATCAATATTGATGACGCACTAAATATTTTAAAAGTTTAATTTGTAATTATTTTCGGACTATGTTTCATAATAAAGAGATTTTATATGAGCTACTCGCCTCTACCAGTTATTTGTGATTTACAAGGCCTTTTTTTGAAACTTACACTACTTGCAATGTGGCCATATTGTCACTAGAGGGCAGGCTTCATCAACTTCTGGGTTGGGCTCAACGACAATAAGCTATGACCAATATTTACAAAAATATATATATGTTTATCCATTTGAGCATTAGATTAAGAGTAGAAAAGCCTAAACAAACAAGTAAAGCCAATAAGGAAGTACATGGTATATGAAGTAACCCCATCTTTAGGTCAAAGTTGTTACAGAAAAGTCAGTGTGCTTGTGAAGTGTTTCTGCATGAACCACTGACCCATGACAAGTCTTTGCAGAAAAGCACCAGGCTTCTCAGAGGATTTACAAAACACAAACACATGCACTGGCACTGAAGTCAAACAGAGAAAATGATTTCAATGATTCCAGTAACACTTCACAGCTCTAATGAGAGCTATTAGTGGTGGGCTGGTTATTGTCAAACTCTGAACTCTACACCAGAAATACAAGATCTATTTGCTTCAATGCAAATTACACACCTTAATTACTTACTGTAATTACAACATAAAAGAGCAATGCACTTTAAAGTTCACATATTTAATGTGGTGGAGTAATTATGTTGTTTCTTTATTGCCCTACATTACACATTGTCTATAAGCAATGCCCCACCACCAAATGTCTTCTAAATGTACTCTATGTTGAATAAAAGTTTGTAAAGATATATTTGAGCAGGTTTGGCCACACGTCTTTTGGATCCTCTTGGACTGGTCTCCTTTACTTCTGTTGGACTTCTTCCTGGAGCTGCCCCGTCAGGTGGGAAGCTGGGTCACCAATTACTCTCTGAGGCTGAGAAAGAGGCAGAGAGCGCCCCGAGCTGCCATTTTGAATTAGCATCATGGTGCTTGTAGAAGAAGCTGCTAACGCCTCATTTGAGTTCAGTGCAGAACTGCCCCTGTGCTCTCTGCACTTATCTTTCCTTGACACCGGTTTGCAACTATTATTGTTCAAGATGAATCCCGCGTCAATCAGGGATACCCTATGGAGGCCTAAAAGTCTCACATAAAACACCCACTCACATGCACACACAAACAAAAGCAATATAGCATTTTCTTTGAGAGAGTTCTGCATGGAAAGGTTAAGGTAACACTAGAAGGAAGAGGTTTCAAATTTCTGGTTTAGTTATCATTTACTATTTATACTGCTATTAAAATGATGACACACTGATTTGAGGCAACAGGTGTAAGTTTTCAGATGTTGATAACTATTGGGTCTGTTTTCATTTACAGATACCCTGAGTGACATAATGCCAGATATGGAGAAAAATGAGCAAACTCACTATATAGGCCTCTTGTAAAAGTCACTAAAACCACATTTTCTTTCTCAGAAGGTAAATGAGGATCTAATAGTTTTGTCTGCTTTGTGTAAGACATGAACCCAAACAGGAGATTCCTGTCAAACCCTCATAATTACAAAAAACAGCTTTTCATTTCCTAGTAATGGCTCAGTGTCAAATCCAATCGAGTCTGCTTGTTAAACATCTGCAATTACCGAGGTCGTAAGCCACCTTCATCTTTGTTATAGAGCCTGAACAAACACATGAAGCAAAGATAATCCAGCAGTGGAGCGTGAGTGTACACAAACCCCACAATCACGGCTGTAGAAAACCCCTGAGCTATGACAAAAGCCGTCCCAAGTGGGCTGAGGTGAATCCACTTTAATAGTGAAGGGGATCTGTTATCACAACACGACGTAACAATGGGAAAACCGGCAGCTCATTTGAGAAAGTCACTGCTTGGTTGACTACTGGTGTTTATGGATTTAGGCGGGATTGGAGATTGGGGCAGTTTCTTTGTTGTGTATTTCTGTTGCTTTATTTGGGGTTTCTCCTCCGGCGTGACGGGCGGAGGTCACCGTGCGGCCGGGCCACACAGAGGACGAATAAGAGTCAGAGAGGATGTTTGTTGACACCTGCCGTCTGAGGTTTGATGACGTGTTTGATGACTTTGATTAACATTGGAAATGCTCTGATGCCCTCGGACCTTTGGGGGGCACTAAGAAGGCCATGAGGTTAAAGCGAGGACATGATTAGTTACTCCTGAGACTCAAAATAAACTGAAAGCCATATAAATGTGTTATTATAAAGTTATTAAGTAATTTCTACAGTATGAAAAACACATTAAGGCTTTTTCAGTTATTTTGGGGAGACTTTTTTGTAGTAGGCTGTAGTCTCATTAGGTTTAAATGTTCTTTATTAGACAACAGTCCTGTAGTATATAGGCTATACTTCATTCAAATACACATAGCCTATACGTCTATGGTCAATAAGAAAAGTACAGTTTAAAGTCATTATTATGTACAGGGGCGACAGTGGCGCAGAACGAGTTGTCTCATGATTGGAAGGTCGAGGGTTTGAATCCCGCCTCCTGCACACTGTCATTGTGTCCTTGGGCAAGACACTTCACCCACCTTGCTTCCAGTGTCTGTGTACACTGGCGTATGAATGAGAGAGTGAATGGGTGAGTGGATCCTTAATGTAAAGCGCTTTGAGTGCCTAATGTAGGTGGAAAAGCGCTATAAAAGTTAAGACCATTTACCATATATACCTATGCTTCCTACAGTGTAAAGTTACTGTGAGAAGCATTTTTCGTCTGTGGAGTTATGTATTTAAAAACAACAACAACAACAACAACAACTCTAATTTATAAGAAACACTCAAAACCCTGAAGCTGCAGTTTTGGTGATGATGTCACAGCTGGGCGGGGTTAATGTAATTGGTTTGCTCTGATTGGTTAGCAATTTGATAGGATTTCTAAATCTAGGAAGTACTAGAAAAAACAAGAAATGTCGCCCAAAAAGAAGCAACATACAGGTACTATTTTGTTTGTTTGTTTCTTTGATTGATTGATTTGATTTTTTTGGAAAGAATATGTGTTTGATCCGAAAACTAACCAATCGAGTTACTTTCATACGTCGTCTGTAGTTTCAGTGTTGTGTATATTTATTTTCTGCTAAAGTGTTAATAAGCTATTCTGTAGGCAATCTACGATCTGTATATTTGATCATGCTAAGCTGTGTTTGTTTACAATTGACAGTAATTACCACCTGCTCCCTCGCCCACCTGCTCTCAGGACACCTGACCTGGCTGCAGAGGCTGCAGAGGAGAGGAGGCTGCAGAGGCTGCAGACTGTCATGACTGGAAACAACATGTGATGTCTCTGCGAGCGTTACAGTATGATTAGCCTTGTTTTACTTGGGTTATTTTTTGTCTTATTTTAAGTGTAGGCCTAGTTAAGTAGCCCACTTTTTCTTGATATGGTTAGAAAGAATTGATGTATTTTGATATAGCAAGCCTTTTGTAACAGCAGCATCAGTGATGGGCACAACACACTTTTTACTGGTAACATGTTTTGTAAATGTGATGTAGTTACTGCAGTAAGTAACTACATCATAGGCTATTGAGTAAGAATTAAGCTAGTTGGTAATTATACGGTTAGGCCCATAGTTATGCCATATCTCTGTGCATTGACTATATTGATCAAACATAATTATGAAATGACTATTTTCTTATGAAATTAATTAAATCAATAGAAATGAGAACAGTTAAGGAAAATGTGAGGTTTATTTTAGCTGTTGGTAGTTTTGGATTAACACACTGTAGTTTAATTGTTTTTGGGGGACAAAATGTGCAGTATGCTTCCTCCCATGTGTCATCTCTCAACCAAGCTAAGTCTAGACAGTGCAAAATTTAAGGGCAGAATAAAACATTGAGCGCAATTGCAAATAAGTGTTCTTGATCCTAATGCACATTATTGCAGTGTCCCGGGGATAAAACACTTAAAAGTCAGTCGTGAAGAAGGGAAAGGCCTGGCGCCCTCAGGCTGGGTACATGTCCATGATGCACTCGACTACTTTAGCTGTCATGCTGCTGTATCAGAGCGAGCCTGCTCTGGGTGCACTGATGCTTAGCTTAAGCCATTTAGCAGCGCCCTGGTTAACTGAAACCGACAAAACTTCTGATTCCAGCCTGATCTTAGAAAAACACCCCTGGCGATTGTGAAGCTGTCTGCGCCATTTCATCCGCTGTGGTCCCACTACTGCAGTTGTAGCTGACAGAAATGCAGATGATGATGCCTTATGAAGCCACAACCCAGAGAATGCCCAGAGAATAAAGCTAAAGACAGTATTCTGGATCTAGTTGACAGAGGGGTGAGACTTTGATATTTACTTGGAGAAGGAGCCGGACTGAAGGGCACAGAAGTGGAGTAGCATGAATAAAATAAGAAGGCATTAAGAGCCAGTGGAGCCTCCAAAGGCTAAAGTGTTGGGTGATTTCTCGCTGATATTTGGAGTTGCTCTTTGCTCACAGCAGTTGCCCAAAGTGAAGCAGAGCAGTGACCTAGTGCTACAGTCTTTTCACAGCCAAGTTCCTCTTTAGGCTTTAGTTTAAGACAGAATGTAGACAGTTTTAATCAGTAGAATCTGCTATTGTTAAATTGGGGAAAAATGATGACTCCTGTACACATCAACATGGGCATCACCTTAGTTTTCATCTCTTTAATGCTGTGCTTCCTGCAAAGTTCTAGCTTTAGTTCATACTAGTTAACACACATGCCATTCATCCATGACATGAGAAGTGGTAGTGTGTAAATTTGCAAAGTTAGGAGAGATTTAAAAGAAACACTCAAATTCCTCCCCTCTTGGATCAGAAAGCCACACCTAGTTTGCAAAATGAGGAGAGCAGGAACAGAATTTTCAAAAGTTAACGATCAAGCTTTTACCCCGTCCCCCAATTGGTCCTGACAGGCCGCTTCATAGGAAAAGCTCGTCTCATTGGTCAAAGTAGTATCCTGGAGATTCTGATTAGCTGCTGAAATCAGCAAAGGGAGGGACTTTAGAAACAAATATTATTATTTAATATTACTCACGTTACGTCAAATTTGAGACCAAGTCGGTCAATTATACACAATCTATTATATTTGTAAAACCTTTAAACTTACAGACTATCACTTTAAAGTGTAGCCAAAGCAGTTTAAGAGCAACATATCACACCTCAAACAACATGTGCAAATGTAGATACATTTTATATCACAAGACAGAAGTATTAATACTATAAAATAATATTGTGTGGGCCATCCTGCTGCTACATTTATCTACATTTAAAAGTACACTCCAGAGGATTGTTTAAAAAGGCCATTGTAAGGAAGAGGTTTTCATATAAATATACTCTGCATCACCGTGCAGATGAACAATACACCTTTAAATTGTGTACAAAACTAGCAGACTAGCAAAGTGAAGCAAATGCACCAGCTTTTCCATCCCAGGATGCTCAGCCTAACAAGTTGATTAAGCATAGTCATGTGCAGCTGAACTTTAAGCTTGCATTGGAATTAAAAGGGATCTGCCATGAACAGAGCTAATGATGTGATGATAAATCTTCTATGGCATGGGCTCATTTCTCAGTGCTCTTTAAGGATAGTAGAGAATATGGCAGATAAGTGCTCGAAGCCTTTGCAAATCAGCAGTGGCTATGCTAAATGTGGCAGCAAGTGTCAGGCCAAATCAATACACGCTTCCTGGGATTCCTTTGGTGCTATAATCCGGTCTATGGTGGGCACTGACCCTGGGGAGGCCGGTCCGCTTGTTTTCTTGTGCTGTTTTTTTCAAAAGCCGTTGCACTTATGGATATGACAGCACTGAGCACAAGCTAATTACCTCTAAAAAAAAAAAGAAAGAAAAAAAAACCTGGGTTTGTGGCGTAATCCTCTTAGTCCATGTCTGAAATAACACTGGGTCGCTCTTTGGCCTTTGGGGAGAACAAACCGATATGAAATTTGAGAGGACCTCGAGCTCAAACGTTACGCTTGCTAAAAGTCCGAGGTGCGGATGAGATTTATGTGTCAAATACCCCCTTCAGACACGCGCGTCTGGTCATCTGTAAATGCTACACTTTTAAGACAGTGTGGGAGAGTAGATAAGTTAAAATCTGTATTAAAGAATAACAAAAAAGAAGCACAGTTTTGTTTAAAAATGTCACATATAGTGCTGAATTGACCTGTTGTTATGATCATTCTAGCTCTCGAATTGTGTGAAATTTCCTCTTAAATATCACTGTTTGTCTTATTACAGGAGCAGAGCCTCATAATTCCACGTTATCGGAGGCTTTCCCAGAACATCACGTCTCTCCATGTAAGTGCTACTCACCGACTCCCGCCATCGGCCGCTCATTAAAAATGTAAAATTAACGTTTTTAAAGTGGAACACGTTTCAGTCGAGCGCTCCAGGAGGCAGTGGGCCGTGAACTGAAGCCTTCATGTGAAATGCATTGGTCGTCCCCCTCAGCTGCTGCGCGGGGAAAGGTGCACTGAGTGAAAGCAGAGCAGATTGCTTTTATTCTTTATTTAGCGAGTTATTCTAGACAGAGTCACAGATGCGTTGGCACTTTGCACAATCCTTCGGCTCAATTGAGGCCGATGGTGGAAAATGTTGACACTGTGGTCTGGGGGGAAATCGCTGAACGATCTGTGGCTTCGTCATTATACGCTTACACATCTATGAATTAGAACATGGTTGGCAGGTAAATGTGTTTCAGTTATTAGTATTTCAACACTAACCATTGTAAAAGGGCTGAACGATATTGAAGCAACTTGCAATATAAGGCTGTGCAATATCGCGATAACAATATTATTGCAATATTTCACTAAACCAACACGATATGTTCCATTCTAATTAAACACAAAATGCAAGAAACTAGTTTTTCAGCAAATTGTGTCAAAAGAAGACTGAAAGAAGCACTACATCAGGCCCAAGACAAGTGTAACATTAAACACATAAGCTTCTTGCTTTGAGCATCTATGACTGTTTAATGTATTTTGTAAATAAGGAAAATGTTAGCTGCTCAAATAAACTAAACTAGCTAAGTTAATCACTGTTTAACTAAAACAGAACTTTTACACATTTGAAGATTTTAGCGATGTTGCGATATACAGGTGAAACTGGGAAAATTGTTAAGTGCATTCATTTCTGTTATTCAACTTAAACTGTGATATATGATAGACTCATTACATGAAAAGGGCTGTGTATAGCCTTTATTTGTTTATTTTTTATTATTATGGCTCAGCTTGTAAAAAAAAAACAAATTAAAAATCTCATCACATTAGAATATTTTGAAAATGGACTGTAAGCCATAGTCATCAAAATTATAACAAATAAAGGCTTGACATATTCCACTTTGCGTGTAATGAGTCTTTATCATGTTAGTTTCCACATTTTAAAGCAGTACTAAGTAACTCATGCCCCTAGAGGCCAGGAGCGCCACTGCAGGTGTCGTAGCATGTTGCGTTTTTTTACTCATTAATTGTCCGTGAGAGTTATTCCTACACTAACAGAAAAGACAAAGGGAGAGAGGGATATTGTACATCCAATTACACAATGGAGATATTTTTTTCACTGAAGCTTGGCTCTAAATACTGTTTAAGTGGCGCTAGCCCGCAGTTAGCTTTGCCTGTTAGCCTGTTAGCTTCTTCTTTGTGATTCTATTAGTGTGTATTGGGGCCACCGCATCGCAGCTGGGAAAGTTGCAGTTGTGGTTTTCTGGCCAGAAACACCAGGGGGAGATGAAAGACCCCCCCAATCATCCCATTAACACTTGTGTTACCCCCAGAGGGACTACGAAGAGGATTGTTTTAGGTGAAGAAGTTACTTTGTACTGCTTTAAGTTGAATTACAGAAATAAATGAACTTTTGAATGATATTCTAGTTTTCCGAGTTTCACCTGTATTGTGGTTTCTTGCAATTCGGATATTGCATCTTTGCGATATTTTGTTGTAGTAATATTAATACGGAAACTTATAGCCAGATAACTAGATACATTTCATAAGCTTTATTTTGCAATAACCTCCTGACAGCCTGTTGCATCTGCAGAAGAGGGAAGTTGTGAGAAACTTTTAAGTGGTCATTGTCCAAAACGCGGCTTATGAACCTGCTTTTGGGCACAGCAGCATTGATAGTCCGCTGATAAAGTCCTGGTTCAGTCCTGGTTTAGTCTGGGTTCAGTCCAGCATTGATATTTTTAATTTTTTAACTGGATGCTTAAAACTAAATATTTAAAAGCTAAAAAAATATATTGATATTACACTTTCATTTGTATCAAACCACAACATGCTGTGAATTCAAAAGTGCTTTATATTTGCTACTGCATTCACCACATTTGATTACATGGTGTGAAGTTTCCCACTGACCCAAGGCACAAATCATTTCCTCTTCCTGTCATCATCAATCATAATTACACAACTGTTCTTCACCTTGGATCAATTTGTGCCATGGAGATCAAACAGCGGTGTTAATGGGCACCCACATTTCTCCTGGTAATGTATATCATGTGGTGGAGTCTGTGGCCTCTCGCCCCGAGCCCAGTCCGGTCGTATTGTTGCAACTCCTGCAGAAAATGTAAATATGCACTCGGATCGCCCTGTTTGCTTGAGTGTCATGCAGGGCCGTCCAGGAATCACATTATGGAGTGGATTCCTGATACAATGCAATATTACTCTCCACAAGTCACGCAAACCAGCCACTAACTAGGTATTTCTGCTTTTTAAAACGCGGCCAATCGCCTAAACGCTACTGACAAGCCAACAAGCTCTAATCATCATTACTTTAGTCACAACACAAACTGGGCCTTCAAAGGTTTCACCCGCAGAGTAATTACATCGCACTGGACCGTAAATGGAGTCAGTCAGAGCAGCCGGTTTTAACACTGTCTGACTGTAAACAGGAAGTTCACGAAGGCACCAATGAATGAGACGAAGATGGAGGAGAGGGGTTATGATCAGAGAGGAGTAAATGTATCGATAAATAATGTGGCTTTGCTCCTAAACGTGCTGAATTCTCCTCATGTACATGTTGATTGTTTTACAAAGGAGTTAAACTTTACTCTGAGTTGGCCTGGTGATTAAATAGATCTATAATAAAAGGTAATGCTTCATAATAAAAGTACCTGAATGGATGCATTTGGACTTTTCTTACAGCTGGGTAGAGTTTATTTCAGAATGTTCGGGCTGCAGACACAGCACAGCACAGCCAGTTCATATTCATTTTTATGGGCAGGCTAAGGTTTCTTCTGCATATTTTTACATTATAGGAGGAAATGTAGTTTTTCGGACACTACAACATATTTAGATGAATTGTTCATCTTGACATGAAATCAGTTTCATGTGCCACATCAGTGGATGACATTAGCATGGTCATAGCCCAAAGATGTAATTCAATAGTTGTGAGAAATGCCGTAAATCTCTCTCCATCCCATTACACTCTTTTACATAATATGTTTGCAGTTAACTACAGCCTGTTGTTTTCCAACTTTGAAAGAGTTAAAGCAGCTTGTCACTTTAAACTAGAATGATCTAAAATACTTATGGCTGACCGCTGAGAACGCCAGTGCCTTAGAAGTCATTGCCTGCAGCTTTGGCTCAAATCGAACCCAGAGAAGCAGCGGCTGTGCCCATGGTCCTCTTGTAATCCTTCAAATCTATCGCTGTGCGTTATTCAAAGTACAGATCAAAGATGATGAAAGTTGTTCGAACCCCGCAGTGGCTTAGTGGTTAAATTTGTTACATTTTGTGCAAAACATCAGAATATAGCTTTTACTGGATAAAAATGTACCACATCAGACTTTATACTTTTGTAACTTAAGTAAAAACGCACGATTTAGAACAGGGTCTCTGACCTTTGTGCCCTGCGAGCGACTTCTACATAATAAAAATAACACATGTACTTGTGATTTGAAGACGCTCATGTTACTGTGGAGAGTAACAACACTGTTACCGTTTATGCTAGTTTTATTTAAACATCACCTTAACATTTACAGATTGTGCTCAAATTGTTCAGAACAAAAAGAAAATGTATCTAAAATAAGACTGGTCAAACATATGTAGAAAGCCTTTGGGGAGCTGCTTGGAAAGGTATGGAGAGCTACTGTTTGTGGATTCCTGGTGTAAAATCTTAAAGAGTAATAAAACACTCCTTCATTTTCACTTATCGTGAAGAGAAAAGTTTTAGTCGGAACATTCCATGAAGTTTTTGATGTAAACTACAAAGTACTGTCAAACAGAGCGAGATTCAGGTAAATTCATTTAGACAAAGATATGGTTTGCATAATCATGTGCTGAGCTCAGTGCACTGTCAAACATTTCACTTATATTCAAACATTGGAGGATTAGAATAAAATGTGAAGCTGATGTGAAGTTGCGAGACTAATTTGAATGTTTTGATCTGCGATAGTGAGGAGGACACACAAAAGAAATTCTGTGCTTTGACCTCTTGATGAAAAAAGGAAACACCGCAAATTGTAGTGTCATCTCCCCACAATTTTCCCAACACTGAATAACCGGTCTCTAATTTGCGAATGTGTATGTGTTAAATGAGGCCTGAGACTAAACAGTGTGAAATTGTGCAGAGCTGGGTGTAATGGGGCGGCTCTCTCTGGTGCTGCCTCCGTGCGCCGGCTGCAAGGCCAAACCTGCAGCCCAGAACTGCTCCACTTAAGTCGGGTGACGAGAGCCGAGCTGACAACCCAGAGTGGAGAGCCCCGCGGTCATGCAAAATGCAAAAGAAATATGACTTTATACAGCTCTCTAATGGTGACATAACAATCTGTACAGCCACTTCCCTTCCAAACGACAAGCATTTTAAAAGTCACTCTACGGGGTTGGATGAGATATCTGATGCCCGAGTCCGATGCATCGAAATACAGCAGGATTTCAACTCTGTGGCAGCTTTAAACTGGTTTTTAACTGTTACACATAATAAGAGCTAATGATCTGAGCTAATTGAGTTTTTCTCTCTAAACTCTTTCACTCTATTACACAATGACAAAGTGGAACTAAAGCAAACACAAACCTGAGATGCACAGTTTGCTTCATCATGCATTTTTGATTGGAGACATTTTGCGGCGATGTGTTTTTGGGTTTGGGAGCTAAATAAAACAAACATTCAGGCTCTGTCTTATTCTCATTGTAGGTTTGCAGGATCAAAACAGAGAAAAAAACATGGCTGACAGCGCGTCGGTGGAGCTGCTCTTCAAGATCCACAGGCAAGTGATGGAAAATATACACATACGTAAAATGGGTAGGTCCAATCCTAATGTTATTTTTATTCATTTTAAGTCAATCTTTGGTGTAATTAAGCTACTTATTGTCATTATTAACCTTTTTTAAACAATCCTTATTTTATAAGTATAGTACCGTATGTGCAACACAGCGGTTAGCTCTCGTGCTTCACAGCTAGAAGGTCCGGGTTCGATCGGGTAGAGTTTGCATGTTCTCCCTGTGTCTGCGTAGGTTTCTTCCGGGTACTCCGGTTTCCCCTACCACTAAAAACATGTACAATAGGCCTGAATGAATGCAGTGTGTGAGTGAGTGGTTGGTGGTGGTCGCAGGGGCCGATGGCACAGACTGGTTGCCTCGCTTCCGTCAGTCAAACCCAGGGCTTACCACTGAGTATAGAGTGAATGAATAATGACTACAGTGTAGCGCTTTGAGAAACTTGGGAATACAGGCTTGTAAAGTGCAATACAAGTGTAAGCCATTATTATTATTATTATTATTATTATTATTATTATTATTATTATTATTATTATTATTATTATTATTATTATTATCATCATCATTTAAGACAGTGGTTATCAAATGGTGGGTCGTAGCCTTTTTCTCAATCCACTTTAACTTTGAAAGTCAGCCTCACGATGCTTTAATCTGCAGAACATGATTTATTTTATTACTAGACACAAGAGCAGGTTCAAACTGCTAAATGTTTTTATTATGAATTAGCATTGTTATTTGGATTGAAGGTTGAAGGTAGGTGCCGAAATCACACTATTTTGAAAGAAAAACCCTAATTTAAGATTTGAAAAGAGTATTTCCAAACCACTTCTGCTGTTCACGATAGAAGATGAGAATATAACGGGCCACTCTAATGTGTATTGAGGCAGGAAAAGGCTAATCTGTTAGTCAACACTAGAGTCATCTGTGACCTTTGACCTTTGAATTCTCTCCGTTGATGAGTTGTGTTGACTGCCGCGCTAATAGAGGCTATCTCGAAGGCACGTTTTATAAGTGTCACATCAAGACGTCTCTCAAGCGCTGACCTGGAGCGTCTGTCAGGCCTGGTTCACTCTCTTTATGAAAAGTAGCAGCCTTTCTGTCGTCTGCGTCAGATACAGTTGAACATTTGTGCCTAGAATTATGGCGGAGTAACATATCCGCTGTAGCAGAGGCTGCCGTTACAGACCTAATTGAAAGCCGAGTGTGCGTGGAGCGAACGCACTCGCCATGAGCGCTAACATGCATATTGTAGTGGGAATTTGAATGCACTTCAGAACAGTTAGTTCTGTTGCACCATCTGCATGAGCGGAGCTCTGCGAGCCGCTGCATTTGTGTCAGATGAGTGCCTCAGACAGAGAGAGCTGGACTGTTACAAATGGCTTTTCACTGGGGTCCACGCAGGTCTGAATGAGCCCGTAGAGCGGCGGCCAGTGCTAATAATAGACCTTTACCGCGTATTTCCACGTTCATGCTTTGTCATTGAGTGAATTTGACTTGATCTGTGACTGCGCTAAAGACTTAAACACTCGCGCTTTCATTTCTGTCTCCGGAGCTGTTTCAGGAGAAGTAAGACGCTTGGAAAAGTGTGTCCATGAACAGAGAGGCCGTGTGTTAAACAGTGCCATTTCAGTGAATGAATGTCATATCCATATATCTGCAGCATTTATTAACATTTCTGCACAAGTATTTATAGACTGTGGCTCTGTAAAACTGAACTCTTCTGACAGGCGCCACTAAAACATGTGCCCGTTTCAATCTAAAGGGCATAACTGTTTGGGACATCTGACTTGTGAGGTGTTGAATATTGATCAGGTGCTAAGGCTGCAGATTCTGGCAATAGCAAATCACTGTAGCTTTTGCAAACGATACAAAATCCTGTCCTCATGTGGACTAATTATGTGTAAAATCTCTCTCAAATCTCTTAGACCTCCACAAGCATGTTCTGAACTGCATGTGATTAATGGTAGTCAATATTTCGGTCTGTATTTGTCCTAAAATTACAAATCTAATCTTTATTCCTTAAGAAGTTTGTTGTCCCGTGGGCTTTTTTTCGAGTCCCAAAAAAAAGTCTCAGTTTCTACATTGAGCCTGCTGTTTCTGAGCCAACATTTAGTTCTCACCATTATTTGGGAGTGGTCTGCAGCTGTACACGAGGCCTGCTCTGTGTAACCGTGTGTAATGGCTGGAGAGGCGCAGGTGCACGTACCTGGCAGCCTGCCACTCGCCGATTAGCCCCATCCTCTGCTGTCTGCTCGGGGAGTCGCTGTCCTTTTCACGGCATCAGCCACGGCCCACTTGTGTGATTGCTCAGTGATATGTGGCTTCAGCGAGAAGAACGGCAAACGCACTGACTGTGATTAGTTTGGTTTTGTTTGGGAAATGTGTGTCTCATAATGTGTGTGTTCCATTTTGTGTCCGTTGCATGTTGTGACTGTAAATTGTGTTTTGTTTGGGTGGTGGGTTGCGACTTGCTTTTGTGATTTGTGTTCTAAATGTGTTTTGTCTTCAGTGATTTGGGGCTGCCACTTACGCGTTAAACGGTGCACAGCTGACGCCTCCAGGGAGCTGAGAGCTAGAAACATGCGCCAGTTCAGAAGGAAGCGCATTACAACGTTTTAAAAACAGAATATTTTCCCCTCTCCAATTGTCCGGAAACACACCAGCTGTCAATTAAATGTCACCACGGGCCGGGTTGAATCAGCACTCTTGTAGTTTTAGAGAATAGAGGTTTTATGTTGTCTATTGGGGAAAGTATGAGTGAATGAAAGACACATGCTCCCAAAGCAGAAAGTTCATCTATGTTTCTGAATTAATGTGCTCTATTAGTTCTTAAACGCCATGGCCATTTCATTCTTGATATGCTCAAGTCCATATTGTGGTGCTCCTCGGGTGAAAAGGACTTTAGTGAGTAACTAATAAGCCTGTATTGATCCTCATTGGATCCTTGACCAGTGAAACTGATCCGTCTGTCTTCACACACAGAGACTCAGACTCTGTGCCTCCCGCTCACTTGTTCCTTGCTGAAAACCTCCGCGATCCAGTCGATAGTCTTCCATTAAGAGGGGCTTGGCTGTCAAAGCAACCCATGACCTCCTCTCACCCCCTCCGAGCCCACTGTCCTGTCACGTCCTCCTTATCAATATGAATTTAAACCCAGCGCTCCCTTCAGCTTCAATTCTTAGTGCCCATTAGTCTCCCGTATTTGGTTCCTATTGATTGTTGTGAATGTTTTGAACAGAGCATGTACTGTGATCTTAAAACTCATAGATCCACTTCATTCTTAAAGATCTCCTGACCTCTGACCCCAGGCAGGCCATATTTCCTTGTATTTTTGATCCACTATTGACTTGTAGCAGCCGATTTGGGGGAAGTAGTCGGGGAAGGTCAGTCCGCTCCATCCAGAAAGCTGCAATGAAATGACCTGCTGTTGTCAAACACTGAAAAGACAGAGCAAATAGAGCCTGCAATATGTTTATCACCCGAGAGACCCTAGAGACAGTGCACTGTTGTGTCACACATCTGTGAGGTGTGGACAGACACAGCTGTAATGTGTTGGGACTCTCTGCGTTCACTAATGACCAGAAGCATTACTACATTCCTAAACACAAACGTTTTACACGGCTCTGACCAATAGTTTTATTGTGACCAGGAGTTGAATTGGTCAGTTGTATATTGAACACTCTATCCACTACACAAAGTATGACAATTAATTTAGTGTTTGGTTATTTATAGCCTTTTACCTAAATGTTTGGATGGTGCGTTCAATGTGTTCAGAACTCTGTCTCTTGGTCGTCCCACTGCCGTAGGCGCTCACGTCTCCTCACAGCCTTTGAGTGTGAGGAGCATATGCTGACATCTGTACCTCTGTCTTGCCACTAGGGGGCCTCTGGGCACATCACTGACACACGAGCTGCTCCTCAGAGAGATGATGGATGACCTTTGGCTTTATTTATGTCACTGCGGACCTTTTCATCACATCGGCTCTTTGTAATCCCTCGGCCCCTTTCACTTTACACAGGCACTCTGTCACTGCAGACCGCCGAAGTCCACCAGACAAGGGAATCAATAAGAGGTCTGAAAGGCTGACGCGACCGCCGCATCCCTCTGGTCACTCTCACGTTACGCTCTTAATGAATGGGGCTGTTGTCGAGCTTGTAAAGTGCAGCGTCACAGCGACCTTCCAACTAACCACACTCTTCCCGGAGTTTAGGACACCGCTTGAGACGCCCGGAACAAAGCAAGTGCGCACCGATTCCTGAAGCAGAAACCCTGACGATAAAATTAGAATGTAATAGTAAGAAAGACAACATTTACTTCCAACCCCCAACAAAAAAACTTACCTTCTCTGCGAGTTCTTCTTTGCGTGGGTTTGTTTTGTTTTCTCAGACTGAAGAAGTCGTTGAGATGCTTAAGGGGAAACACATTTGCAGGCTGTAGCACTGAAATGCAATCGCACTGAAGGATCAAGTCACAACAATGGTGACGCTTTTTGCTGAGGGGATCAGTCAGAGACAAGGCTGTTTTACTTTTAGGGATTTATTAGAGATTTTATATTGAACAAAAACTGTTTTCTTCTTGACTATTGTGTTTTATCTATTGTTACACCAATCATGCAACTACTTAAAACACTCCATAAAATGTTATTGCCAAAATATGAGGCCTATTGGCAGATGTTTACGAAGTCGTGTGAGTGAGGGTGGCTGCAGTGTGTTTGTCCTCAGGCTCGTCTAACTGTAATTGGTTGTAATTATAAACCCATTGGAGGATGCACACTGAAGACTCCGGGCTAAAACGGCTCTTCACAGCAGTGAAAAAATTAATTATGAAGCTTATTAAACTATTGTGGCGATGTTCAGGTCCAGTTTCAAACGCAAGCAGCTCTGAATGATTGATACGGAAAACCCAGTCAAAGCTGTCAGTCCCAGAGCTACACAGTGAATTAGATTTGACGTGTCAAGTCATCACAGAGGGAGACGTGATGCGTCAAAGTGCGGCAAGGTAATGGCTTATGCATGTTGTAATGATTATGCTCTACAATTATACATATCTTTTGTAGGGAAATGTGCACCCTATATTTGACCCAAGTCAGGAGTAATGGCCGACCAGAAGAATGTCCTTCAAAACTCTGACCCATTTAAAGGCTCTGTAGACATTTTCTCCCCATTTTCAAGCTTTTCTAATGCACCTCTACTTTAACTTCTTCTTGGGGATGAGTTTCTAAACACGTTTCACAACTTTCAGGGAGCAAAGTGACCTGATGATGCAATATTAACCTGCACCATGCTAAATGTTTCTAGCATCATTGCTAATTCTGGATTTTTGATGAGCCTTCTGTAATACGCAGCAGACACAGTGGCAAGAAAAAGTGAGTACACCGTTTGAAATTTCTCACATTTCTGTCTGAATTATTCACTAAATGTGGTCTGATCTTCATCAAAATCACAGGAATGATTTAACAGTGTCTGCTTAAACTAATACCACCCAAACATTTACACTTTATTATATTTTTATTGGCCATAACTGAATGAATCTCACTGAACTACTGCGGTTTTGTAAAGAGGAATGGTCCAAGATTCATCGTCTAATCAAAGCAGTTATTGCTGCAAAAAAAGGATCAGCCAGCTATTTAATACAAGGGTTCACTTACTTATTCCACGCTGTTGTGAATGTCTCAAGTTTTTCTGCTAAATATCTAGAGAAACTTGTGAATACATTGTTCTGCTGATGATTGCACGTTCTCCAGGCCTTGAGGCAACAAAACAACCCCACACCATGATTCTCCCTGCACCATGCTGCACAGTGAGCATAGGGTTTTGATGTTGGTGTGCTGATCCATTTGTCCTCCACACATGACGTTGTGTGTTCTGCAAAAAATGTAACTTTGGGTTAATCAGTCCACAGAATATTTTTGGAGCATCCAAGAGCTCTTTCGCAAACCAAAGTTGAATATTTTGGGAGGAACACGCAACGGCATGTGTAAACTACAAAAGGATCAGCACACCAACATCCAAACCCTATGCTCACTGTGAAGTATGGTACAGGAGAATCATGGTGTGGGGCTGTTTTTTTGCCTCTGGGCCTGGACAATGTGATATCATCTATAGGAACATTTATTCACAATTTCACATTTATTATGATGATATTTCGCAGAAAAACCTGAGACATTCACAACAGCGTGGAATAAGTAAGTGAACCCCTGTATTAAATAGCTTACTTATTCTACGCTCTCCTGTCAATGTTTACACGTTATGGCCAATACAAATATGATGAAATGTTTGGTATTAGTTTAAGCAGACACTGTTTAATCATTCCTGTGATTTTGATGAAGATCAGACCACTTTTAGTAACTAATTTAGACAGAAATGCGAGTGTACTTACTTTTTCTTGCCACTGTACTATGCAGTGTTCTCTTTTGTTATTCTCCACAATTTTCTGCAAACCCTAAACTTGATCAACTATTAGTTTAAAAAATGGACACAGCCCCTTTTCTGTGTAGGTGATAGTTCTCTGCAGTGACGTGTCTGTCTTGGTTAAACTTTACGTAGTGGTGTCCATTATCACCACCAATTGAGCGTCAATAATTTCAAACAGCAGCCAGAATAAGAACCATGTGTCGCGGGGCAGAGATAGTCTGACTTTGCACTCGCTGACAGAGTGTGGCCGAGAGGTTCTCGCCATCCCAGAATAACTACGGCCCTCCGCAGAAACAGTGCTTTTGGCAGTAAGTCAATTGCATGTATTACAGTATCCGCACTGCTCAGGTCGGTCACTGATAGCTGTAAATGAGTCCATGCGGAGGCTGGGCCCGGGGCGTTGTTTTGATCAGGTCTAATGGATTTCTCTGGGCCTCTGACAGGCTGCGGGGGTGCGGCGCTGGAGCGGTCATTTGAACCCTGTGGTCGGACGGGCAGGGACGTGTGGGACAGAGTCAGGAAGTCTGGAGACGGTAAGCTCCACCCGACGCCATCACTGCGCTCCACACGCCATGCACATATGCAAGAGCAAACATCGGACTAACACTGCAACCTCGCACGGAAATGTGTCGTCAAAACCACAAAGATATCTGTAATTCTGTAATAATAAACCAATGGACTTTAACATGTGAAATACTGGAGCTGACATTCACACAAAAGCATTTGGACACTGCAGTGTGTTAGATGTATTCACCCGTGGTGACTCTGCTGCTCACAAAAGTTTTCTGCAGTGATTTTCTGTATTATTCTGTAATATTTAACTTTCGATCCCCAATTCTATTTACATATCCAACACTGTATTGTCCACACACTCTGTTGACACCCTTTAACGCTTCACTACAGCCTATAAATACATCTTTTTAACTACAGTGGGCCCACAGCGGGCTGAAACCCACCGAAGCTGAATGGATTGACCAGTTAATGTTCTTTATGTGTCATAAATTTGAAGCTCATGTGTCAAAAGCTGAACGTTAATATCTCTCATACTGTTGTGCAGATCGTAACACATATTCAACAACAAACCCCTGTGATTCTTAATTAGGTTCACGTTCAAGTTGGTGCACAGGGGATCTGAAAGACTCTGATGTGCTCTGTAATGTTACAAGGAGCAGGAAATGCGCGTGTACTGTATTTAGACAGTGCCGTAGTAGAGCAGTGATTGTAAGTCAGTGTGTGGAGTGCTTGAGTGCACAGGTTAACAGCACAGGGCTCTGAGCCGCAGTGACAGGAGGCTCCACTCTGAACGGACTATTGACCCGGAAACACCCAGGCCTTTTAGGAACAGCCTCTACACGAGCACTGACGCGAGCTCTCTGTCTGTGCAAAAGTACAGGCTATTCTTACGGCATGAAGACTCTTATACTTAATGAAGTGCTGACTCTTATGATCTAGAATAATGTTACATTGTATTTTGTACTTTCTTGTACATAATACACAATGGGGGTCATTTATCAAGACAGGCGCTAAATAGCGTGTGCAAGCTACAAAATAAAGTATTTGAAATATTCAGTATTAGAGAATAAGGGCCCCAAATTTGAGATGTAAATGAGAGTACTCTACGTGAGTAAAAAATGCAGAAGTTATTCGCTGCTGTTCCACTTTTGCACGTAGAAGTTGTGTTGCATGTGAGCAAACACTTGGTAAATGACCCCCGTGTTCTTTTCACTTCACATCAAATCAAAATGATAATGTTCTCTTTATTTGGATGTTTTTGCTGATTGTTGGCAGCATGTATAATTGTAAAGAGATCCTCAAGGGCACATAAAAGGGCCTTGAGAGGTAGTCAGGTGTACCTAAAAAAAAAAGTTTCTATTTACAGTCATGTTTTTAATCATTTGCAACAGTGGCGTGGCCTGATCACACTTTTGAACCAGAAAAGTACTAAACAACTATCAATTCCTGATCCAGTGGCACAGACATTAATAACATTGTATTTTTTTCCTTCTATTTAGTCATTTCATGATGTTTCAGATAGGGGTGAACCATGGCATCTTTTTTAGCAAAAAAACAAACTTACGCGACTCAAAAAACACTGCTGTAATTGTTCATATTAAAAACCTTGTGAATTTTTTTTTTATTAAACATTTTTCATCACAAAGAAAATATTCAAAAAGGCTTACATCTTTGAACATTTTAAAATGCTGTTTCAGGAACGATATTGAAAGAGTTATCATTTAATTTTTAAAGGTTCGTGGTTTGCCCATTTACGTGTGTGTGTGTGTGTGTGTGTTTGTGTTTGTTTGTGTGTGTTTGTGTTTGTTTGTGTGTGTTTGTGTTTGTGTGTGTGTGTGTGTGTGTGTGTGTGTGTGTGTGTGTGTGTGTGTGTGTGTGTGTGTGTGTGTGTGTGTTTGTTTGTGTGTCAGCACCCTCTCTCTGTCTCTCATTTAGGCTAGTTTTCCCTTATAATTATAAACTATTAATTTTAGGCAGTCCCTGCACATTAAGCCAACACTAAAGCTCAGTGACTCTTAACATTGAATAGACGGCGTCACATGTTTTGTCCCGTCAAAAGACAAAGTAATGCAGGAACTTCGGGCTTGCACCGAATATTGTAACTCCAATCGCAAAGCAAAATGTCTCTTTTTGAAAAAACAATTGTTTAAACGTGTCTTTTAGTCTAACAGTCTTCACAGCTGTACAGTTTATAAAAATCATTTAAAAAATAGATAAAGGCCTCTCCTGCACCTAGATACATTCAATAATAATAATAATAATAATAATAATAATAATAATAATAATAATAATAATAATAATAATAATAATAATAATAATAATAATAATAATAAGTAATCATTAATAATTATTAATAATAGGCCTGAAGATAATAGCAACCGCTATAATAACAATGAAGGTTCTTGTAAAAATAATAACATAAAGTTGTAAAAGTGGCACATGCATGTCATCGTGTTGATAAAGTTGAGAATAAATGTTAAAGAAAAGCTGGGCCTCGAGGCAAAAGAAACAGCAAGTCCACTCATACCGTCCTGTCCCTTTGCTCATTTTGGTTATAGGTCTGCATCCACGAGCCCATAGCATGCGCCGCCGTGGGTAAAGTAGATGTAAGGCGCAGCGTGATGCGCTGGGTACGCCATGGGGAACGGTACCGGCAGAAGGCACCCTCCAAGTGCGCGTGTGTCCTTGTACGCAGTCTGTACGTGAGCGTGCTTATCCTCTAGGTCCGAAGAAAGCTGCCGTTTCAATTTGTTGCGTCGGTTTTGGAACCAGATCTTGACCTGTGTCTCTGTGAGCTGCAGAGAGCTCGCGAGGCACGCGCGCTCCGAGCTGCTGAGGTATCGCTTCAGGTCAAACGTGGCCTCGAGCTGAAAAATCTGCCGCTTGGAGAAGATGGTGCGCGTCTTCTTCTTCACCGGTGCTTTGCTCTCCGCCACGGCCTGCTGCCCCTCGGGCTTCTCTGTCCCGGGACTCCGGGAGTTAGTGCACTCCGCCTTTGCTGTGTTTGGAAAAAGTGAGAACGCATTTGTGGAGCGCAAACAACAATGCACAGCACAATAGGCATACAGGAGGTTTCATGTTAGAGGAAAGCGCAGTTTTCCGATACACATTATTGCCCGTTGATCGTGTTATTTAGAAGTACTATGTAATCAGAATGAGGGCCTCACCAGTGTCCCTGCTGCTGTCCCGTGTCTTCTGGACCTTCTCGCGCCCCGACTCCAACTCCGGATATTCATGCTTCCTCTCTCGCTCTTTCAGATTGAGGATGTTTTCGATGGTGAACGTGAGCTCTTTGCTCATGTTCCCGGGCATAGCATCTGCACCTGCGTCAGACCACAAACTTCGCGCGCTCCAAGTACCATCGCTCCTCTGTCCTGACTAGAGCTGCGCAGTGCGCACGATCCAAACGCAACTGTTTAGCGCATTTTGATTGGTGGGGCTTTGGGAGTAGAAAAGGGCGGGACGTGGCCTACGATGGCTGATATTTCTCGTGTCGTCACGCAGAGAGCTGGGCTCAGAACGCCTGGCTCAAATTAATACAATTTTCTTTCATTAGTTGGTTAGGCGGCATCAGAAAAGTTAAGAAGCTTCTTGGCCACATGTCACTGTTTTCTATCACTGTTTTCTTGTGATTTCTTTCTTATAACTTTACATAATATTACTATAGACTAATATTATACTAAACAGAATAACAGTAAATGTCTACATCTGGGAAGAAATAGAGGCGCACTGATTAAGACAACACAGAGCCACTTGTGCATAAACTTTATTGCCATATCAGTGTACAAAAGTGTCTGTGTGTGTTATGACAATCTCACAACATGCTGATAAAAACTCAAACACTCTCACCCTGAACTCTTGTTTGTAGCAGATCAACTTACAACATAAACATCTGAAAATAGAGCTCTACTTGTGAAAATGACACTTTATAGCTTATAAAAGATATAGACATCTGGTGCTAACGGGTCTCAGACTGTAGTGCGAGGTCAGACCAGGCCGGTCTGTGGCGACATGTAGGATACTGGGGAGGTAAAGGGGCTGCTCAGGGGGTAGTGCAGAGAGCTGGAGAAGCCCAGTCCTGGTGCCGACAGTGATGGGCTACTCTCGCGGTACAAAACCGGGACTCGGACGATCCGCTGAGTAGAAAAGGGTACGGCAGCACTGGCCTCCATGTCTGCTGCGATCTGTCTCTTCCACTTGTTTCTTCTGTTTTGGAACCAGATTTTGACCTGTGTCTCTGTGAGCTGCAGCGCCGCGGCAAGTCCGGCCCGCTCCGCACTGCTCAGGTACCGCTTCAGGTCAAAGGTGGACTCTAGCTGGAACACCTGGGTCCGGCTGAACACTGTGCGTGTCTTCTTCTTCCTCGCCACCCTCACCTCACCTAAAAGATGAGATTAGATAGTTATAGGCCGATAAGAGCAGATTAAGACTGTGTTGTCAATGCAAGAGTTGGGAATGGTAATCGCATTTTCATGCTTTCTTATTATTTGACTATTTTAAAATACCAGGCAAAACTACTAACTGACAAGCCAATAACAAACTAACTGGAGCTGCGGCTCAGTGGGCATTTGCCCACAGATCCAAGGTTGGTGGTTCAATCCAAATTCTGGCCGGTGCATCAGCTGTTGTGTCCTTGGGCACTTAACTTTGTCTCCGGTGTGTGCACAGGATGTGAGTGCATACATATGAACATATATATATATGGACAATGCTTAAATATGGCATAATACAGCATGTTTACATGCATTGATCAAACTCATAAAATATTTACTGATCAAATTAAAATGAACACACCCAGGTAAGTATCCCTATGCAAAGCCCTGGATATGTTTCACAGATCCACATGTGTCCTATTTTACCCCCATAAGACTTCTTTGCCTTCCTCTCACCTGTTCTGTCCTCTGGAGAGAAGCAGGACGAGCACGCACCTTCTTCTTCCTCCTCATCCTCACCGTCCGCTCTCTCCTCTGGACTGTCGCTGTCCACTTGCGCTGAATTTGGGCTTTCCCGATGCCTGTCTTCGTTCCACGGGGCGCTGTCCTGGAGTGGCGGACCTGCGATGGAGCGTAACGCAGTTACACGCGGAAACTAGTCATTTCTTAATGGAAAGTATCACATGCCAACATCACACGGATTGGCTCATATTGGAGTTTTACGCACAATCAAGCAACAACGAAACGTGCGCTGCACCCACGTGGACGAGCGTGTTACATTCTGCAGCGCGTTGGTGCCGAACATTGTGGTTCTTATTGTGGTTAGAGGCAACAGTTGGGGGCTGTTAATCCAGATTATCTCAAAGATAAGAAAGTTCGACTCAAACTCAGAGGTCGAACAACCATAGATACATTTACGGTATTTGGATTGTAAACACGACAACATTCAACACACTTTACATTATTGTTCAAACTGTTCCTCACTTGTTTTTCTCCCGAGCGCGCGGAGGGACTCCTCGTGCAGCTCTCGTTCATCCTGACTTTTCGTATCCAGACTGTCCGCTGCGCTGTGTTCGGCATCGCTCTGCCCTGGGCTTTCCCCGCGCTCCTCGCGCTGTTCGGTGGACGTGCCCAATAGATTTTCAATAAAGAAAGATGTTGCTCTTGATGACGGGCCCAGCTTCGTTCCCGGCACCTTCTTGTCAAGCATTCTGAGCGCCGCAGCTTTTGCTCTCGCCAATAATGTCCACCGTTTCAAATCGAAGGTATTCCGGCGAGCGTCTTGTTTTCATGCCCCGTGTCCTCTCTCCTCTGCGTTAACCATTCCGTCTCACGCTGTGCCGCAACCCTACACGCTCTAATCCACACAATAAGTCGAGGTGGGTTCAAGTGCAGATAGGGCGCAGTGAGATTTACTTGAGAAAACTAGACGTCGTCTCGTCCTGAGCCACTCTTGTAGTCTGCGCAGGCTGCCTGAAGGGAGCGAGAGATGCTGAATTTAGGTCAGGCAGACTCCGGCAGCGCGGAGATGCACTGTTGTCCTCAGGGCTGTGGATGGAGACGCTTCATGAGGAATGGCACAGTACCGCCTATTGGCTACATCTGTTTATGCACAACAGTGTTGCCCCTCTAACTTAGAAACTATTTCAGATTTTAAAAAAACATATCTCACTTTTTTGTTGTTGACAGATTTTCAGCTAAAAGTATTTTCCCCCATGTTTATGTGAAATTCCTGTAGATCAAGTAGGAACATGGTTTAATAGACAGTATTAATATAGAAGAACATATGTCCAATTTCAATTTGCTGGACCTCGTTTTAATCTGGCACAGAAAAACACGTTTTGGCTCAAAGGGCATGTGAGGTGGTGGCCTGTCGCAGATTAATATGAGTAAATGTTGGTAAGATTTGAATAGTGAAGGAGAAAAGTAATAGGATTGAAACACTAAGAAAAGCTTTCTTTCATCTTTAAGTCCAGAACATTCCAGCGATACGTTGTTCAGCCTCATTAGATATCTGCCTCGCTGGCATGGACATATGACACAACACGCCAAAGCCTTAAGGAAGTCCTCTAAGTTTTCATGAATGTGAAACAGGCCATTATTGTGCTTAATGTGGCACTGGAGTGAGTGGATCAGAAATATTCATCAGGCAGTAGAGCTCTGGCTCCTGCTGAAGTGCAATGGCTCAACACTGAATGAATCTAACAAAGAGACTGGTCAGACTGCGATTATAACTCATTAGTATACATTACAGTCAAACTGCTGAAGCTTTAAACTATAAGATTTTTAGTGGCTGTGTAGCTCAGGCTGGACTTCACAGCGTGTTGTTTTATTTCTATGTGCCTTTTTTTTTTTTTTACATTTTTAAATCTGCCCATTTAGTCAACACAAAATAAATACAATTGTTTTCTTGTATTTTTTTTATTCAAATTTGTTACATATTTTGAAAAAAAAAAAAAAAAAGTGTTGGAATGCCTTTGGCTAAGAGAAAGCTTTCACAGTCGTCGTCATCTCTTCATAAACTATAATTCAGACAGACGAGATCTGAGCGTGATTGAGGACCTGATCTCGATCTTTGCCAGCACCAGCTCTACTGGACTTCCTGTCGGCCTTATGCCTCATTCAGGACGTCCCGTATCTGACCGGGGAACAGCCAGTCTCCTCCTCAGTGATGCACTGGGCTTTGAGGCTTCATGATCAAGCATTGCCCCAACACAAGGACAGGTATGATACAAAGCAAAGAAACAACAGCAAAAAAACAATGCTTCTAAATTTGGACTAAACATTAAATCATTTAATTTTGGTTTAATATTTGAACTTTTATTCTGTTTGATAGAAAAATATCATTGCGGCATTTTTTTGTTGGAGAAGTGTGGCGCCCTATATTTGAGTAGTTGTGAAATGTGTTGTGTGAGAGGACGATTACCTTTTTTATTGATCTAAAATCTGTGAACAAATATTTAAGGTAAAGCTTTATATTAAGGTGTTCTCATTAAGTATTAATAAGGTATTACTAAGCATTAATAATATACTTGTAAAGTTTTAACACACTGCTTATTATACTTTTATCTGTTAACATACTAATAGGCCATTAATAATATGCTTATTCATAGCCCTTAACCTAACCCTAAAATGATCACTAATGCTTATTAATACTTAATGAGCACACCTTAATATAGAGAGATACCATATTTAATTTTCTCTTTATCTTTCTCTTAACTTTATCTTTACAACAAACCTTAGCTCCTCTAACTCAGAACATTTCTATTCTAGCATTGCCGTCTGAATTCTGAGCGTGCTCCAGGGAACCCTTCACATCACAACAGCCTCGACAGAATGAAGCGAGCTGCTGAGGTCAAGGCTGCGACCCACAGAGCAGCAGCAGGGCCTACAAGTGTCCCGCGCAGGAGCAGCCGACCAGAACGGCCCCTTTTCTTACGCCACATTGAGCCAAAGCTATTGACCGGTCCGCGTTTCGCCGATAGCCTTTGTCTCTGGCACCTCGCCTCTCTCCTCGCGGGACGCTGTACGCGAGGGATTCCGAATAGAGGGATCTCCTAGTGGGATGATGTCAAACAGGTCGGTGGTGTAGCAGCGTGAAAACACAGCCCATAGACCTATCAGCCCGCCTTCTTAATCTGCATTTTATAGCTGCTCCCTGACAACAAAAAGAACACTCCAGATTACAACCATTCAATGTGACACATACTTCTGCAGCTTAATCCCCATTAGCCCTCACCCCAGTGGACCCTGAGCCTCGCTGTGTTGAAAACTCCGTTGTAAGTTTATTGAGCACATTTGGAAAAGCTTCACTTTTTTTTTACTGAGAGTTGACCAAGTTGGATTAGGTTGAACTCTTGCCTGAGAGAGCTCAAAAGCATTAGCGTCCATTGTGGAATAAACTATTAATGCCTGTTTGTTTAACCCTTGCACGGCAAATTAACCCCTGTTGGAACTGGTTTGTCAGATCAGCGCAGAGAGGGACGCCACATCTTCAAATGGGTTCATGTCCTCACTAACCCTCCAGAGCTGGAGCGCTCTCAGACCTTTTACCACAAACGCCGCAAAAACACTTAGATTTCCATGTGCAATTTCATTTTTACTGACTGACGTGGGAGTCAAGTCAAGAGCCAGATAGTTATTTACTCACATGCCTGACTTTTTCAGGGCTAAAGTGGGTTTTCAAGTTGCACAGAAGCCAACATAAAAAAGAATAAACCAGATAAAGTATATTATTTTAAAAAGATACCACACCAAGCACTTTATCGGGAAACAGAAATGGTTATTTAACCCAGACTACACAATGATGAAGCCAGGCCTAAACGAGAAAGACTGAAATGTGTAGGCAGAAAAAAAGCAATAACATTAGTGAAAATTGCAGCTGTTGGACTAAACCATGGTTTGTGCATCGCAACTAAACTAAACCTTCAACCTATTATCCATTTAAAAATGTTTTCTAGAAAACTTCCAGACTTGAGTAGCCTCAGTTTTACCACTTTCAACCAAACATCACAATTCCAAATGCTGAAAAGCAGAGTGTACTGCACAGGCATCAGGTAGGCCTTACCCTTCCCTCTCAGGAAGTACCGTTGGACCCTTGGGGGCCGGAGCAGCTCTTGTGATGGATTACAGGCCCCAGCTACAAGAGGAGGCCCATAGACTTATGGGACATCAGATCAATGCAGAAACATCAGCCTCGCACTAATACACTAATGTCTGAAGTCCTTCCTGGAACCCAGGTCAAATGTGAGCTCATTATGTTTTTTTCCTCAAGTTTACTAATAACTGATGCAAGACCATTAGCAATACTTCTACAATCTTTCAAAGGGAGTCCACACTAAAAATATCCATACACTCAATATGACCTGAAATTGTGAGAAGCAGAACGAGCCAATGAGAGTGCGGAGGTAGCAATCGCGTGAGAAAGAAGCGGAGGAGACGGGGAGGTTACGCCAAGTGCACTGCCCCCAGGTCAAAGCACTTCTGTCGTATTAGCTTATACACAGTCTCCATAGCCCTCAATAAATCATGGGCCCAACGCACAGTGGGCAGCGACGGGCTCCGAGAGGTGCAGCCAGAGTGGGTTACACACACAGGCAAGAGACAAGCTGCTGTGTGACCGGGAGAGTTACTGTAACCTGTTTGAATATGGCTCATTCATAATATCAGTGTCTCACTTTATTCTTATGGAATATGGGCTGTTACTGAAGTTGAACAAAGTAAGTTCTGTTACTCAGTATAAAGTTAGGCCTGTAAGACATTCAGACCAAATTAATACTGCACACATTTAACTGGCCACTGGTGGAAAATAGTTTAGCCTAAAATAGATGAAAACACTGTTTACTCCTTAATTACGCCTCCTGCAGGCCTAATATTCAACTCCAATGCTCGAATAGTTTTTATTTGTGTTGAGGCTCCGGGCCTGCAGAGTGAAGTACCGTGATTAATGATAGATGCGTGTCCAGGGCCGGAAAAACCCATGAAACATGAACGAGTCCACGCGCATGTTTGCGGCGGGACAGCCGTCGCCCTCTTGTCACGCAAACCCGCGTCCGTCCAACTCACCACGAGACTAAACTTTATAGTAGCCTGTTGTCGGACATTTGACGTGATACATGAAATAACTAAGAGATCAATAGGCTTAATTGTTTTATTTATTTATTATATAAAACACAAAACAATAAATAATCCGTCTAAAAATATTTAGGCTACCAATAGCCTAAATATTTTTGCGCATATATAAAAAAAACAGGTAGTTTAGGCTATATATTTTTCCCTTAAAATGGTATCGGCCTGTTATTCTATGTAACCTCTATAGGTTTAATAAGCTATTTGCCTTGTAATTTAAACAAGACCAGTGTAGTCGTGTTTTTACCCTGAAATGGAGTAATATTAAGTGTTGAAAAGTCGCGTAAAATGAAGCTGCAGCGCACTTTGCTTGAACTTGGACACATGAATAAGTGTTATGAAGCTACACCACGTTTTCTTTGCGTGCGACCTTTTCAATTAATAAAAGAATGAATTGTTTATTTTTGGTTTATTTTTGTATCTACATCACTACAATTGACAGGAAAGTCACAAAAAAGTTTTTTTTTATTTTTTTATTTTTACAAAAAAGGAATTGGCTGAAGCAAAGTTTATTTTTGGTAATTCTTTTCCAAAAGATGGATTTCAAGAGAAAACAGCCTTAGCATAACTTAATTTAAACCGCTTTATTTGATTTTTTGTCGCCACTTCAGTAGAACCAGACTACATGATCAATAGACTAAGTAAATAAAATAGCCTAAATAAAGAAAATGCATGAATCCATTAAAATAAGTGCCATATTTGTAGTGGGCACAAGTTACATTAGTTAGCCTGCATACGTGTGTGGAATACGAGTATAGGCCTACTTTATTGTTTTTATTATTATTTTCAAATCCATGCGCTCAGTTCAGGCACCAGGCAGCTAATCTTCCTATTCACGGGTTTCAACTCCTGCTCCCTCGTAAAGACGCATTTTTCCTCAGTTACTTCTCAAAGTTTTCCTCCTGTTTTTCTCCAAAGAATTGGTGAATCCGAGGTCGTCCAAAATGCCTGCGGGATTATTTTTTTTAAAGCCATTTAGTGGAAAAAACAGTTGTGTTTTTTGGAGGAAAAGGACTTTGATTGTGCGGCAGTTCGTGATAAAGTCAGGCCTGGACTGTGTCAGTGCTGCGTTGGAAGGAAGAGTCGTGACATTGCAGACATTTCACCGACTTTTGCATTTATTTAGTTTGATTGCAACGTTTAGGGGTTTTGTCTGCGCCAGTGGACAAGAAATTCATCAACAAATCCGGGCAAATCTGGCCCTAATGGAGAATAGACAAACAGAAAAGTTGTCTGCACAGTACCCCTGTGCGCCACACGACGGCAGCAAACTCATTTGAACGCGCTGTGGTTTGCAGCACAATGGACAGCACAGTTTGTGTATTTAAGCGCCTTATATCAGTGTTATTAAAGGAGAGCCTTTTAGACAAAGCTGTCGGGCAGTTGTTATTAAAAGGGGAAAATATCCTCTTTTTGCAACTCACTTAATGTCGAAGAGTTTGGTGGATGTACAGATGTTAATTTATAGACATGACTTAAAATAACTTGTCTATAGGTAGATGTATTTCATAAATGATGTTGCATATTTCAAATCCCTCTGTTTTCATTTCACAATTTACTAAATACCCAGCACTGGTTCTCAAACTCCCCACACAAAGCACCACTAAAACATTTGCATGTCAATCTAAACTGAAAAATCGCCTCTAAATTGAACAAAACAGCTGCATGTCCTGAGAACAACCTGAACCAAACCACCAGAATACAGTATCGTAAAAACATCAAACTTTTGTATTAGCATCTTTGAGTCACTTGATGGCAGTGTTTCCCCTTTAAACCCTGAAGAGTCCAGCAGTCTGTGAATTGAAGTGTGAAGAAACAGTTGCTAACTTTACTGATAACTTTAACTTTACTGTTGACTGTGGACTTTTTCTGGTTTTCACAAAAGACAAGACAAGAATAAAACAACAATAATTGAACGCAACACTTTCGTTTTTGCTGCGATGTTCTGTTTTGCTTTATTGGGGGTGGGGTCAGAAAACCAGTCAGTCTCTCGTGTGTTTGATTCACACAGTGCATCTCCTTCGTGTAGAGTTGATCGTGTCCTGTGGAATGCTGGTCCATTCCTCTTAAATGGCTGTTTGAAGTTGCCGGATGTTGGCAAACAGAGATCCAGAGCATCCCAAACATGCTCAATGGGTGACATGTCCAGTGAGATGCTGGTGCTGCAAGAGCAGGGATGGTTTTGTGGGGCTGTGCATTCACAGTGTGCATCACGCTGCAACATGAGGTGATGGTTGTGGATGAATGGCTCAACAATGAGCCTCAGGATCTCGTCACAGTATCTCTGTGCATTCAAAATGCCATCAATAAAATGCACCTGTGTTTCATTGTCCATATCAACAATATGTTCAACTCTATGCGAAGGAAATGTGTTGCACTGTGTGAGGCAAACGGTGGTGACACAAGATACTGACATTTCAGAGTGACCTTTTAGTGTGGCCAGCCTATGACACACCTGTGCTATATTCATTCTGTTTAATCAGTCACTCCTGTGAGGTGGAAGAGCGCACTAACACAGATTTAGACAGATTTGTGAACTATATTTGAGAGAAATGGCTCTAATGAAGCATCAGGGCAAAGTCAAACTGGGAGACCACTCTTTCATTGCCTCATCACCGGCAGCTCTTCACCAATCATCCAATCACAGTCCCATCTCAAGCTGCACCTTCACGCCAGCCAATCACTGCAGCTGCTCATTCCTGCTTCAACCATTCATCGCCCAGGATCCCCTTCTTAAGCTTCCTCGTCCGTCCCTTGGCGGTTTCCCAGCTGTGCTGTGACCCTCCTCTGACCCTCCTCCTCTGCGGGGCCTCCCCTCGGCTCTGCTCATCGTTGTCAGCTGGCAGCTCCGGGTCTCGTCCTCTACCAGTGTCCAGACTCCGGGGGCGACTCAGTGAATCATTCATCATTGCCATGAATTTCATATCGTTAATTGAATCTTCCACCGGGGTCTGAGCCCCAATCATTTCTTCATGTCCACGCCACTCTGTTTCTGTGAGTCTTTTCAGGTTGAATTGTGTATGTGAAAAAGTCTTTGAGTTTACCCCATGAGAAATGAGTGTTGCGTCCAAATTTTTGTTGAGTTTATTTCCCGTGTGGGAAAATTGCAAACATTAATCTAGCAAGTGACTCAGACCTGTTACCTGTTTGGGCGTTAAATAAATTCCCTTCCCATTATTAATAGCACATGTAAGTGTTAGAAATGACACGTCACAGATTTGAACAAATCTTTCTTTAATTTTATTCTCCACCAGTCACATATATCAAGTTATGGGTCTTGTTTCTAAACAAATACAGGATATGAAGAAAAGCAAAGTGTTATTGTAATTTCGCCGCTCCCTCATCCATGGTGCGTTTGATTACAGTGTTATTGCAGGGCCTAATAGCAACGCCCCCGACACATTAAGCGTAATAGCCCCTAATGACTTTTTGATGTTTTTGTAGAGCGCCTATTACCTCCTCTGGCTGCTGTGTCATGCTATAAATATAATGTGGCATGTTGATAGACAGGGCTATTGCATGGAATATGTTTTCAATTATACCTTCTACTCTGTTTTAACGCACAGAGACATTGGGCAGAACTTACATCAGGCAGGCCTCACTCAGTGGCATCATTTACATATAACGGTCATATAAAAATGATTTCCCATGAACGGAGAGACCATTCTATGTAATATTGCATTGTTCATTGCTTTTATTATGTTGGCTACTCCTTTTATAGCAAATAGCACAAAGGGTTTTATCTGCCTGATCGATTCTGCACTCGCACATTTCATAGTAACGGACCAATATTAAGCATTTGTTAAGCATTTGTAAATACTTAATTCATCATTATGTACAAAATGCCCAGTTCAAATTATTTTGGGGCTTGTGTTTACTCCTGTCAGACTTGAGGATCTTCCAAAACAAAACCAAGAGACCGTCCTCAGAATGACAATGCGGTCGGTGGTGTTTTGAATCCCGCATTGCCCCCAGCTGCCTTTGTTCACGAGGCGTTGATGTGCATATGAAAGATGATTTTATTATCCAATACAAATCATCTTCTTTAACAAGCCATAGATGTGGCAGAGCACAGAAAAAAAAACACCCCCCTCATCTGTCGCAAAAGCAGCCTTGAGATCTGCAGTCAGTCGCTCTGAACGTGGCATTGACGCTGAATGAATAGGCATTGATTCTCCAGATTACTGCAATTCTATTTCAGATCTACTTCAGTCTTTTCTGTACAGTCTTTATTTGCAAAGTTATCGGAAAATCGTAGATATTTTTTCAAAAGATTGTCGGTCATGCCAGTTGATTTCCTTTGCCCATTATGTGAACATCTTACTCTATCAAACTCCAATTGTAAGGTGCTTCTAAACGAAACCTGCTTTAGATCTGCTTCCATCTTTACAAACCTCTACCAGCCCACTGTTTGCTTCACTGTCTGCTTTTCTATTGTGTTTATCTACAGTGCAGTGCAGTCATGAGCTTGCGAATTCATTGCGCAGTTGTCGATAATAGCTAGATTTTTTCCCCCTGCCCAGACACCTGTAACCGCTCTTGTGGTCACAGAGGACCGAGCTGTGGCTGTGGAGCTGAAGCTGCCTCCACAATAATGGATTTTTTCCCAGAATTATTGTTTACTGGTTCAGCTGAATGGCCTTGCCTCTGAGTGGGGAGAAGGACTGCTGCTAATAGCTTGACGCACACCGCACACCGTTTCTGTTAAAGACTGCAAAATTCCCAAGTAAAAGCCTGTACTTTTGAGTAAATCGATGCTTTATTATGACTTCAGCGTATGGAAGGTCGATATGGAGATGTAACCTGTCACTATTTGTAGAAGCCCTTGTCCTTTGGTGTAACAATAATGATCTGGACGTGGCCCCTTCGACCATTTTCGGCTTTCAGAGCGAAGAAAACTGTGGAGTCTTCATCCGTGCCAGGTCCAACGTGTAACTAAGCAAGGAGTTGGCAACAGATAGAAAGAAAGATCTATATTTTTTCTTTACCCTGCACTGCTTGAAATAGCCTCATTTCATAACATTAGAGCCATTTCATCCATAGTCTTGGCTGAGTGATCCCCGTCTTCGTCTGCCTCTCTTCAAACAAAAGCGCGCTGACCTTTTCAGGAAGCACTTAGTGAGGAGGGTGGATTTGCACAGATAACTGCTATGGCTACAGCAGGTGCACAAATAATAGCGGTTCTCCAGAGGCTCAGAATATAAAAAGGCCTGCCATCGGCTTCCCCACACAGCACTCAACAGGAATGAGCGGTTACCCCCGGAAACGGCACAGACCTGGAGACTGTAACGATCTGAGCAAAAACCAAACAGAGCATTTACTGTCAAAGGTTTGGTAGGAATTCTTCTTCCTCTTCTTCTTCCTCTTCCTCTTCCTCTTCCTCTTCCTCTTCCTCTTCCTCTTCCTCTTCTTCTTCTTCTTCTTCTTCTTCTTCTGTAGGGGCTAGGGAATTCTCCTTCTTCTATAGGTGCTGGGGAATTCTTCTTCTCCTTCTCTTTCTTCTCCTCCTCCTCCTCGTCCTCCTCCTCCTCCTTCTTCTTCTATAGGGGCTGGGGAATTCTTCATCTTCTATAGGGGCTAGGGAATTCTTCTTCTCCTTCTTCTTCTATGGGGCTGGGGAATTCTTCTTCATCTTCTATAGGGGCTAGGGAATTCTTCTTCTCCTTCTTCTTCTTCTTCTTCTTCTTCTCCTCCTCCTCCTTCTTCTTCTATGGGGCTAGGGAATTCTTCATCTTCTATAGGGGCTAGGGAATTCTTCTTCTTCTCCTTCTTCTTCTTCTGCTTCTTCTCTTTCTTCTTCTCCTCCTCCTCCTTCTTCGTCTTCTATAGGGGCTGGGGAATTCTTCTAGGGCTGGGAAATTATTATTCTTCTTCTTCTTCATGCGTGACTTAAACGTACCATAAACCATGCAACACAACTTCTTTCCAATCATGAACTGGACAATTCCACGTTACCTTGTGTGAACACTGATCAAAGTTCTCTTCATTAACTGGCCGCCCAATCAGCTGATGACCAGAGTTAGTGCTTCCATTAGCAGCAGTATTGATCCTCCACTGAATGAGGACCATTCATTCAAGTGATCACAAACCGGTAAAAATAGAAGCGCAGTGTAGTGTCTGGGAGATGGCTTGTACTAACACAATGATCTTTTTTTCCTCTTGTCGATTTCATGGGTAATACTCCCTCGTAATGGACAGATTTGTGACTGGAGATGCCGGCGGAAGGACTTGGGGAGAGTAAATCTAATTTGTCTGATTCCGAATGGTCGTTGGCGGTTTGCTTTGATGAGCTTTTACCGAAACACAAGTCTTTTTCACACTTTAGCGCGTGCTGTTTCTAAAAAAGGCCTTGGACAAACACATTAGACTGAACAGTGATGATGAAATTGCCAAACGTAGGCAGCACCAAAAAAGAAAAGAGGAAAAAAAAAAACATGTTACAAGTCCCACATTTTCACAACTTGTGCATTGCTAACATTGCAACATTTGTACGTCAAGAAACAAAGCCGTGTTGGTCCTGATTAAGGGTTTCATTTGTCTGGGGCGCCGTGTCTGCTAAGTTTCAGCCTCTTGACTAATGAAAGAGGCCCGGAGGCATCCATTTTTACTTTAATGCCTTAATCAACAAGCTGCTTCCATATGGGCTCTGAGGGTGGAGGCTTTGTTATGGGAGACCTCATGCAAATTACAAATGAAGTTGAAAATAAGTTGCATTTTTAGGAAGGAGTGAGTTTCTGTTTAACCTCTTAGCCCCCGCCTGGACCGCACATTTTCTCCTGTTTGGCGTTATCCAAATCTAAGGACTTCTAGGAAAAAAGTGTCAGAATAGCAACAAAGCGAGAGAGAAAAAATGAGGATGGAAATGTAACAAAAAAAGTGACAAAAATGCAACAAGTGATGAAAAAGGGACACAAAAGTGTTGAAAAAGAGACAAAAATGTGGGAAAAAAGAGACAAAAAGGTGACGAAAAAGAGACAAAAAAGTGGGAAAAAAGAGACGAAAAAGTGATGAAAAAGAGACAAAAATGTGAGAAAAAAGAGACAAAAAAGTGATGAAAAGGAGACAAAAAAGTGGGAAAAAAGAGACAAAAAAGTGACGAAAAAGAGACAAAAAAGTGACGATAATATGGCAACAACACAAGGAAAAAGACATTTTCATCAGTTTTGTAGGTCTTAGCTTTCAAATGAGGCATTACATTGGCCCATAGGCTATAAGCTCCAGTCAAAAAGTTTCTAGATTTGGGTAAAGCTGGCACTCAGGTTCAGGTGTATGAGGTTAAAGTGCATATGACAGGTTTTAATTCTTTTGAAAATATGACTTATTTGTTGTAAGTCATATTTAACATTATATTTCAGTGAAGCAGCAAACTAATGAAGAAATGTTGGGCAGAAAAGTTTTTTTTTAAGCTACTGTCAGGAAGTGACATAGATAGAGGTAAAGTTCCATAGCAGTTTAACTAATATCCCATTGATTGATGGTTGGCATGGCAGCAGTTTAAAATTATTTTCCTCTATCTATCACTTCCTGTCTGTGTCCAATAAGGAAGTGAAACTATAAACATCACAAAAATGGTCAAACTAAAGAAGGCTGGGTAACATTTTTAGCAACATTTGAAATATGATTCTGTTTTCTATAAAAATGTGTCTAATCTGTCAAATGCACTTTAACCAAAACTTTGATAGTTACCACATATTTTCAGCAAGGTTTTTGCTGAAAATATGTGGTAACTATCAAAGTTTTGGTTAAAGTGCTTACGGTAGAAAAAAATCCTATTAATTTTCCCCAAAGATTCAAATATTAGGAGTGTAAACAGAGTCAGCGATGTGCCTACGACTGAACAGAGCACAATTATTTTCAATGAAAGAAAACACAAAATTCTTAGAAATACATCTTATTAAATTTTAGATCTCTTCCTGCTTTTCAGCCTGAACTTGAGTTTTGAAAGGTCAATGTGAAAATAAATTTGAGCAGTAATAATCACGATGACAGTTTTCTTACACATACAGTATTATGCCTAAAGGAAAATCATGTCTGTTTTTACCAGTTAACAATAATCAAACCTGTTTTGTGCGTGCTGCGTTTTTCACATTTTCTCTCACAGAACATCAAGCAAAGGTCATTTTGAACTTTTCCTTTGTGCTAAACCCAGTTTCTAATAGCTTGTCCAGCACATGCAGAGAAATGTTATTACAATGAGCTCACACAGGAAATGAAAAACACATTATTTTCCATCTATTGATAGTGATAAACAGCGAACAGGTGCAAATCCAAAAACACATAAGCCCGGAATTGCATAAAATGTGCCTACGATTTTGGGAAACTTCCTCTCCCAAATAGCTATCTGCAAAGGAAAGGGCGCGGCAGGGGCATATCCTATACATTTTTCATGACTCGAGAACATTTTTTTATCCTCAGTGCAATGTCTGAATTATTACAGTGGTTGGGTTGCAGAGTGGCTGGTGCAGCTGCTCCCCCTGGGTTACCAATATACGACTATATTTCTCTGGGCGTGTGCAGAGGGATTGCAAACAACTCTATGGGCTATTACCTTTAAATTAGCTTTATTGTCAGTGCTACCACATGTAAAGCTCACACAGAGAATCACATCACCCTCGAGCCCTTGGTGCAAAAAGACGATCGTTAACACTTCACAGAGCGATGTCATGTACATGTACACAAAAGGGGGCAGTAGAGGGAGGGAAAGGGAGAGTTCAGCTCCCCGATAGCCTGCTAGGGGAAGCAGTGTAGTGTATGCGCCCAGTCCTTCAGTCAGAGAAAACTGTTAAGTGGCGGTGCTGTGAATGTTAAAAGAAGGGGGGAAAAAAGGCCGCGAGATCATGCTGAATCCCTAAAAGCATTTAAAATGCATGAGCAAGAATATAATGACTATTATAATACAGCATGTAATTCACTGTAATGCCTTTGGTCTTCAGTGGAGCCCTGCCTTTATAGTTATGACAGTTCCACAATCTCTTGGCTCTTAATCCGCTTATAAAAACGCACCGTACAGTGCTAAAGTTTGAGTGAGGTGTGAAAATGGCTAAAGTTCTTTGCGTTTGTGAAATCCTTTTTTTTTTTTCTATTACCATGGTTCTTTACAAGTAGTCATTTTACTTGCCAATTCTAGTTGTGATATTTTTGCACATATACATTCTGATTATAAAGCCAATGAGTTTAAAAGAAATGTTAGCTTTTGTTTTATGGTGAGGTATCTTCCAAATACTAGAAATATGTAGTATACAATAGGCCAGCCATTTCCAAAGTCTGAAGCATCGCGGATGACTTGAAAATAATAAACAGCACTAACTTTAGCTAAATACTGATACATACAGTATAAAGCAGTATCTACATTTTAGAAGAATAGGCCACTGTTTTTCCATTCTGAGATATGTTCTTACCTGAGCGTAGACGAGTTGATGTCTGGTCTGGTCCTTACGCGTGCGCTCAGTCACGCAAAAACACCAAACATGTTGTGACTGAGCGCACTCGTAAAGACCAAAAAGGTACGAATCAACTCGTCTTAGCTCAGGTAAGAACATATCTCAGTAAATGGTGGCCTGTTCCTTTAAGAAAGACAGTTATGAATTTTCAAATGTTATTTTTCCAATATATCCTCTGAGGCCTCACAACGGGCCCCGAACCCCACTATGGGAAGCACTGGCCCCGGTATTCTAGACATTTTATTCGTAGATCCGTGCATAAACCGCAGTCGGCTAAAGTGGCTCGAGGAAGAGTAAAGGAATGACCTATTTGTCTAGTTTCTATAATGTCACTCCTAAGCCTGGTTTTCTTTGGCACATGGGGAAATGAGCTGTTTCTTAGATTCATCAGAACTTTTCTGCCAATTAGGAAAAAAGCTGTATGGCCAACAATGTCCCGCGCGGAATCGTAACTTTCTATATATTCTATTCTTGATGTTAAATCCTGCCTAAGAGACCGCGGCAGTGTTTTAGCATAATCCTTGTCCTGTGGCTGTTGTCCTCCCTGGTCTAAGCAGAGCCAAGACATTGAGCTGCATATCTTATTTTGCTGGATCAATGGGGGCTGGATACAGACCGAGGTGAAATGCACACTGGTCATATTGGTCTGTATTACCCTATGGACCAGCTCCTCAATGTTAAGTTCTCTTACAGTTTTGCAAACAAGTAATAGTGAATAAGGTAAGTTTCATTGCAGTTACCAAGACGCTGCAAGACTGTTGAATTGGGGAAGACTCACCTGTTTCGTGGCAAACTTCCCAAAGTAAAAACGCTCTAATCGACTCTGACACAGCCTCATTAGGAATGTGCGTTTAATCGCGCTTTAATGGAATCATGATTAGATCTATGGCCAATCTCAGTTATCTGCATAGAGCTTTTTAACTGACAGGTTTACAGCCTACTGCCGCAGTTAGAGTTAATTGCTTTCAGTGGAGTTTGGACTTTGGGGAGTAAAATGGAAACTATTTTAGTGTTAAATGGTTCTGGGATGGAAAGCATTCACAGGTTTGTTTTTGAGACGCCATCCTTTGCCCAATCATCCGGCATTAGCTTCGAAAAACTGCATTGCCCTGGTTTAAAACTCTCCAAAGAAAACATTTTTATATTAGATCTCTTCAAGTTATTATCTTACTGTGTTTGTTTGTATACGTTGTTTACAAAATGGGTCCGGACTATCTTTGTTCCTGTTTGGATGAAAGTTAATGTGGTGAATCTTGTCCGTGTTGTGAAGCAGATGGACCAGCGCTGCCGTGGCATGGACTGGCCGCTCTAAAAAGCCTTTCAACCGGAGACGCCAAAACAAAGCCTGAGATCAAATGGGCGGTTAAACTCTCGTTGCGTCAGAATGTGAGTCAGACACAGGCCGACCAGCTGTTTGGAGCCTCTCTGCTCGTGAACTTTGTGACGGACATAGACGCACATGAGAACAGTTACGTAAAGGCCTCCGTGACCCCCTGAGTGCATCCCAAAGTGGGCAATAAACCACGACTGTGATGTTTTCACTTTTCTCTACAAGCACCATCTACTTTTAACCATTGGAGCAGAGGTTTTCCAAGCCGACAGCTGAACATGATGATTTCCTCGTATTACTGTAACTTTTTATCACTGTTTATGTAAGCCGTCAGTCGTACAAGTGTTAGAGGAACAGGCCACCGTTTTTCCATACTGAGATATGTTCTTAGCTGTGCTTAGACTGTCCGTCAAAGATGTTGTTAGCATTTAGCCTCTCCCATTATTCCTATGGACCCAAACCGGGGTGAAGTTACAGCGACCAAGCTCTTCCACGTTTTCTCTAATTTAAATACGGTTACGTGAGTAGTTACACGATCCAAGTATAGTCACATAAAATGATGTCGATTTTCTAGGCGGCTGAAAAGGGGTTCTATATTGTGATGGAAGAGCTTGGTCGCTTCTATCTTCAAACCATTTGGGGCCATAGGAATACACTGGGAGAGGCTAAATGCTAGAAACATCTTTGGTCTTTGTGCGTGACTGAGCGCACGCACAAAGACCAGAGAGGTACGCATCAACTCGTCTAAGCTCAGGTAACAACATATCTCAGTATGGGAAAACGGTGGCCTGTTCCTTTAAAGGTCATCTCAGCCCAGCTCTTCAGAGAAACTCAACTCCAGTACAGGTGATTTATGATGGTGCACACGATGTATTGGGACTGGACAGTATAACGGGATAGGGAATGAATAATGTGGAGAGATATTTAGTAAAATGCCCAGGTTGGGAGATGATCTCGCTCCACTGAGGCTGGCACAGCGCCCAGCAACTGTGGTGTAGCCATGACCACTAGTGTAGTTTTTTACACTATAGCTGTTATTCTCATTGTCGAACATTTAAAACTTAAAAGTTAAATATGTTGTTGCTCATGAATTTGGTCAATAGCATGTACTTCCCGCACCGTCATAGCCTTATCCTTTTATGGCCCTTTGTGCGTCTCTTTGAAACACGTTTATGCTCCACTGGCTGCACTTATTGGATCTTTTTTCCCCCCCTTCCGCCTGTAATAAAATAACCTTTTAATCCTTTATAGGTCACCTCTTTCTTTTTAATCCCTTTAGCCGTCGTGAGGTTTGGGTTTAACCAAACTTCTGACCTATGAATGTGAGATGAGAATAAGTTTGCACCACTATATGAAAATCTCTCCTCTGTTTTTGACCCAGCCGTCAGTCAGCGCCTCAGGGCCACCTGTCAGGAGCAGCGGGCGACCGCGGTGACAGGGACCCATCCCCATTACAACCTGCCAATACGCCTTGTATAGTCTCACTGTGCGTCAATGTGTGAGTTATACAATATACTATTTTGTTTTAAATCTTTCTTTTTACATCCTTGTAAAGTGAATACGCTCTTCTATTCTTAGCATCACCCGTTATCTCTATACCACTCGTCCTTGCTGTGTCTTTGCCTCTCGTTTTATCAGACATTTAAGGTGGAATCAAGGCAACTGTCACAATGCTGCAAATGCGGCGTGTGATAAGAAATGTGCCACAGTGTATTGACTTTACCAGTGCAAATTTGATGTAAAGATAATAGATTTCCACTCATCAGAATGATTACTTTCAGCATGTCACATCATGTTAGGGTGTCTTTCTTGCCGGAACACTATAGCTAAAGCTTTTTGTGAAATTTCTGCGACATGGGGGATCAGATGTGTGAGGGCTTTCGCCGCTCATTTCGTATCTGGAGCTGAAAACCCTCCTTGAGTCTTGATATAAGAGCTCACCTTGATCCGAGGGCTGTTTCGGAGCTAATGCCGCCGGATAAGTGGAGCAGGGATAAAGCGGAGAGCCCGGGATACAGAGGCTGTTTACTTGTCTCAAAACTGTAATAAAAAGCAAGCGGCTCTTTGGGCCTTCAAATCTCTTCACAATCTCCCCACTGCACCAGGCTTTTAATGTGTAATTTATCACCACAGCGGGGAGGACAAGTACAAGTGCAATCCATATCTCTGCCGACTCCATCAGTGAACGAGACTTTTTTTTTTTAGGACATGAGCAACAGTAAAATAGGAAATATATTCCAGACAATATAAATGTTTCATTTTCCTCCTAGTCTGCAGATGCAGCTATGGGTCTGTGGTTGACTGCGACCTAGTTAGTGTGATGCTACCTCAATGACAGGCTCAGGTCTATATTTTTGTTTACATTTGCCCATAGTACCAAGGATAACTCTCTGCAGTTACACATTGTCGTGAATATACAATATGAGGACTCTGATCATCTTTTTGGACTGACCTGCAGAAATGTACCAATGGACGGCTTAGTATTCATTTAGAATTTATTAAAGCCACACTGCAGAACATTCCAGGTTCTAGTGTGTTGCTACATCACAGGAGCAACTAAGCTGTCAAAAATGTGCCTCTAAAGATCAGCAAGAGGCCAAGGAAGTTAGTTCTGCAATAAATCATACAGACGGGGTCATTTCCCAAGTGTTTGCTCATGTGCAGTAAAGTAATTTTGTGTTGTTATTGCAGTTTGTGGTGCATTAAGGAGCCCCGGGACACAGCGGGGACTTTTGGAGGCGCTCTCGGTTTAATCTGGTTGACAATAATGAAAATAAGAACAACATGTGGCGCTATCAAAAGGTCCAGCCCAAACGACAAGGGAGAAGGACAGTGCCCTCTCCCTGCTAGGGCAATACCAGTCTGGTATAAAAAAAAAAAAAAGGTTTAGGTTCTATTCGTATCAAAAAAATCAAAGCATCATAAGCAGGTACTGAAAACAAATATGAAATCTTTATATTCAGGTTTTGATGCTGTTGGTCATCAAAATTGGAAAAATTAAATAAAAGTGAAACACAAGTTAAAATAAAAACATTTTTAAAGGGGAAAAATTGGGAAAAAGAAGAAGAACTTGGAACGTGTTTTTTCCGCCCTTTTGTAGTTAAAGGGAGTTTCTTGGTTGTTTCACCTCAAACTAATGATACAAATGCAAAAGAAATGAAACTGAAGGAAAAGGAATAAATTAACATTATTAAACTGTTTTATGATTCTAGATGACAAATAAATCGTTCAGGTATCGGAATCAAAAACCAAGTATCGTTCAAAAATTAACAGCCCTAATCCCCGCATATCTTCCAAGGTCGGTAAAACAGATGTAAATAAAGGAAGATTATAAACAAAAAAGACATTTAAAACATTGGATTACAATAGAAACTGACCTTTTCCCAACATCGGATTTACAAAGAGAAGAGGCAGCGGTTTATACCAGAGGCATGTCAAAGGTCACACGAAGAAGAAACAAAAACCCTCAAGAAGCGGCTGGAGGACCAAGTCTGCACAGTGTATCAAATGCCAGCTATGATACACTATAATGTTATATATGAATCGGTTACATAGGACCTAATGTTTTCAAACCTCACACGTGGCTCCAGACCCGTCTCTCTGCAAAGTTTCGAGTCGGGTCAGAGGAGAAGTGAGTCATCTCATCCAACCCCGGCCCCCCACACTTTAGATCTTATAATAACTGCATTTTTTTCTCATTCACAGCCAATAAATCCCTCTTTATTCAGCACATTATCGAAGGCTTAATTACAGGGTTTAATTACTTTAACCTCTCCAAACAGGTGCACACTTCCCATCCGCTCCCGGCAAAGCGACCACAGTCCACCCTGCGTCAAACCCACGCCGGTATCGCATTAAAATCGCATCTTATTTTCTACCTCTCTCTTCCCTACACCAATAATTATCACCAAATTCACACTGAACTCCCGGCAATGAGGCTTCCAGCTATATAATTATGACTTAAACTGACAGAGAGGCCCCCGCGCATTGTCGGACACCGTTACCATGGTGAAAGACGGGTGATGCAAAAAGTAGATTTGGAGAGCGCTAACTGCTTTTGGGCCAGTCTGGTAATACGGTGCCCCGCGGCGAGGAAAGCGCGCTGAGGCAAACAAAGCAATAAAAGTGACTTAAAGGGGCGTTAAGGAGCCGTCTGTGCCATTGTATTGTACTACGAACCTGTTGTTTTTATTCAACAGTAATGAATAACGCATTGTTTGGTTTTTGTGTGACGTAAATATGGCTTCAGGGATTTGGGGACACAAGAACAGGTAGATAAACTGATATAGAAGAACTGGACGGATGTTTATGACTTTGCAAATGTTATAAGCACAAAACATAATGAGCAATTATAGGTATTTTTAGTTAAATGCTAGGGTGGTTCCAATAACAATTTTCCTCAGTGATACAGATGGCTCAGAGTAGCTGCCAAGTGAAGGCATCAAAGAGGTCTGCAGAGCCTCCACAGCCTCTTTTGAAGCTACTTTGGATGTTACATTAATCCACTAAACAGCTGTGGTGCGCATTTGTGGGTCTTGGTGTCAGATCGGTGAGTTGGTTTGCTCGCCAATACCGATACCCGGATCAGCTGCGGTATCGGCATGAATATCCCATAGCGAAATAGGAACAATTTTAGTCATGATCTGCTTTCTGCTACCCTGTTATGTGTTTAAGTTCCATCCATCCATTCATCCATCCATTTTCTTCCACTTTTCCGTTGCCGGGTCGTGGGGGCAGTTGGCTCCTCCTGCAGGTGGTGGGTCCACGGAAGGACGGCCTCACACACGGGCCTGTTGGTCTCTCATAAGGGGCTTCTGAACCGCTCTTTGTCCGTCAACTAGGACCTGTTTTCCCAGGGAGACCCTACCAGGGGCACGAAGCCAACAGAGCTCCTGGGATCGGGCGCTCAAACCCCTCCACCACATTAAGGTGGAGGTTCCAGGAGGGCTGTTAAAGTTCCTGGTGTTTGGTGTTTGTCTTTTTGGTCTTTGTGATTTTCCGTTTAACTTCCCTCGTGTTAATTGCCTGCCACCAGAGGGGGGCAGGCAGCTTCCCCCAGAGGGCCAACAGATTTGACAGAAACAGCCAATAGAATAAGGTCACTACTACACAGCAGCAGTGACAAGGTGCAATGACAGTTGGCCGTCACAGAATCCCTGAAAGGGCCCCATGAGCCAACCTCGCCCCTCCCTCACCTGCTTCTCAGAGGATAAGGACAGAGAGATTGCGCAGCCCACGTGTTGAAAGCAAGCACACAGCATCTCCTCCAACAAAATGAAGAGAAGTTATGCCTCTGGCAGCAAAAACAAACAAAAAGAAGAGGAAGGAGAGCAAGACAGCAGAGAGTGTAATAAGTTACTGTAGATGTATGTCGTCGCTGAAACGCCTTCTTTTAGCTGCCTTCATTCTTTATCATGCAAATATCAACAAGCTAGTGTTCTACCACTCGAACACTGGCCGGTCTCTGGAATAAGCTTTGAAAACTGAAAACAAAATGTGGACACAGCGCTGCAATACGGACTATAAAACGGATGGAGGAATTAAGTTAGCTGGAGTCAGGCATTACGTTGCATCTTCTGCGGTGAGTGACAGAGGGACATTCCTGCTTGGGTTCCCCTGTACCCTTGCTGCGCAACTGCTGCCCCGCCCTAATATGTTACACCTGTGCATCATTCACTCATGTATTTCTACCCCTGTGTTTCCCTTTAACCTTTTGTCGGTTCATTGTCTTCATGTTCAAGCCCTGTCTGTCAGATTTGGGTATTTTTGTCGCTCCTGCTTTATTTGGGGTTTTTGTTACCGTCATGTTTGGACTTTGTACTTATCTTTATTAAATCTGTTTCGTCGCGGTCTGCATTTTGGCCCAGTCGCTCCTGTTTTTACATCCACACCGTGACAACTTTATGAAATGCTGCTTTCAAGGACAGCGACTTCTGCTTTTGTTTTTGATCCAAGGATGTCCCGTTTGAGAAAAATTGAAACGTTTCTAAACTGACAATGGTTATTCAGGCCCAAATCTTTGTGCCATGTACAGTATGCTCGGAACACAGTGAATAATGCTTTTACACTCTTTCTGAATACACTCAGCACTGTTCAATGTCCACACGCACACATTTTACTGAAACTTTTTTGGGCTTTACTTTACTTTACAGCACAGAGATGACATGGTAATGGATGGAACTAGCCTGGTACCTAAAAGTGTAGTAACATGTTCATTATGGCAATTGCACTGGAAACAGGTCGGCCCTTCTCATTTATTTTATGGCAATATGATTTATCCTAACCAGCATATTTATGAATATTGTTTGTGTTCAGCTACAGCATTTGCAGCTATGCGTTGATTTATTTGAGATGTGCCCGATGTACTTTTCAGTAGAATCGCCTGCACGCTTGGCACTTGTCTTGTCATCAGGGTTGTAAATTGTTTGGCAAAGGTGTTTCATCATTTTCACTTCCTGATTTGTTGTTTGTCTTTCAGGACTGACAGCGGTAGAGTTGTGATCTCAGCGCCGCTTCTCTGAACACACTGTCCATCACCGTGGCGACAGCTCTGACGGGACGAGCGCGGCCTCCTACATCTCCTGCCGGTACATTTCAGCAAACATAGCATTTAGACAATGTTCCCGGTGTATTTTTCGTTTTGTTTTGACCTGGAGGTTTGTAAGCCTGTGCAGTGCTGCGTCGAGGGAGGAGTGGGCAAAGTTATTTAGCGGGACTCATGTTCCGTGGCAAATTTGGATCCATTTTGTGATTGGCAGATTAGTCCAATCTACATCAAAGTAGTGAAACAACAGGGACATTATTTTAATAGAATAAAAGGGAAAAAATGCAGTTACAGATCATTTTATTGTCCGAGGGTTTCCGTGGGGAAGTCATAATTGAATAGTGCCTAAATTTTGGCCTTATTAAAAATCATTACATTTAAATCAAACTGGGGTGAGGCTGGCGTAAAGAGAGCAGGTCGCCTAGTGATCTGAGGACCGGCGATTCGAATCCCGCAGGTGCACTGTCATTGAATGAGAGAGTGAATGGGTGACTGGTTCCTTGGTGTAAAACGCTTTGAGTGCCTAAAGCAGGTAGAAAGGCCCTCTATAAATGTGACCATTTTTACTGCCGTTATATCTACATTCCTTGGAGAATAATAACATTTCAACCTGGATAGACTCAAACAGACAAAAGCAGCGATTAGGAAGATTTATTGACATGTATATCAGTTTTGCCGATCAGACCCCGGCGGTAACATCGATGTATGAAAGTCAGCATGGATGAACAGCTTGTAGTTAGGGATGCCTTCCTCCGGAGCCTGGACACTGGTGGTGGTATGGAAGACCCGTGAAGCCGCAGCAGGTAGAAGCCGTGGATGGAAGAGGCGGAGATAAGGGTGGAGGCGGGTCGCAGCACAGCTGGGAAGCGAACGAACCACGATTGCTGGGGCTTAAAAGCGGGACCGAGGGCGATGATTGGCTGCTATGGAGGTGCGGCTCTTACGCTGATGGCTGAGGTGGAGGTGTGGCCCTCTCGGAAGCGATCATTGGCTGGAGGTATGTGATGCTGAAATTAGTCTCCCAGGTTGAATTAACGCCTAGGCTTCATTATTCCAATATCTTTTTCTGCAAAAGTTCAGAAAAATGCAAAAATCATGGTCCAAAAAACATTGTTTTACAGTTTTGGTTCAAGCTATGTAAATGTTTTTGCTCACAGGTTGCCCTTTGTATCCAGTTTGCTTTTAAATGTCAAAACTCCCCCTCATTTTGCTGTTTGATGTGACGTTTGCAAACTTTCTCAATTGAAATATGCACACATATTTGTGGCATTCAAAATATAGCATATGGACCCTTAAAGCGTTTGATTTGACTTGCTGCTACCTGTATAAACCCTGGGATAACACAGGTAAGTCTATTCGTCTTCATCAGGATGTATCTTTACTGAAAGATGAACATGAGTATTATTAACCCCATCATAGCTGTGTGTATGAGTCTCTTTTTTATGCAATATAAAGGTAAGATTAAAGGAATAGGCCACAGTTTTTACAAACTGAGATATGTTCTTGAGCTTAGACGAGTTGAGAGTTGGTGAAGTTACCAGCGATCAAGCTCTTCCACGTTTTCCCTATTTAAATACAGTTACAGTATTACAGTAGTTACACGATCCAAATATAGTTACACAAAATTAAACATGTCAATTTTCTAAGTGGATAAAAAGGCGAACTATATTGTGAGGCGTAATAACACCTTAGGAGCACTTCGACGTCCAGTGTCCTTTTCCTCTAAGGTGCACTTTTTTGTCTCGATTGTTGTCGATGCCGCTGGGCCAACCCGTCAGGAGCAGTGGGCGACCACAGTGCAGCTCCCGGAGAACCCTTTAATTTTCAAAAGGATTCTGATCCTGTTGTGCATGTTTTGGGATGATGGGGGGAAAACGCAGCATCCAGAGGAAAGTTGAAACATTGGCGTGATGTGGATGCAATTAATCAATTCATTTTACACCAATAACTATGTAATGCTGACTTTTATTAGCAAATTCAACTCCTTTTAGTTTACACAATCATAATATGGCCATCTGTACCATTGGATCACCATGGCGACGTCCCATCTCGACATATACTTTGTGCAGTGCAATGTGTTACTCTTTTTTATCATTACATTGTCATAGATTCCTCAAACTGCCATCAGATGATTGTTAAAACCATAATTCAAAGACATAATCTCACCGGAGTCAGCCGTTTCCTCTCAGCCAGCGTCAGGTTTTTTGGAGAAAATTGAAGTCAGCCAGGTGTGCCGCTGCCCCGCTGCCAGCATTTCCAACTCTCACAGAAAAATATCAGAAATATCCCACATGGAGTGCACAGCGGACGGCGTGAATGGGCTGTTTACCCTGAAATGAGGATGTCAACATCAATTTGAGCAGCAATGAGGAGCAATAGTCAGAGAGAGTCAAACCCGGAGCGTGACGTGATACACATAACGCGACCAGTCTGCTGTCATTAAAACTCTTATTAGATCAAGTTGTTTAGGAATGAACTTGGATAAACAGGACATCAGTTTGAATTGGATTTTGCAGATTGCTTTCTGTCTGTATTTATCTCTAGGAAAAATACCCCCAAAAGATTATGAGCTAGTTTTATTCCTATGTAAAGTTGGGCGTGCGAAGTAGAAATATTAGAATTAGTTATTATGGTAATGGTGATGATGAGTCTTTTAGCACAAGTAGCTCTAGTTTTGTTGTACCTATATCGATACAGCTTGAGTTTCCTGCATCAGCTTTAACTTTGTTTAACTCTCCCCGTGGCACATCGATCTCGAAGAAAATTCCATCTCGTAATGGAAGAATTGTGCTCAGTGTTATATCTCATCACCTATAAACACAGACCCGCGGCTATTGATTGTAAACAACAAATAAATGTGCCATTTGTTCACACTGGGCTGTGAAGTCAGAGGTTAAGGTGGAGCCAGACTGTTTTTTCTGCAGGAGTCCAGAGAAATGACCCTAATCAACCTCTGCAGCATGAATTCATTCAGGTTGACCTTAAAAAGTCTTTGCTTCAGCTAAACTTCAAGACCTGTGTGGCATGTTGTTGTTTTAAGGAAAAGTTTCCTCACACTGATGATTTTGCTGCACAACTATAAATAGAGATTATTTAAGCTCCACTTCAACTCATCTGCACTTATGCTGAATTAGACATACACCCATTTGGTCCAGTTTAGGCCCGGACCCTTTTAGACCCGGTGTAGTCGTGGTACTTTAAAGGTCAAATGTTTTGAAAATGTCTGAGAAACACTGAGCAAGAAATACACTTTGAACATGAGGCGGGTATTCAGCTACTATTGATTTTTTCTATTTACTGCATTTTATTTTGTAGTTTTATTACGCAGTAGACCTACTCGATACTTTTTCCTAAGTAATATTGTTTTGAAGTATCAATACACTCACTTAAATTGACCAAAGTGTTATGTTGAGTTTCGTGACTTCTAAATCCTAAATCTTTTACTTCTTTTTACTTCTGCTTGAGTAATATCATTTTATTCATTTATTCATTTTAATACTTCTGAGCATCCAAATAAGGACACACACACACACACACACACACACACACACACACACACGGATACACAGCCTTCACAGCAGCCGGACCCGCAAACGTGATTGTATTTATTCTGCACTGTCGCAAATGAAGAGCCGTTTTGTTTGGAGAATCCAGTTTGTCTTCAGCTCCACTCACAGGGAACAGAGGGACTATTAGATTATGCGGCAGGCCGTCCTGGACATCAAACCCTCTGTGCTTAAAGGTCACGGAGAGCCACACAGACTCTTCCACCGTTTTCACCTCATCAGCAGCTATTTCACTGTCAAACTGCAATCTATTCCAAATCACGCCGTCCACAATCGCATCGGCCATTCTCACAAAAGGGGACAAATGAGGACAGCACTGAATGACTAAAATGGAGGAAAAGAACCATATTATACCAAAGTGACTTTTTTTCAGCTTTTGCTTAACAGTGCTATATTTTTGTTGCCTTCTGCAGTTGAAAAACGTCTTCAAAATGCCTTACCCCTCTCCTCCTGATGCTATAAAGTGTTGCTCTCATAGTCCAGACAGATGCACTGGACTCATTCGGACCCTTTCAGTGATCAAACTGTCTCCATTACAAGTCATTTCTCTAGCTAGAAAGGAAACTGCCTCTCTCTGTGTCAGGAGAAGATGAGCCAAATGTTACAGTGGCCAAAAGTTCTTCCTGAATAATTCATTAGGTAGGACCTTTCAAGAATCCAATTTGGAACAGATCAATTTTCTGGCCATGTTTGTTACACTTGTAAATAACCTCCCAAGTTAACAAGAAAGACCCTTCCTAACACTGCTTAGTCATTGTTGTGAGCAGTAGTATAGATGTACCAAATGTAAACAGAGTTTAATGGGAAAATGGAAATAAGAGCCTCTTTGGGAATCTGTTCAAAAATTCTTTGTTTATTTCATGAACATTGGCCCTTTCATCGCTTAAGGTGCAGGCAGTGAACAGGCAGTGGTGAACCAGCCTACAGGGACTTGAACACAGCCTTTTACTCCTCCAAGTCACTTATGTCAGTAGCTCAGTAAATACAGCATTCAAAAGAAAATGGACAGGAGCTGATGAATTATTTCAAGCAACATGGACTTGATTTTTCATGGTTGTAAACAAAATCTTATCAGTAGGATTTATGGCCAGTCAGGGATGGGTCAAGAACAGAATGTTCAGATCGTTCCCAAATGCACTACAAAGAGCACATTTTTATACGTTTGCACAATATAAAGCTCTTGAGTGCTTCAGCATGTTTTTTTTGTTTTGTTCTTTTGTACTCAACTTTGTGTTTTAGTTCATTGAAGCACCTTTAAGCCATCTCTAATGTGTGAAATGTTTTCTACAACACAGCTGAGATCATAACAAGGTTGCTCCACCTGTTGTCTCATATCCACAATGAAACACTTTTGGCTTATTACATGTTTCATTTCACAGGAGCTCCAGGAGTTGTGCAAATTAAAGACAATGCAGCACTGCATGTAATGAAATTCAAATCTCATAAATACATATTGCACATATGCAGCAAGTCAATGGGTGTTCTTTATGTGATATTTGCCCAGGGGCCAAAGGCGGGCAGTTGCGGCCATGTTTGGGATTTAGACAAATAAGATGACCACAGGAATCATTAATCTGAAGAGTGGAGCAGCTGAGAGCCGTCATGATAAAACCACAGGACTAAATGACAACAAGATGCTGCTTTACAGACACAATACTTCCTTTAGGATCATAGGTCACAGTTAGGATTTTTTCCATGGCTTGCAAAGGATTTTGTGGAAAGCATGTCTAAAGTCTCTGTTGAAAATAGTGTAGATGGCAGGATTAAGGGAGCTGTTACAGTAGCCAATCCAAAAGAAGAACTTGAAAAGAGGATCAGGGATCTTACACGAGTCTCTGCAGATCCCATACAAACTGTAACTGAAGAAAAAGGGGAACCAGCACACCACGAACACTCCCATGACCACGGCCAGCACGAAAGTGAACCTCTTTTCCCGGGCCTGGTACACTTTCTTCTGCGCCACAGAGCTCCTGCGGCGCTTCCTGCGGGACATGAACAGGTCCATGGACTTGTTGCTGACTCGGGAGATGCGCGTGGACTGTTTGGATACAGAGTTCTTCCGCGCGCTCTTGATGGTGCTGGGCTCCGGCAGCGGGGGGATGTGCTGACCCTTGCCCTCTGACGAGGAGCTCTCTTCCAGCTCCGCGTCGTCAGTCGGTGCCACCACGGTCACCGTGCGCTGGCTCGGCGTGGGAGGGCACTGGCAGTGACCGTTCTCACCCCGCTCGCCTTTGCTCAGACCGTTCTCAGTCTGTGTCGCGCCATCTGGCCTGGGCTTCTTCCCAGACAGACTCCGGGTCCTGGTTTTGGCCACTTGGTAAATCCTCACATAGACGAGTATCATGATGAGGCAGGGCGCGAAGAAGGACGCGGTGCTGGAGGAGAGAATGTACCAGGTGTCATCGTTCAGGACGCACTGAGGCTGGGAGCTGTCACTGTCCCCGTCCATAGAAATGAGCGGCGGAGACGAGATAAAGGCGGAGATGAGCCACACTATCACAATGATGCACTTTACGCGCCTTGGAGTCCGCTTCAGGTTGTACTCGACCGCCTGCGTAACGGACCAGTAACGGTCCAGGCTGATGGCGCACAGGTGCACGATGGACGACGTGCAAAACAATACATCCAAAGCAAGATAAATCCCACACCAAACTTTACCGAAATACCAGTAACCCATGAGCTCATTAGCCAAAGAGAAGGGCATGACCAGAGTGGCCACCAGGATGTCCGCCGTGGCCAGAGACACCAGGAACAGGTTCTGTGGCGCTTTGAGCGCGCGGCTCGTCAGCACCGCTATCACCACCAAGATATTTCCAACGACCGTAAAGAGGATGAGGAAACTCACGAGAGCGGCGATACTGGCGATAGAAGCAGAAGAATATCCTGTGTCCGAGGTCCAGGACGCGTTCGCGTTCAACTGGACCACGGTGAACGCGTCTATCCCGCTCCCGTTCAGAGAATCCATCGTGCGCAGATCTCCGGTTCACATCCAAGTCTTTAGTGAACACCTGAAGCGCGCACTTCGCCGCATTTTGGTGCCAGTAAACTCAAGAACACGCACAATGAGCGCCGTAACTGTCCAGTGCCTTCAGCGTCGTGCGCTCTCGCTCCTAATGATGCCCCATGTGCTGCTCTCATCCACTAGCCCCACGCGGCCCCGCCCCCGCCTCTGAACACATTATTACACTGTAATATTTACTCTTATCATAATCTTACCAAGATTGTTTTAATATGTTAATTCATGATTGGTGATATATTGTGTATCAGACACAGAAAAAGAAGACAAACATGGGTCACTATGGCACAAATGGGCATTGTCATGGCATGTGATGCCCGGAGTTAAGGACTGCTCCTGTATTTGGCCTTTAAGCAGTTCTTATTTGTCTATTTGACTGGGTGACTCAGTGCATAGTTAGTCATGTGATGTTATAAGACTTTTAGCAGAATTCTCCTTTCCTCCTGGGTGACTTGAGGAAAGTGTGTGGGATTTAGGAGCTAAGCTGTAGCGCTCTCCCAGACACCACAGTGTATCTGTGTACACTAGACCCAGATAGGATTTTACACAGTGTGGATTTGAGGTGTAATTCCCCTGTGTCATACATGTTTGTAACCACAGGGGAGAGCCGTATTCATCACCTGGGAAGCAATCATTTAAAAACACTTTTGTCTTTCATTTTGCAAGGAGGAATGAATCAGCCGAGAGGAAATGGCCCTTTTAATAACAGCATTTGTCACAATTTGCCAGTTTAAGGCTGGGAATACACGATTACGAGACGTCATCTGTCAAAATGCGGGGCTGCTAGATCGACTGATTTCAATAGTGTTGTTTTATCCATGAGGTCTTTTGACTGGATTTGCCATTTGCTGTTGTCATTATAACATTAACTTTTCAACCCTGAAGCAGCTTCCAAAGCATTATGACAACATATAGTTTTGGCTTCTCATCATTGCTGTGAAGCCCGATCAACAGCTTCATCCACTATGTGTATATTTATATTTCTTTAAGTCTAGTCTCATGTTATACTGTTTTGCACCAGGAGTTAGAGGGTAACGCTTGACATTAAATCTGACTAAACTCAACGATACAGAGGTGCAACCGGCTGTAACCATTTCCCTTCAAATCGATTTTACATCTGTAGAGCATGATCTCAGTTTCATAATTAGCAAATAAAACTCTTTCAAATATATGGTGGTAATTTTTAGTGGGGGCGCTTAGAATGACTCATTGCCTTTACCTCATCTCTTACCGAGAGCTTGCCGTCTTGGGACTTGAACTTGTGACCTCTGCTGCTGTGCTTCCACTGTCGTAACCCCCCCCCCCCCCTTTTCTTTCCCACTTTTCTTCTCATTAAGGATTCCATTAAGTTCAGAAGCTCAAAAATGTTGCCAACACAGGTCAAGTTGATCGTGGCTACGACTATGAATATTGCATTACGTGTTATGACAGCTAGTTTATAATTCACATCTGAGTGTGTTTTCAAAATGCAAAGGGATAATATAGGACTATGTAATTTTCATCAGATGGAGGGAGCAGGGGCTTGCAAGGGTTAAGACGTGGACCGCGCGGAGAGAAAGATGATCTGACAGCCATCAAACCTCATTTACAAGCCGATTGGAGACGGAGCCGACGCGTTCAGCTATAATTACTGTTCTACACTTAAGCGCTTCAACTGTCAGTGGGAATCAGCGCCGAAAGTTTAATTGTTTTTGCCCAGATGAAAGACAAAAACTAGCTTTGAAGGCATTGTGTGGTATAAGGACAGAATTTCGATCAGATTGGGAGATAACAAAGCTTGAGCATTGATGGGCCTAGTACATCAGTAAATTCTCCATCTGGGACGTCCTTACAGAAAGATCAACCACCGTAAACTTGTACCTCGATCCCAAATGTCTGATACAGGTATAGGCTTATGGTGTTTTACGTCATCGTGAAGGTCAGGTTCTATTCTCGGATGACATTTCGTCGCATCAGAATTATAAGGTCCTGTCTGAGTTGTGAGTAGGTCTGAGACATTTAGGTTTGAAGTTTTTCTGTTACTCGTAAAAGTTCAAAACTGCACCGAAATCCACAATACTTTCTCTGTGGAGTTTCCATGTGTCTGGATGGGTTTCCTCCAGGTGCGCCACTTTCCCTGAACCGGGCTCAACCTGGCTTTGTGCTGTTGCCTGTCACTCGCTGCTCCTGAAAGCTTGCCCCAGTGGTACTGACGGTTAGGTCAAGTGCAGAAAACAAGCTTTACAATGACAGTAATGTGCAGCTATGTAACCTCAAATTACTTCCCTATAAAGGTTCACAGTTTGTTGGTTCACTTAGTGCTCCTGTCTGTTTGGTGTTACACAGTGGTGAAAGTTTCAAAAGAGCAGCTGAAAATTCTTTGACGGTAACTATGGTAACTGTGGTAATTGTGGCAGATTTTTTTTGTCTTAGTTTTTGGTTAATATCTCAATCATTACTGGGAGAATTCCAAAGTCCATGGTCTTCTCTGTCAACATATACGACCTAATGTCCAATTATTTTCTCTAAAAGGCGTCCAAATGTGGTGACAAAATTTGAAAACATGAGCGTGAAGTTGGCCAATAGGAAGGACTTTCAGACATAAAAATGATATGTCAAGTTTCTGAATCCAATCACTGTCAAAAACTCATGAGGAAAAACATTTGTTAATTTTTGTTTTGGAGATTTCTTACAAAAACTGTATTTCTCCCATAGAGTTGCCCCCCACCTGACATTATGACATCATCACATTCTAAATCAGGGGTGTCAACATACGGAGATGATCTAATCCGGCCCCTGCCCCGTAGTGCATAAATTCCAGAGTATGTCAATAAAAGTAAAAAGTAAGTCTCTAGCCCATTCCTGTGCGGAGTTATGAATAACTAACGACTGACTAACCAGAATGCTCATTCTAGCCACTAGGGGGCATTAAATTTACAAAAAGGAAAGAGTTCCACACGTGTCCAGCAGAGGGCACTGACATAATAAGAGCTCAGGATATGAACGACACATTGCATAGCCATGTGGCAAATGGACAGTCTGCCCCAGGGCGGCTGTGGCTTCAACAACAGCTTACCACCACTGAGTGTGGAGTCAACGAATAATGACTATGTGGTACTTTGAGGAACTTGTGACACAGGCTTGTAAAGTGCAATACAAGTGTAAGGTGTTGTTGTTAATGAAGCTACAGTCAAGTCGGGGCTTTGACAAAATCACAGCTATTATTCATTTATTGGAAAAAAAATATCTTTTACATGCGGCCCACGACCCACCGTGGGAGCTGAATTTCAGCCCGCGACCCAAAATGAGTTTGACACCCCTGTTCTAAATCGTGAACGCCACCTTTTTACCCAAACCACAGCACACACATTGATGACATGTTGACAATAACCTTAGCTTTGGCACTAAACTTTTGTCAAACCAGTTCCAAATTCAGTATGGGAAGGATAAATAATGTGATGTAAGTGCTACAGAAACAGGCCGTAATCTGCTTTGCTTCTGTCACCTCTGCCATATCAAAGGACGGCACAATAACCAGCCTCCTCATAAAGGAAAGTGACATCTTGACGAAAAGAGCACAAAGACACTGGTGAGGCGTGACTGGGTCTGAGTGGGAGTGAGTGAAATCTCCCACAGCGTTGCAGCGTTCTGTCGCCCCGTCGCCGCGGACAGCATGTTTTCAATGTGTCACGCGCCAAGGTGTAAGGGAATAGTCGTGATTGGAAAGACTGATCGCTAAATAGGTGGTTAGTATTTAGCATGATAAATGCATGCTCTGTAAGAATAGGCTTTTTTCCCCCTTCTACATTATATATTTTCAGTCTCGCTCTATCCTTTGTCAACAATTTAGTGATAATATAAACAGTGTTCAGATTCAATAGCCTGTCAGGGGAAGCAGTATAAGCCCAGAGATCGCTGATAAAAGTGGTGCGCCTGGTGTCTATAGGATTTTATGGCACTGTTTGTTAGGACTGTGGCGTTAACGGGTATCTCTATCTCCCATCTGCTGGACAAACCAATGATTTAACACACAGAATTAAACTTTGGTTCCTTTACAAGAATATTGTTTTAGATGGATTATAGGTGAGTAGCCCATTGTGTTACTTTTGCATAGAATAAGATATAAATCTGTGAAGTAAGAGAAGTAAATGGGCAGGATTACTCAAACCTGGTAATGTACTTTATTTCTTATCTGGATATGAACTGTCAGGAGCAGTGGGCGACCCAGACTTGTTGAGATATGCTTCATCAGGACCCCCTAGCTGGAGTTTTAGCATATTGTTCGTGTTTTAGGTTGATGCAGAGTACCCGGAGGAACCTCTAAAGTCAACGCAGAAAGGCTCTACTTTGATCAGGAATCAAACTTATTCATCATGGGTGACAAAGCACAACTCCCGGAATGTGTTTCCTGAGAGAACAGCTTTGTGTGAAGATCATAATGGTCGATTTTCCACAATGTGACCCATGTAAAGAGACTAAGGTCAAAGAACAACAGCCTCCTCTCCGTCGCTGGGAGTAACAGTGTCTATGATCCAGAGTATTATCACGCCGCTTCATTACCACCCCAGTAACTCGCCATAAAGCGGCCTCCGACAAAGAGACCCATTCTCTCTCCCCGCGGTTTGTGAGATCCGGCATCTGTTCATAATTTACTGTTTCAATTAGCAGTTGACCTCGGCCACCGTCATCGCTCACATTAAGTGCACTACAGTTTTTCCGCGGCCGAATTTGAAGAGGCGCTGGGACGACACTTCATCAAACAGCGCGATAAAATATGCAGCGGTTGTAAGTGACAGCGGAGACGGCGTGCGCGGTGTCAGTGCGGATGGAAGACAGGTTTGTCAGCACTCCAGCGCGTTGCCACTGGGAATTATCTTCATCAGACCAGGGCCCCACATCTGAACCTGCTGTCCGTCCCGTCGAGCAATATGGGGTTAGTCAGACCCTGTCACCTCCTATGCACATTAATGGATTATATATAACATCCGCATCCACAACTGCTCGGGTCTGGGCACAACAGATATCAAACCTGTTTAGTTTGGAGGTAAATGCACTGAGCAATACACTGCCTGACCAAAACAAAGTGGCCACCTGGATTTAACTGTTCTGATCTGGGGTTGCTGTAGTTGGTCGGGTCTAGGTTCATCAACACTATGTGAAAGAGTGATATTCCATCAATGGATTTCTTCTTCCTTGATGGTACGGGCATATTCCAAGATGAAAGTGCCAGGATTCAGAGAGTGGTTCAGGGAGTTTCAGACATCATTTGAACACATGGATTGGCCACAGAATCAAGAGCTGAACCCCTCTGAGAATCTTTGGGGTGTGCTGGAGCTTTGCATAGTGGTCACATTCTCCCATCATCAATACAAGAGCTTGATGATGTCTTTTGGACACAGCAGAAGCTTATTGGAACAATGCTGGAGCGAATGCGTGCTGTATGTAGAGCTCAAGGGGGTCCAAATAATATATTAGACCGCGTGACTATGGGACAATAACCTAACCTTAAAGGGACTATGCACGTTGGTCGTTTTATACTCACTACTGCCACCTCAGGTCTTACGCGAAACTGCAGCTTCTGTATTAAACTTGTGCATGACGGCGCTTCGGACCCGAAATAACACCTTTTTGAGTGACAGCGCACTTTAGAGGCAGTTGTGGTGAATAGGTCTGAGCTCATGCTACACCTTAGGACATTGCTGGAGCATGTAGGGGGAGAAAAAGACATAATTTTAACATTTTCAAACTCTGTATAGTCCCTTTAATAATAAACTAATCTAAACCTGGATTTAAGATTGTGAATTTGCTATTGTTTTGCACCCAAATCAAGGACCAGAAAAGTATCGAAAACATCCACTACCTATGAACAACCACTGCCAATCCAAAGAGACAGACACCAGTAGTACTGCATTTCCGCTATAGTTGGTTTAAGTTTTCGCATTTATTTATTTATTTCAGTGAAAGGTAGAAATGTTAGTAATGTTTTAAATGGTTACGTCTAATGTGGCGCAATCGTTTCAAAATTGGTTCTCTCTTACTTCGGTGGCACCCTGTGTTTGAAGAGTGTGTCCTGACCAAATATTTAGACTTTTCCTTTCAATCGGCACAGTTTAGATCGAGCGGGGTTGAAAAGGTTCTTGCAGCCTGTTGTGCTACTACAAACTATTAAACAAGTCACCGCCGGAGCCATTAAGGATCAGAATCTGTACAATTGCTGCTCCAATGTGATGTTTCAATCTATAATCATTTCATCCTTTCATCTTTATTGACCTTTTCTGGAGATGTCAAAGTAATACTAGAGCGATCTGAGAAGAGTATGAACGAACAGTAAATATGAACTGTATGCAGCTCTGTAAGTAACAGTTATGGTGATACACACATGATGACCTTAAAGTGACGCTGTGCTACGACTGTACTTTGTCCTTTATTAATAATAAGTGTGTTATAGTTATAGACTATATATCAGTGACACTGTAGGTTTACTCATAAACCAAAGAGCACCTGCAGAGAAATCCTTGGAAATACATTCAGCTCATATCCAACGAAGGAGCAGGCAGACATTTTGAGTCAACAGTATGAGGATAAAATATTGTTTATCCTTTTACTTTTTATGATTGTGAAGAGGAGGCAGGGGAATGCCAAGTGCCCCACTTAGTGATTCTTGCATGTTCTTTTTCTGACATTTTTTAGCAAATGCCAAAGGACTTATTCAAGTGTCTGTCAAATATTTGCTGAGAATTTATTTTGCATCACAATTCTGGCAACTTGTTTTGAGGTCAGTACAATCGATCGAGTTAACCTTTTCTGCTGTGAATAACTATCTTTGTGACTATCTCATGTTCTCACTTTTGATCGTCATGACCTCAACCAGTGTGACTATGTTTACGTCCTTTAAACCGGACGACAATGAGCTGACAATCATCCACCAAAGCTAAACTAACTGTTTCTAAAAATGTCCCCATTTCACAGAACAGACTTTTTCACTCTCCAATGCAGCAAATGTTTCCGCCGTTTACTGACCACTCATTATGATGCACTTCCTTGAGCAGAGTTGATACTGTGGTTTATAAAAGCCTTGGCATCATGACGCTAATGGCGGCAGTGGGCAGTTTTGTGTTGAGAGGGATTTTGAATGCGAGCGTTGGTGAATGTGGGTCAGCGCAGGGAGGTGATGCAGACTGTTATGGCGGGACGATGATTACTATCCCAGTTCAGTTCATGCTGCAATTTTGGATCTATATAGTAATTACGCCTGGAAAAGGGTAGCCGTATAGAGTGTAATAATTAAAATGGAAAACAGATTAACTATAGGGAGAGCAAAGGGAAGTCAGTGCATCGGTCCTAAATTTAGAGTTAAGTAGAAAACTGTGCCCCTTTCGGATCCACAATATTGCTGTTAAATATTATGATCTGAAACATGCCTGATTTACATATTGATTAAAACTTATCCGACAAATCTTACTAGCATGGGATTGGAATAAAGTCTGCACAGTGTAATGCCTTGTTTTTCCAACAGTGTTCCCCTGGTGCTCTTTTTTTTTCCATTTAGTTTTGTCTAAATGTCTAAATGTAATTCAGCTTCAAGATTTCGTTAGCCCATTCTTTTCAGTTTTTGTATCGTTTTAGTGGTCAACTTGACATTCATGTTTTTGAGAGGAACAAAGTGATCGCTTCAGTGGGTAGAATACTCTGAGAAGAAGTTCAGGTGCTCTTCAGGATCAAAACGTAAGTACAGGCACTATACCAGAAAAGTAGTTCATGAGACTAAAACTATGACTAAATCTAACCGAAACTGGAAAGCTCTATATCACGTGACTGCGACAGGTCTTATTAAGCTCACCTGAGCTACGTTTTTAATTGTATGCCCTGAAGAAGGTCGAACGCAACTGAAACACGTCGGCATGTCCATCCAATAAAGGACTTTTAACCAGGTATCGGAGTGCCTTGAACTTTTCTCTCTTTTTTTGACATTCATGTTATTGTATTGAAGCATCTAACCATATTCTCCCACATGGACAAAGCACAGACCTTCCTTTCGCTGTGAATTCATATGAGGCTCTTGTATTACTGGAGGTTCAGAGGATTTTTAGTCCCTTCTTTTAATAATAATAATAATAATAATAATAATAATAATAATGGCGTACACTTCAAGATTCAAGATTTTTGATTTGTCTCATCCTTATCTTTGATTGTGGAGCGGGGGGTGAGGGAGGCAGGGCAGGGAGTTCAGCTTCCCGATGGCCTTGTGTGTGAAACTGTTCTTCAGTCGACTGGAACTGGGTCCCAGGTGATTCTGCCGGCTTTGCGGGTGACATGGGTGGAGTACATGTCCTTAATGGAGGGGAGAGGGGCTCCGCAGAAGCACTAATGGTAGCAGAAATGATGATTATTTTTATTAACTATTAATGTCTGGAGATTTAGTCATAGTTTTAGTCTCCTTAACTACTTTTAATGTTAGTTTTAGTCCAATTATAGACTGCAAAATTATTACTCAGACTAAAATAGTGGCGAAATATTTTAGTCGACAAAACGAGCATGAAATTAACAGCCTTAGATTATTGTCAGGTCAAACAACAGTAACAATTTCACTGATTCTATTCTCAACCAACTCATGTGAAAATGATCAAAAACAACCAAACGTGCATGCATTATTCGCACCTTAGTTCATCAGTGTCATGTTTGTGTAAGCTCTCAATCATCCTGGAGTTTTCCATCGTAGCAGAGATCTCCAATGTACTCAGCTAGACTGGGATGTTGCAGTTGAGGACATTATCCCTTTCCGATGGGGAAGAAAAACTCAAACAACCCAGTTCAGATGACAACTCGGAAAGCCTCGAATACTACACAGTGTTCATTTTTTGTTTCATGGTGATATGCTCCCCCCCACAAAAAGTGTGTCACCAATAACTCACAAAAATGTTAATGAACCCTTGAGTCTATGCAAATGTGTCAGCACTGTATATGTTTAAGTTGCAGGATCCTCATTAAAACCAGTGGCTCTGATAAAATATTAAACAACTTATTTTGGTCTGCCGTGCAGCCTGTAATGTATTTGCTCTACTGCCCACATGTCATAGTGCCCCGGGGGAGGGAGCAGAAACTAATAGGTCCTCACAAGTGGCAGCTGAGGAGACGACATTTTGCAAAGATCTGTGGCCTCTCTATGATGCAGTGAGAGTTTGACCCCAAAATAAAACGCAGTCCTCGCAAAAAAAGGCACTGTCGAGAATAGAATTTTTATTTGCTTTAAGGGGATTCAGGCCGCTTCAAAGTTGAGGCCATGATGATGAATTTCATGAGGAAGAAAAATCGCCCATTTCTGAAGTATAAAGTTGAAAGTAGTTGAGGTGTGGCACTTTGATGTTTATTATGGGCCGGAGTTACAGTTTTTTCTTAGTTTGGGCAGTCGATAAGGTTAACATTTCACAGAGAGTTTGATAGGAAATACCGGGAATGCTGTCTTTTGAGTTAAAAGGGGTGGATTGGATTAACAAGGTGGCACTGGTACCCCTCTGGATAATCAAGCGTCCCAAACAGGCCACCACAGTGAAAAAGTCTGGACACGCCCCTGCTCAGATCTACATGTTGTTGAACGAAGGACATTGTCGTGAGAAGTTAAAGCTTTTCTTCTGTTTTCCCATTAGAAAGCCTTTACTCACCGAACCCACTGCACTTCATTCCCAGACACGAGCCAAAACGTGCACCCGTCTCTCCATCTCCCTAAAAAAAAAGATTGACGAAGATAGACAGGTCTCTATTATGAAACCTCCTTTTCACAAATACATTTCACTCCAGAGCTGTACATTCTGCGCCGCATAAATTACATTGTGTCGGACAGTTGCAGATGAAACGCTGACAGCTGGCTTTTTCTGATTGTTCTCCATCCGTGTCTCGGGGGTTTGGTCAAGCGCGCGGCTTATCCTTACGCTAATGAGTTCCTCTGTCTATCCTCGTGTTTGCTCTGGAGTTTGTATCGTCGTGCTACGCAGGTAAACGTCTCGTCAAGTCAATATTTGCCACCGTGACTCTCTCTTGATGTAAATGAGTTTGCTCAGACCCGGGTATTAGCATAATTATTGAAATATGAGCTGATAGATTTGCACTTGGCCGGAGCGGTCCCCATCAAAGCCTCCATATCGTACAGGACCTGCTTCTGGCAGCGCACCTGTTTTGTTATGATAAACCCATCTCGCTAACATGTAAATGATACGTCAATATGCTCTGCGATGGCTGCTTATGTTTGCTCTTGTCCTGTCGTTGTTTCAGCGCGCGCTTGTTATTCGCCGGATGAAGCGAGCCGTGATCTCCATTATGCACGCCGTTCCTAATTCAATCAAACAGATACAAATTGTCCTTTTCACAGAAGTGTGAGTCAGAGAGTGAGTAAGGCACTGAATGAAGAGGCTCCGGGGGGCCCAGGGGCTTCTCAGTTTTATAACTCCATCACTGTGAGAGCGCAGCCTCACAACACGGAGGCTTTGTTTTCAACTAAATTGCATCGACCTTCTTTGCGACTTGTTCTATTTGTTTGCGAGAAATGTATAAGCTTTTGTTGTTTAAGTAAGCAGGAATCTATGGTTGAATGGAGCGGTAAGTCAACGCAAAAGTGCAAAGTGAGCTTCTACTTAAAGGCCTGTGATACATTATACATCAGACTTGGCAGGGTCTGAGTCTGGTCTTGTCATTCTTGTTCCTTTAAATAAGTCCCAGACCATTTCAAACGCTGTTTTACTGTAATTCACCCTATATCCTGGGAAAACAGCTCTTCATCTTGTGTCTAACATGTTAATCCCTCAGATGTGCCATGAGTTGAGTTATTACTGAGTCCATATTTGGGGAGCTGAAGGTGGAACAGTCATTTTACAGTCAGCCTGATGCAGAGACCAGTCATTACTCAACGTCACATCGCACCAATGTGTCTCGGGAGATTTAGTCCAGTCTCCGAGCTCTCGCCGCGGCTCCGTTACCCGCCGAGCGTGAAATGGGCTCTTAACTAAACACAATCCCTTCATATCAGACACACATAATATCTACAGTAGAGAGGGGAAAGGTCAAAGTGCAGTCACACGCTCTAATTGATCAAGGGGAGAATTGCAGCTGCTGTCAAAGTTAAAGGTGCATTATGCAACTTTTTATGTTGAAAATGAAGTTGATATTTGTGCGTGTTTGACCTTGTAGTGACCCAGCGGCTGTATGTGTGATCAGCATGGCGTCTTTTCTTTCCATCACAGTGGTCTCTAGAACGCGCCGGGATCAATTGTTTGGAAGGTTTTCGCTGCAGACAGAGCCTCTCACCAGAAAACCTACAAAGCAATTGATCCTGGAGTGTTGTAGAGACCTGATCGAAAGCAAAGGCACTGTGCTGACCCCTCATACAGCCACTGAGTCACTTCCTGCCTCAATACAGGCCCCAATACACACTAATGGAATCACGAAGAAGAAGCTAGCAGGCTAACGGGCAAAGCTAACTGCGGGCTAGCACTACTTAAACAGTATTTACAGTGAAGTTTCAGTGAAAAAAAAAAAATCTCCATTGTGTCATTGGATGTACAATATCCCTCTCTCCCTTTGTTTTTTCTGTCAGTGTAGTATTTACTCTCACGGACAATTCATGAGTAAAAAAAAAACACAACATGCTACGACACCAGCGTTTATGGCCTTTAGGGGCATGAGTTACTTAGTTCTGCTTTAAAGGGACTAGACCGAGTTGCTCCAGCCATGTCCTAATGTGTTGAATTGCCTCTAAAATCCTGCACTGTCACTCAAAAAGTTGTTAATTCGGGTCCGAAGTGCCGTCACGCACAAGCTTAATATAGAAACTGCAGTTATGCGTTAGATCTGAGGAGGCAGTAGCGAGTAAAAAATGTCAACTTTCATCTAGTCCCTTTAAAGTTTGACCCCTCAATGTGCTGCTTATCTAGTCCTGACCCTGTACGAAGCACTACATATATTCTCCACACACATTGCACTTGTTCTCCTTTGCTGCAGAAAATATGACAGATACATAAGGATTAAAAATAAAAATGCGCTTTTGGTTTGGTGATTGCAGCGCTTCTTATCTACAAAGGGTAGTGTCAACTGGCTGGACTGCACTTGGCCGCCGGCTAGGTGCATGTGGATGTTCTGAAGCACATGTGTAAATAATGTGTGCAAATTGAATGAATGAATCACTATCATGCCTCACAAATCTGCACAGCTATTAGCATCAAAGGGTCCGCTACTCCTGAAAGGCGTAGCGGACAATAAAAGAATAAACCCGCTTTGAAAGAAAAGAAGAAGAAATTACTCACTTCGAAATCTATTTAACCCTGAAGATACGACACAGGCTTTGCATTTCCAGGTTTCCCCATGAAATTATCTAGAATTCCTGATTTTTGACTGGAGTTACAGCTCCTTTTACTTCATTCTGTTGTTCAAGGGCACCAACCATCCATCTGCACTGGGTTGTTGAACATGTTTTGTCTTTCCCTTAGTTGCATATGGTTTGAAAACTGGAGTTCACCTACAATAAAGGCAATTTGCAGCATCCCCTTTTTTCTATAACTTATTGAGATTCTGTCTGCTGTAGCACAGTTTCAGAAGAAAGCTCTCAAAGATACAGCTATAACTATAATATATCGGGCTTTGATGCTGGTCATAATCATAAATACTGCACAAGTCATCCTTTCAACAAGCTTTTGCTAAGAAATCAAACCCTGTCTACTGTATTTCATTAACCATCACACAGCTCTGAATAGCGTTTTGAAGAATGAGCGCGAATGGTCTTTGCTAATCTCCATTTTATGTTGATGTACTGAAAGCAGAGGCAGTCAAGGCCTGTGCCAAAAAGAGTGTCAACCTCCCACCTTACTTGAAAAGAGCTTAGTCACTTCTAATCGGATTGGAAGTCTGCAGCGGTCGACCCCATACTGTATTCAGAGCTGGCATCTCCCTGTTGTTCCTTTAGACGCACAAATACGTATGAAAGAACAGCTCCAAGGGCAATGAGAGATGATTATATGAGCACATAGCGTTTAATAGAAGGCGATAAAGCTGAATTTACCTTCGCTGTCGAGTCGGGGATGTGTGTTCGAGCCGGAATGAAAACTTATGTGCTGGAAGGGAGATGTGCGGTTTGTTGTAAATATGTCATTCCTAATAAAAGCAACAATAAATCAAATCATTTGCCTAAAAATGTTTTGCAAACTCTGAGTTACTAATGGTGCGTCTAGACTTGAGGACTCTTCGTTGCTCAATGCCTGATGATTTTCTGGCGAGACAGGACAGTTTTGATCATATTTTTTGGTCTGATCATCACCAAAAATTGCCATGAGGATGTTTATACTAGCATCATACTAGGTCTCGTTGCCTTGTTTTAAACCTACAGAAATGGATGACAGAGATTTTACAACTTAGATAAGTGAGATCTTTGCTACAGACTAACTGCAACAGCCAACATGTTGATAGTTTTTGCACCGTGCAGCCTTAAACACATCAGCCAAGTCTATTTTTAGCTGTAGCTCATAACTTTACACAGGAAAAGTTGGATTCAAAATTCCAAATCATGCTGAGAGGGATTAACTAGATTACGACCAAAGTCCAAGTTGCTCTGCGTGCCAGCAACTACTGACAGATTTTTATTTGCCAGCATCCGTTTAGATTCCCGGGATGATACTAATTATTTTACTTAATCCCCCTAAATATTTGTCTCTGGCAAATTTATCCAGTGTGTGATCGAAGGACGATTAGGCCTGTGGTGATCTGCTGCACTGTGCTTTCAGTTTAATTAAAAGCAAATACAAACGCGATGAGCTTGGAAAAGTCCCCAGGTTATGTTTTGTCTAAGGCTGAGCGATTTGGGGAAAATATCCAGCTGCGTTTCCGTCAGATTTGCAATATGTGTTGGAAAATCACATAACATTTGAGAGAGGGCTGAAATATGACATGTTTTAAAGCAGTGCTAAGTAACTCATGCCCCTAGAGGCTTAAGTGCCACTGCAGGTGTCGTAGCATGTTTTTTTTACTCATTAATTGTCCATGAGAGTAAATGCTACGCTGACAGAAAACACAAAGGGAGAGCGGGATATTGTACATCCAATTACACAATGGAGATAGTTTATTTCACTCAAACTTAGCTGTAAATACAGTTTAAGTGGTGCTAGCCCACAGCTAGCTTTGCCCGTTAGCCTGTTAGCTTCTTCTTCGTGATTCTATTTGTGTGTATTGCACCTCTGACCCGGTGCAGGGAAAGCTGCAATTGTGGTTTTATGGCCAGAGACACCAGGGGGAGAGGATAGACCCCTCCCCCCAGTCATCCCATTAACACTTGTATTACCCCCAGAGGGACTACGACAAGGATTTATTAAGGTAAAGAAGTTACTTAGTACTGCTTTAATTGCACTCTCTGCGATCTGCTCACGAAATCAGCCATAGCTTCCTCCCACCAAAACACTTTTCCATGCCATGTATTATTTGAAGAGTTGTGGCCTTTTGTTGTGCACTTGGTGCCCGGAGGCAGGTGCGGGTTGGCCCTAGGGTGCGAGGCCTAATTGAAAGAGACACAGAGAACAAGGCCGAGGAACATCCCTGAATCGGACCAATCAGGAGTCAGAGAAATGTCAAGTGAAGGGAAAGACCTTATCTTCAAATGTCACCAGCTACTGCTTTGGAGAGCACATTTAATAATACAGTGAACCAGGAAAACCTTTTGAACGCTGTTATTTTTTTATATGAGGCGACGGGCAAATGTTCACTTCATTTGTAAAATAGGATGGCAGTACTGCTCATTTATCGTACTGGATTTGTTGAGAAATAATTGAATTTGTAGTCAATTGTAGCACAGTTGGCACAAAATGTTCCCGCCCCTTTTTTATCAAAGTGATGGAATTTTGAGTTCTGGGACTAGCTCCATAACAAGTGTGTAAGCAAAATCATTGTTTTTATCTCCTTGTGCCAAGTCAACAAACTGCATTTCGATGCCTACATGTTAACCATCCAATACAAGCTGAATGAGATATAAGTATGTATGGATTGCGTGTACGCAGCCGCTGAAGAGAAAGTGTCCCATTTCATTTCAGATGGATCAGGACTTTATCTGACTGGAACATACTCCGTTCTTGTAATAAACCCTCTGTTATCACGGTGCGTCCCGACTGTAGAGGAGGCGGACGATGCTTTACAATAACATGTCTATAATTGGACAAGGCAAACACAGCCGCGTCTTATAGAGAGTTATACGTCCCCTATAAATCCGATCCACACTGTACTTTTACACATAAAAAAAAAAGAAAAAGCGCTGAAATAACAACAGTCCGGCTTTTGCGATATCAAAATACCAGGGCCCCAGCGAGCTCTTAAATCTCCCAGCCTGTGTAGATCCATACACGCTTTTGATGGACTGCATCTTATTTAGGTTAAATACTCGTATTATTACAAGCCCCATGCTTTACCCAAACCCATTTTCTCTTCTGGGTAATTGTGTGTATGCCTTTCATTTTCGGTCTCTCCTACCCCAGAGGCTTTTGGAGATCAGGATGAGGGTCATAGGTCATTGTTTGAGGAGTAGTAGTTCCACCTGTGCCTGTCCCGGGCGACCCCACCTCAGCACCTCTGTCTTCTGAGGAGCCTGCTGCTTCAGGGACCATTTCCTTTCTGGTAGAGGACAAATACAATATAAAAAAGGGGGGGAAAGTGCAGGTGGATCTGGCACGTTCAAACAGTTTCACCTCTTTCAAACCAAAGTCAATATGTTGTGAGTATAGTGCTATTTTTTTACGTAAAGCAGGGTTGGCCAATCTGCCAACTGTAATAGAAGCAAAAGGCATTAATCGTGCTTTGATATTCAAGCTCTGATGTAATTTTTTACAGACATTCTTTAAATGAAACATCTCCCTCTGTTATTTAATACGAAGTATGTTATTTTTGACATCCTTGGCCTCGTGTTTTATGCAACACAAGACCGAGGTAGCAATGTGCATTACGCAGCAACGACCCTCTTATTCCATAACCTTCTTTATATAACTTCATTGATAATTGCCAAGTATAACATCATATAAATATAGCCAAGATGTGCATTCAAAAAAGTGCAGCAAGCAGAGCATGGGAGGGCAGGCTTGCTTAGTCACACCTCACACATATGAACCCAAGTATTGTTTCATACAAATAGAAGGGCTATTTCTGCTAGAGATGACGGGGATGTTTTGAACCAACCTTTTCTGAAAAATCCTCTGTGGGACAAGGGGTAAATAATGTCCCTGAGCATAATGTTGCCACACCCCAAGATAGAACACAGCATTATGAAGGTTGACATTGTGTTTCCCTGATAGCTGAAAACCATGAGATTTTGACACTTTCTATTTGATCACGCCTTACCTTTCAATGGTGAATGTACAAAAAGAAGGATTCCCGCCTCATAGAAACCTTTGTTAGACAAGATAAGATGCTCCTGATGAGCCGTTGTTAATGCAGATTGAGTTGTTTCCATGGTGACAGCGCAGAACGTGTCAAAAGCGAGATGTCAAAGTTCGCAATTATCAGCGATTAAGAGGCTATATCTGTGGGACGTTACAATTGCATAATGTCCCAATGGTCCTCTATACTTAGATACGGATAGGCCCAGAGTGCTGGTTGCATTATGCAAGTTTTGCACAAGAACATGTTTTTGCTCTCCCCATATTTGTCAAAGTAAGCTTGATCTCCAGTATACTGCATCAGGGAAATGTGCTTGTTCTTAATCGTACTGTACATATTTTTTGTTGTTGTTACAGTTTTCAGTTGAAAGTATGGAAAGCGGATTCAGAAAATAGACAGTAAATTCCGCTCTTGTTGTGGTTGGCTCTTGGGCTTACATTCCAGGCTGCTCCGGTGAGGCCAAGACCCACTTTGTCCAAGAATGTAGAACTATAGGATCTGTGTCTATCATTGTCTCCATTCTTCTGTGCCGCTGCTGAAGCTGATGACGCACGTTCTCCTTCTCTGACTGATTGGGAAAAAATATAGAGTCAAGGCTGAAATTTGAATGATGAAAGACAACTAATCATTTGTACTGAAAATCACAGACATTTTTTTTCACCTTGATGGGGACAAACGAGCGGGAATATGTCGTGCTGTGAGTGAGGATATTTATTTGAGGAATCTGTGGTGATGGAAAGAAAATCGTGTGCTGCTTGTTTGCACTGAAGAAGTAGAAATAGGTTGTGTTCACGTGACATCACAATATTCTAAAGAGCCTATATTAATAGTGTAGAATTGAGATCCATGGTGGTAGATTTGTATTTCTTCGTCATAGTTTTTGGCTAATATTGTTATTACTTGGACAATCCACATGAAACAAAAACTGTCTCAAAGTTGAATGTCTTTTCTGTCAGACTCAACAAACTATCCATCCATCCATCCATCCATTTTCTTCCGCTTTATCCGGGGCCGGGTCGCGGGGGCAGCAGTCTCAGCAGAGATGCCCAAACTTCCCGATCCACACACACTTCCTCCAGCTGTTCTGTTCAACAAACTATGGTCCAGTTATTTTCTCATAAAGGTGTCCAAAAGTGGTGTCAGTAGTAAGGCCTTTCTACCATGAAAATAATACAGCAGGTTTTTTAATACAATCACTATCCAATACTGATGAGGTACAACATTTGTCTATTTTCTTTCAAAAACGGTATCTCTTGCATTTAGTTTTATTGGCCCCTGTCCTCCATCTGGCATTATGACACCATCATCACAATTTAGAATATTATTTCTTCTAATGAAGCTTCTGCACACATTTAACAGCAGCTCCTCAGCAATCAACCAATCAACCAATCATTGCCCCATCTCAAGCCACACCTTCCTGACAGCCAATCACCGCAGCTGCACATTCCTGCTTCAGCCATTCATCACCCAGGATCCCCTTCTGAAGCTTCCTCGTCCATCGCTCGGCCGTTTCCCTGCTGTGCTGTGACCCTCCTCCGCCCCTCCTCCGCCTGGCCTCCTCGGCTCTGCTCGTCATTGTCTACTGGCCGCCCCTGGGTCTCATTCTCTACCACCACCAGTGTCCAGACTCCGTGGGGGGAAGACTCCGTCAATCATTAATCAATGCCGTTAATTCAGTCTCCCGCTCTGAGCCCCGATCTTGATTCTTGTCCGATAAAACTCTCCAAACGCCATTCTGTTTCTGTGAGTCTTTTCAGCTTGAAATGAAACAAAAAGCTCACACTCTGGGACGTGTACATTTCCTCTTCTACATTGGTAAAAACAACATTTTGGGTTTCAGAAGAGCTGCTTTCTGTTCTTTGGGTTTCATCTTGTCCTTCAAATATCCAAACAGCTCATTTACCGCTATCAGATATCTCGGTCCATCTTCACACATATATATATATATATATCACACATAATGCTATCGGTCTGTTTACCTGGGGAACTGTAATGGATACAAAGTGCACCATATTTTATCTACATTTACAGGGCTAATGGTCGTGGTGTGAGTAATGCATGCCCGGGTTCACTGTTATGGTGTCAGCTTTCAACAAAATGTATGATCCTTGGGTGAACTAATGAAGAATATAAATGTACAGTTTTTAAAGTTTCCACACCTTTTTCTTAAAGTTTAAACGCCTATCCTCTGATTCAATAAGCGCATAAGAACTTTTCTGAATGAACAATACAGCAAATTGAAAATAAATCCCTCGTTCAAGTGAATTAATTTAGATAAAATACGGGTGCAGACGTTGCTATATGATACTGACTGTGTCGACTGATAAGTGTTAGGGAGGATTTCAATGTGGGCTTTGCTGCAATCACCTGGAAACAAGCTTTAGAAAGATGAATGATCACCCCTGAGTCTTTTATTTGCGAAGGCTTAACTGATTGGCGCCACGGGACGTCCTGCGAGGAGATAGTGTTGATTTTCCAGTTGAGGATGTAGTTAAAATAAATACAGGAACGAGACACTTGTGCAACACTTTTGGCTGAATCTTTCATCCTTTTGAAATAAATTATGAGATTCTTCCCAAAATCAGCAAGTCATTGAAAGATCAAGGCCTCCCTCTGCGCCGCACACCACACGCCGAGATAAACAGTTTCTAACAACTTCATTCGGCAGCAGAATGAGAGTTGAGAGGGGAAAACAGAGTGACGGTGAAAGGTGAGCAGACAGAGGGGTGGAGAGGGGTAATGATGACAGGGAAGGGTGGGTGGCTGGTTGAAACACAGGCAACAGCAGGCGCGTTTTTAATTCTTGTATTTAACTGTTTATGGTTAATACGTATCTTTGAATGGGTTTAACTAATTTACAGTCTAAACCTTCTACAGTTTCTCTAGAAGGTTTCGAAGACTGAGGAGACGAGGTGAGGAGGGTTTCAGGTCCGTACTGAATGGGGAGAGACATCTTGGTGGAAATGCAGATCCTCCCACTGCATCACACACTTCGCAGAGTGATATTATAATCCACTGTGCAGGACCTGACTATTTTGGATCCAACGTAGACCAACTCTTCAACAACTGCTCAAAATTGACGGTGATGACCTGTGGTGTGGGCGTCAGTCAGGACGTCCGACAGCAATTTCATTTGGTATTGTACTAACTGTTTTATAATAATCACAAATAGAAGCATGATTAAAGGGGCTAGATGCAAGTTAGTCATTTTATATTCACTACTGCCACCTCAGGTCTTACGCGTAACTGCAGCTTCTATATTAAGCTCGTGCATGACGGCGCTTCGGACCCGAATTAACACCGTTTTGAGTGACAGTGCAGGATTTTAGAGGCAGTTGTGGTGGATAAGTCTGGTCTCATTCTACACATTAGGACATGGCTGGAACATGTAGGGGGATGAAAATACTTAGTTTTAACATTATTAAACTCGTATAGTCCCGTTAAGCCATTTATAGGTCGTCATTTCTTGTATTAGTGCCCCCTGGTGGTTGGAGGTGGTATCCTTATCCTGCTTGTAGCTTAACGCAACCAGAGTTAGCAACAAGCAACAATCTGGATTTCTAAATGTGATCTTGATCCCAAACATTTTCTTTGACCCTTTTCTCTCGATAAATAGAAGCTCTGCCCACCTAAGAAGGCGACAGGTGTGTAAGAGAGGAGGATACTTAACTTGAAAAATAAAGAAAAGCTCCCGCACACTCTTTTCTGGCTTTTATTGCTGCGACCTTTCTGTAACACTAGACTGACCTTTTTCTCAAAATGTAACTGATGTCATAACTGAGGAATCGACGAGATACTAAGAATCCACCAAAGATTTTGTACATATTTATTCTTTATAAAAGTTTAAAAATCTGAATTGTTCGCTCATTTATAACCACATATTTCTACACAGGCCTACCATCAGTCACTCTTCACAGATCCCAAATGGAGCATGAATAACTTTATTATTTGCCTTTGAATGACCACTTTGCCAAAGGGTTGTTGTTGACAAAAAAACACAAAAACTATGACTAATGTTAATTGACAGCCTCTAATATTTGGTTCCCAGCTATCTGATTTTGTTTTGTTAACTTCCTGATAACAAAGTTGCTAAATGTTGGTCCCCACGGCGCTGGATGTGACTTTTGACGGAGCTGTCTCCTGAAGCAGAGTTCTGAATCGCTTTGAGAAAACAGAGCCCAAGGCGCTGCAGCAGATAATTACACTGACGAGGGCCCTTTCAGCCTCACGTGGCCCTATCTCACAATCTAAATGGCTTTCAGTAGTCGCTCGTGATGGGTTTGAGTGAGATTAACAGCACCGGTGAAAAGTGAAGCTTTTTGTTGAAGATCACGCACTCACCAGGTCTGTGGATGTGTCCGTTTAATCATATGTTGATGCAAAAAGAAATAATAATATCCTGATCGGCTGAATTTGGAGGTTGGCAATGAAAGAAATCATTCATGTTTGAGTTGGAAATGCAACCTCCCTTTTTTTTTTTAATCATATTCGGGATGCCACAGTAAACCAGTTTGTATATGAATTCATCAAGATACAAATTCAATCATCTATCAGCTTACTATTTTTAGATACAGAGTAGTGTGTGTTGCCCTGAACTAGTTTTTAAAAATCCTTAAACAAAGTAGGCTACATTGTTAAAGCTTTCTAAAAAACAAAAAAAAGATAGCGAACACTTTACAGCTTTGTTATTTTACATTTTCCGGAATTTTATCATTAGAGATGCACCGATCCAGCTTTTTTGGTACCGATACCAATACTGGGGTTTTAATATCTGCCGATATCCGATATTTACCGATACCAAGAGACTTTCTTAAAAGTGGCATTCTCTGAGTGAAACATTTAATTCACTCTTCTCCATTGTAAGATCAATAAAGTCATATTTTATTGTCATGATGTTACATATCAATCATCAGTTATATCTATTGATAAACTCTTGGAAGGACTTTTCTACACTAAATATCCTTGGGTATGACAGGCTTTAGGTTACATCAATATACACATGAAGTGATCTGATCATTACAAATATGTCAGTTATTTCTTAAACTGAAATACAAACACTTGGCTTCAGCTTTCAGCCGATTTGATTTGATTTGTTTTTTTTTAGGTATTTCTATCATAGTTTCTGACCCAGCCTTGATTAGTTTCCGTTAGCTTTAGCATGCTCCTGCTTGCTTTAGCATACTGATGCTAATGGCGGCATGTAGCATTTTGTGCGGCGATCACAAATACATTTTCTCCAGATTCTGAGCTTCAAAATGATATGCAGCAAGTCAATATTTACTTAGATTTAGGTGGTGAAAGTTGTGTATCAGTTCAGTGTCAACTATTTGTAGCCGATACCTGATATCGTATTTTTTCCCCGTATCGGCTCCAACATCCAATACCATGTCGGATTGGTGCATCCCTCCATCAGAATGATTCAGCCCGAATGTTTTGACACACTAAACACATGGAGCTGTCTTCTCTAGAGGAGTTCCACCTCATGCCCTCGGAGACAGACTGAATACGCTGTGTTACTGAAACATGCATGATTACCGCCCCTTAAAGCGCTTAAATGTGCTCTAAAATATAGTTCAACCAAATACATCTGTACTACTTATCGTGTGAACATATTGGAAAATTGGAAGATGTTGCTTTCTTCGCTGCCTGGACTCGATATTAAGAGCAAGCTTGGCCCAATGACCAGTACGGAAAGGTCAGCGCTGCACTTTATTGGGTTGTATTTGGAAATGTTACCGAACCCTGCAGGCTTTGAACCATTCTCGGCAAATCAGCTCGGACACATCCAGGCATCACCGGCTATTTGTGGAAGCGTAACATTTACTTAGAGGCACCGGGGTTGTAGGTCCAAGATGCCAAACAGATCGTTAAAGGAGATTTAGCCTGGACACGTTATATTTTATCCACGGCTTATGCGAGGACTCTCTGCGGCACTCACGCTTTTTAAACAAAGTACCGCACCACATAAGCGATCTGAATGTGAACACAAGTGGTCTACACAAGGCCCCTGAATCCTTCCCCTATAGAACAACCTCTGGTGCTGATGTCCTCTGTGCCAGATTCAGCTGAGCAACAGTGAGGCTGTAATCGAATCTTTCCGTGGGAATTGATTGTGACAAAAGAGTGAGATGAATAACGACATGACGTGGCCTGGGAGACAATTAGCGGATCGATGGGCGCTGGGAAACCCTACTGTTTGTCCTCACAGTGAATGTGGCACGGAGGATATTTTTAATTTACAGTGGATCAAACATTGGGTGAAGGAGAGAATGGATAGGACGGAGTGACATCGGTATTGTTGCTGATTGGGAAAGCTTTGTCAAAGGAGAGAAGTGCTAAAAAATAACTAAATAAGCTACAAAATCAGACTAAAAAGCTGAATCTTCTCCTCACCGCCAGATAATTCCATCACGTTCTTCTGCTGAGTTGTTTGATTATATACCTTTGTGGCTTTTAGAGAACTGTCATATTCCTGTTTCCTCCGGTGCTCAGGTTTATCATCCGGTGCCTCTGCTGTGTCCTGGTCCTGCCTGTAGTGTCCTTATGCATAAGGTTTTGTGCAGGCAGGAAACTTGTCAGTCAAACTGATGGTAGGGAGTACGGAGGAGTGAAGATTATCATTCTTACCTTAAGGCACTCTGGACAGCACACAGTGGACTAGAACACTGTAATATTATGCAGAGTCTGGGATGTCAATGCACTTAGCAGCTCATTCATGAGACGTTACAATTAAACTTGAGTCATTCCTAAAGAGCAGCACACACGGAGGAATAAATTGACTTTTAATGAATAATTTAACTAAATTAGATATTTATATTTGCAGGAACAGGGCCAGGAATTGGTTAAAATGACTACTTAACATGGATTTGTTGCATGGCTGACAAATGAAATGCATGAAAACTTAACGGACGATACATTTTTTACATTAACATTTCTGACTATAATTGTCTGAGGTGGAAATGTGTACATCATTGTATTTTAGGACTTGAAATGTTTTACTGTGGGGAAAAATGATGGTAATAGTCAACTGAATGTATTAAGCAAGGCTCAAAGCTGGATGCACATTGCGAATAGGCTTCAGGTCACTGCACTCTGAAGTCTTTCATGTAAAATGATGTGGAATGCCGTTCTTCCATGTGACATCGCTTTACATTGTGACATTTTAAGATATACGGTTTACAATGCTGCAGAAATACGACATTCAAACTGGTCAGCTCTGAAGGTCTCACGACAAAAGCCTCCGCTGAACGAGTGCTTTGCCTTGTGGTCTACAGTAGGGTTAATGTAAAGCTTCATACTTCTGACTATGAAACAATTGCAACTGCAGTGTTTAAATGCAGTGATGCTCAAATAGTGTAGCTTCCATCTTTCACATATCATGACAGGCCACAACTCAGATGTAAATATAAATACAGTATGAATTTCAGTTTATGAGCACAGGTGTTTTGCGGTTTGACCTTGTGATAGGGTTTTACAGAGTAAGTTTTATTCAAGTTTTGATCATAAAAATGGTTATAAAAACAGTTTATGTGCAGTTTTGAGACAGAGCATTTGCAATGCGTCATGATCAGAAGTGGTCAGCAAACAAAGTACATTTACCTAAGTACTGTACTTAAGTAGAGTTATGAGGATCTGCACTGTACTAGTAGTATTTGTGTTGAGAACTTTGTATTTTTTCTCCACTGCATTTGAAAAATAAATATAATACTTTGCTCGTGCTTCACCATAAGGAGGTCCCGGGTTCGATTCCCGGACAGGGCTTTTCTTTGTGGAGTTTGCATGTTCTCCCCCGGGTACTTCGGTTTCCCCTACCACTAAAAACATGTACAATAGGTGAATCCTCCAGCCAGGTCATACTGATCATGAGCCTGGCTCTGGAGATGGGTCCCCGGGCGCTGCACTGATGTCGCCCACTGACAATAAAGTGCACCTTATCTTAACCTTACCTCATGACAAGGAAGACGTGTTGTCCTGTTGCAGTTTGAACTTTACTTTCACTGTGAATACTTTCAATAAAGTATATTAAAAAATACTTCCTTACTTTCACTAAAGCAAAAATTACCAGTTGTACTTTTACTCAGGCAATGAAGTCATGTACGACCGTCGGCATGTCCCACAAATAAAGGACTTTTAAGGTTGAAGTGCCTCGGATTTTTTCTTCTTTTTGTGATTTGACATTTTCATGATCCTGAGGAGCACCTGACCTTTTTCATTTTTATTCTACCCACTGAAGCGGTCCCTTTGTTCCTCTTTAAATAATGAAGCAAAGTTCTTTGACCACCTCTTGTCTGGACCCTCTGATATTAGCCCTGCAGCCCCACCAGTTGAGAAGCTTTGATCAAACATATGCAAACTTTTCTATCAGAGGCTTCCCCTTTGTTTTTCTCATGCACAACACTGACTTGATCTGAAACAAATGGGTTTCAGATCCATAAAGTTATTCTGCATTCATTGCTAAAAGACAGGCAAACCAATAAATAATGCTGCTTTAACCTTGAAAGAAACAACCCATTTCTTCTCAGCAGTCCATTTTGACACAATATCCATACAAGTCCAAAATTATGCAGTAGTTTATTACTCAAGAAGTTTACAAATGCGCCGGGTAAAGTCCCGTTACTAGTTTTACAAACCGAACACGTCAAAAAATATAAATAATTTACAACATGTTTAGCTCTCGACGCTGGCTCTCATGTTTCTGTACACTCTCTGACCGTCCATTCACTAAATATGTACAAAAACAAAACCGACTCAACATTCTACATATATCAGAATTACTGGGCATATATGAGCCAGATGATTATAATGTGCACAGTTGAAAAACAATGCTTACAGAAACTTTTTCCATACGGGATGCTGCTGATTACCGCATGGAATAAATGAACGTCCCTTTACATTATTCATGGCGACATTTGTGCAGTAAATCCTTGTATAATGAGGGTGATTCAAATAGAAACCGCTCGTCCCGATACGACACAGGAATTAGACAGGCTCCGACGATACTGTAGTGAGCGTTTACACGGGGCTGATTGTGCTCCTCATCCTTCCAAATCTGGCCACATTCAGTGTCCGCAGAATTAGCGCGCAATTAGGATTGAATTAGTCGCAGTGGGTCCAGGAAGTCTTCATGGCCTCCTCTTTGTTCCTGTGGCATTATGTCTGATGCTCAAAATGTATAAACTATGAATGACTATGAATGTTATGTCATGTTTAAAAATGGAACAACTATGAGCAATAGAAAGGGTCGTTGCATAGGCTCTGATTAAGTCACAATGAAATGTTTGTTTTTTCATATTATGTCATCCCACATTTTAACTAAATATCTAAAATATCTCATGAGAGTCTGTGTGTGCTTCTGTCATCCAGATTTTAAGTTGCAGGGCAACCAGGAATTTTTAAATATCATCAATCTGAACAAAATGATTTATGCACATCCATAAAGTTCAGTCAAATCTGGTGAGCACTGATAGTTAAGTGGTTAAAGGAACAGGCCACCATTTTTCCATACTGAGATATGTTCTTACCTGAGCTTGTGTACCTGTCTGGTCTTTGTGAGTGCCCTCAGTCACACAAAAAGACCAAAGATGTTGAAAGCATTTGGCCTCTGCCAGTATATTCCTATAGCTCCAAACGGGGGTGAGGTTGGAAGCTACCAGGCTCTTCCACAGACACGCACAAAGACCAGACAGGTACGTATCAACTCGTCTAAGCTCAGTTAAAGGGGCTAGATGCAAGTTAGTCATTTCATGCAATTTTATGCTCACCACTGCCACCTCAGGTCATACATGTAACTGCACCTTCTATATTAAGCTCGTGCATGACGGCACTTCGGACCCGAATTAACACCTTTCTGAGTGACAGTGCAGGATTTTGGAGGCAGTTGTGGTAAATATGTCTGGGCTCATTCTACACATTAGGACATTGTTGAAACATGTCGGGGGAGGAAAATGCTTAATTTTAACATTTTTAAACTCCGTATAGTCTCTTTAAGAACATATCTCGGTATGGAAAAACAGTGGTCTGTTCCTTTAAATTGCAGGGCAGTGAAGAGTCTAATAATAACTCTAATAACTCTAATAATAACAAAACAAATCCGTAGTAACGTGACACACTTGGGTTATACATGCAGAAATTGTAAACTGTAAATCCAGTTCACAATTTCCATGGGGGGTATCTTTGAGGAGGCACATTTTAACACATCTTTGTTGACTTTGACTGTGTTGTTGATGTTGAGCGCGTCAAAAACACGATCATCGACGAAGAAAAACTAATTCTAGGAAGAAACCGTGCAAAGATAATCCTTTCTCTGGTGACTGCATCCCCCTCAGGCTGAGTAATTAAAAGAAAACCCTTCAAGAACCCACTGCATATCCAATAACCAACGGATGTGTCTCAAACAAATGTATGGATGAATCAGCTCCGGCCTGTCCTCCCCTTCAGCTCTGGGCTCCATCAGTGACGTCATGCGGTTTAACGAGAGCCAGTTCGTCATGACATTGGGAGCGTCTTGCCTTCTGAGCACTGGAGATTGTACAAAAAGGGATGTTGAAGTTTTTTCTGATTGTCACAGCTTTGAGTGATGACGAAGGAAGTCAGTGCGGCGTCGCCTTTCGTCTGAGCTCCAGAGTGAGCAGCCCCTCCTGCCGCCCCAGTGCATGCTGGGTGCCCACTTTGTGAGCCATCTCTGTGGCGGTGATGTCGATCTGGGCGTACTTAGTGGAGCACTTTCCTGCAACGACACCAGAGAAGAGCATTGATATTCCAGTGTTGATTGATTTTTAATGGATTAATGGTGTTTCATAAGTTGTGCGACAAAATGAATAAATGTCATGTAAATGTAATTTCTCTAGAAAATGTTTTACATTTACAGTATGTATTCTTTATATCAGATAGAACAGTACATTTGACAAACTGTTGAGGCGGGAACTTAAACCCAGTACTGAAGACAGCTTTGGGCCTTAGTGCAATGACACCTATGCTAACACCTTGGCCACGCCCAGGCCACTTACTATAATCCTGAAATAGGAATCTACTTTTATTGTGCCATGTCTTGTTATTGTGTTTTTGTGTCTTGATGCTCAAAAAGGTTCACATCTGAACAGCGGAAACTAAAATAAGTTAGTCTCAAATTACCAACGCTCTGGTTAGAACATAAGTGTTGATACATTCATCAGTGATGTGACGTTCATGAGCAGCTTGAATCTTTTGAACAGCTGCCGGTTCGAACAGACGTCATTTACGAAAAGAACTGCGTCTTCTTCTTTGTGTTTTTACATTTATGTTTGACCAATATATGTCCTGAACCAACACAAGAAACTGTGAAACTGCAAACATGAGAGAAAGTTGTACCAAAACACATACTGTACTGTGGCACCAGGTTAATATTTCAGGTAACAGCTGGGTCAAACCTAGTTTACTACTTTAAGTTTGGATGATATTAAACAAAACACATGCCTCTCAGGTATTAGTTCTATCATATAATGAGTTCTTACTTCATTAAGAATAAATAAAAAACAGTCTTTGAACCTGAGACACTGTCAGGGTGTGCAGTAAAATGAAATCAGTATGTTACGGAGGTGAACTTCTGACTTCTGACTTTTCTTCTCATTTGAACCACACATGTTGTTTCTGAATTCCACTTCCACTTTAAAATATTTGAAAAATTCACACAATAGAGACCTGAGTTAAGTGTAGTTTAGCTGTCAGCCCAAAGTGCGGCTGAATGACCCGTTCCCGACACATGACACTCCTGTCAGCGGCCAAACAAACCCACTGAGTTTAGGGGGAAGTGGAGCTTGCCCTTGCTGCCAAACTGACGCCTCGCTTCTGTGACCGAGCCACGGCCCAGCGCGGAAACATATGCAAATAATTCATCCGCGGATGTTAAGATTCTCCTCATGTTCTCAACACTGGCCTGAGCGCCGTGCTATTACCATAATGCAATGCCTTCCTCGTGTAGAATCAAAGTACAAGATGAGGTGCCAACGGCGCGACGCACAAAAGCCGCACGCAAATGAGAATCACTTAAAGATAATGTATGTTTCCGCCTGGTGTCGTGAGGGAAATGAGCAGCGGAGAAGATGAGGGTTCGCTGCTATCAGTGATTCAACAGCTGTGATGAGGTTGATCTTTGACCCCGCGGGGTCCAGAGAGGGGACACGCCTCCTCCCAGGTGACACTTTAATGAGAGCGCATGTCGCCGCAGACGCTGAACCACTGACTTCACTGATTAACCTCTTTCGTGATGAGCCCCTGTAATTCGGAGCGGTCTGACGCAAATGGCCGCCTCCTCTGTCAATTACAGCTCAGTGCAGGGTCTCACATGACCGAGGCGCAGCTGAGGCAAACTCTGACGGGGCAAATAATACAATCACACCCTGCAGTCGCTGTCCATCACGGAGCTGTGAAAGTCTTTCATTCTGCGCAATCAAAGAAGGAAAATGTTTTCTTTCAAAAGGTTAACATATTCTGATTGCGCTTTTATGAGCGTGTGAGATGTGGGTGTTAAATTTCTATGATTGAAGTAATTTGTGGGGCTAGAGCGCATCAAGTGAATGATAGATCTACACATTGAAGTAATGACGTCCTTGAAACACCATGAGAATGTCTCCAAAGAGTTCCCTGATGCGCTGCATATTCTATTATGTTTGGTCATGTCTTTTAATGATACTATCTCCACATGCTCTACGCACATAGCAATCATCCTGTTGTAGTAGCTACAGAGTCTCTGGCTGCGTCTCAATCCTCCAATAATACCTGCTATGTGCTGATCCTAGCTCCTGATCCTTAACCTTTCATGGTTAAGTGAATCAACTGTTACATCCCTATGCTGTTAGGAGCAGGAGCTTCAGAAGCATTTGCACAATCCATCACCAACCGCTGCTTCATGAAAAATGACATCCCCCATATAATATTGGGCTACAAAAACACTCCTACTACTGGTCCCAGACTTTAATGACTCAAACATGAACCACAACAACAATATGAAGCCACACAGGAAACACATGATGTTAAAAAGGATTAGCTCCTAATCGGTAAGATCCTTATGCTAAAGCAGGTATGATAGTTAGTATTGAGGCTCCTTCCCTAACTCCTTCCTATAACTGACAGCACCATTCGGAGGCTTCTTATCATGGCGGACGCTGACGCACATCCGGTTTGGCGTTCGACCTCTTACCGACTTACTGGTTTCGGCTTCAGCCTCTGCGTGCACAAGTGTAGTTACTCACTCTGAGCTGGCAGGTGTTGGGTGGTCCCTCGTGGCCCCGGGCCCATCTCCTGCAGCTCCAGCTCCATGTAGTTGAGCTGCTTCTTGGACGTGGGACTAACCGGGATGTTCACATACGTCACGGCTTCACTGCGGAGTCTGTCAGTCACTGCCGCTTCAGGTGGGAAAACAAAGACGCTTCCTAAATAAAAAAAGCACACACTATGTTACATCATTTGCGTGATTATTCTTTCTTTTTGTCCACTTTTATATAACTTTTCAACATCTTAAGCATCTCATTCAACATGTCATTCCTGCCCTGAAGCTCAGATTTGTACCTGACCATGGCTCTCTCCTCATCTGTCTGCAGGACAAGATGAGGAGCTAATACACCCCTCAGCTTCCATACACAGTAAAGCATTTCCTGTCAAACACAAATTATAGCCCCAGTGTTGTCTTTAAGTGCGCCATCATCCTGTGATACGTGGTTTCTACTGATAACAGGAATCCCCTGACAGCTTTGCCGTCATAAACCACACCATTTTACTCAGAGTGGAGTGGAGGACATGAAACCACCACCTCTACACCAGCTCCAACAAAGTGACCTTGAAACGAGGCACAGTCTAATCCCCGACTTTCTTTTTCCTGTAATAAGATGAGATGGTGTGCACAAATGCTTGCAACAGGAGACTAACCCTGCTTTTGGGGAAAAGCACAAACTTCTGCTGGTATCGTAAAAGTGACTCCAAACATGAGTCCCTGTAGAGGTCTTTGGTCAGAGGCCATTAGAGCCGTCTGAGTGGGACTGTCTCTGGCAGCACCTCTCACCAAAATCATCAGAGCCAAACAGCGCCTCTGGAAATGTGGGCTTTTCTACAGATTGCCAATGAATGTAACACTGGCTCTGGTCTCTGCTGCTTCCAAAACGCTGCGTGCATAAGGTATAACATTGTACCAGAACAGAAGTCGGCCCAGACTGGATTTAATTAAATGGCAGCATTTATAACTGTGTGTTCTAAACTATCAAAGGCACATCTCTTTTTAAATGGCTGAATGTGATACATTTGTGTCGTCAAAGCCACTATTCAACAACACTAGAGTTGTTGAATAGTGGCTTCAACAACACTGGAGTTTATTTTGGTGCTTTATGTTTTAGCACATCAGCAGATTGACAAGCTGAATGTCTGGCTCCGACAGTCAGAGATGAAATGCGTGTGGGTGTATCCTGAGTCTGGCGGGGCAGTTACTGTTGAAAGCTGATCTCCAGTAGTGGAACACTGTGATTGGACAGGACACTTCCTGTGCATTACGTGAATACACATCTGAGCAGGAGCCGCTGTTCATGACTGATACTCCTGCAGTCGCGTGCTGACAGCGGCTCGGACTCAGTGGAGGAGGTGTAGGTTAGACTTAGGGCGCCTTAATGTCCAAACAACCTCTGACAACTGTCCCTTTACATCAGAGCAGGTGCATCATCACATTCTTACATATCTACTGTGTGTAGGTCAGGAAACAACCGTAGCTTCGACCTTTATAAACATATCAACATTACATATTTATTCCGAAAGCATGCCGGCCTTGTATCTCTGCAAAGTGAATAAACATGTTTTTCTTTCCTTGATGGCTGAGTAACTGTGTTGTTTTATTCAACTTGTTATCCAGCTAGTCTTTGAATTTTATGTCCACAGCTTCGAGACTTATCAAAGTGCGGCTACTGCAACTTTGCTAAATCCCCTTCATTTAAGAGCTCACCTTCCGTCTCTTGGAAGAACCTCTGATGGCCACAGCTGCCCATTAGTTCATACTTGCTTTTCTCCTCTCCCTGAAAAGCCAGACGTGCATACTGATTAGGTAATTAGCACAGGAAAGCAGCCATTTTAAACACCCGTCGCATTATTTTAGGAGTTGAATTAATATTTTATAACATGAAAACCTGTAAATCTGTGAGAAAAATCTACCTCGGAATTTTTCTCCAGCGTTCGAATTTCCATGATTTCATAATCAGCTCTACGCCGCTCCTCTTTGCCCAAGGAGCGTTTGTCTGATTGGAGAATAAATACACAGAGGTAAGAAAAACAAGCACTTTTTCTCACTAATAATCGGTCTTTCTATACACTTACTGAGAAATATGTCGATGTAAATGAATTGTACACTTTTTAAAGGCAATATAAAGCTAATAAGTTTACTATATCAAAAGGAAATAGCGATCTATAAAGCCAGTTCATCAATATAAACTTGTCATCAAGGTTCTTAGAAAGGACAAAGAACAAAGAAATGTATGACATGCAAAGTCACCGTGCTTTTTTCCAGTCAGAAAAAGAAACAGGTGGATAAACAAAGCAGCCAGAATGAAGAGTGTGCATTTGCCTTCAAAGAGCTCAAAGAAAAAGATCTCGACAGAATGACGGGAAGAGGATTTATTTCCAAAAGGAGGAAATTGAAAAGAAGCTCAGAGCTGCATCCAAAGACGAGCCGTTTCGTTGGCCTTACCTTCCTTGGCCGGAGTTGAACCGTGGACCTGCCCTGTCTGTGATCCGCGGCACTGATCAATGCCTTGCTCATTGGCACCGACCGGCTCTTGGCTCGTCTTCCGCCGCGGGACAGATGGCTCGTTGGTCCTGTTTGGGAGTATCACGGGGGGAGGAGGCCGCGGGGCAGGCGAGCACTGCTCCTCTTCGCACCTCGCACAGTTCTCATACAGGACAGACGCCCGGGCGCGTTTGGATTGGCGGGTTTTGCTCCCGAAAGCGGGGCTCATGGACTCGTAGCAGCTTAATTTGTGCCCCTCTGTCTTTCTGGAGTAGCCCAGCAGATCAGCGAGGAGGCTGACCAGCTTGTCTCTTCCTGTTTTGGGCGTGAGGGAGGCTTCTCTTTTGGAAGAATGACTCTCCATCTTCCTGTTTGCTTCAGTGACACTTCGTAACAGTGACTTGTCAACATACTCACCTGCTGGATTGAAAATATGTCTAAATGTTATTCCCTTTTTTGTACTGAATGCACATCTTTTGGGGCTGCTGCTGGTTTATTCGTGGATGAAAACATGCATCAACTCCAAACGGCGTGCACTTCAACTGTGGATCAACTGTGGATCAACTGTGGATCAGACTTACCCGGCACTGGCTGTGTAGTGGCCCCACTTGGAGGAATGCATGGAGACACCTGACAGAACATGAACCGGCATTTTATAAACAGAATAGATTAAAAGCTTTCCCCATGTTTGTTTTCTAAGGAATTGAAAATGCATTTGAATAGAGTCCAGTGAGCTAATGCTGCTGGGCTTATTGCCTGGCTCTGCCATACTCTTCCCTGTTCATTCCATGCAGGGAGTTAGTCTGGTCACGGAGCAATTGGAGCAGTTTGAAGGGGCGGGCCTAACGCGCACAGATTGTCAGTGAAATAAACCAATTAGCGATTAGCGGACGTGACGACAGCTGTGTCCAATTAAACAAATATGAAGTGAATATAAACTCACGCGGAAGACGCGAGGCAAAATCCTTGACTACTTCATCCAATGATTAGTTTTGGCTAATGTTAACGTTAATTGAACTAAAAACATAGAGGTGCAGCGAGTGACGTAACCATCTCATTTCTCTGGGACGGTCGTGATTGGTTCGGCTCGGCCTTAGCCGCCAATCAACAACTTGTCTACCGTGCGTGGCCAGACCCACCTTCTTTCGTGCAGAAAGAAGGTGGGTGTGGTTTATCAGGCTACTGGGCTTATGTACACCACCAGAAGGGGGAGCCATAGTGAAAACGAGGCAGTGGCACCACACTCTCCGGGACAACACTCACTGGGCAGCAGTTTGAGTTTGAGTACTTCATAATGATTGTAATGGAGTCAGTAAATTCTGTATTGAAACTAAATGATAGCAATAATGTTTTAGCATCTCAGTACATAAAATATTCTCCATGGATTTATTTTGTGGGAACTGGTAACTTTTATGGCTGTTTTCTCAAAGTCTCTGATATTTTTCTGCCCCTGAATGAAGCCTCTAAATCAGGGGTCGACAAGTTTACTTGGTGGATGGACGATTTTATTAATTGTCAAAAGACCAAGGGCTGGAACTTCTAATTGCAGGTTAAAGGAAAGCATCACTCTCTCTCTACAAATGCCAGTGTTGTACAACATGGCCTAATGTGTGTTGTGCTAATGACTTTTAAAGGAATAGACAATAGATTACATTAACCTCTAACCCCCGCCTTAACCAAGAGCATTTTCTCCAGTCCCGCTTTACCCAAATCTAAAAGGTTACAGCCTATAGGCCAGTGTAACGCCTCATTTGAAAGCTAAGACCTACAAAACTCATCTAAATGGATCTTTTTCCTCGTGTTGTCTCTTTTCTATGTTTTTTTCGTGAGTTTTTTGTTGCATTTTCCTCACACATTTTTGTCACTTTTTTGTCACTCTTTTGTTTTGCTTGTCTTTCTAATTTCTTGCTATTTTGACAGTTATTTTTCAAGACACTTTTAGATTTCGGTAAAGCCAAACTGGAGAAAAAGTGCATTGATTCAGGTAGCAGTTAAGTATGGCGTACATCTAACACCAAAGTAAAGAGGTTAAAATGCATTTGAGGTCTGATTTGTGTAATAATATTCCTCAAAATCCTCTTGAGGGCCAGAGGTTCTATGACGAGGGCCAGTTTTGGCCCCTGGGCCTTACGTTGTGTACCTTTACCCTAAAGCAATTAAGGCGAAATCTTTAGATTCAGTGAATTAACATGTCTGATGATATTTTCGCCTTCCTTATCATTGACTGTTGTGAGGGCACTCATATGTGGCGAGGATAAAAATGCATGGCGGTTGTAGGGTCTGACACTCAAGACACAATTTCAGCTCAAAGCTGAGCTGGTCTGAAGTGCTGCATGTACGGTACAGTGGGACACGCTCGTTGATGGCGCCACTCCACATGACAATACAGCGTATCCTATTAACTTCTCAAGGAACTGAACATTATGTGAACGCTGAAGATCTGAGCCACGAAGCTTGATAACACAACTTGTACACATTTTACAATCAATTCCACTGCTGTTCTTGTTATTGTTAGGACACAAGCTCAACTCAATTTGAAATGGCTTACAACTTAACAACTAATGCATCGCTGTGTCATCTTCTTTAGACTGAAAAAAATCAGCTAAAATACATAAAGTCGCATCGAGCCTTTATACTAAATGTATTTGGACGCTCAGTGCTGACCACACAGACAGATGGCCGTGGGACTGTTGGCCGCTTTGACACCAAACACAGAGCGGCATCACTTCAGCTGCACGCGGCAAAGGTCAGACACGAGGAGTGCAGCAGATGATACACGGATGATAAAACCTACTCTCTCGGGCTAACTAAGTATGTTTGAGATCTTCTGGTAAGCTGGAAGGATGCCATGGTCCAGACAGATGGTCAATATAGCTTTACATTATCTAAAATAAAGTCTCACCTTATACCCGCCGCATGTGGAGCAGACTGTGACGATGGTTTTGGAGGCAGACGTGAGGGGTTTGCTGCAGATGTTGCAGGAGTCTGGGTGCTGGCCGTCACTAGAGGGCGCCACTGTGTTTTTCTGACCCTCCTCTGTTTTTTCAGTCACTGTCTGAGTGTCATTAGGCTCAGTCTGGTCCTGTGAGGTATTGTCCTGTCTCTCAGCCTCACTGCTCTCTGTCCCGTCCTCACTCAGGGCTGAGGGCTCACTAGCGCCCCCAGTGTCCTCCAGCAGGCTCCGCGGCGTGTCGTACAGGTACCTCAGGGAGTTGGGCACCTGGTACTGGTGTCCCGGGGCAGAGGGGCAGCTGCAGGGGCTCAGATCTTGTGTGAGGTGAGGGGGGAGGCTGAACACTGTGCCATAGTCGTCCGCGGGCTGAATGTCCAGGCTGCCAGTGTAGGAGGAGAAGCTGCCAGAGTAAGACGAGTGGCTGCCGGTGGCGATGCCGCTGTCCGAGGAGCTCTGTCGCCCGATCTCCTGCAGCTGCCGGGGCGACTTCACCGCGGGTCGGGTCGCACCTCCAGGGGTCACGGAGTGCAGCTCTGTGCTGAGAGCGGGAGACTTCGGGCTGAGCTGGGCAGAGTGTTCAGTGGGCGCCGGGTCACTCCAAATGACCAGCCGGCTGCCAATGCTGCAATCTGATTGGCTCGTGTCTGAGGTGTCGGATGAACCCGAGATACTCCGGTCATCACCTCCAGTGGACGAGACTACAGGGGCAAAAGAAAGACGTCTTTTCAAACTGTTTTCATATAAAGTCATGCTGAAGATTAACAAAAAACACTGACTTGTGCTGCTCCTGTGGGAGAGCATGCTCAGGCGCTTCTCCAGCTCCTGGGCTTCATGGTTCAACTTCTCTTCAGAGTTTGTTTGGTTCTGATTGAGATCTGTTGAAAGGAGCATTCACTGTTATAGTTAAGAGAATACCTGCACAAACAAGTTAAAGATTACTATGGCTGACAGATGTTGATCTTTGAAGCATTTTCAGCCAGCAGCGCCGCCTTGTGAATGCCTGATCCCGTCAGGAAACTAAGCGGGTTAGTGCCTGGTTAGTACCTGGATAGGAGACCAAAGGGTAATACCAGGATGCCAATGTGGGTGATTGGTTGGAGGGTTCAGCCACGCTTCTGTCAGTCCGCCACAGGGGAAAACGTGGCTACACAAGGAGCTTACCACCACCAACTCTGGGCTGAATGAAAATCCCTTTCCCTTGTGTGTGAAATGCTTTAGATAACTTGTGTCATGTGAAAAGCGTGATACAAATAAGATTCCTTTCCCTTTACTCAAAAGTCATATGTCAAATACTGAGGCACAAAGCGCAGTGAGACACCTGTGAAAAGTGCTTTGTACTATTATTACTCGGCAGCGGTGAGTGCAGCAGGTCTTTGAAACCAAGTGAAAGGGTCACGCAGAGGAACACCTTGCAGTATCTGGGCGCCACTACAGGGGTTTTAAATAGCACTGCCACACGGGACGCCTGGTACCAAGACCGTACTCCTCACAACAAGGTCATTTCAATAATCAATCTTAACAACTGGCACCAATGTCATCTGCTTTATAATTAGCATTTGAGCATTTCTATTTCTACAATCAATTTCAAAGACTCTAGTGCTAGTGGACTGCAAAATATAGCATTATATTATATAAACTAGAAGCTACAGCACAGGACTTTAATGTCAATGCCCAATAGTGTCAACAGGTACTTAACTTGTTACCACTTTGAACAATGCTTGATATATTAGTTTGTCACTTTCGATTAAATGGTTGACTATAGCTTTTCTGGCCGTTTTCGTTCTAATTTTAGGCTCAATGTGACTTTTTATGACTGTCTCTGAGCTCAAATGAAGTGATTCTGTTAAGGAGTTTCATACTTTCTAAAACACATAATTTAGTGAAGATAAAGTTGGAGGAAGAAGTCCTCTTGATGAGCAGACTTATAGCGAGCAGCGCGGCGCTACAGAGGGCCCAGGGGGAGGGGTGTTGGAATGATATGGATGAGGTTACAAACATGCTCGAAGTGATTAGCAGGCTTTGGCTCCTCCGCTTGTGTGAACGGTGACTTTGACCCTCCGCGGCCCCCTCCCCTCATGCCCCTTGCTATTTATTCGACTACAGGCTACAATAATAGGGCCGTGAGCTCAGCGTGTGATTGGACGCGGCAATGTGTGGAAACCAGTATAGCCACCTCCACAGCACAAGTCCGCCGCCCGAGCTACGCACCCGTCCAAGCCGCTGAACGGGTGAGAAAAATCGTTATAAGTGCTAGCGTGGGGAGAAGTGGTGTTAAAGTGGACAGCAGGCGGACGGATAATTAAAACGGTTTTGGTTACATTCAGAGGTTACTGAATACAAACTATCCTCCCTCCAAAACTTCCATCAAACAATTAAGCGATTGGGTACTTATAGTTTCATATATTGGGTTAGGGTTTGGGTTAAAAAGCACTGTACCCCCTCTTTAACCTCTTAAACCCCGCCTTTATGTCACTCTTTTGTTGTGTTTTCATCCTTGCTATTTTGACACCTTTTTCAAGAAGCTTTTAGATTTTGGTAACGCCAGACTGGAGAAAATGTGCCCAGTTCAGGTGAAGGTTACTGTGACAAGTGAATATCTCAGCTGTGAGATCAGTCAAGTCTTACTAGGGATGAATATCGTTAAGGATTTATCAATACTACAACTCTTATCGATATTCCTTATCGAGCCGGTACTTTAACTGTACTCTTATCGGTACATTAAAAGGAAAAAACGTTAGATAGGCTACTGTATACGTAGGCATTAATCCTTGGCCTATATACATTTTTTATTACATTTTATTTTCAGTTTGTGCATACACTTAACATATGGTAGTTAGAATACTTTGCTTCCTTTACTATTTTTTTTTAATCATTATTATAATCTAGTAAATCAAGGCTGTTAGTTAGATTTGGCTGTAGCTCCAAATGAGTCCAAATACAAAAACTTAGTGCAGTAAACTAATGAAGACTCGAGCTACAGCCTGTTTTCTGCCTCTCCAGCAAAAATAGACTCCACCCGAAACTGTTTAGCTTGGGTATTTGTGAATTTAGAAAAGTGCGCGTGGCTCGTCCGTTTGTTCAGTACGAACAATACGAGCGCGAAGAGAGACCTTTTAGTGATTATTTGAGCGTGTGTGATTAGCGCAGTAATGCAGCGGCCCCATTAAGAAAACCATTACACTTACCAAGACACTTCACCCACATTGCCCCCAGTGTCTGCGTACATTGGTGTATGAATGAGAGTATGAATGGGTGAGTGGATCCTTGCTGTAAAGCGCTTTGAGTGCCTAATGTAGGTGGAATAGCGCTATATAAGTTGAGACCATTTACCATTTACCATTAAGGCCGGAGCTTGTCGGCACACGTGGGCCCGGGGCAGTTATAATACCGGGGTTCGTCACCCATCCCTAAGTCTAAACTTCACAACGTTCATTGTGTCTACTCGTGTTACAGCATCACTTTTTGGGTTCATTTTGTCAGTCAAAGGGTTAGAGATGTTGAAATCCTGACACGTCACCGCACGCCGGTGATACCTCTGATGACGGCCTGCAGTTGGCGGCTGAAACATGTAAAGGTAAAAGATTTCAACATCTCTAACCCTAGTGTCTGACAAAATGAACCCAAAAAGTGATACCATCCCTAAGTCTTACCATATAAAATCTGTGTATCTGTGCAAGCATCTGTGTGAATGTATTTGTAAACTTTATTGTCCCCAAAGGGAAATGTATCCAGTAAGTAAGGAGCTGTAGGCGGCCGCGGTGCTCGTTTCGCGATGAGGTGGAGAAAGCAAAGTATTTGGAGGGATATTTGTTAACTATTGATTTGGCACAGGCCCTCTATAATGACGCGGGAGAAGTTAAAATAAAACTCCATTAAATGTCCTGCCAAACCTTATTATGTAACAGCTTTTACATGATTGAAATGTCGGTGGATGATGCTGCGGCTATTAAACTTATTTTCAGCTGCAAATTGGGCACATGCTGCCAGTCTGCGCCCTGACAGGACAAAGAGGGCGGACAGGGCCAAGCTGAGCCTCATTATTTAGATCGTCCAGACAACGATCTACTACAAGAAGTGAACACACAACAAAAACATGCTGTATTTGGGTAAATTTTTGGTTTACAATATTGAAAAGTATGTGATATGTATAATTACAAGGGTTCATTTATTATTCATTCAGCCCAGAATACATTTTTTCGAAGGGCATTGATTCAGGGACAATAAAGCCTACAAACAAACACATACATTATTTTGCAGCCCCATTGGCCGTCGCCAAATTGAAATCATTAATTTGTTCCATACAGGTGCAGGTAGTGAAAGTGACCCAAAAGGCTTATTATGAGCTGAGCACCTAAGTCAGAGTGAGGACGCGCGACTGAAATTGCTCCCAAGGATTACCCAATTACACAAAACAGCTGTCACTCACAATTTAGGAGCACGAAAGCGCATAAACCCTCTGACTCATTCGGCCTAAAATGGGCTGATTCCCGGGAAGCCAGCCGATTGTGAACAAGACATCCCAGGAGAAACAGAAAACAGAATTTGGTTCGTTTGAGCAGGACGAGTGTGAGCCTAAAAGTTGTTCGCTATAAACCTGCCGGCTCTCAGCTGTTCCCTCGCCAAAATCCCGCTACATGATGTACAAATGTGTGGAGGTACAGACCTGGAAGAACTGGCTTGAGTCCAAAAGGACCTCTGGTGGGAGAGATGCCCCGGACCACGCAGTCGAACAGGAAACTGATCTGCTCGCTCTCCCCAGACGCGAGCAGAAACACTCCGGCCCCTGAAAAGAAAAAAATACAGGCGTGATCTAAGATGAGATGTTTAAATAGATCGGAGCGCATTCACTGAACAGCTCGATTTTAACACATTATTAAGTTACCTAGTGATGATTTTATGATTAGATTATCAACCAGAAAGCTAGATCTGAGTTACAGATACAAGATTATGCCCTCTGAATGACACAGCTCATCTTTCTCTTTATCTATTTGAGACTGATAACAGACTGAGGACCTTCACGGAGCAATAATTAGCTTCATTGTTATGCCTTCTGCTCGTTTAACACATCCTTCTTCTTGTCTTCTTAACATTCCTGCCCTGTGAAGAGCAGAGGTCACACTCTCCTGAGATCTCCTGAACCTCAGTCAATTGCAGCAATAAAAAAAAAAACACGTAGCGTCCCTCTGTGTCAAGTCCTGCCCTCGATCATGTTCCCCACTGCCCCGGTCGCGGCTGGGGTCACCGGTGTCCAGCGCTGGCACAGGATCGAACCTATTGATGTGTCGTCTATGCAGCGAGACCGTGAGGTTAAATAATTCACTCATGGTGCAAAAATCTAGTATTAGTTTTTAGGGAATGCTTGAGAGGGTTTGGTCAGCAGGTGTCAAAGCATCAGGTGCACGGCCCAAAGCAAAAGGACCAAGTACCCCCCCCCCCCAGAGAGCCGCAGAACAGGTGGCGAGCTACGCTGTTTGTCTGAGCAGAAAACAAACAGCGATTCCTTCTGCTGTCTCCAGCTTTATTGGAGCTGCAGACAGGCGCACGGTAAGTGGGAAGTGTAAGGACAAATCTTCTTTCCTTTGCACATTTATGCAAGCAAGATAAAATGCAGATTCCTATGAGAAGACTGGAGACGAAGATTGTAATTGGTTATCTCCACCTTAGAGACACTATACAGGCAAAACAGATCAACATTTACTTAACATTGACATCTGGAGTGAACACTAAGAGCTGCATTTTAATTATTTTTGTTAATGATGGGTTGTCAAGACAACGCAATGCATCCTTTGTTATCTACACATTTCCAGACTGTGTGGAGTGTCTATGTTCTCTCCTCTGTCGGGTTGGGTTCTCTCTGGGCATGCCACTTTCCACGACTGACCCCCAACATGAGCACAGTACTAATTGGTAATCATGGCCAAGATGCTGCCTCAAAATCTGCTCTTAGCAGGTTGCCCTGAGGCACTGGTTGAAGGTCAATTGAATAGTACCAATTTTTCCAACAGGGACCATAAAGTCTGCAGCCTCAAAATACAAACTCAGTGCCAGTGTGTGGCAGTAGCAGTACATATTTCAGAAAGAAACACTGTGCGAGTCCTGTGCCAGTCATCATTGGAACCTATTCAAAAAGACCAAAAAATAGTAAAAAAAGAAGGCACTGATGCCCAGCTGCGGGACAGCTGTTAGACTATGTTCATTAGTCGCCTCGTAAAAGTTTATACAGATTATCTGCCACGAGGACAATTGACAATGCTATACCACCACCACCACTGCACCATCGTCTAAAAATGTATAACAGCGGCTTTTCTCTGCTATTAGGGGTCCATATGACACCAGATGCTGGACGTAAAAGCAGGTCGAGGAGTTGGAAATGGGAGCGGCCCTAAAACTCCTAATGACTAATGAAAATGGAGTTTGATACAGTGTAATAAACTGAACAGACACTCCATTAGACTTCAAAACAGATTCAAATATTCAAACAGCTGCTGCTAAATGACTTGTATTCTTCGCTTGCTCCTAATAAATCACTCTCGTTCTTCAGACAGGCATTAATTATTCATGACTGGAGCGGATTGTTGGTGTTGAGCCTTTAGTCGTTCAGAACTCATCATCACGGAGCTGCTGGGGGACAGTGCGCCGACTTTAGGACCAAAATGGACCTGTGTAAGTATGGTATTTCAACAAAACAAACAAAATAAGTGACAGCTGTTCAAATTAGTAAATTAGGTTAGATTTTATTATTCAGTATGTTTTAATGAGTTGTATGTGGTCATCTTAAATTTCTTGTTCTGTTTATTTAATTTTTCCACATTTTCGTTATGGCCGTCTGCTTCACTCTCCCATAGGCACAGTAACATTATTTTACTGGGACAGTCTGTTCTGAGCTTCTCTTTCACAAAAGGCCCCAAACCACGAGTGATTCATTTCTCGGGCAGTCATTGTAATATTTAATGTTTTTGAGTACGGCACAAAAGCTGAGCTCCCACTCACGTCGTACAGCCTAATGAGTATCTGAAGTCGGGATTGTGTGATCAGAACTGCTCTGAATTCCCTCTTAATACATGAGTTAACTAATGGGGATTTTGAAATGTAAAACACTCAAGTACGCATTCACGGTAAAGTTTTCTAAGGCAGTGGAGTCAATGTATTTACCGGTAGAGTGGCCCAGGTGTTAGAGCGTTGTTTCGCCTCGCTTTTCTTTACTCTATAAAGCAGAACTAAGTAACTCATGCCCCTAGAGGCCATAAGCACCACTGCAGGTGCCGCAGCTTGTTGTGGTTTTTTACTCATTAATTGTGCTTGAGAGTAAATACTACACTGACAGAAAAGACAAAGGGAGAGAGGGATATTGTACTTCCAATTAGACAATGGAGATAATTTTTTTCACTCAAACCTGGCTGTAAATACTGTTTAAGTGGCGCTAGCCCACAGCTAGCTTTGCCCATTAGCCTGTTAGCTTCTTCTTCGTGATTCCATTAGTGTGTATTGGTGCTCTGGGTCTGGTCAGAGTGTCACACCAGGAGGAGATGAAAGACCCCCAATCACCCTATTAACACTTGTATTACAAAGGGACTACGAAAAGGATTTACTATGGTAAACAAGTTACTAAGTACTGCTTTAATATTGTTTTTTATTACTGTGCAGTTTCATGCTATGTTCTTACAACAAACATGACATTGGATTTTTGATGTTCAATCCCAATCTCTACTACGAGCAAGAGAAGCGCCTCCTTTCCTTGATAACTACATATGTATTAGTTATAAAATAAATAAATAAATAGTAAACATTCATAAATGTATAGTACCAAGGCTAACATGTCCAAACATGTTTGAAAATCTCTAAATAAAGTAGGCACAAGACCGCATGTTTAACTTACAGTATCCGCATCTGGTGCCTCCCTCGAACACGAACCCATTGGGGACTGGTCCGTAGCGGCGCAGGTCTGGGAGATTCCAGTGGCCGATGATCACAGGCGGGACGTCCCGTGCCAGAGCCAGCAGGTTGTTGCAAAGGTGAAGAGTAGCAGGTCCAGTCTCCAGCTTGGTCCCGGGTAAAACGGCCACACAGAATCTATGGACTGAGTGGACAGAGAAGGTATTACATTTACACATTTCACACGGATTGTGGACACTGATTTTGGTAGAGAGGGTTTCATTTTGGCTCCTTTCCTATATTTCAAAGCTCTTCCTCATGCAACTTTATGTGGGTTTGGATTGGCACAAAGAGAACTCATCAGTGACCTCATTGTGGCCAAACTATGAAAAGGCAGAGTTGTGGCCCAGAACTGGATTACCTTATTTTTTAGCTGATAAGTCAAAAGTAACACTGTCTAGTCAGCAATAATAGCTGAACTGGGATGATGATGATGAAGAGGCTGGTTGTGACGATGCCAAGTTTTATGATTGATGGTGATAACTAGTAATGTTTAATTAATGTAGCATTAAATTATGTTGTAAAGTGCAGGCCTGCGAGAGGAGTAAAATTATATATAGTGTTACAAATTGTTCGCAGAAATGAGTCAGACAAGCAGCTGCACACAGCTGTGGGGAAATCCCTGAGCTGCGACTGAATCAAGCACAATGCAACCACTTCTTCATCTTCAACTCTGGTTTGGGGCTGGTGAAAATGAGCAGGTTCAATATCTGCCAAAATTGTGCTGGGAACGAATATATTTGATTGTGATTTGCTTGAGATTTTTTAGGCTTTATCAGACAGGGTTTTAACATTGTCAGGAGATATATAGGCTCCTGCCCTCTATCTATGATAACGCCGTCAAACTAAACCAATTGTCTTGAGGTAACTTGGCCGCAACCGTCACAGATCTGACCCAAACCAGGTGAAACTATTGAGAGGCTGCGGTGAGGAAAAGTCTGCCATCTGTGCCTTGTCATCACTCAGTTGTAACGAGATTTATTTAGTGTGACGAAGCACAATAACAGCCGAGCAGACAGTGGCAGGTGACATTTCTACTGTTGGCCCCGCTCCTCTGCGTTCATAGGCCACACACAAACACAAAGACTGAAGGGCCTTTTAAGCACAGGAGGATGCTTAAGTAAGGAGCCCAAGGAGAGAGAAAAACAGTGCAGTGTGTCGTTTAGCCAGTGGCCTTTTGTGCTCCAAATGCCCTGTCAGGACATCATTACTGTCACATTTGGATGGACCCACACCACCAACTAAGCCCCAGATACTCTATATTAATCCAAAACAAAGTCCAAATAAATACGGTGTTGATTCCACACTTTGAGCATTACAAAGTACCATATCTGCTGCAAAAATTAACGCATATTTCGGTGGTTAGTATCGTTCTGCAAAAGGTCCTGGTTTTCACTATGCAATTTGTTACATGTATAATGACAAATACTTTACTCTTCAAGTGTGTGGAATTCCCTAATCTTGATTGTACATGCAGCGTTTACCAACATGTTATTAGGAAAGCATAAACCTCCATTGAATGAAATTAGAGACATGAGAGGAGCCTGTGTGTGAGTGACTTGCCTTCCCCCAGGCTGTATCTGAGCCGGGCCTCCCAGCCCAGCAGAGCCTCCTTGGTGTCGAAGCCCAGCAGAGCGCACTGGTTCAGGCAGAGGATGGTCAGAGTAAACGCTACTCCCTCGAAACACTGTCCCGTCTCCACACCACAGATCTCCTCCAGGGTCACACTGGCCCTCTCTCTGTTGCCCTGGGCCCGCTCAGACCTATCTTTATAGACCAGTAGCACCAAGCAATCTGTGGAACCAGGACACAAGGTCACATTACACACGTACATACTGTAAATGCCCCAATGAGCAATACCAATCTCCACTAGCAAACACGTTCATAGGTTTATTGGCATGCAGCAGTGGAGGTTGCACAATCTCTACACACAGTCGCTGAAAGATGAGTCCTATACAGCTGCAGCCTCTGGATCTGTGTGAATATGTGAAACCAGAACGCATTGAGAGAGAGAGAGCACGTAAATGTTGAGGTATGACTGTAAATTGAATGTATTATTTTGAAGTCTACTTGAAGTATAGTGTCTGAACCTTCAGACCTTTACCACTTTTGGCAACATTCAGTGTCAACTGACCACACAGGAGTGAGCGCGCTCATCTCTCCTTCCCTCTTAATGCGCATAGCTGGGGCATGAGCACAGACAGCTGCGATAACAGCGACATCAAAGATGCAGGATCACAGCGTAGGTCTAACCTGTGAGGTATGTGGACCTCAACAAAAACCTCCCCACTGCAGCATAAACTTACAGAGGTCAGAACGTGTTTTCTACCGCACTGGCATTTGGCTCAGACAAAAAACATCCCGCTCTTTTTAGCACTATTACAAGACAACCGTCACAGTGACTTCAGAGACAGGCCCCATACACAAAACTATCTCATTCAAATCAAAGGCTCACAAATAAGGGCTGGTGCATGAAAACATTAGCTCCTTGAACGTGACGCAGCGTACGTGCGCACTTGTTTACGCACGGAGAGCAAGTCTGGCACGTGTGCGACAGACTTTATAAAACTGTAACTAAAGTTGCACGGAACAAGGGCAGAACAAAGACCAAGGTCTTACCTGCTACAGGCGATGGTTTGCGAAGGACGATCCACCTAGTTTTCCACTGGAAGAAACAGAACCGCAAACCTTTTACACTCGCACGCACAAGTATTTATTCCAAATACAAGAACATTTCTGTTCTGGATAAGAACCTTTTTCCCGTCTCTGAGTCTGGCGTATCCCTCCACGACCACAGTATCCGTCATCTTCAGTCATGGTTCCTGACAGCTGCAAAGGCGCTGCCTGACTGAGGGGTCACTTTCAAAATAGCTGCGCTCTGGTTCACGAGGCGCAAACTCGCCCCAGCGCGGCACATGGAAAATGGCATGACAGGCAGTTTGTTTGTCTGTCCCATAGACTGTCCACCCACTAACCGTCACAACGCCACCTGGGCCGTCCCAGACATGGTCCCAGACCACCTGCCGCTGCTGGGAACAACATGGGCTCAGCCAATCACAGTGAAGCCTACTCGGCCATAACCAAACCATATTTTGCAGGAGTAGCTACCCTACAAAAAGTACTACACATGTCGAAGACAGAAAATTCACTTGACCCCCCTTTTCCACTCATTTGTTTTGATTTGAAAAAGAAATTAATATATTCACTAATTAAAAGAAAATAAATTAACATATTCACTAATTTAACGAAAATAAATTCATATATTCACAAATTAAAAGAAAATAAATTCATATATTCACTAATTACTAAATCCAGCTACTTCACTTTATTTATCTTTGTACATACAGTAATTAGTCTCTAGTCATAAGTCAAACTTTATTTTTCACAGTATAAAAAGATAAGTTACATTACAAATACAGTATAATAACAATATAATACACAGTTTCATAAAAGCTAGAGTCTCTCATAAATCCATTCATCAAGAATTGGATTTGCGTCCGATGACTGAGTTGATCCAGTCCAGGTAGTTGACCACTTTAGTGTAGACTCCGGGTTTGTTGGTGCGTCCACAGCCCTCTCCCCAGCTGATGATCCCATACAGGAAGCTGACATCACCCTTTGCACAAGCCAGCGGCCCCCCGGAGTCGCCCTGGGGAGAACCACAAAGGAGCATGCCGTCTGCACATATAAACTTACACACACGCCGATCAAAGCACAAACAGCTGAGTCACACTAAACATGAGCGAGTAATGAGGATTTACCCTTCCCCAGAGGTAAACTCTTAACCGTGGCATTTCATTCAACACTAATGTTTGCTGCAGTAGAGAGTGAGTGGGCTGTAAATATCCCTAAGACTTCCTAAATGACGCTCAATTAACTTTATAATACCAGTCTCACTTAGTCATAGGACAGGGTCAGCAACCACAGAGGCATTTGGAGTCTATTTAGTCAGAAAACTTCATCATAACTAGATATAAAAAGTCAAAGTTTCAAGTACATCACACATTTTCTCTTCCTTTAGTCGGCTTTATTGAATACACTGCCGCTCGTGAAGTAGAACTCTTTTTACCTTGTCTCAGTCGTCTCAAGTGGCGTCAGCTGGCACTCAGTAAGAAATAAGAGCGTCTGGACTTTAAGTAACAGAGTACAACGTTTAGGAGAACAGCGTGTCTCTAATAATCTGCTGATTGTTAATTCCTAATTGTCACGATGCAGATAAATTCATGTCTGTTTGAGTAATCAGTCCTGAGGTGGGGTTTCTCTGTGTTGCTTCTCATTTCAGTGCTCACTTTGCCTCCAAGTCATGTCTTGCTGATATGATGCAGCTATTGTTGTATTGCTGAGTTTCTAATATTTTAAGCATGTTAAATGTCAAGGAGTCCACTAGTATTTTAAAAAGGGCTGGACTGGCTTTTTTTTTTTGCACAATAAAAATAAATAATATGTAGCGGTTTCACGAACTTAGACCAACCTTTTATACAAACCTCAGCTCAAACAAAAACAAATGTTCCAGTATCATTGAGCACACAAGTATCTCCCATTGTCTCATCCAAACCCCAAAAGAGGAGCTGTTTCTGCCAAAGGAATGGCTGTAAAACTGACGATTATAAAGACCCATGACGATGATTGAGAGTGAAGTATAGAGATTGCGATTTCGATTAAATTTTGATGAACTGCCCAGCCCTAAGTGTAAGTAATGCATAGTATAATTAGGTGACAGTTTTCTTACCTGGCAGGCGTCCACGCAGCCGTTGAGCCCGGCACAGAGCATGTCGGAGGTGACGTGGTTTCCGTAGACGTCTGGTTTTCTGCACGATTCTTGAGAGATCAGCCTGACGCCGGCCTCCTGTAGACTGGAGTAGGCCTCAGCCTCTGAGGAGAAAGAGGTCTGTTACCTCATGCGTCACTCATTCAGGAGAGCGTTTCAAACAGACAGTCTGCATTTATTCACTGTGGAGATCTTAGACATATTTACAAGCTAAAATTGAACATCTTCACAAGAAGGTCCCGGGCAATAGGCCAGGATGAAGACAAGCATGTTTGAGAGAGTGCATGGGGGACAACGGATAGAAATTAGCCCATGGCAACAATCTGGCGAGGCGTGTTTACATGCATGAGTCTCATGTGTGTTCACTATCCAGGCCAAAGAAACCATAAATAAACCATATATAAATAAATGAAAGGGGAATGAGATCCACGTATTTCCACTGCTACTCTCAGCCAACTGATTGGTTTGCACTCTTGCCTCACAACTAGAATCCCAGACCGGACGGGGCCTTTCAATATGGAAGTTCTCTTGTCTGCGGTTTCCCCTACACTAAATGAGGCTCAGGAAATACCCTTCAACATAAACTACATCACTTCACTTGTATGTATAATATAATGCCACATAAAGCACTCTACCCTTTACCTAATAATCATCAAATTGTATAAATATAAACAAAGGAGTTCCCGTATCAATAATCTAAGGCAACCCTATCTTTCTCAGTATAGATGGTCTAACTGGATTCAATAACAAACAAATCAGTCCTTTGTTGAGTTTTAGAGACATCTCTGAATCGATGTGTGGGTTGAAGGTTGAGTTTACATGATGCGGTCACATTACTCACTCTCTCGAATGTGTCCCCAGCCGCTGATGGTGCAGCAGTAGTCCTTTGGAAACGTCATGCCTTTGTCCGGGAGGCAGATCGGACGAATGAACTGGGTCTTCCTCACACAACGGCCATCCTGCTTCTTCAGCTTTATCAGAACTGACACAAACAGAAGTATGAAAAATAAATAGGTCTAAAATAACAAGTGCTAGACTCCGGGACTCCAATAGCCCATGAAAATACCACAGCGCTCTATGACTGAGTGTGTCGGTGCGTGCATCTGTTGGTGTGGGGGCCACAGCTGTTCGGATGCACAGCTGTGCGCGCAGATCCCCGTCTTGAGAGATTTTGTGGTTTCTCAAAGTGGACTAGAGGTCTTCAAGTTTATATGACTCACTGCGATGTGTGCGTTTGGTAATTACCGATGTCGTGCAGCGTGGGGTTGAACACTGAGAACTGTTTGGGGAAGATGTACTGCTCCACTCCAAAGACTTTGGTGTTAGGATCCGTCACATTGAACCTGTGCTGTCCCAAAACCAATCGGATCTGGGACTTCAGGGGGCTGTGGGGGAGGACAAGGTGAAGCTCAATATACTATACTAACAATGCACACACATCTCAGAGCTAGACAGACTTCATTGATCCACAAGGGAAATTGCAGTAACTCAATAATAGTAATCATACAAAAAAATCGTGGTCGACGTTTCTTGCTCCTTTTTGGGCACTTCTGATCCAGAGCAAAACTGTTTCCATTTCCCACTCTGTGTCTGTGCTCTTTCAACAGTCTGCTATTTATGCCTGATTACATTATGCAGCGTCTCTATAGGGCTCTTTGACCTTAAACAATGACAGAAGAGATGCTTGTTTATGGGCATCAGAGAAATGTATGCATTCTTATGTAAAGAGCATCTGGGTGCGTGACATGCTTTTAGGTCTCCCTCGTACTGGATGCTTGTCTAAATTTAGCATGTTCATAAAGCTGAAGGGGTCAAAGTCTTTAAACTGCATGCCAGGTGAACTATACTTCTGCTGCAATAGGCAAAGAGCTGGCTGAAGAACGCCTTTGTTGTCATTATCAACTATTTCATATCTGCACTCAAGCTTATATAATAAAATGGAAATAATTAAAAGAGTTGTGAAAACTTTCCGAACTCTCTGTTGTCTTGTGTTGCTCATACTTGCGGAAAAAGCAGTGCGCCGCGGAGACGACCCAGCAGGAGGAGATGAGAGTCCCCGCGCAGAACTCGCTCTTTCCGATGTAAATGGCAACCATCCATGGGTGAGTCCCGGGCAGCGCAGATATGCCCCCCATAATGCGTCCCCTCGCGATCGTCAGCCGCTTCTTGTGCTTCTTCCCGCACATGGCCTTTTTGGAGTTGCGCTGATTTCCCACATGCCTTATTATCATTGTTATGCCTCGTGAAGAAGCTGCAAGAGAAAGAAAAAGGGTTATTGACCCACATCTATATCTACGGCTGTGTTTGAGCATTGGGCTGTATTGAATCCTCCAACAGTGGGAGGAAAAAGTGAATACACCGTAAATTGCTCATAAAATGTGGTCTGATTGTTATTAAAATGAGTAAACAGTGTCTGCTTAAACTAATACCACCCAAACAATTACATGTTATCATATTTTTGCAAGCCAGAACATGAAAACATTCACTGGACAGCATGGTATAAGTGAGTACACCCTGGTTGACCCTCCTGTGGAGCCCATTATCATTAACAGAAGTTGCCTCACAGGGCTGCACCGAACATTAAGGCAATAAAACATAGCAATAAAAATGACAATGTAAAGTATCCAGTAGTATCCAGGCAAACATAATTGTCAATAAGTGTCGGCAGCAGGTGGCAACGAGCGGCGCGGGTGTCCCCCGTCGAGAAACCTTGGGGAGAACCACAGAAGGAGAGATCCACTCCCATGGACGGACAGGCTATAGAGACCCAGGGCCGAAGGATCCCTCAGCAGACGGGCCAAGATTGCAGACCGTCCAGTCCCCAGATTCCAGAATTGAGGACTGGACATGTTATGGCCAATACAAATATGATGAAATGTGATTGTTTGGGTGGTATTAGCTTAAGCAGACACTGTTTACTAATTCTTCTGATTTTAATAAAGAGCAGACCACATTTTATGAGCAATTTAGGTAGAAATGTAATAAATTCCAAACGGTGTATTTCCTCCCACTGTATAAAACTAATTCAATTTTATATCATCATATCGTCCCGCTCTGCTTCACAGTTTTCTGAATATCTTAATTGAACATTTCCTCCTGGCTGATTCTTCCCTGTAAGAGTAAACACGCGCCCCTTTATACTATGATAAAGTTGTGGTTGAGGCGCATCATCTTATGTTGTTGAGGAAGCGGCAGATGGAGCGGCCCGTGAGCTGGGCGCATACATACCACTGGCCTCACCACAGCTGTGCCCACTTCCTGCGCCTACATTCGGCTGCACCTGACATGACATATTTGAATTAGCCTGACTCATCCCCTACTTCCTGTGATCTCATCAAGCCCACGATCCTTAAAGAAAATCAGAAAAAGCCTCCATCACCCAGATCTCGTTCAAGTTTTGAGGCGTGACTCAGCTAAAAGCGTCTCTTTCTGTTTTTGGCGTTCGCTCACAAACTTGTCATCAAAAGTAAAAGTTGTTGTGAGCAGGCTCTTGTATACTTTAGTGAAGCTTAAACAAAGCGTGGTCAAAACAGTGTGAAAAACTTGAGAATGCTTATTCGGTGCAACAAAATGGCACAAGCATTTGCTTTGTCAGCTGTAGAAAGGCTAAAAGGCAGAAGTTGAACGGAAAAAAACACAGACTTGATGCTGAGGGAAGAATTTTACAATTGCAAGATAGGAATCGGATTGTGTTACTTCATAGTGCAACTCTACGTGCAAGAAGTGGACAGTAATGGAGCAGTGTCTTTGATGAAATGTAGTTTAGTTTTAGAAAAAAATTGTCTAGTTTTAGAATAGAACATGTGTCAATTTATTCCCTTAACCTCTTAACCCCCGCCTTCACCAAGTGCGTTTTCTCCAGTTCAGCTTCACCCAGTTCAGCTTCTAAAAGGTCACAGTCGACCGGCAAGTGCAACGCCTCAGCTAAGACCTATAAAACGAATCCAAACTGATCTTTTTCTTCGTGTTATTGTCACTTTTTTGAATTTTTTTCCATTGCTTTTTTGTTGCATCTTTGTTACATTTTTCTATGTTACATTTTTTATCGCTTTTTTGCCACTTTTATGTTGCTGTTTTGTGGCTTTTTTGTTACATTTCCATCACTTTTTCGTCACATTTTTTTCACTTTTTCGTCTCTTTTTTGTAACATTTTCATCACTTTTTCATCACATTTTCGTCACATTTTCGTCACTTTTTTCAGTTTTTTTTAAAACTTTTTTTGACACATTTTCATCACATTTTCGTCACGTTTTTTTTCACTTTTTCGTCACATTTTCGTCACATTTTTTGTCACTTTTTTGTCACTTTTAGCTCATTTTTCCGTCTCTTTTTTGACGTTTTTTCAGCACTTTTTGTCATTTCTTTCATCACTTTTTTGTCACTTTTTTGGTCTCAATTTTGGTCTTGATTCTGTCGCTCTTTTTTGCATTTTCATCCTCATTTTCGTCTCGTATTTGTTGCTATTTTGATACTATTTTCAGGAAGCTTTAAATTTGGGTAATGCCAAACTGGAGAAAATGTGCTCGGTCCAGGTGGGAGTTAAAAGGCTAAATTTACAGTATGTCCAGTACAAAATTAAGATCATATTTTATTTCTACCAGAGCCTTTTTCATTTGGCATCAGTCCACAAAATTATCTTGAGAGTTTTCACTTAATTTCAGCCTAATTAAGCCTTAAGTCAAATATAACTGAGCCAAAAAACAGATGACACCTTGAGAACACATTCTAAGATGAAAACTCTGACAACTCTGTTCCGCGTCTGGTATACAAAGGTAAAGTGTGCTGCCCATATGCTGCTCTATCGAGACACTTTAAACATCTCAATCTCGAGCTGCGGCTGAATGTGAACCAGATGGCGCACACTCCACTCTCGTCGACAGTTCCCCTCGGCAAACTCGCCGTCTACACTCGCTCCCTCCAAGCAGAGTATTTGTTTTCCACACTCACACACAGGCTGGTGGCAGGAGGGGATGCTGCAGTACTCCCAGGAGATGGCGCCGTCGCTGAGAGTGTAGCACCACGGCATCCTGTCCCCGTCTGGGTTTCTGTGCAGAGGGGAGAGCCAACTCAGGGGAGCAGGTCTCTTTGAATGACCCGGTACATTATATTACATAATAAGGATATGCAATGTGGAGTCCGAGAGTTTCCAGACTGTTTTAATGTGTTGCAGTGTGATACTAAAATCAAGTACACATATTTTCTATTGGGGGAGAAAATGCACAGTAAATACCCTTGCATATTACAAATAATCATAATGTGTGGCTTAATATTGTTCTCGATCTCAAGCAAGAAGATACAAAGTCCCTGAGCCTCTGCTTTTACCGCGGTGTTTTAGTGTGCTAATGAAAATGGGCTTTCGCTTTTATGTTTGGGAGGTTTGGGGACGTTCACTTTGGGGTCCTTTTATGATGCATGTCACCATAGCAACACGGGAAAAAAACTGAAGAAGCAGGAGGAAAAAAAGGACAGATAACAAATACACGCAGTGAGAAGTTTAAAATGGATGAGCCGCAAATGAGATCTGCCGCTTCGCGTTTGAAGCCGTTGACTGTGAATGTTTGATACATTGTCCGCACGGGCGAGATATAAACAAACTCACGCGGACAAGACCGAGACAAACGCGTGCTGCTGATAAAAGAGTTAAAAGGGGCAGGGAGATTGAGCTGGAGCTTGATGTTCTTGATGTTCACAGTTTGTTTGTGACAGTCGGTCGAATGTAAGCAACTCAGATATGCGAGAAGACTGTTACATCCATTTAAAGAGAGATTTTAGAGCTATCATAAGCAAAGGCTATTGTGTACAGAGACACCTTAACCAATGGGCTAGCAGGGGCTGGAGCCCAGGGGCCTACCATAGTCAAGGGCCTATCAGAATTAAGAAAAAAAAGGAAAGAAAAGGTGATTTGTTGATTTTCATGTCAATCACTTCACGTTTCGGCATGACTAACCGTATGCGATGATTGCGCTGTGCTCCTATGTGTACCTGGAGTAGGCCCGCCTTACCTGGCCCAGAGGGATACAAGTAGGAATAGCAGGGTTAGGGTTTTTGTGGGATTTAGGGTTAGGGTTATAGGTAGGAGTTAGGGTTAGGGTTTGTGCTGAGGGCGAGTGGGGGCCTACAATTCTGTTTAAGCCCCGGGGCCTATGGGTACATTAAGGCGGGCCTGATTGTGTAGCCTATTCAAATTGCTATAAATAGTGTAATCATACTGAAAGTGCGGACAAAACACTATCGATAAGCAATGGATTTGTTTACTTAGCATTGAAAGTAACAGGCCCATATTATTATTAAATCTGGACGACAACTTAACCCATGTTCATTGATCCTCTGTTTGCACCATCACTATATTAAAATGTAAATATGGCCTCTCTGTTTGCTATTTGCAGTGAAATCCGCCTGAATCCAGAAATAGTGGTCATGATGTCAGCACAAACCTGCAGTACGCGTGCCCTCCCAGGCCTCTGAGGGGCGAGGCGACCACGTTGCCCACATGCAGCTCGTTGTACAGCAGGTCTGAGTCCCAGGGCAGACAGCGGGCGCCAGACTGAGCGGTGCCCCCCAGCCCCCTGTAGCCTGCGCCCCGGCCGCTGTAGCACTCAGTCTGAGGCTCTGCACAAACCACAGGGCATTTTTTTTCAACCTGTCACTCTCCATCCAGCCGCACGGCGCTGATGTAAACTAATAAATTAGGCAGTTTCCTCGCAGTGATGAATAGCAATGTAATTACTTTTTCCCTTCGCATTAGACTCTGTCAGAGCTTGTTCTTCTGTTTGTGTTAACAACCACAGCTGCACTGTGTAAGCACAACTTTAGAGGCTCATGTCTTCACTTGTTGATCAAACCGCGTTAGTGTTGCGGCACTCCACTGGAGGGCACGCCGTGGATGCATTTCCAAAGTGATGCAACCATTAATCACTCAAAACGTATCAAATAAAATCAATATATACTGACCCAAGCTGCAGTCTGGCCCGCTGTATCCCATTCTACAGTAGCACACCTCTTTTCCAGTGGAGGTGATCAATCGACACAATCCATCATTCTGACAGGGATTGGAACGACACGCTGAAACACAAAACAAAGACAAGTTATTTCCAATATTCAACCATAACACAATTAGTTCAGTTGTAATACTAGTTGTATTTGTTGAGGCATTAGGTAAAAAGATATGTTTAAACATGACAGAATCTTGCAGATATATTTAGTCCCTGCACTACACTACACACTAAGCAGGGATTATGTGACTTAATCTTTCATTTCAAGCATGTGTGAAAGGTTCATTGTGTTGTTCTTGTTGACTTATTGGCATCAGGAGAGTTGAAGCTCTGGCTGCGTTTAGAAAGGCCCTCCTCAAATACCCACTTCACCGTGGCACAAAACTACGCAGCGTGGAACCGCCAAAACCAAAGTCGTGTAAAACACCAGGGAACATCCCTCAGTCGAACCCCTTCAGGTCCCGTAAGGTGTGTCCTCAACACTTTTCTGAGTCAACATGACTCACTTAATAGGGCTTTTCTTCCAAAGCATGTTACTCCTGTAACTATGGAGCAGTGATCAAAGCGAGGGTTGGGCCTGATCTCACTGTACGGTGATGCTGGACTGTTAAGAGGAGGAGATCTGGTATTTAGAGTTTGTGAGGCATGATAAAGGAAAAAAGTGATTAAAGTCGTAGCCTTTGTTAAGCTCACTCCACTTTGCGTTCTCTATTGGCCTTGTAAATGCTTTTACACAGTGCCGGCTCTTTCTGATATTAAAAGAAGACAGATGTTGCGACGTGATAGAAAAGCAACAGTTAACGTACTTGTGTAGTGCGCCCTTTCACACGTGATTTCCCCCGCCGCACATGAACACTGCTCCACGTTACGAAGGTGAATTCGGCCCCAAGTCTCTCCGTCGCCATAATAGCGCAGGTGTACGGTTTCGTAGCACTTCTCTGAAAAGAGCAGAAAGAAAGAAAAAAACATAAAAGACAGTGATTTGAAACTGGAGAGGGGAAGGGAAACCTCAGTGGGACCCGCACAAATGACATGACAATGGTTTTTCAAATCAAAGCCATGGATTTAGTGGAAAAACACAATGCAGAGATTTATGTTTCCCATTTTAAACGTCAATTAGTGATGAAACATAATCTGTTGGGCTGTTCTAGGCTATTCTTGTTTGTTTCCATAATGCAGTAATAGAAAGCAGTGTTTCTTCACTGGTGGGCCAGCTGCCAGAGCCAAAATTCATTCAGTGACATATTTGCTAAGCGTGCCAGCACTTTCTGCTTGAAAAAGCGTAAAGTCTCGGCTATCGCACTCCTAGGTTAAATGCAGATAAGGTGCATGATGTTCATTTTGTCCTCTTCGGAACATTAATGATTACACTTCTTTTGTAAAGAAGACCAGCCGATAAGTCGGATGATGTCAAGGCCAAACAAACGTTGCTCTCATCCTTATGTCTTCACAAAGAAATCTAGAACTTGACAGATTTACAGCTAAACTTATTTCACGACTTAATATGATTTTAATTATGTAAAATTGCTAAACAGATTCTGAAATGCATGTGGCAGACAGATTGTCGTAAACTTACAAAAACACAACTTTGCGCAGTGGAAAAGGGGTCTGAACCGAATTATGTCCCACAGTCTAAGAAGTTCTACCCATTGAACCATAATGTACTGTATGCAGATGCAACAAATGAAGGCTATACCCACTCTGCTCACACAATGTGCCGCTGTGGCTCTCGGGACAGGAGCACTCGAACGAGTAGCTCGGGATCGCAGAACAGATCCCACCGTTCTGACACGGGCCGGACAGACACGGGTCCAGAGTTCTTCTTGAATTATGGACAACAACTGTGAAAATAAAACAAGATCAAGCCATTTCCGACACTTCTTGATGATTGATGCGCCGTAGTTACCGCCTGGTTGTTGTTTCTCTTCCTCGCAGAAGCCATATTTCCGGTCCCGATCAAAATTATGAGTCAGAGAGCACCTGCACAAATAAAGCATAGAATCGTTAATTAGAGAAGACCGAGAGAGATGGTTTCGGTGAAGTACATTTGGGTCGTTTCTGAGTAACGCTGGCACCGCTCGCACTCTCTCAGCCTCTGCAATGTGACCTACGTGACAATGATCTCATGCCTCAAACCTCCACTGACATCCAGGGCTGTTTTTCTGTGAGTGCGTGTAGGTGTATCATTGGCCCTATGTCACACTGCTTCAGCTTCCAAACGAATGTATCTTCCATTTGCAACTCATCCATCAACTCCTTATTAAAAATGCCATAAAAACAAATTCCTGGACGCAGAAAAGAAGAACCACGATCTGACAGATGAACCCAACACTGCCATCAAACTAGAAACTCGTGATATTTTTGAGAAGCCCAACATTGTGTCATTCGGGAACTGTGTGAAGATGTGCCAATCACTTGTGTTGCATAAATCTTACTTAAAAAGGTCCATCATCTGAAGCCAATGTTCAAGCGGCACCAAGAAGAATAGAAGTCACGTATTGCTACACACCTAGTTACTTTGTTGACACATACATCAGCTCCCCGTCATGTTTTCACAAGCTATTTTTGGCCATGTTTCCGAATGTAAATATTTATATAGAGGTAGTAAAGACATACAGCTTTGTGGTTTTTCCCTAATACGTCACACACTCAAAGCCGCACGCTCAGCCTCAGACTTCTGTGTAGTCAATTTCCTGTCCTGACTGTCCACAGATGAGCAGACAGCGTGACATAAAAAAAACAACAATGCATCAGTGAACAAACCTGTTTCCTCCGTAAGTCCGTAATGACTGCAGTAGTGAGCCAGGGAGATTACGCACAATTAGTGGCAGCCTGTGTACGTTTTGGGACAGTAAACCCAGACAAAGTGCAGATGGGACTCACCATGGCTTTGAGGAAAGGACCGTGATGCATTGGTGATGAATCCGTCCTCCCTGGCGGAACGGAAATTTGCACTCTTTCCCAGTCTTGGTGAAAACTGGCACAACACAGCAAATACAGTTTTTAAAGACGGGGTCACACGCAACATATCGGGAAATTGTTGTGACTGCAATGTAAGGTGATATCCACATCTCAAGAAGCCAAAACTATGCTATGCTCAAATCTATGAGGTCTTTCGTCATATTTGCTTTTATTGCTTTTGTTTTTGTCAACGCAGCCAAAAACAAAAACACATGGTGACGTGATGAAAAAGTGCCGTTTTAGTCATGATCCATTTCTGTTAACCTCTCAACCTTCACCTAAACCAGTTTGGCTTTACCCAAATCTACAAGCATCTTGACAAAACAAATAAAAAAGTGACAAAAACTCAATCAAAAAGTGACAAAGACTCAACAAAAAAGTGACAAAAACTCAAACAAAAAAGTGACAAAAACTCAACAAAAAAATGACAAGAACTCAAACAAAAAAGTGACAAAAACTTAAACAAAAAAGTTACACAAACTCAAAAAAGTGACAAAAACTCAATCAAAAAGTGACAAAGACTCAACAAAAAAGTGACAAAAACTCAAACAAAAAAGTGACAAAAACTCAACAAAAAAATGACAAGAACTCAAACAAAAAAGTGACAAAAACTTAAACCAAAAAGTAACACAAACTCAAAAAAGTGACAAAAACTCAAACTAAAAAGTGACAAAGACTCAACAAAAATGTGACAAAAACTAAAACAAAAAAGTGACAAAAACTTAAACAAAAAAGTGACACAAACTCAAAAAAAAAAGTAACACAAACTTAAACAAAAAAGTGACAAAAACTTAAACAAAAAAGTGACACAAACTCAAAAAAAGTAACAAAAACTCAAACCAAAAAGTGACAAAAACTCGAACAAAAAGTGACAAAAATTAGATGGAAAAATAAAGAAGGTGAAAAGGGTGACGGCAACAATGCAAGGAAAACAACCGGCTTAGATCCGTCTTGTACTGTAGGTCTTAGCTTTCAAATGGCTGTAGGCTGTAACCTTTTAGATTTGGGTAAAGCTGAACTTGAGAAAATGCACTTAGTTAAAGCTGTAAGAGGTTAACATTCAATGCCATGTTGGCTACTGTGAGGAAATGGTTTAGTAATATCGCAATAATCATAGTATAATAGCAATATTCAAGACAATCATCAAATATCGCATTTTTTTCATATCGTGAAGCTCTATTTTCATTTTTTATAGCATTGAAATGTGTAAAAGTCCACAATGCTTGCAAAGAATGTGTATACGATTTAGAGCCCGGCGCACATGTTTGCCAAGGCCATAGGACGGGGGCAAAATAGGCCTGTACTACTTACCTTTTGGACTGAGCGGCTCTTTTGAACTTGATGCCAACAAATGCTAAGGACAACACAGTGAAATCTGAGTCAACTGTTATCATGAGTCAGGCGAAAGTGAATCCAGGAACTTACCGTGTGCGCATTGCAAAGGTAAAACAGCAGAAGCGTTGCGTGGAGGAGCATTATTATTCTCGCACCTTGCGTCGGGGCTCAGAGGGCGCTTCTTCTTCGCCGGAGCGGTCTTTACGTCTGTGTCACGTTATATCTGTGAGTTGGAGCGTGCTCAGCCGGCGCGTGGTCATGGGAAACGTGGGAAACGCTGCAAGTTTGATCCTGTCCCGCACAATATGAAGCGCTATTGTGTAAACTGGCTGCGTCATTTAGGCTGGTCTGCGCCGCTGACGGCATCTTTAACTGGATCCCCCCCTCCTCTCTCTCCCTCTGCACCTTTCCTCGATGGATCACAGCAGCGATCAGAGCCATGATCACAGCAGGAGGAGAGTTTCCCCAAAGTGGAGGCGGGACATCCCTGCCTGAGCCCCCGTCTGGATGGAGTCATGGTCAAAGAACATAAACACTGATCTTAGGATTTCTAGTAATGGAAAATGTAGCCCAGGTCTGTGATTGATTAAAAGTTTGTTACTTCATTTTAATCTTAATTGGCCTCCTGGATAAGGCCCTATGAGGGGGTTTTATGGTTTGTTTGATAGATCTATATAACGTAACCCACGACAATTCTCACTGTGCTTAGAGTTGACCCTCTCTTTTGACCAATTCATTGACCTCTTAACCCCCGCCTTAACCAAGTGCATTTAATCCAGTACAGCTTTTCCCAAATCTGAAAGGTTATAGGCCAGTGTAACGCCTCATTTGAAAGCGAAGATCTACAAAATTGATCCAGACTTTTTTTCTACATTTTTTGTCAAATTTTTGGAATTTTTTTGGTAATTTTTCATCACTTTTTTGTCAATTTTTTGCCCTTTTTTCATCACTTTTTTTGTCATTTTTTTGTCATTTTTCCATCACTTTTATGTCAATTTTTGGTCCTTTTTTCATATTTGTTTTTGTCAAAGTTATGTCAATTTTTGGTCATTTTTCCATCACTTTTTTGTAATTTTTTCATCTATTTTTGTCCATTTTGTGCTCTTTTTTCATCACCTTTTTGTCAATTTTTGGTCATTTTTCCATCACTTTTATATCAATTTTTGGTCCTTTTTTCATATTTTTTTGGTCAAAGTTATGTCAATTTTTTGTCATTTTTCCATCACTTTTTTGTCATTTTTTCATCTTTTTTTGTCTATTTTTGACATTTTTTGTAATCATTTTTTGTCACTTTTTGTCACATTTTTCTGTTTTTCTCACTTTTTCATCATATTTTGGTCACTTTGTCATTTATTTTATCACTTTTTGTAGCTATTTTGTTGCGTTTCTGTTGTTGTTTGTGGCTGTATTTATTGCATATCCGACACTTTTTGTTGAGTTTTTGTGTCCTTTTTCATCCTTTTTTGTTGCTAGTTTGACACTTTTTTCAAGACGCCTTTAGTTTTGGTTGAAGTCAAACTGGAGAAAATGTGCTTAGTTAGTGAATAATCTAATAACCCACTTGGTGCTGACTGTGTTGTGAAATACCAAGAGCATGGGGATTGAGGAGCTTTTTTGTCTGTTTCAGTCGCACGCTTTGCGGCCAAAAAAGTAATCAAAACAGGTGCACAGGTTTACCGACTTACCTGAGCCTTCGCCTAATAGATTAGAGACAAATAAGTGATGTGGAAATTGGCTCCACTGATCTGCAGTATTCCTCCACAGAGTAGGTGTAATTGTAGGCTCCTGGTTCACCACCACAAGGGCTGAAAGTTGTCAGCATTCCAGCAGTGACATGCTGTGTCAAGACAAACCCTTAATCTAACCTCTAATTTTCCCCAGCTGTAATAATCCTTCTTCAGACGTGCTGCTGCTAAAAATACCAGGAGCACATGGCAACAACAGACCTGCACATAAAGTAACAGCAACTAAAGCATACTGTTAATTATTGGCAATACTAACCCACTTTAAAAGAATGTGGTCCCATGAAGGCAATGTGTTAAAGGTGAATTCAAGGTTAACAAAACACATGACATAAGTTACAACCACTGAAGCTCTTTTATTAATGACATTTTGAACGACCTGAAAACCACAGAAACGGGAAGTACAGGCAACAAAAGTACCAGCATTTAACCATAAAACATATAAAATAGCAAGAGAATGTAAAATCTGAAGTTTCAACACATAAAGAAGAAGAATTAGTACCATTATGTTGTAAGGCATGCTCTATAAAGATAACACACTGGTTTATGAATGTTTATAAAGCATGCCTTATCGAAAAATCTATTGAAAGCAAAAAATGCCAAACACAAATTTCAAGCTTCTTTCGATGGTTGTCCTTTTTTTTTTTTTTTCGTGGCTCATAGCAATTACTAAACAATATCAAAACAGAACATTACAGTCCCCCAATTACAACAAGTACTAAAAATCAACACCATAATCTGTAACAAATATACAGGACCAAATACTCTAATATAATATTCATTTTTGGAGTGGAAAAGTTTGTTTCTTTACATGCAGCCCATAGTTAGGAGTAGAAGACAGTGCCGTAGGCTTCATAGAAAGTGCAACAGTAGTTTTTTCCCCTTTAGACGATTGTGGCTTTGTACAGTTCTGTCTGGCAGTCCTGTCCCTCCGGCGGGTTACGGCCATTCTGGGGCAACTGGGCGCCCCTCATTTTGCTCTGGCACTGGCGCAGCTCGGCCACGTAGCCCTGGAAGCTCAGGCTCAGCTCCGAGTCCTCGCCCTGGGACGCCTCGGTGGCTGCGCCCTCCTCCAGGTGAACGCTCTCCACGTCCATCACTTCCTGAGCGGCCTGGGGGCTGTCCACTTTGACCACAGGCGGCTTGGAGTTTGAGGTTAGGTTACAGTCTGTGCACGGAAAAGAGACAGGGAATTATTAACAAGGTCCTACTCATTTTATATATCGACACATTATAACCCTCAACGAAAGGCGTCATAGTGGAGAACGAATCGCACTCCCCATATATGACCACAGAAACAAAGTCCTTTCATGGCAAGGCAACTTTATCGTACACAAGGCAACTCCATGCGTCAACAGGGCTTGTTAAATGTAATGCTTTTACTGGGTTTCTCTGAGCAAGACAAACTTCAGCAGATGGACCAGCATGTGAAGCAACAAAAAGACATTTTCTTAGAGCACATAGATTATGGTTCAAGTGAAGAAGGACCAAGGCTGCTTCTGAAAGTTCACACTTCACTGTGATTGGTTCAGTTGGCTTGTCACTCACTCAGAGTATAACATAACTCTACAGGGAATAGGAAATACTATGTTTGAGTTGTTTATGTTTCTATCCTGAACCAACTTGGCCTTAGCTGGATCTTGACCAGTCAGTGTTCAACGTGAAAATGCTTTGTGTGGGTGTAGCACTGGCAATGACTTCTTGTGGACAATTTGAACGTTACATAAGAGACAGTTTGTGAAAACTATGATGCAACTCGTCTGCAAAGTCACACATAAAGCTCTGTGACTAAATAAGAAAATCGTAGCCTTGTCATTTGTTGTATCACTGTCTCCTCATTGTCACCAAGACTTCGCTCCACTTTTTATTTCTTTATTAAATGGATGCGAGGAAGCTGAACTTTCCCATTCCCTCCCTATTGTGTGCATATACTATATATTTGATATTTAGTGATAGTCTTTTTGCTCCAAGGACTAATCCACATTACAACATAATGAAAAAATCTGACATTGAATTTAATAAAAGAGAGCTGAACATTTCTCTGGACCAACACGCTGCATCCACTGAACTCCACGGCCCGGCCGACTCTAAACAACGCAGAGGCCCGGTGACTCAAAACCAAGCACTCGAACGCACCGCGCTGCCACACACTCCACAGAATGATTCACTGCTGTTCACAGGAAGACGTAAACACAGTCAGTGAGGCCCAACAGCTGACCCCTCGCAGACCCAACGAAATGTCACCGAACAGCACCGGGCTCCAGTGTCAGGAGGACTTCAAACAGTATTACGGTTGTGTATGGACTTCAGCTGCAAGGCCTGGATCTTGTTTTGACAGCGGATATAGTCTGAAGCAAAACAGAGATCATATAAAAGTCAGAATTTGAACACAGAGGTCGGGGATTGCGCAGTATTTATACGAGAAGACAGTCAGTGCCGTAAGTTTCACTGCATCAAACTGGGAGTGTAAACGCTCAAACCCAGTGAGCCAACCCAAAACACAAAAGATAATAGTATCAGCAAGCAACAAGGGGCTACACATCAACTACACATATCCACCAGACGAGGATGGAAGTTTAAACCAAGCCTTTCTTTCATTTATCTCTACAGCTTCACTTGGCAGGTCTCTTTCCCTTTGTGGACACAGCTCTCCTCGAGTCAACAGAAATGTCTATTAAACATGCCGCAGCCAGACTGGAACAGATTTGCTTTTTTGCTGAGGTTCCCTGCCAAAGATCTGCATGCACCGAGCGATCCCCTCACTGCCAGATGGATGATAAGACTGGCTCGAGTTCAGCAAAGGCACACAACAAAGACGACGGCAAAGAAAATGGCCACAGGTGAAGCCACTCAAAGGGGTTTGAACCGTGCAGTTATTTATAAGATAAGACTGCATTTAGCTTACCAGAGGGCCTTTAATCTTGTCGGCTTTCAACGAAACTCAAGGGTAAGTGGAAAGGAAGCTCCTTGCTATCAATAAACAGAAATTTGTCTGATATAAATAGAATAAAAGGAATTATGCAAAGTGTAGTATGCAGGGTACTGGGTAAAGAAGCAAAAGATAGCCATTTAAGTGAGAGTAGAGTTACTGGGAAAACTGCTATTTGAAGAAGGATTTATGTTGACTGTGTGTGAAAACAGTTATTTATATTTTAAGAACATACTACAAAAGCTAGCTCAAGGTAGTATGTCTTAAAGGTGCATTATGCAACTTTTAATGCGGGAAAAAAAGTTGATATTTGTGCGTTTTTGACCTTGTAGTGACCCAGTGGCTGTATGAGTGGTCCGCATGACGCTTTTACTTTTGATCACGGTGGTCTCTACAACGCCCCAGGATCACTTGTTTTGTAGGTTTTCGGGTGAGAGGGTCCGTCCGCAGTGAAAACCTCCCAAACAATTGATCCTGGAGCTTCCTTGAGAGCGCTGTGATGGAAAGTAAAGGCGCCATGCTGACCACACATACAGCCACTGGGTCACTACAAGGTCAAATACGCACAAATATCACTTTTTTTTCCCACGTAAAAAAAGTTGCATAATGCAGCTTTAAGGCACAGTCCAAGAAACACAAGCTGTCACTGTCACAATAAAACTGTCATGTATCGATTTAGATCAACTCATACTGGGAATAGTGGTCAGAATATTTACTATAGTATAAATATAATATGAGTATAAGTACTGCATGATAAAGCAAGTGAAAGACATGATAATTGCCAGAAGCTGGGAGAGTTCTCTGTTAACTATAAGCTATGTACTCGAGTAACTCTTTGAAGTAACTCACTGTAGTTGGAGTTATTTCATCATGCAATACTCTTTACTTCTACTTGAGCAACATGATTTGAGATACTCTTACTCGAGTAAAAACATTTGGTCACTTTTCACTGTGAGTAATTAGTCACAAAAGCGTCATGTAATATGCAAATTAAGTCCGTTTTAATTTAATGAAACCTTTAATTATTGCATGTCTTACGTAAATATTTTTGGCGAACGCACAGTCTGCCCTGACGTTAACCTACCTCTGTTTATATAAACCCGAAAATAAAGCCAGCATGATGTGAATGTCATGTCAGTAGACTGTATTATGTCTCCCCCTAGTGGTCAACCGCATCCTCACTGCGAACAAACAGCGGTTGCCTGGCTCTGCCATACACTTCCCTGTCCATTCCATGCAGGGAGTTAGTCTGGTCACGGAGCAATTGGAGCAGTTTGAAGGGGCGGGCCTAACGCGCACAGATTGTCAGTGAAATAAACCAATTAGCGATTAGCGGACGTGACGACAGCTGTGTCCAATTAAACAAATATGAAGTGAATATTAACTCACGCGGAGACCGCGAGGCAAAATCCTCGACTACTTCATCCAATGATTAGTTGTGGCTGATGTTAGCGTTAATTGAACTAAAAACATAGAGGTGCAGCGAGTGACGTAACCTTCTCATTTCTCTGTGACGGTCGTGATTGGTTCGGCTCGGCCTTAGCCGCCAATAACAACTTGTCTACCGTGCGTGGCCAGACCCACCTTCTTTCGTGCAGAAAGAAGGTGGGTGTGGTTTATCAGGCTAAAACAGCGGGGCCTTTTTAATTCAATCATTAACCAGAGGAGCTGAGGACTGATTACAAACGTGATTAAAACGCTCGTGTGTGTGCGCGCGCGTGAGTGTGTGTCTCTCTCCCGGTCTCGGTCCTCTTCCATTTGGACCTGCTCTCCGCGTCTGCCACGCTTTTAATTTGCACAGCCTTAATCAGGAGCTCATTTGCGCCTAATCTGCCAAATAAATGCAGTTGGACAAGAAACGCCGGAGCAAAGCAGCACAAAAAGTGGCAAGAAAATGCAATTAAAGCCACACTGTTGTAGGTTTAACCCAGGGGGGGGAAAAAAAGAAAAAGAAAAAAAAACACAGGCATGAATATCATTATGGGTTCAGAAAAATACTTCAAAAACATATGCGTCAACGGGACATCACGTGCTCGTCTCCATGGTGATGTTGCTTTAACCTTTTTTTTTTTTTAATTATTAACAAAACAGCAAAACTAATTACTTCAGGTTAACGCAAAAACAACAGTATTTTATTTAAATTAAAAATGCATTTAATTGGTTTTCGGGCTGTGAAGCAGTACGCTCACTTCCCAGCAGAGGGCGTTAGTTAAATGTGGGATGACACGCGGAGGGAAAGATTGACACTGGCCAAAATTAGAAACGCAATTGCGCGCTTCTTTTTTGCATGTCGGGACTGGAGCGCGCGATAAAAAACCAAGCTCTCCATTAGCCGCGTCTCCACTTCTGCTGTAACAACTTTAATAAGACTTGGAGGAGGAGGAGGAGGAGGAGGAGGAGGAGGCGTGTTAACTTTTTGTTGCATATTCACTTCTCGTTCTTGAGCAAAGGTGGTGATCAAAAATACAGCCCCACTGAATCACTTCTTCTCCCCTCCTCTCCTTCTTTTATTCGTTTCTATTTCGGGAGGACGCAGACAGAAAGAGGGAGAAGATAAAGGATGGGGTGAGGTTTGGTGGTTTGGATAGATGAGAAGCAGTAGTGACAGTTTCTATCTCAGTCAACTCGGAGGATAAGGTTTCCATGGCGCCCGGTGGTGGGAAGAATCAGCCTAATGCACTTAGCAACCAGAAGAGCCGGGGTGTTCCAGATTTTACTCAGCATCGTCTTGCGTGGGTTCGTTTGGGTTTTTTTCTTTCTCTCTTTTTTTTTTTTAACATAGGACTTACACAAGTTTAGAGAAAGGAACAACCCAAACAAAAACGTGTTAATATTTAATGTGGATTCCTGGACTCTTGGGCATCCTCCACCTGTTCACAAATGTGGATATAGGTGACTTGTTGAATCTGAATTACCAATGGATTTTTAGTCAGAGGATAGACTGGATATTGTAATGGCAAGGGCACATACTGTCTAAGGCTCAAAGTAGCTGGGAAATAAAACACACACTTTCTACTAAGGCAGCACGATATGAGAAAAAACCTACGTTACTACATTATTTTTGTGATATTTTTTGTTAAACCTTTTCAGCATAGCACGTCCAAATCGATTTAAACAAAATATGTGCCTTAACCGAGTGCATTTTCACTAGTTCGGCTTTGCCCAAATCTAAAAGCTTCTTGAGCTTACAGGCTATACACCTCATTTGAAAGCTAAGAACTAGAAAACTGATCAAAACAGATCTTTTTCCTTGCATTGTTGCTGTCACTTTTCCACGTTGTTTTTTTCCTCATCTCATTATTGCCACTTTTTTTGTTGCTCTTCTGTGGCTTTTTTGCTGAATTCTTGTAGAACTTTCATCGCGCTTTTTTTTTTCTTCACTTTTTCCCCTCAATCATACTGAAAGGTATCACACAGTGCTTTACAGATTACAACATTTAAAACAATACGCCTGGCACACCCTCCCATACATATATAACTATATATTAGGGCTAAATAAATAGATATCAGTTAAAAGCTAAGCTAAAAAGGCGGGTCTTGAGCCTGCTCTTCAAAACATGAACGTTCTCTGCAGCCCTGAACTTTTTTGTCTTTGTCTCTGACTTTTTTTTTCCGAGAAGCTTTTAGATTTGGGTAAAGCCAAACTGGAGAAAATGTGCTCGGTTAAGAGGTATAATCAGGACTATAATTAGGCCAGATTGACCTTACTGTTTGGAAATGGTCGCTAAAACAGAACTTTTGCCATTCATTCTTGTTTGGGGCTTAGTTGGAGAGAAGCCAGTAAAATCACAGTCAGATTTGAAGCCTCTGTTATTCTGCAATATATTAGAGCAACAACAATAATCTGGCAGTACAATGTGCAGCTCTACTTTGTACTTAAGCTTTTACATGGGTGCAGCATAGATTTATTTTATTTTTCCTGATGGAGCCTTGTCATTATACAGACTTGTGACCCTTTACAGTTGAGAGGTTGTTCAGACAAGTGAAATATATATAGTAGGGGTAGGCAACATCAGGCCAGGGTACAAACATATAGTTTCTGGCCTCAAAGATCATTTTGAGGAATATAATTACACCTAGCATTGATCTAAATGCTTCTAAAGGACACCTAAAACACTGAAGCATAAGAATTCCTATAAAATTACCTTGGAGAACTCCCAGATCTGTCTAAGTAAGCAGAAAGTAGTCACCAATGGGGAGGCTCAGTACGGGATGGGCTGATGAATTGATGGATGTCAAGCACACGCCTCTCCAGGTATTTGAAGGCATTGATCACAATTCACAATTCACAATTCACACACAATGAAAATAGGAATCTCTTTCACCATTTACCCTAAACATATGGAAACATGGACGCACGCAACAGACAGCAATAACCCAAAGGAAGAATCCGACAGTAACGCTAGACAGATATCTCCAGTGACGCACCGCAGCTCCAACCAACAGCGCAGAAAACACCATTATAAAAGCACGCAGCCCGCGAGAGCGCCAAAGAGGACGATTAAACAAACCCACAGCCAGCAGCAGTAGCAGCAGCAGCAGAAGCACACCCTGTAACAAGCGCTTAACACAGAAAAGTACAAACGAGTGGGAGCCGAGGAGGAGGGAGCACGAAGCCACAAGACAAAACAAGACATCCGATAGTGGAGAGAGATGGAGAAGGCCTTGCGGAGGCTCATCATGGATTCGAAGTGGAAAGATGATCAAAAAATGTGTAAAAAGACAGACGAGAGTAATTTCAGATTCTAACATTTATTAGATCTACTCAGTCACAGGTACAGAGATCATTGGCAGTGATGATTATCTATAACAGGCATCTACAGAGAGGGTGAATCACTCAGATAGAGCATGACAGGCAATTCAACAATGTCAGCAGCACTACGTGGCACTTGTCCGTAAATGACTAATTATTTTTTTTTGCGCCCGCTTGCTGCTCGAATTGCGGCGAGCAGCTGACATCGTTTTAATAGTGTTGTGACATTGCTGAATTGCACTTAACCAGAGAAGGAGGAGGTGGGATGGAGAGGAGTACAGCAAATGTTCTGAGAGTCTGTTCAGATCCAACAGGCTGACATTTTCTCGGTTTTGTGCGTTTGTTTTGTAGATTCGGGCCTCATCATAATGTTTAAGCAACAGCACAACAGCTTAAAGTATAAATCTTTTTCAAAAATGCTAAAACATTCATAACCTCACTGACAAATGTATTGCATTATTCATACAGCCAATTCCTTTTTTTTTTCGTTCTGTTGCTCAAAAAAACCATTCCACATTTTCACTGAACAGAATATACATGTCACTATTCACAAGTCAGTAGTATTTTACGTAAATGGTCACACTCATGCGTTTCTATATAAAACAAACAATAGGAGCAGTCATGATACTGTGTGTGTTTTTTTCTTTTTTTTCTTTTAAAGTGCATCGGTCAGAGTTGAGGATTTACACGCATGCAGCACACGCAACAGTTTGTTTACACCGCTGTGGTACCTGAAGTGGCTTTTCCCTCTGCGTCGGACTGGGAGCAGGGCGGGGGAGGGGTGAAGTTGGCCTCCGGGAGACTGGAGCTGAAGGACGTCGTGGCGAACGGGGAGGGGGGCAGCAGGGTGCTATTGGGGCTGCTGATGTCGCCCTCTCCCACCAGGGTCAGGTCCGCCGGCCCGTCCTCCTCCACGGTGCGCAGGCCCGGCCGCAAGTCCGAGGGCCGCTGGATCGGGGAGAGGTGCGTGCCGAACGTGTGGCGCGGGGGCATCAGGCACCGCCGGGAGAGCCCGTTGGCGCCGGAGCTGAGGGAGGAGTCCAGGCTCTCGGAGCGGGAGGAGAGCGGGGCGCGCGTGGTGAGGCCGTTCTCCCGGAGCGGCTTGACGGACTCCGGGGTGGAGCAGGACAGGTCGGAGTGAGCGGGGCCGAGGCGCAGGAAGTCGGGCAGCACCAGGTCCTCTTTACTCAGGAGGCCGCGCTGGTCGTTGGCTCGAGAGCTCTGAGCGCGGCTTAGCAGCTCGAAGAATTCTGCGACACATCAAAAGAGGGATTGCATTTCGATTTGGGTAAAAGCATTTCGCACAGAGATTAACTTTGCTTTCTAAAATTAGACCTGAGTTTAGCTGACCCTAGCTGTGAGGGGGAATCATTTAGATGCTGTTATGTGAAGTGCGTGGCATGTGAGGACACAATCAAACAGATGTGCACCCAAAAGGAAGCAATTAGATAGTTTTCATGCAGCGAGAAAACAGTGAAGCTACAAAATGATTCCGGTTAGTCACACAGAAAAGCAAGGCTACAAAATCCACCAAGAGAAAATGAAAAAGTGAAATTTACCTTCAGCTTCATCTATATTAATCTTTTTCTGTTTTCTCTTTTCCCCTGGAAGTCCTGAGTCAGGTCCAGCTCTCAAAGCAAAGTCCTTTGGTGTTGACCTCTCATCTCCCTGCAGATGCAACAATCACAATGCACTCTGTTAGGGGATGGAGGGACGGGGTGGAGAATGAGCTGTCATGCACCCTACTGAGCAGAGAGACACGAGTGTCTTAAGATGAACCTGGTCCATCTGTCTATGAGTAGGAATAAACCAGTGTAAGAGGAAATGCACAACGTGAGATCTAAGATAACAAGAAACACACACCAACCAAAGCTTTACCAAATGTTAAAAAGATAAACAGCAGCTGTAAAATAATATTATTGCATAAGCAGAAAGGCAAAGAGAAAAGAACACCTGAGATTAGAAGAAACCTATTTCATATAAGCTGCAGGGTACTTACAGTAGCAGAAAGGCTCCTGGTGGGAGGGTGGCCCTTGAGAGAAGATGACTTGGATTTATCTGCAAGAGGAAGGCAGGAAGATTAATTAGGTTTAGAAATAGATAAGACGGGAGCAAAGACTTAACTTAGGGGAGTATTAGTAGCATGTCTGCGTAGCATGTACCTTTCCCTGAGGCTGCTGGGTCCGCTCGCTCCAAAACAATACGCAAACCATCAAGGCTTGAAATGGGTGCACCCAGATCCAAAGGCTCAGATTCTCCACTCTGAAAGAACACACGTTTTGTATACAGTCAAAAAATAAACATTCCTTTATCATACAATGTTATTTTGACTGTAATCCTTCAAAAATCTTTCGTCTGGCTGTACTAGTTTAGACCATAGTTATAATCCCTAGAAAGCCGCAGGACTAAAATATCATCTGGCAAGGATTGAGGGGAAGGAGTAAAAAGTGGGCATGTTTGAAGAGTGTCGTCATCCATAATTATAGCCTGCTGCAGTGTTTTCTGAGGCTGGGTTGAGTCAGTGTGCTAACCACTGTGCAGAGATGGAAAAGGATGCGGTCGCCTCCCAAACTTTAACCACTACACCCCGCCCTGAGCCACTGTCACACACAGCACACTGTGCTCCCTGGATACGTTTGGTGCTTCAGAAAAGATTATGGCATTACAAGCCACTGGGGAAAGACTTACTATTTTGGCCACAAGTTCGTTGAGGTGGAGCCCGTACTTAGCCACCACTGGACGCAGGACCTCAGTGACGGGCTTGGTGGGTTTGGCCTTCAACCCCACGGAGCGGTTTATGGGAACTAGGTCCAATCTAAGAACAAAGACGCAGAGCAAAAACAAACACAAGATTAAAGGGACAAATTGGGGTTAGCTGGAGTTGTGACATCATGTCTGAAAGACGAAAAATACCTAAATAATGTCCGCTTTTCCATTCGCAGGTCTCTGGAGCTGAGGGTCATGCAGTCCTGGTCTAAAACTAGAGGCTGAGGGAGAAGAAGAAGATACAAGATTAGGCACATGGAGACAAACAATGCAAGAAAAAGCTCTAACTTCAATTAACAAGCTTTACTTTAGTTTTAGTTAATACAAAAAAACAGTGTTGACAAAACAAATGTTAATCAAGTTAATCATACAAGAAACCTATACATTAGGGATGCGAGAAGCTTTTTATCGGAATCAAAATCAGAATAGGTTCTATTGCCATTGTCAATGAAGGTACATTCACAAACATTTTTTCCCCCAGTGCAATTGTGCAACATGTAACAGGACTGGTTATAAAATTAATATCTCTGTCTCTAAGGACAAGCAAAATAAAATAAAAAATAAACACGGTATAAGATTAGTGAAACGCTGAATATACAAAGTATACACGATATACATGTCCTGACAAACAGCTGCATGACTTATTGTATGATAAGTGTAACCCAAAGATTTCCAAAACCGACTTTTGTTGAGGTCTTAACCATTTTCAAAAGTTTGTTCCCTCTAAAGTAAGTTGGAGCTGTAACAGAAATGAAATACGAAGGCACTCTTCCTGCATCGAATTTCAAAAGGCTCAAAACACAACTCCAAATATGTTTTAATAAGGAAATAACCTTGTTTGTTGAAAAAAGCTCTAAATAAATAATATTTTTCATTTGAAAAATCTGTAATCCTTTGGGTGGAAGGACATGTCAATAACACCGTATAATCTTTGACTGAAGGTTTCTTTGCCATTCTCACAGAGCACGCCACAGTAACAGGTTGCATCTCTCTGACTCTCTCACCTTCTCTCCTCCCACGAGGAAGAGATCCACGGCCGCGATGTTGACACGAATGTTTTGACAGAGATCTTGCAGGACGTCCCGTATGGAGGCGCCAGCTCGAAGGGTGATGGATGAACTGGACCCATCGGGAAGCATCACGCTGCACTGCCGGGGCGATCGTTCCCACACGGAGTGACGGTTCTCCGACTACAGCAGCAAGGTAATAAAACACAAAGGTGAGGGGAAAGGTGGATGAAAGAGAGTGGGCAGCAGCTTTTGAGGTTCGAGCTGTAATTGCGTCTAGTTTTCCCTGGCTCCTGTGTAACCACTGTATGCTATAAACAAAAATGAGTGGGCGCACCAAAGACAAATAAATATATAAAAAGAACTGTGTCTTATAACGAAGGGTTCACCAGTCAGTTGCCATGGCGATCCAACTAGAGATATCTTACTTCAAGCTTGCCGGTCGAGCAGGAAGTGGCCATCTCCAAGCTTGTACCAGAAGACAGGGATCCCTGGGACTCTCTCCGGCCGTTGCTTCCCCAGTGGTCTAACAAAGGCACAGTTGAAAAGAAAGAAGGAAAAAAAAAACTCTTTGAGCTTGGATGGGAATAAGTAAACCTGTAAACTTTATTCATTCATCACGCTCTCCCATCATCAAGAATACTAGATCTTAGAGAAAAATTAATGCAACAATGGATCTTTTGACATTGCAGAACTAAGTAACTCATGCCCCTAGAGGCCATAAGCGCCACTGCAGGTGTCATAGCATGTTGCGTTTTTTACCCATTAATTATAGAGAGTAAATACTACACTGACAGAAAAAACAAAGGCAGACAGGGATATTGTACATCCAATTACACCATGAATTTTTTTTTTTTCACTCAAACTTGGCTATAAATACTGTTCAAGTGGCGCTAGGCCCTGTTAGCTTCTTCTTCGTGATTCCACTAGTGTGTATTGGTGGCCCCGACCCGGAGGCAGGAAAGTTGCAATTGTGGTTTTCTGGCCAGAGACACCAGGGGGAGATGAAAGACCCCCCAATAATCCCATCAACACTTGCACTTCCTCCAGAGGGACTACAAGAAGGATTGATGAAAGGTAAACAAGTTACTTAGTTCTGCTTTAATCAATGCTGCGGCAAATGCTAATCACAACTAAATAAAATATAATCACCATAAAAAACTGTATGCCTGTATATCCTTCTAATGATCAAGGATACTTACTATCTACATGATCTCAATCAAATTCAGTTGGCTTTGATGTCTGCTAATAAAAATAAATTGTAGTTCGTTTAATTTAAAAGGTTGCAGATCTTAGTGAAATATAACTGGAATATCAACACTGCAGTATCGAATAATGCATGTTTTGTCGTAATGTGCAGCCCTAGAGAGCAAGAGACTGACCATAATTAAAGCTGGTAAAATGTGTCTGGGTTGTATCTGACAGCTGCTTCTGTATGTTTTGCTTCTTACCCAAGGGCATATGAAAAAAAACAACATTCTGTATCATTTGCAAGACACTGACCAAGGTTAATTTCTCCAATGTCCTTCTTCTTTGGACCCTTCCCAAAACTCCTATTCCGTGACCATGAGAAGAAAATCCCACGCTTTTTGTCTGCACTTTCGTTGCTGTCCTCGTTTAGTGACCTCCCAGACCTCTGCTTTCTGCCATCCTGCATGAGAAAAACAAACGATTATTGACTTCCGAATATCTCTCAACAGTCGATTTGGCACTGTCAAAGCGCTGACTTGGCCAAGCACCTTTTTGGGAGTGGAAATAGTGGAGCGGTCGGAGCTGGCGCTGTGCTTGGAGGGTGCAGGACTGCAGGGAATTTGGTAGGGGTCCGGTAAAGGAAGACCATCCATTTCGGATCGTAAGCATTCTTGGTACAGGGAAGACTTGAGGAAGCGCGAGTAGCTGTCAAACTTCATCAGGTTAAATATCTGCGGGCAAAAACAAATAACGCGTCAGTTATGGTAAAAGATGGTGGAGGTAGGTATTACAGGGATGAGCGGGAAACTGGTGTCAACATGGCTACATCTGGTGTTATGACAGGTGTGGAGACAGTTACCGCTGTAACAAATGCTTTAGAAAATACACACTCTAAAAGCATGTTTGAGTCGGTGCATGGCAGTGAGTGGGTGTGTGCCAGTTTGTGTTTATGTCCGCGGTGAAGCCTCAAAGCCCTTTTCGTAAACAAACCCAGATGGCCACCCGAAAAACGGCAATATGCTCGACGTGCTAAGCGACTGACGAGAACGAGCCCCCCCACTGCAAGGAGAATCCCACACAGAGCATGAAACACGGCTTGATCTGGAGCGCTAATGCTGATCAAAAGTCCAACAACGCAACTCGACTCACAAACACACGGGGAGAGATGTCGGAAATGCATCGCTTTGAAGCGAGGGCAAAGACGACGTAAACAGACCATGAGTTTTTTGCACTGATTTGACTGATTTCGCCAGGGGTGATGACTGTCAGGTCAGGTCAGGCATTCCCACTGTATTGAGAGGCTTTTGAAGTTTTACCCCTGACAAGAAAAAGTAAAATAAAACCATCCTCGGTTTTGGTTGTGCAGCTTTCCATGGAAATGATTGCTATTTTTAACTTAATTGTTATTATAAATCACTATTTTGATAGGCAATTCCCTCAAATAAAATTCTGTAAGAGTGAAGACGGGGTGAGTCTGGATCATGGATAGAGTGCAGAGGCTCTGTACAAGGAAAATGCATTTGAAATTATGCTTTTCAAGGTTTTTTTTGTTTGTTTTTTGAGTTTGTTGGGGGCGGGTATTTCCACTGATACTTGGCATCCCTGGCAATCATAAAGAAATTAGCGTTAACGCATTTAACGTAGTACTAAGTAACTCATGCCCCTAGAGGCCATAAGCGCCACTGCAGGTGTCGTAGCATGTTGCGGTTTTTTACTCATTAATTGTCCGTGAGAGTAAATACTACGCTGACAGAAAAGACAAAGGGGAAGAGGGATATTGTACGTCAAATTACACAATGGAGATAATTTTTTTGTTGCAAAAAAAGTTGCAATTGTGGTTGTCTGGACAGAGACACCAGGGGAGATGAAAGACCCCCCAATCATCCCATTAACACTTCTATTACCCACAGAGGGAATACGAAAAGGATTTATTAAGACAAACAGGTTACTTAGTACTGCTTTAAAATGTGAAATCTTTTTAAATGGGTCAATAACTAAGAGAAAGATGAAACATTTCAATACAATACTGCTTATAATAAAAACTCCACATAGTTTCCTGCCCTGTTTCCTCTATCAGTAGTTTAGACTGATAGAACAAGTCAAAACCTTTGATGAAGGTTCAGGTTCTGTTTAGTAACAAACTTACAAAGCAACAATGTGAGATGCTTTTCAAAGAGAGGAAACTATAAATAGATACCTGAAGCTGTTGTGTTTTGAACATGGCCGGCTGTGGCGAGGTGAGGACATCGTCTGCCAGCTGCGCCTGACTGTCGATGTTGACCGGCATCGAGGCCTTGCTGGACAGGAAGCTGTTGTAGATCTCGCCCGCTTTCTGGGACAACTGCAAGAACATTTGTTTCAGCAAGAAATTATAACACCTGCAGATTTTTAGTCCTTCCCCCATATTTATCATCTATTTTGTGTAGAACAGTAGTATGTGGAAGAATTTGCAAAACTTAAAACAACCATGTGCCGACTCGAATAGTCAAGCTAAAAAAAAAAGGATAACAACTTGGATTTACAAGAGATGAGTAGTGCATTTCTCAGCCAGTGACAAGTGCCGATGATTCAACATTTTATCACAGCGTACAAAACGGCTCTAAATCACCGACTAAACCCCTTAACTATCCTCTCACCTGCTTTTTATCTGTTGCAGGGACATGACTGAAGTATTCACAGGCCTGCCAGAACAAGATATTCTCCTCACTGAACTCTTTCTTGAGGAATTCCTGTAGGGAGACATACAAAAGTTAGTTTCCAAGGAGAACGTTTTCAATTTAGCTCTTGAAGAGAGAATGGGTGTACAGTACGGCCGATTTGTCAACGCGTAGGCGGAAGAACGCGTGGGCTACAGCTGATCAGTGCTAGAGAGTAGGTGAGGAGGAAGGTGGCCGTGTAAGAAGTTAATGGTGATGCTTTCAAAAGGTGTTGTGGGCCAAATTGAAAGACATCTTTTATGTAGGAGGCGCCCACTTTTTACATTTTGCTTGGGCTTAGTAATGAAAACTGAAGCTGTACTTTAGCCTCGCCCAATTATTCACATGTTGTTGAGTAATACATCAAATAGTGTGCTCGCATTCATCTCCCGTTTATTCGCAACCGATTCTGGTTCCAAACGACATTGACCTTTTGGAGTTGTTTTGATGGAAAATTGCTTTGCTTTCTGAGCTCTGAACGTTACACTTCATTGCAGTATCAAACAGATTTCAATGTTCAAATTAAGTGATTTGCTTTGTGGAAGGCCATTGCTGCGATTTAAAAGCAACTGAAAATATTTCTTATTGTACACAGTAGAATAATTTGCCCCCGTAGTCATCTAACTAGTAACTTGACTCACTCGCACTTTGTCGGGTAATGTGCGTAAAAAGAATGACAACAAAACCTGTCATTCACACTGGATAACTAGGAAATGAGGCCCTATGTCAAAAATCCTGAAATATCCCTTTAAGACCTGCGCATTTGGATGAGGCCTTCTAAAATCTTATATATGGTCGCCTTTAGTCAACATCTCCATAGAGATGAGCAGGCGACGTCCCGCTGCCAGTAAAGTTATAGTCAGGTCTGAGGAGAGATGCCGTCTGCCGTTTACAGCAAACTCAGTTTCCTTGGCAATTTTCTTTTTTTTTTCAACAATTAAAAAAAATCTGTGATAAAATAAATGATTATGAACGTATTCTGTTTAAAAGGTGAAATGTTACGCCGTTTGCCTTCACAAACGTTATATTGTTCTGAGATCCGTTTTAGAAACTGATTTCTCAATAGACTTACCGAAAAATATCGCACACCAACTGGGTCTTGGAGGAGGCGTTCGAAGCAGGTGGCCCAGCTGGCCACGCGCTGCTCTTGGTGACTTCCTGCGCCTGGAAGACTGCCATTACTGTTCAGGCTGCTCTGACTGCAGCATCCCTGCAACTGGACCCCACCGTAATCTGCAGGAAAGAGGGCAAAGCCAAAGGTTAGGGGCTTTGAAGTGAAAGGGTAATTTGTGCCGGAGGGAACCACCTCTAGAGAGTGTATCTTTGAATATTAATGCTACTTTTGGTAAACTAAAGAAGCAGAAACACACTTTGTGGAGAGACCTCCCTATCAGGACAATCTAAAAGTACATGTATTAATATAACAGAGCCAGCTGCTCATTTACGTTTCAATCCAAATTAGAAGAAAATTCAAAATGGATTTTTACTATAGTGAAGGAAGGAGTCAATTTATTTTCTTTACAAACACAACATAAATTGTGTTTTGGGCAGAGAAAATACAAGACGTTCAAGGGCTTATGGGAAGACTTCTTAACCAAGTTCAAAGCGCAGACTGAGGCTTCTACAGGGAGGAATACGCATCACTAAAATACTACGCAAGTCTCAAAGGAAACCCCTATATGAGCACTACTGTGGTGTGGATCCTCTCTGTACCTGCAATCACAGCAACAGATGGCCACTGTAGGACTGTGGCCCGGCAACACCACGAGTGCCAGAAAACAAGAAACAAAAGGATCTCAGTGGTGTCTTTCTGCTAAGAGTGTTAATGGCTAACCTCAGAAAAGAGCTGTTAGTGAATAGCGAGCTGGGGCACTACAGTAATGCGATGGTATGGAAGACGAATGTGTTGCAATAATGGGACCGTAAACCGTGTTTGACATCGCCACTTGGCCGCAGTATGACCTTTTACTATAGATTATGAGCATTGCTGTAGTGGCCATGGAGGAATTTTATTATGCTAGGGCTGCAAGACATGAGACAATATTTGGGCCATTCAGTAACAGTCATAAAGCCTATATAGAGCAAATGGCTTCAAAATTAAATCTACACACAATTTTGACCAAAACAAATCCCATGTAGAACTAAATTTGGAAGTCCGTGACAAAAATTGGATTAAAAACAAACAAAATACATAATCCCAGATACCTTGCGTTTAGTTTTATACTTTTGTACTCATATTTCTATCAGGGAATAGAGGGTAAACAATCATTTTTAAATTTTAGTGCCATCTTGAAATGGCACTGAATTGAAAAATTGTGATATTCATGAGTTTTCCCTCACATCAGTATTCAGGCACTGGTTGCTATCTTTATTTGGACTGGCTTTAGCGTATTAAAACCGTGGCTTCTTTGAGCTGTTGTGTTGACCACATTGTGTGCTGCCCAGTTAATGAGATGGCTCTACAAAGCACACAGCCCTGTCTGTCAGGCCCACACGCACAAAGTCGCGGAAACAGCAGCAGTAGTTGCGGTGGTGGTGACCCTCTTAGCAAACACTGCCGCTTAAAAGGGGGGGAGGCCGGCAGACAGCGTGCAAACTAACAGACTGCGGAGTGAAACAAGCTCAGCAAACAGCTTTTGTTAAGGATACATTTTGCTGCGTTATCCTGGAATTAAAATGAGGATGGCGCACAAAATTCAAGTGTAAAGAAAATACAATGTTTTACTAACTTTGTCCCAGCCTGTGAAGATATTTAAATAACTTATCAAGCCATAGTTAATTCTTGGTGGGTACGGGGTGGCCAAAGTAACACTTGGTCAATTCACATGCGTTTTCTTCTATTTGATTTAGACCAGTGGTTCGCAAACATTTCACATCAAGTACCACCTAAGAAAATATTTGTCTTAAACCAGGACTATCCCAGAGCCTAAATTAGGACTCAACAGTCTAAAATAGAACTGGTGTCTCCAGAAATTCTATGTTGGGCCGACATAAAAATGTGAATGAAATTGGTTTGTGTCAGTGCAGAGGGACCCGAAAACCACCAGAAGAAGCTCAGAAGAAACAGCGAGCGAGCAAAATAACAGTATGCAAGACAATATAGACAATTTTGCAATGTAGGCGTCTAGGCACTTTCATATTGTCATTGTGGTTTTGGCATTTGTGTGGGACAAAATGGTTAAAACAAGTGTGAGTTTACCAAATCCCCCAAAGCTTTCTTTTGACTATTGGCTATAGTTTAGGTAAGTAGAAAGAAATATCTCTAAAAAAATCAGATCAATGAATCACCTGAGGTAAAAGTACGCACACTTTCGGAGTTCAGTGTAAGATTGTGTTTTTGACATGAGAAAGCTTGAAAAAAAAAAAAAAAGATTGCACTCACCACCATCTGAAGACGCAGCGGACTGAAAGAGAACAAAGAGAGACATGAGTGAGAAGCTGCCCTCATGACCTCGCACAGTTAAAAAAGCCTGGCTCTGGAGCAGCGTCTCTTCAGGCATCCCACCGGCCGCACTGTGTGCCTTTGTCGTTCGCTCATACAGTGGTGTCGTACCGGGAGCAGGGCCGTTCAGGGGGTGGGGGGGTCATTAATTTGTGGGAGTGGGTGGGACCTCTCCCCTTTTCTTTTTTACCACGCACACAGCTGTTCACACCTCTGCAGCCCGACCCCACCCCCTCCCCCCTCTTGACTACACCCTGAGCAGCGTCCAAAAGACCAGGCTGGGACTGTTTGGGACGGGGCACTTGAGAAGCCATCATGGGCAATGGCCTGCTTTTGACGTGCTAATCCTGCCGCATGTATTTTGGGAATGTTGTGGCGTAGACCTGCAGCAAAGCTCTGCAACCTTTTTGGATCCGAAGTGACAATTCTTCAAGGAACCACCACAACAGTTCATGTGAGGACTAAACAAGGGAAGCTAGACAAGGACTGACTACAGATTAAAATAGCTTTTACCAAATTTCCAAAGAGCGACACTAAAATCAAAACAAGGTCAGATTGTAGTCGAAGCCTGTTTCACTACAGGATGCATCAACATTATTAGATCCTTATTCTCTGAACAAATGAGACATAAAAATATCTACCAGGCGGCATGCAAAGCCTTTGTGAATAGATTCAAATGGAGGAGGAGAATTCCGACACTAACACTTGATAAAACTGCGTTGGAGGATTTATATCCAGAGAACAGATTATGTCCAGAATAGAATTTTATTTTGGTAGTTCTTTCTCTAAGAATTAATGAGGGCTCTAAATGATTTAGCGAGGAGGAAGGCTGTCGGAAGAATTGAGCAAAACAGCAGTATATTTTCTAGGTCTGGTCAGTAGCTGTGATTGGATTAGATGTATTTATCATTAGTGGCACTAAAAAAAAGATGCCACAGATTTTCGTGTAAAATGGTGCAGTGAAAAACTCAATAATATTGTGATTCAATATTTAAAGCAGTACTAAGTAAGTCATGCCCCGAGAGACCATAAGCGCCACTGCAGTTGTCGTAGCATGTTGCGTTATTTTACAAATTAATCGACCGTGAGAGTAAATACAACGCTGACAGAAAAGACAAAGGCAGAGAGGGATATTGTACATCCAATTACACAATGGAGATATTTTTTTTCACTCAAACTTGGCTGTAAATACTGTTTAAGTGGCGTGAGCCTGCAGTTAGCTTTGCCCGTTAGTCTGTTAGCTTCTTCTTCGTGATTCCATTAGTGTGCATTGGTGCTCCGACCTGTAGGCAGCGAAGTTGCAATTGTGGTCTTCTGGCCAGAGACATCAGGGGAGATGAAAGACCCCATCAATCATCCCATCAACACTTGTATTACCCCGAAATTGGACTACGGAAAGGGTTTATTAAGGTAAACAAGTTACTTAGTACTGCTTTAAGACAGTTACCGGATATTGCCATCTTTCACACATCATGCAGCGCTTCATGTTAGGCGACAATATACCTTTATCCAAACAACTAAAATAAATATGAAGTGGCATTAATCATTTGCGCCCCATGATCCCGCCACTGTGCATTTGCCAGGAGTCATGCGCACCGTTGCCGTGCCACTTTGTTCCATTTTAGGAGTCACCACATGTAAAGCTGTATCAGACGCTGACCACTAATCGTCTGCCGCTGGCTCCTTACAACTCCACAGAGTGAACACCCACCCAGCCGTGGGCCCTGTGAGGTGGCCGACCCGCCTGTGTACAATAATGAGGGCTGGGGAGGACTCCGCGCGCCGGTCCTTTCAGGTCTAAAAACAGATCCACCACAAACTTAAAAAACACACCAGACTGTTGAATATTGGGCAGGCCATGCTTCACATTGTAGAGTGTGACACCGGCTCATGCATAAACAGGAGCTTTTCAGACAGAATGTTATAATAAGTAATAATAGAAGCTTGATAACAGCAATTATATCAAGTGGTGCACTTTGGAAATGCTAGGCTTACACAACGTAGGGTGAGCAAAAGCAGGAATGTTCAGTCAATGAATGTTGCAAAGAAGTATGCGGCTGACACATATGCTATTGTGTAACCACCATTAATATAATGTAACGTCGCAGCATTGTCACAAATCATTTATAGTTCATTATGGAAGAGGAGGCATAAGGCCAGCAATCTCGGGTCACACTGCAGATGTTTTGACCTGGTTTATGGTTAATATAATTACTAAGCCAATCCACGTGGCACTGGGACAGAGTTCAATGTCTTCTGTCAGGACAAAATGAAAAAGTAAAAAGAAAAAACTCTCGGCATAATTAAATCACAAAAGCGTGATTGTCAGTTGAAAGGACTTGGAGCCACAATATTAATATTTATGGGCCCAATTCCAATGTAATGTGGATTTTGAGTTTGGCCATTTTCCTCAATAACAGTGAATCGACTTATAATAGACTCCTGCCCTTCATCTGAAATTAACACCTGCAAAGCCTTGAATGCAACTGATTACAGGCTAAAATACAAAAAATGATCAAAACAGAAACAGAAAGCGTGCAAGCGAAAGGCAAGTGCAGGTCCAGCTCAGTGTAACGACATCATTAGCTGGATGTACCTGGTCAGTGGTTAACACAGTAGCGGCCAGTGTGTGTTGAAGACCACACACACACACACACTCGTAATGACTTCCTCACATTCGGCCCCGCACAATGAGCTGCAGAGATGAGCCAGGCCCAGCGTCACCTCTTGTCCACACAGGGACTTCCTCTGGTGGCCCCCCCGGGGTGACGAGCTGCTCCACATGGGAGGTATACAGTATAGCAACACCAGCGCTTCATCTCTAACATGGAGCTTTGCCGTAACTATTAATGCTGTGGTTTTGTTATCGAAGACAAAGTGGATCATAATTCAAGTTGCAACAAGTATTTCTAATCAGTTCAGCCCCCACAGTCTGAAGACACCAATGACATCACAACCAACGTAAGGCAATACCACAAAAGCACCATACTGCACAGCGTCAACAGAAGTAACCACTGATAATGTTAATGTCACCTATTCACACTATCAACACCACATCCATTATTTAAAGCACACTCTTTTAGCCTTTAGGCCTGTGTGGACACGTGTTTGCTCCACCAAACTCACGCCGACTACACCCTGTAGGTCCACTCAGGTAGATTAGAAAGACTCCGCCAAACATCCGCACAACCCAAATCTCCACAAACAGAGAGGACCCGGTGCCTCCAGTCCAAACAGCTGAGAGCGAGACAGACACAAAGACGGAGAACGATGGGAAGAGCAGCTGACTGAACAAAAGGAGTTCCTGCCTCGCAGACACTGAGCCAACAGGCCAGAGTTTACTCACAGACTTGAAGTTCCACGTCCTTTTGAAGGAAAGTCTCTTTTTGAGACTCATTGTTCCCTTGACTGCTCCAGCCGCAGCGCACAGGGCAAATATGTGTGTATGTGTGTGTGCTGATGCATACCTGAGCATTCCCCACCCAAAACTCCACAAACCATGTCTGTACAAGTTGGAGCGAAGGAAGGAAAGAGAGATCTGAAGGGAAGAGACAGGGAGAGGAGGGGGACAGAAGGAAGAAAGATTTCCTTACTCTACAGCTGTTGCTATGACAACCCCCTTGACAATATACAGCATATGCCACAGCGGTATGAAGGAATCAGATGATTAACCCCCATCCATTACCCCAAACCACACTGTTCCCCTTTTGTTTCCACTTGGCTTCTCCAGAGTTTCTACAAGGGAAAAGCTGCATGGATTGAAACCATATGGATTTTGTATAATCATAATAAAGTTTGCGAGCGCACGGCCTGGGCTAAAGTCTCATTATTTGCTGTTGTAGAGACCACCTCTCTCACTTCTCTAATGAAAAAGTGTCAACTGGTGTTTTCTTTTCACACTTGGGCCCGAAAAAGAACATTTTCATCTTTCTTTTATCTTTCTCTTTCTTCGCGTCTTCACGGCTCCATTGTTCTTGGCAAAACTGTCATTGTTCACTTTTAGTTCGACTTATTATCCTCCTTTTGCAGCACCATTACTTTTTTACAGTGAATAATTATTTAGGAGTCAGTCTATGTGTTTGCAAACGGCCTAAATTACATAACACATCTCTCTTTTGATATAATTCAGTTTTTACATGATTTATCACTTTGAATATTGGATGTTAAATCATCATTGTAGTGGAGGTTTTCTAGTTGTCGCCTGGACTGGGCTGTACAGTTGACTGTGTAAACCTCTACATTGAGGGATGAAACACATTTTTGTTTGTCCCATCATCTGTGTATGATCTAAGTATAGTATAGTGTAAATAATGGGACAGTTTTGCATCTGTGCTTACGGTTAAATGCACACATTCTGTGTTAGACCTGATTTGTGCTGTAACTCCAGTGGAGCCGATAGACAAACGTGTCCTCTTCTCCCTGGAGGCCTGTTTGACCTGTGACCTCAGGCGAACACATCCATGAGCATGTTGAGACCATGCTCCTATATGCCTCAAGCCAATACATATTTTGGTTTCTTATGATGACCCACCATGCAGAGCCGAATAGCTTTCACATGCACTCTGGAGCCAATTGATTCAATCAATTTGCGTAACATTTTTTTGACAGGCTTTCCAGCATCAATAAGAAGCGCCTGTCACAAGACAACTAATTGCATGTCAAGTCCCCTGCCAGGCAATCTGAAGCGATGACGGAAAATAATCACAGCCCCCTATCTGCTGCAAAGGACAAACTACTCCCTGAAAATAACATTGAGAAAGAGTCCGTCATGGAGGCACTTCCTCTGAGGGACAGGGCAAGGGTGCGGCAGCTGATAAGATGGGAAAGACAAGCATTTCCGAAGCAAGCAAAGAGTGTGGCGATAATTTAGAAAATTGCAAAATTCCGACAATCTATGCAAAGCACTGTCAAGTGTAGACAAGAGGTCAGACAACGTTGGAAAGTGAGTGTGCAGATTAGCAAAGATCTCATGAGGTCAGTGAAGCTATGTGATGCTTAATAAGCGAGGTAAACAAATTAGATATAGTTACATTATCTTTGTGTCTAGACTGATGGCGGCAACTACAGACAGACATCATAGTCCTCAGAAAAAGTAACGTTCACACATCAATTAAGAAGGAGCTAAAGAGAGTCCCTCTGGATCAACAACAGAACTTAAAGCGTTTAGTTTTATGTGCATCAAATACAGAAAAATGATCCCCAATTTGTGTTCTACCCACACAACAACTATTCAATGATAATTCAAATGCATGTATTTCAATTTTTTTATTATTATTTTAAATTAGACTCATGAAATAATAACTGTCAGTGTCAAACTACCTCAACGTGGATTTAGAAAATATCTGTACAGGTCTGAACTTGAGGTGATCTGAACAAAATATCTAGAGGTTGTTGTGTTTGTTAATTAATTGTAGCCTTTGAGATTTGCCTGCAACTGTTAGTTCTGTTGATGAGCAGCTCGAGTGTAATGTAAGACGCTTTCGTTTAGTCATGAGCTGAGGAAATTGTCCAGACTTGTGCGCAAGTGGTTCACAAGTGTAATCTCTTCTAAAACAAAGAGCTGCCCTCATTGGACTCCACAGACCAGTGTCATTTGCATTCAAACAGAAGCCATCAACACACTGCCACTTTGTTTCATCTCCTAATCCCCCTGATCACCGCTAATCTGCCCCGACTCCAACAGTTAGCACAGCAGATGGGTATGACTCTATCCCGCCTGGATTAAAGTGGTTTTACTTTAATAGTCTGAAGTAGTTGTGTACAAGTCGACAGGCACTTGTTGCTGATATACTGTAGTACTGACAGACATGTACATTCCGAAGGAAGGGATGTTTTCATTTCCTCATGGTCACTCTCTCATCACTATCCGAAGATTTCCTATGTTCCAGTGCTTTCATAATAACGAAATGTCATGTTCTGCACACAGTACAATGCATTGAATACAACTGAAGGTCATTTTAAAACTTTAGCCCTATGTTTAGACGAGAGACTTTTCTTTTCAACACAGAGAATGCAGTCAAGGTGAGTTATGTCTCCTGGTTTGTCACCTCCTGGTTGTCACCTGGTTTTCCATCGCGACTGATTTTTTTTAATTCAAAACGGACAAGATGGCACCCGGGTGACCTTAAGTTTGATCATTTCTGGTTAAAATGACCAATTAAACACTAAGTTATATGCAGGATCTATAAACGCCTTGCAGGGGGCATGTGTGCTGCTTGTTCAGTTTCTTCACTGTAGAATAACTTAAAGGGGCTAGATGCAAGTTAGCCATTTTATACTCACTACGGCCACCTCAGGTCATACGTGTAACTGCAGCTTCTATATTAAGCTCTTGCATGACGGCACTTCGGACCCGAATTAACACCTTTTTGAGTGACAGTGCAGGATTTTAGAGGCAGTTGTGGTGAACAGGTCTGGGCTCATTCTACACATGAGGACATTGTTGGAACATTTAGGGTGAGGAAAATACTTAATTTTAACATTTTTAAACTCTGTACAGTCCCTTTAAGGTTAAGGAATCATTTCGCTTTTACAGTGCCTGCATCAGACAAACAATTCCAGGGTCATATTAGCTCAAGAGAAAAGATGGACACATTCATAATAAGAAGTGGTCGATAATTGATACATTAATGTGGGGGATCCAATTTATGAACATTTATGAAAATGTCAGGAATTTTCTTACCAATATGCAAATCGCTGCAGCACACATTATGGGCTGTTACATAAGCAGGGCTCCAGAGTGAACAATTAAATGTAATGAAGTCGATCATATTAGTGATACAGAGCTAAGTGTAGCTGTAATTATAACAACTTTCTCTATGGGAGAGTAATAGCCTAAAATAATAATGTAAGCTTATCATATCTTTGTATTTTAGTGATATGTAAAATGTGTGATTATTACAGTATAACTGAAACAGAATATCTGTAGATGGTAGAGGTGTTTTTGAAGTGTTGTTTTAAGATGCTTTTGGCGTATAAGCATATAATGTAGAGATTATATGGTGGACATTACTCATGCATCCCTTGTCTTTGTATGTAAACCAATTCAAAGTTACTGGTTTTGTGAGCAGCCTTCACATAATTTTTTTTTTAACACACCGTCTGTGGACCACAATAAGTAAAAACCCCAAAATAAACCCGGTTTACAAAGCACAGCTGAAGCCCTCAAGATAGCAGCGAAGTTCAGAGGGAAACCGTCAACTCGGAGACCACAGCTCCTCCCTCTCAATTTATTATCACAGACAGGGCCTCCGGGGGCGAGGTGGGTGCACCACATGCAGAAGATGCCACCACACCCTCACCGCCCCCTCCATAAAGGACACAGATGGACTTTCCAACCTGAAACCCAACACCTCAGTGAGAAACTGCATTTTACCATGTGCTTCATGGGAGGAATGTTGACTAAAATCAATTTGTCACTACTTTTTACTCAATATTCTGCATATGTACATACATTTTTTTTAAAAATCTTGATCTTGCCCATGTACAGCCTACTCCTATACTTCCCTGTCCGACTGTTCTACAAAGTCATCTTGCTTCGGCCGTGAAAATATACCCATTTAGGAGAGAAAATACCTTTCCACCAAGCGCTAAGCGTTGCCTTCCTGTGCAAATTTAATCTTTCTGGCGATGCGTTCATAGTGCAACCGGAGCCTGGCGCACAACATGGGAAGGGGCTGCAGTTTGGCTACATTTCATGCCTTCTGGACATAGGTTTTTGTTTCAGTGGAGATGGGTGACAAGTTCATGGAAGTGGCTGTAGGAACAATGTATTAGCAGCATTATGTGGAAGTGAATGTCTCTTTGTCGCATGGAGCATTTTAACCTTTACACCCTGCCTTGAGAAATACCATGACACGTAATTTAAGCAGCACAAATATATAAGCTTTCAGAATGAGCACGCCTCGGGGTTGGCCATATGTCAGGATGTTAAAGATATAGGAATGTACCACAGTTAAGGGGCAAATGCTCCATTCATTGACCCACAAAATAACCACACACTTAAACAAATCAAGAGTTTTTGTGCAATATCAACAAATGTCAAACTCCAACAGAAAAGAAAGGTATTAATCGTTCAACTATTGGTTCAAAATGGCACCAAATTTAGGTTGAAGAAAAGAAAAGTTTGTGCATTTCTCCCAACAGAAGAGAGAGCAGAGACAAATGCTCATTATGCTGTATTCTGTGTTCAGAGTTTCGTTTTGAAGGTAACAACAAGTAGGTAAAGGCGTCAAAAACAAATATTCTAAAAACCAGACGCGCCTCGGATTCCATTTCTCTTGCCTGTATGTAAAGTTTACTTTGTAAGGCAAACCCACGCGAGTGAAAAATGAATCGCTTGACATAAACAGACTGATTTTCTATTTACCCGAGAGCCGCGGACAATGGGAAATGTTTAAAGGGGGAACACTAGAAGAAGCCAAGCCCACAAAATCATTCTGAAGGACTCGCACTTGGCCGTCTTCACAATGTTTATGAGTTCCACAGCGCCCAGAAGCCGACAAGTCCTTGGCAACTCCGCAAGGCCATAACGATACAAGCTCTATTTCCGTTCTCAAACTCACCTTCCGTCTGTCTCAAACCTAACTAGTTGAGCGAGTTTTAAGGTAATTCCAAAGAAGCAGGTGTTATGAGAGTAATCCAAAATACGTCAGACAAGTCTAAACTGTTTCGAGCAATGTGATAAAAGTTCTTGAGTAACCTCTTCACCGCAGGCAAAACTCTTATGAAGCAGAAGCCTTTAATAACGCTGTGAGGAAAACAGAAAGGACTGGGATGAATCACTTCCACAGGCCACAGATACATTTGCCGCGCGGTTCCAAGTTACTTTTCCGATGGTCAATCAACAGGGATCACATGACAACGTTGAGAGGCTGACTCCAAATACGTTTTACTCCCAAATGGTGATAGATGATGTCATTTAGTACAACATGGAGGAACACTGAATTTTCCGTGGCCACATTATGGTCAGAATGCAAGATCAGCAACCACAGCCACATCTGGTCATCTTGGTGATTTGTTAAAAGGAGAGGCACAGTTCGATATGGATCTGCAGGATTTAACTGACTTTTTTTTATTTGGGAATTCGAGAGTGTGACGCATTATCCACATAAGGAACGATGTGACTAAGATTTCCGTCAAGCCACATGTACATAATCCCATTATGTTTGCTGTCATCATTCCATAATTATAAACCAATGACATTTTAAAGGAACAGGCCACTGTTTTTCCCATACTGAGACATGTTCTTACCTGAGCTTAGACGAGTTGATGCGTACCTGTCTGGTCTTTACGTGTGCGCTCAGTCACGCAAAAAAGACCAAAGATGTTGTTAGCATTTAGCCTCTCCCAGTATATTCCTATGGGGCCAAACGGGGGTGAAGTTAGAAGCGACCAAGCTCTTCCACGTTTCCCCTATTTAAATATGGTTACGTGAGTAGTTACACGATCCAAATATAGTTACACACAATTAAACATGTCGATTTTCGAAGTGGATAAAAGGGTACTTTGTTGTAAGGCGTAATAACACCTTAGGAGCACTTCGACGTCCGCTTGGTTGCTTCAAACTTCACCCCCGTTTGGCTCCATAGGAATATGCTGGGAGAGGCTAACTGCTAACAACATCATTGGTCTTTTTGCGTGACTGAGGTAAGAATATATCTCAGTATGAAAAAATGGTGGCCTGTTCCTTCCTTTAAAATGTAAAATCCTGGAGTGATCGTTGTAATAATCTGGACAGAGTTTTTTATTCATCTTATTTTGGCTAATGTTAATGTATGGGCGCCAGAAAAAAAATGATATTTTTTTTGCCTTTGATCCTGAATGATACACAACACAGTCAACAAATCTTGCAAGAGTTCTGCTTGTGGGGGTCTTTTGGGCACATGAATAGAAAAATGTTGGAATAGACAACTGGCACAAAATCAAAAGAAATAAGTACACCGCGAGAAGCAGATTTGTTCTGTGGTAATTTAGGAACTATGTCTTTCAATTGGCTTGCGAACATATTGGGATTCCCCCTGAGCAGTTGGCGGTCGTGTCTGGGGTGAGAGAAGTCTGACTGTCCCTGCATACTGCTGCTTCCGCGACCCGGCCCTGGATTAGTGGGAGAAGACGGATGACGGACGGTAATATATAAACAAAACAGCAGGGAAACAATCAACAACCAAACTGCTTTATGTTCCAATCTCAAGCCCAGAAAAAAGACGACTCAGGACCTTAGCTACAAAAAATTCAAATCTGGTAATCACATCACAAAAAGAAGTTCACAGGGAGTTCACAAACTCCCTCTTGAATTCCTTCATGGTCTTTGCAAGTTTTGAGAGCTGCTATTCTCATCTCTGAAGCATGTTAGAGGGACAAAAAAAAAAGAGAATCATGGCAGAGACTTTAGAAAATGTCAGGCTGCGTGTGTTGTTGTATCCATATAATGCTAGCTTTAGGGCACATTTCGTGAGCGCAACTGTCCACCCACACTCCAGCGCTGGCCATGTGATGTCATCCAGCTAAGTGTGTCGTGTTCTCCAGCCTCTCCGGCTAATCCCCAGGAACACAGTATTCCGGTTCATCTTCCCGACCCATTACACCCATCTCTATAAAGGAACACGGGCATTTATTATGGAAGTCTGTAATTCTCATTAGAACATCGCAATGCGCCTGCTGGCTCGCGCTCTGCAATACATATGCACAGTGCAGTAAGTCATGCGTGAAATGGGCTATTTTGACGATGAGCAGGAATAGACTGTTGATGAATCTTTGCAGGAACGTGTCCGCACAAAACCAACAGAGGCGAGGCGCAACCACAGGCAGTCATTTCAAGTTCAAACTCAGCCGCGGCTCTGACAGTGTTACTGGAAAACACAGCGCTCCTTTACATGCAGCCCACTTATCACATCACAGCTCAATTTACTCACTCTAATGTTAAAAGGTTGAAAACTGTATTCGGCGTGATGCACGAGTTACAAACAAACCCGCAGCCAAGTCAGAAAATGCTCAAAGTATAGAAACAAAAACATTTAAGTTCAGTTTGTGTGCAAGTTTTTAGCTGGCACTGGTCAAAACATTCCTGTAATAGACCACACAAGCAAACCACTGTATCTCAAAAGGTTTTAACTGGATCAAGGAGGAGGGAGAAAAGTTAACGGCACAGCGAGGAAGGACACAGGCTGCATCTTTGAATCCAATGACTTACAGTATTGAGAGTTAAAGTTTGCTCCATGTATGGCAGGGCTGCTGTTGCTTTTGGCTCGTCTTCAGCGCCTGGTGCGGGGCGTAAAGGGGTCCATTCGCCAGGTCCGCGTGCCGCCTCTGCTGTCTGTTTGCGGGAGGAGAAGAGACGCGCACGACTCGGCCGCGGGGGGGTGGGGGGGGGAGGGAGGAGGAGGAAAGAGTGGATGGGGAGCGTGCCGAGGGGGAGCCCGAAATCCTGACAGCTACTGGGAGTTCAAACGCTGCCTTCTCTGCGCAGAGCTGAGCTGCTGCCGGTAGCTCGCCCGCTCACCCGCCCGCCTCCCTCACTCACTCTCTCACCGACGCTCCTGTCTCTCTCTCTCTCTCTCTCTCTCTCTCTCTGGAAATTCCTCCCTCTACACCGTGTTTACCTCCTCCTCCCTGTGTCTCTACAGATTCATGCCTTTGCTCCTACTGCTGCCTGTTAACACCCACAGGACAGATCTATTACGAGCTGCTGCGCCTTTATGGAGCAGAAAAGTTCATATTCAAAAACTCTGCGCCTGGTAAAAAACAGTTATTGCACCGCATCAGTGTCCATCAGTGCTGCATGATTTTGGCAAAATGTACAAGTTGCTTCATGAAAAAAGTGAAAAAAGAGAAACAACAGGCCAAAAAAGATATTCCAAGACTTGAGAAGCTCAATCAAAACAAACAAGATCATAATCTAAAATGCCTTTCATTCGTTTCCCCCCCCAAAATAATCAAGTGGCCCATTTAAATTAGGAACAACACAAACTAAAAAGAAAAATAAACAGGTATAGCATTCAAAAACTTTTTTTTTCCTGATAACTTGAATAAAGTAAGAACCATAATGTTATAGCTAGACATTTCAAATCTCCAAAGTGGATGTGTTGATATAACACATTATGATGCAGCCCTCATTTACATAAATATACAGTATCTCGGTGCAAACAGCGGCCCGTTAACAGTGTCAGGCCTGTGAAGCTCAACACAGTCATCAAACATCTGTTTGAAAACAAATGATGGAGAATCCGTGAGGATCAAACAGGAATAGTTTGTAGCAGTGGGATTTGGGGGATTTTTACCCATTGGCTCGACAAGCTTTGGCAAGGAGATAAAGAATAAAGCAAAATTTTCAACAAAAATAATAGGTGGTGGTGGGGGAAACAACAAAGCCCTGAGCAAGATCAATACACTTCACTAGATTGCACTCGCTAAACGAATTTGCTCAATTTGCATCTCCGCTCAACAAGAAAGACACAAAAGCTACATGTGGTTGGTTCTGTGTGGGAAGAGAAAGCCTAGGTAAAAATAACAGGCTCAGTCTGGCATTAGCTCAGCTGTCACACAGCAACAGTCTTTGGGGGGGAAAAGGATCAAATCATTATTTGTTTATCAAACAATAGTGCCCTGCTATTAATAATAATTTAAATAATTTCAATGGAATCCATTAGCAAACCACAAAGGCTGCAATTATTTAAACAAACAAAAACTGTTCTGACTCCACATAGACTATAAAGGTAAGGTAATGAGATGCACAGATTCTACGATAAACACACTGTCGCTAAAGTAAACCACCAGCCTCCACCACATGTGAAAGTCTTTATATGGACATAATTGCTAATGTCATCCGATGGGCTTCTCTGTAATAGCACAGAAGTGAGCAGCACTATGATCTCTGTCCACAAACCCAGATGCTTAGCCTTGACATAGAACTCCACTGTTTTATTGCTGCTGACAGCAGTGAATCATTTCATACATGCAGAGACAAAAAGACATGTCCCGGCTGAAAACGGGTTCATATTGTTGTTAGTGAGTCATATCAAGGTACAGAGGTTTGTTTACTGACCTCTCGTGGCCTAGTATTACAGAAGACATGATGATGTCTTAGTTTCTAATCGTGTCAGTATCATTTATCACACAGTCAGCAGACAAATAATTATTAGCACAGCAAAAAGCCCAAAAAGTCCTCAAACATCAACGACAAATCCTCCAAAAGCTCTGTTCGTAACACTGGATTTGTTTTGACAGGAAGCAACGATAAAAGAATCTCTCGCCATTTATAGAAATCTTTAACTCGACACTGCCTTCAGACCAGACATGAAGTCCTTTTAACAACTTTTAGAAGCAGATTTGTTTGACTACACTGTGAGGTCCGGGGCGTGTCCTGGTGCGGCTCCCTGACTAATTCATGGGCACACAATAAAGTCCGGCCTATTTCGGTTTGCATTGTCCAAATGTTTATGCACATTCACAGCAATTATGGCATGCATGAATGGGGAGAAACGTGCTTTTGTGAGTCTGTGAGTATAGTACAGTAGAAGAAAGAGCGCATTAATAGAGTATGTGGAGTTGCGCGGCCTGACTCATTAGTGAGGGCAAACAAACAGGGGTACACTCAGGCCCCGGCACAAAGAGCACTTTGTTGGGACCCCTAAGCAGCAAACCCACAGTTCAAGGCAACGGAAATGACAAATTAAAATGTGATGAATGTGGAGCAATGCAAAGACACTTTACGAAGGATCAGCACGGCCAACAGAAGAGGAAGAAGGGGAAGGAAAAAGGAGACTATACTGTGTATTAAATTATCTAAAACTCAACTTAAATTTATAATGGCTGAAGCCACAACTCTTTTCCAGAATGTATCTACTACAACTGCTGTTTCGAACACGCACAGTCACGTGACAACAATCACTACCAGTGACTTTTCTCAACATCTTATCTTACTGCCCCACCTGGACAAGCTACATATGAAGAACTGAGGAACTAGTAACTGTATACTGCATACTGGAAATACAGAAAAACATCTGAAGATAAAATATACACGTGTACAGGCACTTTAACCTTAACATACATATGAAGTTGTATCAAAGACTTGAAATAAAATACTAAATTCAATACAATAATCATATCAGAACCTATGGCCTTCAGCTTTGTAGACTTACGCATTAACCCACTGAACCATAGGGAACATGAGAGAGGAGTTCCCTTTGTTTTCACATTCAGATATGGCCATGTAAGCAACATTGAACAATAACAGCAGAGTTTGAAATAATGCAACTGCTGTGTGGTACAAGCACTGAGTCTACTAGTGATTTTTCTGCAATTGAAATTACTGAAAATGTCTGAGCTGGGATTTGAACTCAGAACCTCATGCACCCGGGCTCTCAATTTATCTCAACACGTTGCTTGGAGACGCCTGTGTTCATGCAATACAAGCTGGATATGACGACCTGAGGGCGCAGACACATAATGATGATCTGGGTCAGGAGAGATTTTATATTTCTTTTTCTATGTTTTCAAGGTTATAACACTAATAATCATATGGTCTGTCATTCGTTAGAGCTTCTTCTGCAGGCAGTAGAGTGAATTACCAACATATAAAAGCTTGCATTAGAGCTTAGACGAGTTGATATACGTACCTGTCTGGTCTTTATGTGTGCCCTTAGTCACGCAAAACGACCATAGATGTTGTTAACATTTGGCCTGTCCCAGCATATTCCTATAGCTCCAAACGGGGATGAAGTTTGAAGCTACCACACTCCTCCACGGGCACGCACAAAGACCAGACAAGTATGTATCAACTTGTCTAAGCTCAGGTAAGGACATATCACAGCATGGAAGAACTGTGTGCCCTCAGTCTCGCAAAACGACCATAGATGTTGTTAACATTTGGCCTCTCTCAGCACCATATTCCTATAGCTCCAAACGCAATAATAAACCACAAACGAGGTGAAGTTAGAAGCGGCCAAACTCTTCCATGGGCACGCACAAAGACCAAACAGGTACGTATCAACTCGTCTAAGCTCAGAAAAGAACATATCACAGTATGGTGGACTGTTTCCTCAAGGCATGCTAAAAACAAAAAGTCAATGGCACTGTGGAAAACACAGCTGCTCAGAATGGGCCTGGTCAAGGTTTATGGACACTTAGGTTCTATTTATTACACAACAAAACTTAAAAAATGACTTAAGTGAAAAAGATTGATCAAAACTGCATGCATAAAGTGAAATACAACTAGTAGTGGATGTTTTGATGAGGAAAGCTTAATAACTTGGTTAAAAGCCCCAAAAAGTTGACTTGGCACGATAAAACAGTGCTTCTCAAATTTGCACCTCTTTCCAAGTCGAGCAGCTTTCAATGTTTTCAACTCAAATCAAGCCTCGTTTGCTTGTGCACCAAATGGTAAAGTTATGAAAAGAATGAAAACAATCTGTTGAAAGGAGAGCATTACACATCTTAAAATGCATGTCATGCCCTACCTCTTGCAGATCTAATTTTTATTCTCCATGTCTCACTTTTGGGTCAAAGCCCACTGTTTGGGAACTACTACCTACCATAGTATATAAAAGTAAATAGGCCAGCGATAAATGCATGAGATCAGCTTCCAAATACTTTCAGATAGAAAACTTGCTTATTACCTCAAGGTCATCCAAGGATCTTGCCAGACTGAGACGTTTAGATGAGCGCCGTTTTGAAGCACGCATGACACCTCTCGCCCAAAACTTGGAACCCTGCCAGAACAGGAAAAAAAATGTTTTAACTCCAAATCAACTGCAGAAGGTATTGCTATTATGCTCTAATAAATCAGCTCGCTCGCTTTTCTTAAGGGAAAAACATAAGGCCTTTGTGGTGGGGATGGACATCTTACCCTCTGTAGACAGAGCATTAGGCTAGGGGTTAGCAGCATGACCTTTCACCTTTCACTGCCTCTTATAACTGCAAAGAAGCTTATTATACGATTATACAGTCTATGATTGTTTGTGAGCACCCTTTCTAAAACAAAACACCTGAACTTCCCACCTTTTCTGAAGAATCTCAGTCTGGTGTTTCAGTGACTCAGACGGGTGTCTGCCAAATTGAACTGAACAAAAAGCAACTGAACTAAACCCTTTTCTTTACATGGTTTACATGCTGTTAGCTGCGAGATGTTTCTTCAGAAAAGGTAGACACTGTTTTGCAAAGTGCTTGAACAATGGTCCGTTTCTTTTCTCTGAGCTTTGCTGGTACACAGGGACATCTTGTGGTCAATGGGAAGAGCAACATCAAACCTAAACAAAGTCATAGTTGACTAAAGACAGGTGTTTTTTTTCTGTTTCATTCATGTCTCACCACCAATTTAAACAGCAGAGCTCTTATGGGACATTTTAAGTGCCACTAAAAGCTCTGCAAACACACCCGTAGTGTCTGGGCAAGTTGTGGTGACCACTGTAATAGTTTCCTATATTGAGCTACAACAAAAACAGTTGCCTGTGTCTGAATGGGTGCAGCATGTTTATTGAGAAATCTTAATGTGATGTGTTTCAAGCTTACTTTAACATGATTTTTTTTGTTTAATACAGTAATAATAATCTTGTTGTAAGTAGTCTGACTGGGGGCTGAAAAGATTACTTACATTGCTGTGAGTGCACTTTGCATTGTGTTGTTTGTCTCGCTGCTCGAGAAAGCGTTTGGTCCACTCCTCTCGCGGCGGAAGCATCATAGCCTCTGCTGACTGATACCTGTCTGAGGGAAACTGGCTCATAGGAGGCGGCATGTTGACAGGACCAGGCCCCAAACTGAGCGTGGACCAGCTGTTGGTCACCTGAGGCTCATTCTCATCGTTTAATCCCCTGGACCACTTGGGCTTTGAAAACCACCTTTGGCTCCTCCGAAGAGGGTCTACAAAGAAGTTATTTTTTTTACTGAGCGGCAGTGGAGGAGGTGGAGGCTTGAACTGAAATTCAAGCCTGGGTGGGGGTCCCCCATAGAAGCTGGTCAGACTGTCAGGGCCAGGAAGAGATTCGGAAAGAGAATGTATGCTTGTGCTGTTCTCCAGATTAGGTTGTGGCTTGTACTTGGAAAGGTTTATTGGGGTGAGGTCTTCAGATGCAGGATAATCCCAGGGACAGCTGGGGAGGTGGGATCCAAGAGGGGTTTTCACAGTAGATGGGAAATCCCTATCTGCTCTCTGTTCAGGAGGTGAACTATTGCCTATTCCACTGTCACCATTGCTGCTGGCACTGCCATGTTTATCATTGGTACCAGTAGAAAAGGCTTGCTGCTGCGCCTCAGAGTCCAGTTTGAGACGGAGCCTTTCCACTGCTTCTCCCATGTCACTGTACAGAACTGTGACAAAGTGCAGCACGTCTGAGGGTGTGTGAGGAAACTCCAGACAGCCCACAGAGTCAGGGTCAGGAGTGCAGCTAAAGCCAAAACGTCCAGCAATGCCTTTGTGATCCTGATGGGTGCCCAGTTCTGGGTCAATGAAGAAAACGTGACAGGAGGCTCTTAAGGGACCGTCTTCTGGCACCTGACCATTTAAAATGTGTGCTGTAGTCACCAAGCAAAAAAAACGCGCATCTTCTGCACATACTGCCCCTAAAACTAGATTCTCAGCAGGGAAAGCTGCCAGCACTGCACCTGCATCATCACAGAGTCTAATGCAGTCAAACATGACCTTCATCATTACCAGCGTGTGAGTGTCTTGCTCTGTTCCCAACTGCCGAATCCTCTCTAGAATGGCCTTTAAACAGTCCTGGGAGTCTGAAGTGTTGAGAATGAGCTCAGTAGAGCTCAGATAGCCCACCACCAAAGTCATGTTTAAAACACTCCAGTCTGGATTGACTTCCTCTGTGTCGGTGAAGACAGAGTCTGTGTCTGCTGCTCTGGAAAACTCCTCCTTGTCCCGCTTAGTTAAAGCACTCCATTGTTGTGACCACTGTGACATGTCCGGTTCTGACACTGGCCTCTGTTTGAAACTAGGGGCTTGATTAAAAGAAGAGTTATTAGAATCATCCGAGATGGTACGGAGAACACCTGCCCTCTGGAAACTGCTCCCTTTCTGGCCAAACTTTTCATCAGCGAGAATAGGATTTCCCATTATGCGACCTTCAGTGTGAACCACAAGCCTCAGAGGCCCTCTGCAGCTTCCGATCAGCTGCACCACAGTCTCATGAGAGACAGCTGAGACGTCTGTCCCATCGATGGCCATTATGTGATCCCCTTGTTTGAGTCCCACCAGGTCAGCGGGGCTTCCTTTTAAAATCCCACTCATTACACACGGTTGTTGTCCTGCAATAGTGAAGCCATATCCAGCCCGACCACGGATGACCTCCACACCCCTCAGTTCACCAACTAAATTTAAATCCAGACGCCTCCTTGCGCCTTCAGGCTGTCTTTGGATCCTCATTGTTTAGTGGTGTCAACCACTATGACAGAAACCATGCACTTGTTGTGAGTTGCCAACAGTGATGTGTTGTTGTCGTTCTGAAAGACAAGAGACCAGAAAATAACACAAAGACACTGAACGTTTTGTCTGGAATTAAGTAATGCAGTTTTATTAGTAACGTCTATGCTACGCCATAATTAATGTAGTTGTTTTGCATATTTAGAATGAGATGCGTGAAATACAACAAAGAACCAGTCTTCTTTGTGTAGCTTAATCAGATTCAACAAATTAAATAAAGTTAATTTGAAATGATCTGTCAAACAGACAAAGTGCTTTTTTCCCCCAAAACATTAATAAAATCCACCCCTCCACCCACACACACAGCGCCAGCTGCCCTTTCACACAACGACTACTTGTCCCACTTTAAACATCTGAACGTTGCATTTCAACTTTGGAGCAGTTTTCCTGCCGCCTCACAAACTTACGCACATGTTATAACGCACATGGCCTAGCATGTTACACGGCCAAAAGTTTAGCAGTTTAGTTTCTTTGACTAACGTCACTCTCATAAACTAATCGCCAAAATAAATTGTTAGAGTTTTAAAATTACCGTTTCCAGCGGGTGAAACTTCCTCAAAGATAATAATATATTTGCCTTCATGTCCATAATATTCCGAAGGGCTACATGTTTACATCTGCTCTTGTAAAGCAGTAAAAGCAGAGTTTGGGGCCGTGATTCTGTCCCATACGGCGCTCCGCCTCTACAAGACACGAGCACAAAGCGTCTTTCTTTAGGTGTGTTTGAGATGCCGTTGCGGCTCGCCTGGATGATCGGCGAGAGTAGCCGGCGCAACGGGGGCGGAGAAAAAAAGTCTGAAGCCAATCCGACCCTCCACATGCAGAGAACAACGAGACTGGCCTCAGATCACGCAGCGTCTCGTTCAGATATCGCGTTCATTTAAAGTTTATCCTAAATAAAAGTCATTCACCTCCTGCTCTGTTTCCTTTACTCCAGAGACATCATTCTTCATCAGAGGAAACTTTCCCATTCGTTTGTTTGTTCAAGTTTGTGAGATAAAACACGTCCTTTTAAATCATTAGTTTGTTCTGAAAAGAATCAAACATGAGCTCTATTTTAGGGGCGATGCATAACTTTAATAGTTTCAGTCATAGTTTATTTGTTCAGATCTAAAGAGGAGAAAGGAGGGGGCGAGGAGCACGTTTCTGATCACACAGACTCGTATCCAATCACCTGAGCGTGAGCCACGGACAGGTGGGAGTTTTCCCATCATGCACGCGGCCGTGGAGCCGCTGCAGTTGCCTCTGGAGAGATGCAGCGGCTGATCAAGTCGGCTGCTCTCGTTGGGGTCTCACGATCTTTCCGTGCCCCACGTGCCCGTGACATCAGAGCCCGTCTGGAGCAAGTCGGACAGAAATCTAACCGGCATGCACCGTGCGTCTGCAGTCGGCTGTCAAAACTGCGTCCGTCTGGCTCATCTCAAACACACCTTTTGTCACCATGACAGCGTAACGTCTCTGTGTCACATGATACTTGCTTCTGACCAATCAGCGCCCCGCTCTGAATCACATTCAAACAGCGCTCTGCCATTGGACAGAGTTCATCACTCTTACAATGTTTTAAATGTGTTAATTAATAGATTTCAATTAAAATACTAGTTACACTATGCATGTTGAACAATGAATATATGTACATGAAGATAATACAGATAGTTCTGGCATCTGTTAGCGATTACAGAAACTGCAAACTTCTACACAAATTCTGCTATAACAAATGTCAGAGGGAGATGAGAATTATGAAATATGAACACTTACCATATAAGTGTCGAAAGTCTTTGTTAAGAGCATTACCTGCTTCTTTCCTTTGCTCCACAGCACTGATTCAAAACTTCCTTCTCCTGGTGTGTAAATAATAGATGTCTGGTCAAAGGGCTGCAACGGCTGCTTGGAGTTGTCACATGGGTCAGGTGCACTACACCAGTTCATAAATCAGTGAGGTCATCATGTATTTGATTTGTTAAAGCCTGATTATTTAGTAGCATTTAGCAACATAGAACATTGAATATAAAGTTTTGTGTGGTCTCTTTAGGAATTAGTGACATCACAAGAGTTTCTATGTGACAGAAGAATGGGCCTAAGCCCTATTTTCTCCTAATCCTCTTAAAACATGCTAAAAGGATACAACACTTTAACAGTTATGTTCTTACTCTTATAATAGCCATGGCAAAATCTTGATGCATTCAATATGCGGTGTATGTTTGTGCATAAAGCATACATTTATGAATCAATCCTTAAAAGAGGTAATGTTGCTGGAATAGGTCACCTCGACTCTACAAGTTGGATCAAATATGCAAGATGAGTAATATCTTTGTTTGTATAATATCCTAATCCATATAACTAACATATTTTATAGAAAAGAAAGAAAACAATATCACTTCAATGAAAATTCACCAGGAATCTTTAGTCACAGTGATTTTAATTGTGTTTGGTCACTACCTAAAAAGTCTGTAACATAAAATGCCCTCAGTTAATTTGAAAATCAAATTGTCTACTTCGGTGTAACTTACGTACATGCTATTCATAGAATATGCTAATAAACTATACAGATTAAAAAAATAATACAAATTGAGTTCACTTGAAGCCTCAGTTGTTTCCTGGATCATGTTGGTGTCTGGTCTGTGTTGTCACTGATGGGAGCGGGATCATTTTCTCCATGAGGTTCATCATGCGTTCCTGCATCTGAAGACACTGCACTTGGACGAGGTTCTGTTGGTGTAGAGCTCTGCGCACTTCTCTGCACATCTCCTCCAGTGCTCGGCTGGACCTCTTCTGCTCCTGAAGCATGGACTGCATCAGGCGCAGCTTCTTTCTCTTCAACAGCAGCTGCTTTTTGTCCGACAGACGCTTTTTGCCGGAAGAATGTAAGCTGCACAGCAGAGGAAACACTGTTTAGAAGAGCAACAACTCAACACACTGTTACATGCAAATCAGTGCAGTCTCATTTTTGTAAACCAAGAACACCATAAACTAAAAAGCAAGTCTCACTATTAAATAATATTGACATCTACATGAACAGTGCAGAGCAAATCTTAGTGGTGAAGACAAGGGTTATCGTCTATCTTTTATGTACAGTTTGAATAAACACGAGAGACAACATACCAGCCGAGCAGACAACACATTTAACAAAAACATATTGGTAGCCTATTGCATTGCAGCCAGTGTCCTTCAGGTGTTAAAAGTGCTACATTTCAAATATACATAGTGTATGGCTTAGCATCGGAACTGAACTGTAAACTGTAAATGTTTGCCTCTCAGTTTTAGTTGTAGTATCTTCAAAGTATCTTTCTTCTAACCCCTTTGAGATTTAGTGATGACCCCATGACTATAGATGGGTTTCAGTCACATGACTTCTATCTGCTGTCTATGCTTTTATGAGAGTCACCAGTCAATATTTTGTTAAAAATTAATTAATTAATGAATTAATTAGTAGTAATTGCTGCAGCAACAGTCCTCAATTTATATGTCTGTGAACCCCATCCCTACATTGGCTTGGATTGCAATTCCACAATGGTATAGACACCCTCACTTTAAATAACTGTAAATAATAACTTGTGCAACCGTGGCCATCCAACAGACCTTCTCCAGATGTTATAATAATCCTAAACCCATCTTTGCTGTTACCTAGAGCCCTGTATGAGCTCGCTGTCCGAGCTGAGAGAGTCCAGCTCCTGCTTAATCTCCATCTCATCTGAGGAGCCAGTGTACTCTGGGATGAACTCCACAATGCCGTCCTCTGAGTGGAGCTGGGTGTCCCCAAGGGAGGATGAGGAGGGGCCTGCCATTGCCACATTGAACTCCATGTTGTTAAGTCTGCCGTTCTCAACCGGTTTATTAAGAATCTTCTCGATGGTCTTGTAGTAGGGCCAGTCTGGCTCCTCTCCATTGTCAGCTTGTGTTGCTTTAAGTCTCCTGGAAATGAAAATAAACAGACACATGTTAAAATCAAATAAGACATTTAACCTGAGTTACATTGCACTCTCACCTGTATTGGAAAGACATGTTAGTGATTTTCATCTTGATCTCCTCTTTGAAACGCTGCTCTCCTGTCAGCTGGAAGAACCTCTGGGACATCTTCTCATACACCTTGGCGTTTCTCTTGCTGCTCTTCAGTTCATTGTGGAATTCCTCCCACACGAATAAGAGCGCCTTCATTTCCCCGTCAGTCCAGTTGGGGGCCCGTCTGTGCTTCTCACTGTTTCCTGATACTAAGTAGCTGAAGCAGTCCTCTGCAGCGGCCATGTTTGCGAGGCTTATCTTTGGCTGTTGTTGTGCTGGCTGTGCTTCCATTCCCTCTATCTTCACTGGGTAAATTTGAAAGCTTTTTACGGCATTCAGTGCTGCCTGGCTGTCTGCAATCAGATTCTGGGCCATTACAGCCCGGCACGCACAGCCCTGCGATCCTGCTGTGCCCCAACCCCCTAGTCTCGCTGAAAGAGGACTCAAAATGGGGCCTACGGCAGGAGGAATCCGGTTAAAAGCTTTTAATGCTCTCTGATGTCACCATGACATCAAGTTTCCTAGGCAACGGAGAGGGCGGGACCGCACTATCCCTCCCCGTGCCCAAAGACGCGCCCCTGCCGTCCCTCATATTATTTCCCCTTCAGTTCACTCTCTCCACTGTCGCGGCACAGCGCACACACAAAAAGCTTTTAGCTGAAAGGCAGCAGTGTGCAGCAGATTAATGCTGACGCTTTTGAAACACGAGCCGAGTGTGCGTGAGAGAGAGAGAGGGGGGAGGGAGAGAGAGAGACAGAGAACGAGAGAGGGGGTGGGAGAGAGAGAGGGGGAGATGAAAACCACGGATATGTGTTTCCAAGGCAACAAGGCAGCCCATTTGGTAGTCATCCAAGTTACTGCTCTATTTAAAAGCTTTTAATAATACAAATATTTGATTCGCAGAGCGGGAGATAGAGCGAGGATTTGCTTTCACTGGAACAATGTGAGGACATAAAATACAGGACAACTGTAGAACTGAAAAACAATAGACCCCCTCCAAAAAAACTGTCTTTATTGTTCCCAGATTATAGACCAGAATATAGGTTTTTAAAGAGTCATGCTTGCTTGTATCCATTCTGTGACAGGCTGCAACAGGCTGACCAGTGGCTACTATTGAGTAATAAGACTAAGACTCAGAGCTCTATTGGGCATTACTTTATCAAATTTCAAAATATTTTAATGCCATCAAGTGTCGGCAATCTAAATAACACATATGCCCTACTTGACTGTGATATGCAGTCTAAGAACTTTTAGAATTCTACCAGCTATATCCAATGGTGTGTCGAAATTCCTAATATATTTTCATTCATTAAAGCAGCCAGGCCGTAATCCAGGAGGGTAAATCCCACAGACAGACTAATCCACAGATAAAGTGATCATTCACCTCCTGCGTCTTCACAAAGTAGTCGGAAGCAACTACGGAAAGGTATTATCTCCATTCACTTATTACCATAAACAAAACTTCACTTCAGCAACCAAAATTCAGCAGTGACATTGTGCCAAAAAATATGAAGTGCAGATTTAGAAAATATTTTTAATGCAAAGTAACATGTGCACATAAAACTTATACAGTACAATGCATACAGTAATATAAATGCTTTAAATGGCAATCTTAAGAATGTCAAAATTTGTTCATCTTATTTAACCAGTCTTTTGCACTTGCCCGGGGCAACTAAAAAGATTTATTTGTTTTCAGGCTGGCACACGTCCACGAATACAAGCAGTTTAGTGTCATACTATGTCGGAAAGATTTGTGCAAATCTAAGCTTAAGCAGGAGGTGCAATCGCAGACTTTGAAGGGAATTTGTTCCTCCTGATGAGAAGGCTAATTATCTGGATAAGTACTACGATGCTTACTCATTAAGACACGAAAAAGCTTTAAATCTCGTAAATGCACCCTTGCCATGAGGGTGGAGTGTTGGTCAATTGTCTAAACATATTGATTGGCATGAAATGGTTATGGCAAACACTGTATGAGAGTAAAATGTCAGGCAAACTGTGGTGCAATTAGCAGCTTTTCAAAGTCCCTTTCTGTCACACCACACCCAAAATATTCAATGGAGCGCACAATAAAAAACACACATGTTAAACACAGGTGTAAAAATGACTTATAAAATAACTACTGTATATCAAATAGTCGTAATACAACAATACAAATCAAAGCTAAAAAGGAATGCTGTTCTGTAAAAGTACCACTAGAGGTCAGCAAATACCCATGCTCAAATATCCAGATGTACACTTAAATATACTGTACTTCAACTGTGAAAACATTGATTTCACTTTAGAGTGTTTTTGACCACCAGTTTGTACCCCCAAATGTACATTCTTGACACGAACACTCAGTTTTCTTGTGTTTTTGTAAATCTAACACAATGCGCACAGTGGGCTCCAAAGTCTGAATACTGTTACGGCATTGAAGAAATCCCACAAAGAGCCGGAACTGGCCCATGCAGTCACAAGAAGAACCCCAAGCAGGATTTCGCCCTCTGAAATATGATTATCTTCCATCTCCCCTCAGTCCCGAGCCAGGCACTCCTCTTCGGTGATGCCCTGGGCCTTGAGCTCCTCCAGCACGTTGTCCAAGTGTCCCGGGTCGGGGTAGCCGTGGCCTGTGAGGTTGGAACCAAACTCGGTCTTGTGGTGCACCTCGTTCCAGATCACTGTGTCGGACTCGCCGGTGGTGCTGGACGTCCCGACAGAGAAAATGAGGTGACGGTCCCACGCCACCAGCAGCAACCGCAAAACCTAACAATGCAGGGAAATTTCATTAAGGTTTCTGAAGGCAAAAAGTACAAACTCATGAACAAATAAATAAATGAGGCAGCCTTTCAGAATAGCTCTCCTCTTCTAGTTTCCAGTCCTTTTAGATGATTTCTGGTGGACTAAATTTATTGACATAGTATTTAGCACACACCTTTTAAGGTCAAGTCAAAATTGAGTCTTAATGAATGTTTTGATGCAGCAGATTGTCCGCTTGAAGTGAAAAACGGGCACTCGAGTTTGCCATTGGCATGTAGCATGAAGCTAATGGTAGCTTTATGGCTAGTATAAAAAATTTGGGAGGCTGAACCACTGTTCTTCTCTTTGTCTTAATTTGTTAGAAAATACATCTATAATTCATAGAAATGCACCGATCCAGCTTTTTTGCTTCCGATACCAATACTGGGGGTTTCAGTATCTGCCGATATCTGAGTCTTTCTTGAGTGAAAAAAAGTGAATGGTCTCTTTTCTTTAGTGTCAGATACATACACCCTAGCCTTAACTCTAACCGCATATCCACATCCTTATCCATGCAAGGCTCTGTGTCTGGTTCCTTTGTTTTTTCAACACAAAAGCTTAGTGTGATTAAATGAAAAGTGCTAGTTACAGTTTGCTAACACTATTAACTTATTTATGAGGGGCTAATGTAAATCATAACATCAGCTCACTTAGTCGTAATTCTGTGTCTGTTCTTGCTGATGAGAGGATGCAAAAACAAAGACTTCTGCTTAGCCATGGTGCTATTGTTCTGACCTCTAAGAATGTCACATAAAAACGACACATTTGTACTCTGTGTTTGTAGATTGTGGTGTAAAAGATGTGAGCATTTCTTTACCTTGCGTCCCTTCTCGCTGTCAGGGAGGTAGCAGTGTCTGGGAAAGCCACGTGCTGTGAAGGGTTTGCCTGGGTTCGGGTGCTCTGGGCCCTGTGTTCAAAACGACAACAGAGTGGTTAGTCTTCTCTTGTTTGTTGTTACTGTTAATTCAAGTCAATTAAATGCATCGGCTTGTATTTCTGAACACATGGCACATTTCATAAGCTGTTACCTGTATGCCTGGAGGAATGTTGTAAATGATGCGGATGGTCTTGCAGTCTGGGTGTCCGGGCAGCGAGTGGGGAATAACGTGGTACTCCATTTTGCCGGGTGGCTGGTTGCCGGTCTTCACTCCGTAGATGGTCTTGCAGGTGGGACACTGCAAGCTCCCGTCCTTGTTGCCGTTGTTGTACATGGCGACGAGGCACTGCAGGTGGTACTGGTGACCACACTGAGAGAGGCGGCCCACCGATTCCGCCCGGGATACCCCTCCGACGCCAGGACCCTTGTAGCCAGAGGGTCCGGACAGCACCTCCATGCAGATAGTGCAGTCCTAGTGAGACAGGCAGGTTTAGTTAAATAATGTGCAATACAATATGACTGGTGATTTGTACTGCGGGTTTGTTTTTATTATGTAGTCTGAACTAAAATCATATGTGAATATAATGTGAATGATATTATCCAAAAGTGCTGTAGTAATTGTAAAGACACTCTAGTAGTAGTGTACACAACTAGACAACACTTACTTCTTCAGGAGGATTGCGAACCTTCTGGAGATACCGCTTCACCACCTCCTCTGGTGTCTTTCCTACAAGAAAACAAACACAAAAATATTTTGATCAGCTTTTTCTTCCCCCTCCACAATGCATTCAATTTCCAGATCCAATGCCCTGCCAGAAGGACCCACCTTTGCGTGCCTGCTTCTTGGTGGTCTTGCGGCAGCAGTGGCCCAGACCTGGCACTGGTTTGATGTCGCTCTTGGAGACCGGTGGTGGGTGAAGCACCAGTTTGGGCGGCCGGGTCAGACACACTGGAAGTCCGGCCGCACTCATGAGGATGCCTGTAATACCTGTTAATCACCAGCAGGAGGTGTAAGTGAGACAATCTTTGCTACTCAAAAGCAACACACACTGTGGGTACAGGAAGTATTCCTCAATTCAATATTTTTTGCAGGGTAGTCCTTGTAGAATGCTTCCTAATTGAAAATGAACTATTTTAGTTTCAGGGAGCTACAAAATAAAAAAGAATACTTTCTAAACCCACTGTATACTAGTACTTTATACTTTAGCTCCATGCCACTTATATTATACTGTATTATGATAAAGAGAAGAGACTCACCGGCCAAAGCAGGATGCACAGGGCTGGATCCATTAAGGTTCTTCACTGGAACCGTCGGTACTCTGAAAAAGACCAAACAGTGTCACTGTCTATAAATACACAGATTTAAACATGACTTAGCAAACAAGAGGCGCGTGACCGGCAAAGACCAATTAGCCCAGATTTACAATCTGATGAATCACCTGTAAACAACAGTAGTTCACCTTATGTCGGCCTTATGTTATTATCTGTTAAGACTGTGATGTGTCACGGCAACTTCCAACAATCTGACTATGACGCTCCAATTTTTACTATCTATACCATTCAGAACATTTTTCCAAGAGAAGAAATAAACAACCACACAAAAACCTGTGAATATTCTGTTTGTGATATATTGTGATTGTTTTGTATTTATTTACCTAGATTATAAAAAAATATAGACATTATAATTGCTTCTCCTTTTAAGAGCGTTTTAAGAGAAGAATCAAAATGTTAAGTTAATTTACAATAATTTAAGAATCTTGTACAATTTTGAATTACTTATGTACTACTTTAACTATGACTTAAATCATATGTTATAGTGAGGAGTTCTTATCATTATTTTCATATTACATTGGGGACACTGACTCAAGTAATACACACCAGATGACTACCATAAAATACATAGAAACAATACAAAACACTATAGGCTTTGTCAAGTTGCTATATAGTAATAAAATGGTTTTGTATTTTATAATTCAAGCTAGTCACATAAACTGTTATCGGTCTTGTATAAATGGTCTATATACAACAGGAATCGCCACAAGACTCTGCTATAATGAGGATCCAAATGAACGAATAAATACATAAAAACAAATAAATAGTATCAATAAATAAAAAAACAAATCTCAGCCACACAATATTTCTTAAATATCCTGTACTTACGGTCTGCCTGTCTTAATCACAGTCATGGTTCCCAATATAAAAGATCACGAAACACAGGTAAAGTTAAAATCCCAAACGCCTTTGAAAGAGCCGAAGTCGCTGTAACTGTCTGTAGCCCTTCCTCATCAGTGTCGGTCTGCGGCACTGCCAGGTCTCCCTCCCTTTTATAAGCTTAATCCACCTGTTTCCATCTGTTGATCAAACTGCAGGTGTAGGCCAGGGATTACCTGTGAGGAGCTACGTCACAGAGCTGAGCTACCATACGACTAACAGACCACAGCACGTATCCCCTTATGACGTCAGAATGTGGCACGTGGAAGCAATTTCCTAAAATACATTGTTACATGGAACTTACAATATTGTTTAATACAGTTAAACTAATGCAAGAATCACAGGCATGCCAGAAGATGCTTGTAGAAGTTTAAACAACAAGGTTAGTAGGTTTTATACACAATAAACCCCACTGATATTAGGTACTTTGTTGTTTGCAGAGGAAATGGCATAGTCGGAATATTTGCAGCTGTTGAGATTTGCAAAGTTCCATCATCTAAATTCTGATTTTGATGGCAATTAATCATGCAGTCTTAAACTACAAAATGTTGATCATAAAAGGAATGTACGGCAACAAATAAGTTTACAAAACTTTGCCCCACACCTTTTGTCAACACTGTCAAATAAGATAAAATATACATAGTGTTTCCGATCCTAATATGCTTTGTGACTCAACAGGGGCTTTGATGTAAGGCTTCCGGTGGCAGTGATATGAGGGATGAGGATTAGGAAAACAGAGGGAGAAAAAAGGTGAGAGGAGAGCAGTGTGTCAGCTAGTCACGTTTCTCTGATCCTGGCTAATCTAACAGCATTAGTGAAGCTCCATCTGGAGGAGGAACGGCACCAGCATATGCCACCTATCAACTATAACTTGACATGAATATAAATACTTACTATTGAATTTTGTGGTAGCTCTTGTTATGGTGTTTAAAGGTTGCTACCAGAGGCTATGGACAATGTCAGGAAGTCTAAAACACTGACATGATGAAGCAGTAACAACTGACCCATGACCTCTCTCGTCATCACTAATCTAAGACGCTGAAGCTCCCTAACTTTACTTAAAAACCATCTGCTGCATTTCACTACTTATAAAGACAACACCTCTTAGGTGGATGGATATTTACTACTTTCATATACAACACAGACAATATCTATGTATTTTTGTCTGAATATTTACATTGAAATAAAATCACAACCCACTTTGATCACAGACTCAAACTGTGACAAACCTGACTTTTCTGCTGAACTTTGTTGCCAGGCAACTATTAGCTCTCTCCACAACTACAGTAACGACAATGCAGAATTTCAATACATTTCAAAAAAAGGGTTTACCCTGCAGTTAAAGTGCATATGACAGGTTTTCAAATTTGTTTTGCTAATTATTAGTTTGGTGAGATCCTTCCTGTGATAAACTTATAAACTAAAGGGGTGGGCCATATATCGTTATCGCAACATAATTTTTTGATATCGTAATTTTTTATATTGCTGTGGACATTATATAATTTATGTTACGCTCAGCTCCATCATAAACGCTGACTGTGTAGGGCACTGGGGCAGGTGCTTCAAAAGTAAAAGGTAAATTGCTTGAGTAGATCATATTTGTGAGGAAATCAGTATGCTGCAAACAAAAGAATGAAATATCTATAGCATTAATCTTTGTAAGTAATTTGTCCATTGTCAATTATATTGTCAAATATATCGTAATCGTGATATTTCTTTTTTATATCGTGATAGAGAGTTAAGCCATATCGCCTGCCCTAGTTGCACATTGCTAAATTATTTTCTACCATAAGAATACTATCTACAATTTACTATGGTCCATCACTCAAATATATTATAGTTGTCCCTTGCAAAGTTTTTCCTGCCAGGTGTTTTCTCTGTATTGCATCAGCAATGCCATGTGGTTTGAGTTCTTTATTTTTTTATTTTATTTTGAGGCTACAGCTGCATGGTAACGACAGGAGGAGGGGGTCGAGCTGTGTTACATAGAAGGGCATGAGTGAGGAAGAAGAGAGATCAGTAACGTAGGAACAGCAGGTGCCACCGTCTGGACACAATCAGACCTGTAGGATGTGACATTAATGAATGCAATACTGAGAATATTCTGCGTTCATATCATTTCAGAAACTTCCACAGAACCATCTGATGAATGTAGTGTTCAGGATCACATGTTATACATTTGATTGAATTAAAAAGTAAACGACAGCTGTAGGGCTGAAACAACTAATCGATTAATCAACAACTAATCAATTATTGAAATAGTGTCAACTACTTTAGTAATCGATCAATTGTTTTCTAGTAACCACAGACTGAAATAGAGCAAAGATTACATGATTTTTGTTTATTTTTTATGAAAACCTACTTTGTTTTTCAAGTTAGGGTATGTTGTGTTTTGTACATTGAAAATGTAATGATTTTCTGTCTGTGTCTCATCCAATCAGAAAGCAGAACTGGCACTAAAAGCCTCCAAAAACACTGACTTTAAGTTTACTCCATCAACATGTCCTCAAGCAGTGCCACTTTAGCTTAATGTAATATATATAAAAAATAAAAAAAAATCACCCGCTGCCCTTCAGGATGGCCTTGCTAACAAATGTCAACCCTTGCTTTCTCACTCTTACAGTCAAGAAAAGAGAAAAGGAATTGCAACAACCACAGATATGCTGCACATGGCAGCACAGCGCTCATGCTTCACAGTTAGAGGGTCCCAGGTTCCATTCCCGGGCTGTACGGGGCCTTTCTGTGTGGAGTCTGCATGTCCTCCCTGTGTCTGCATAGATTTCCTACCACTAAAAACATGTACAATGGAAAACAGTGAGAGGAGAGCAGTGTGTCAGCAAGTCACGTTTCTCTGATCCTGGCTAATCTAACAGCATTAGTGAAGCTCCATCTGGAGGAGGTAAGGCACCAGCAGTGTTTCTGACCTTAAGCCGGGCTCCACATCTGGGTCCCCGGGCAGCTGCTTACTGCGGCTGCACACTGCTCCTACAGGTTGTCCCATGGCATTGCAGGATGGGTCAAATGCAGAGGTCGAAAGTTAACCTTAACCTCAGCCATATATTTATCTGTTCCTGCTCACTTTAACTCAGTGAACAGATGTCAGTTATACATCAGAATGGTGTCCTGTACCATGGATATCAGCTGCATTAGATTGGCAAAAATTGTCTTTTAATTGTCTTTTTTGCAGATGTCCCCTGATTTGTGGATTAATCACAGGGTCTATAAACACCGGGAAAAAACTCATCAAAACAAGGTGGCATTTTTCAATCATAAGCCACAATTGCTGCAGGCGAAGGGAGTTTTAGCCATGAAATTGATATGGAAAGTTTATGGTGCGGATCCAAACAAAAAGTGAGTGCATGTTATCCATGAGATCTAATAGTGGCTGGTAGTTGATTTCGTACTCACCCAGAGGCAATAAGGGCTCGTGACTGGGCCATGGCGATCCGCTGCAGTGCTGGTCGGCTGAGTCCGGCCAAACTGGAGCGAGGAGGCAGAGGAGCGGCACAGGCGGCTACCCCAGACGAAGACACTGCCCCCAGGACACGGGCGGAGGGCGAGGGGGTACAGGTGGAGGAGACCGTGGAGATGAGAGAGGGACCAGGGGAAATGGCTGGTGCGGGACAGGACATGGACTGTGTTGAGGAGATGGAGGGGTGATTGGGGATTGGGGCAATGGATGAGGGGGGGTTGGACGTGGGTGGAGGGGCTGGAGGGGGGAGTGGCGGTGGAGGCGGTCGACTGGAGGAGATAGACAGAGCGGCTGTTGCTGAACCCAGGAGAGACAAGGAGTGCCCATATCCTCCTCCGATACTATAACCACTACCAACACCACTCCCTCCTACAATGCTGGGACCTCCCATTCCCCCCACACTGTAGCCTCCTGTGGCCCCCACAACAGATGTCCTGTGTGAGGACAGTGTGCGCTGCAGTGTAAGAGGCCGAGGGAGCGTTAGCGAGTAAGACCCTCCAGGAACAGAGTAACTGTTGACTTTTGGCATTATGGTGTGAAGAGGGGGTTTAGACGGTGGTGGTCTTCTCCCCAGAGTCTGTGCAGAGGACATAGTGGACATAGTGGACATAGAGGACATGGAGGACATAGCGGATAAAGTGCCCGGTTTTACGCCCAGCACCATCATACACTGCTGGCAGGCACAAGGCTGTCCCAAAGAGGTGATGGCTGAGGCAGGGAGAGCCCCACTAGGGTAAGCGCTCCCATTGCCACTGTTGTTCATCCTCATCCCCATACTGGACACATCTACACCCAGCAGCCCTCCAGGGCCTGACATGGATGTGGGTCCCCAGGCTTGGTGCGATTTAGGCAGTGGTCCAGACACCATGGGGTAGGCCAAATCAGAGCGCCGCTGGATCCGCCGGCAGCGTTGCGTTTGCCCATTGATTTGGGTCATACTCTCAAAGTCAATGAGGTAGGAGAATCCCAGTGGAGCCAGATCCAGCCAGGGCTGCTGCCGGTCTCGAGCAGCCTGGATGGCGATGCCCACCTCAGTGTCGTATGCAGTCCAACTCCCAGCGTCGTTTTCCCACTCCCACAGACAGCCCTGTCCTGGAGCAGAGGAGGGCTCGTAGAAGCTGCGTCGAACAGGCCGAAGGGTACCTATCCAAACATACACAATAGACTGTGTTAGGTCAATATATGTACTGTGGTTCCATGAAAACAACGGTATAAACTGTGATCAATTGCAGCATGTCTTTCCTGCTGAGAGTTTGGGCGAACAGGTTGCCGTTGGTAACAGCAGAGGGTGATCTGAATTCTGATTGGCTGGCACTCAACACGGTGGCGTTTGCTTTCCCAGACCACCCTTGAATGATTAAAAAGTTTTTTGGTGACCCTGAGAAAAAAACAAAAATGTTGATTAAAATTAGAGACCTATATCTGTATGAATGGACCACTGTCATCCTCTCTCTGAGCCCAGACGAGAAAACGGACTTCACAAAGCCTTTCTTGGACCATTGTGTGAACAAATTACAATGTTGTTGTCTGTGGGAGATTTAAGTTTAATCTTTAAGTGCTCACACCATGTTGTAGGATATTCTGAGGTCTGCTTTTTCTCGAGTTTGTGCTGAATGCCAGCACACATGATACACTGGAAATGACAGAAGTGTTCTCTTAATTGTAAGGCTTTTGTTGTAGCCTGTAGCCCACTTTAAAAAAAAAAACTCAAGAGGGATACTGCTGCTGCACACGCTATTCACCCAGAACATTGTATAGTTGATTATTTAAAGTTGATGTTCAGCCCTGTAATCTCAATGGCTATAGACCTGCTAAAACCTACTAACCCATAATATCATGGGTCCAATGATAGACTTGAATGCAATAATAAATATGCAGGCTAAGCAGGCCCCACCTGGGCCCAGCTGTCCCCCTCACCTGTGTCTTGTCGAAACTGGTGCATGGACTGCAGATCGATGATGTAGAGCGAAAGGCGAGAGTCCACCTGTCCGAGGACCACACTAGCACAGCGCGGGTCGCTCCGGATCACCGCCTCGATGTGGTGACAGACCGCGGGGCTGTAAGGCCGCCAGCGTCCGTGCTCGTTTAGCCATTCCCATACCACCACCGCGGACGCTAACAACATCCTACTCCTGCAACAGCGAAACAGGGATGACTGAACAGGAGCAAAATAAACGAGTGATGCTCGTCATTAGCAATCCCCTTCTACCGCTCGCTTTTACATCCCTTCACAGTGGCGTCTCATCCATTTTGGGTTCTTAGCAACTCAAAACTGTCTGCACAGCCTACATAAAATAATGCACTGATGCATGCGAGACTTACCTTCCATCTTTAAATGAGTAATGTTGGATACGCTACAGTTAATTGGACGTCTCTATCGCTGACAGAGGATCCAGGCTCTTTCATGCATCAGTAGCAAAACAGTCGCCTGGATGTAGCATCTTGATACTCCCTATGCAGATGAGAAGCGTCTACAACCCATTTCTCCGACAATCAAGTTTGGATGAGATCAGGCAGTGACTTGAGTGATAACCTTCCCTACAGGAGGCGGGCGCTGTCTGTAACAGAACGGAACAGCACGAGCGCGTTCGACCTGGAGAGACTTCTATGCTTCTGCCCTGTGCGCGTGAACGTCAAAAGGGTTTTACTAAAACCACATCTATTTTCGGATTTGCCAACTCACCCTTTTCCCAAATAGAGAAGAATGTGCATGGTAAAGTAAATATATTAATCCTGTTTTGTTAGACACCCCCACACCCGCTCTATGCTTCACGCAAAAGTACTGGAGATGCCGGGGATTGAACCCGGGGCCTCATACATGCGAAGCATGCGCTCTACCACTGAGCTACATCCCCCATGCGAAACCTGCGTAGCAACAACAGGTTTTAACCAAGTGTAAACCCACACCGGAAGTTGATCAAATACGGCTTTGACGTATAGTTTAGTGTAGTTTCCCGACAACAGCATGTGCAGGGTTAGGCTATAAGGTTTACGTGCATTGCATTCTGAAATAGCTAGAAAGGATTCTTTATCATGTGTACTTGGATAATCGAGAAGAGATCGAGCTCTGTGCACAGATATACAAATAAAACAATGCCTTACACTTGTAGTAACTGTGTGAAACAAGTTTCTCACAGCGCTACACTGTGGTCATTATTCATTCACTTCATACTCTGTGGTAGGTAAGCTACTGAAGCCACGCAATCCTTTCTGCGCCATCGGTCCCAGCAACAACCACTAACATGCCTCTAACCCACGCACTTGACTTCCTTCACAGGCCGTGGATGAAGTGTCCAGGGACAGTGTGACAATCTGCCCCTGCTGGAGGTTCAAACCCCCGTCTACCATCTGAGACATTGCCTCTCCTATTTTGTGTGGTGTCCTTTAGATTGAAATACTTTAAATGAGGCCTGTCGCTTGTAATGCTGATACCTTCAGAGAGCAAGAGGAAAACAGACTTTTTACATTTTTAATAAAACACTACCAACCAGCTTCACACAATACAACACAATACAACACCAACAACAGTGTCAGTTTTTTGTTACAGCGTACAAGTTTACAACTTTTATTTTGTTGGAGGGTTCTCAAACAAATCACCGCAACCTCAGTCATACTTGAGTACATGTAGTACTGAAATTGTATCTATTTGTACTTTATTCTTTAGGATTTTTTTGTTTATATATTTCTTGCATTTCCTTTGGAGACACTAAGATTTTGATATCAATGAATACTTTCTTTCTCATAATTTATGTCACTAATCATAAGCATGACTTTTACACTCAGTTACTCAGTACTCACAGTACTCAAGTAACATTTTCCACAGGTTCTTGTTTACTCTTAGTTGAGTAATTATTTTGGTCAATACTTTTTACTTCTTCTTAGTAAATGTTTCTTCTTTCTCTCTGTACTTCATGCTTATGCTCATGCCCGTGGTAAGGAACAGGCTAATTTATCATTTCTCTCACAGAGCTGTCACATCTCCTCCTTCACATTTTTCTTCTTCCGACCAGAGGACACTTCCTGAAAACTGGTTGAGGCTGATCACAATTGGTGCGTTGGTCTCCTCCTGGACATCACCATCCTCTGCCCTCTTCCCTGCCTCTGCCTTTGATTCTGGCTCCGGGTTGGCCTCCGCTTGCTCCTCTTCATCCGAGCCGTCGACTGAATTACCTCCAGAACTCCCTCCTGCATCGTTGACTCCAGTCATGCTGCCACTTCTCTGTTCAGCGACCAGCACAACATCTTCACCTCCTTCATCATCACTGCTCTCATTTCGATTTGAATTGGCCTCCTCTTCTTCCTCGTCCTCATCCTCCTCATACTCCCCATCCTCATCTGTCTCGGTTTGAGGCCACAGCTGGACTCCCAGACGATTCCCCAGGGCCACTGCCGCCCCTCTGGCCCTATCCCGCAACCCCCCTTCCCTTAACACAACGCGCTCAACTGTATATTTTCCATTGCTTTGCTTATTTAGGTACTTGTACAGGACAAACAGCAGGATGAGGAGGAGGAGGAGGAAGATAAATAAAGCCCAAATAGTAGCATAGGATACTGAGTAAGTGATTTCTCCGTCTTCCATCATTTGTGTTTCTGAAATAAAACCAAAAAGAGCAATCAACCAAACGTATATGAAATTTAAAAAAAAACATAATAAATGGAATAGAATACAAGCATAGACTTTTTTTTCATCATCAGTAAAAATGAGCGGGCTCTCCGTTCCTCAGACCTGACTCATATCTTAGCTCGTGGTTCTAGCTCGTCTCCATGAACACAATTTTTGGGGCTTTGCTTTGACAACAGCCATGCACGAGGTTTCAATACATTTTAGTTTCACTTTGAGAAATGAACAAACTATATATGTCTGGTTGGGCTTTAAGGTCTGTTTGCTTTTGTGATTGAGTCTATTCGTGTTATCTGTGAAATATGAACTATAACACCAAACATGCTCTGCCATTCATCACAGATCACACTGTAGATCTGACACCAAAATAACTACTTCCCTCTGTGCTTGATTTTATGTGTGAAGAAATGATGAGCAGCCTATATATTGATTTTTTAACTTACTTTTTGTGTGGACCAGCTCAACTATTTAAATATGTTTTTTTTTCCCTGTTTCGCACCAGATCAAGTAATTTTGAAGTTCACTTTTTTCCAGGAACTAAAAAAAGAGGGGGGGAAAAAACAACAAAAACACAAAGTTAAACATTTTTTAACAATTGCCAAAAAAAACAAAAAAAAAACCCATTAAAATGCATTATAGATACAATATTTGTATACCTTTCACTCTATGTCACTGGAACTAGAGATGAGTGCACCACAGGAAGTCTGCATGCAGCTATGGTTTCCTGTCAAAAAGATATTCTGCATCACTAAGACAGACTATTTACTGGGTTTCAGAATACGCTTTTGACAGTGAACAATGGGACAAATAAGGGTTTAATTTGCAAAAGATGTGAAGATCAAATAGCGTTTTTTGTCCCACAAACGCATCATGAGTCTCTGTATTCTGTATCTATTTTATTATGTTTTGTTATTTTTTATAAATTTAGGATCTATGTTCTAATGTAACTCTCTAACTATAGTGCAAATTATTATATTATTACTAAATGTGTACTTTTTACAATGTCATAATGAAGTCGTTGAGGCAATTCTTACAAAAATAAATACTTTCTATATAATTGTTCAAATAAAACTTACCAAAGAAGAGAGCGTTCAGGTCCGACCGTCTGAAAAGCTTCTACACGTGTTGCGTTGTGGCTACATTTGCAGCCGTCCAATCTAAAGCTGTTAGTGAGCTGAGAAATAGTGAGATGCACGGAGGAGGCGGCAGCACAGAATATAAATGTGAGAAAGCACAGATCAAACAGATCAAAGGCCTGGGTGTGGCGTGGAAATGAGGAAGTCAAATTGGGTCTTGAACTTTTCATATATTTTAGTTTACTCTAAAACAGGTGGCATTAAGTGTCATAGTATATCAATTAAAGATATAGTATATTGTATAGTTCAGTATGTTGATTATTATTAGCACCATGCTACTGTATTTCACCACATGTATGAAGATACAAATATATGACTTGTTTCAAACTGCAACTTCCTGTTTTGGGTTCAGTAGAAAGGGACCACAGATTCTGAAATAAATCTACTAGTGAAACTTTGAATATTTTCTTGTAAAAAAAACAGTTGTGTCTATTACAAAATAACAATTGCAGTATTTTAAAGTTTCATGTTAGACATGAGGATTATAAAGACAATGCTGATGATCTGCTGCCAAAGACGCCCCGTTGCCCCATAAACCACAGTTTCCGTAGTTACTGTATGTCAAGTTCATTTAATTGTATGAACTTATTTTCTATAAGCAAATATTGTCCACTGATAACCTTACAACAAAAAAGTGAATTAAGAATAGTACAAATGGAAATATAAAAAAATATATATAAAGAATAAATATTTTTGATCTTTATTAAAACCTAAAAAAGTTTCCCTCATAGAGAAAGGTACAGCCTCTATATAAGCTTGAGATTTTGAAAGAATAAATAATAATAACTTTGTCATTAACTGATGAAAAATAAGCTATTTTGCTGCTTCTGTATCTATGCACAACACATGCACAGCTCCCTTACGCATTGAATAAAATACACATCTTAAAAGCCCCATATGAACAGAATGAAAGCACGCCAGAATAAAGAAAGAATTATGGTTTATTGGGTTTCACACTGTGTGGTCCTACTGACAATGCTACTGGCTTCATATCCAAATGGAGAAATTAGCGTACGATTACAAGAAAGAGGTAAGTAGTAAGGAACGCACCACAGTGGTCTGCTATAGAGACTGCAGAGACCACAGTGTCGTCCACCATCTGCAAACACCAACGCAATCACAACCTCAGCTTTACATCGCTTTTGTTTGCACACTTTGCATCGCCATGTCGTGGAAAAGCACAATGTGACTCCGAACCAGTTATTGCGTTGCTGAGCGTGCAGTACAGAAGATGGTCGTTGGAAGAGAAATCTTAAAATGGTGTAAGCTTGTTAATCAAATGTCCAAAAAAATAACAAAGATATGACAAATACCAGCTAAAGCTAATCATATTTATTTTAAAAAAAATGTCTCAGAGAAAATCCTCTCGAAGACATGAGGTACCAAATCACAAGTGCTACCTTTCCATTATTTTAAGACTACACTCAAGTACAACACACACATTTCACTTCAATATGATCAACTTTCATTACACAGACCCAATTGTCATGATGCATAACGGAAGATATCCTCTTTTTGACCTCTTACATGGCATTGTTGTAAAAAAAGAAAAAGAAAAATCAAACATAAAAACAAGATATTGAAGACATCACAGTTAGCAGCTTCACTACCTGATTGATTAGCCAGCCCTAATTGTTAATGAAATATCCACTAGTTTCGTTTTGCGTTAGATAAGTGTTTAAGTGCATTAGTGTTCGGCAACAGTGCCTTGAAACAACCTTCAAAAGCCCTTCAAAATTTTAATCATGGATTTTGCCCTCAGCTACGATTCACCACCAAATTGCTGCTACGATATCCCCAAACTGTCAAAGCAAACACATTAAGATATTGAGGCCTCATCTTCCTCAGCTCAGCCCATTTGACACTAGCCTACACTACTTAGTTCCAGCAGGAGAGAAGCAAGGAAGGCTATGGTCTATTTGTAAATGTAGTGGTGATTTTTTATCTTTTTTTTTTTTCCGTTACCCTATCACACATCTCCGTCTTCGATCCGAGCGAGCTGCCTTTCCAGTAACTCGATTCTCTGGTTTTGTGCGAGTACGACTGCGCGCAAGGCCTTCATTTCGGCTAGTAGCTCGTTCAAGAGGTCCTCCTGTAAGAGAAGTCATAGAAGCGGCTTTAATTGGATTCAAGACCTCAGCATTTACAGATATCCAATGTTCAAAATAAATACTCAAATGTAACGTTATGCTTTTGTATAACATGCTTTTCAGTCATGCGACTTTTGTTGTTATGGCGGCATTTTGAATACCGAAGTAGAATTATGCAATACTGCAACAAGTAACAATATCTCTACACATATAAAAGAGGGACACCTGATTGACAGTGGCAATTTTAAATACTCGTAATCATTGCTCAAGAAGATAACAGTAAAAACACGGCCCCAGAGACGCACGTTTATTTGAAGAAACCAGTGAGTCAGTGTTTGAGATGTTAGCATGCTACTGGTTAGCATTTAGCTTCAACAGCTCAGCTTTGACCTCCAAGAGAAAACCCTGAATCACATTCCAAATATATAGCTTTAGATACAACATGTGACAGAGGTCTGAGCTGAGCTGTTCCTGTAGTATTTCCTCAGTGTTCATGTGAGCCACACATGTGTTTATCGTGTTGAAGCCATTGACAGTGATTTGGTTGCTAACCGGTAGCATGCTAACGTCTTGAGCAGCTTAAACACTGACTCAGACTGAGACTTTGTTGACATGACAAACTGGAAAAATCACAGAGAAAGGTTTTCTGTTTCCTCTTTGATGTGTTCATTTAGTCTTCAGAGTGAAGCAGATCTTTAGTAAATCCTGCTGTAGCTCGACGGACAGAGATTTGCTGATTATATCACATAAACGTGCGTCTCTGTGTCCGTGTTTTTACAGTTATCTTCATTAGCAATGATTACAAGTACATAAAAATGCCACTGTTCATCAGTTGTCTTTCATTTTCATCCTGAGCAGAGATATTGTTACATGTTGTAGTACTGCATAATGTAACTTTGGTATTCAAAATGGCCGCTGGAAGTAAGTGTGACGACATTGGAAACGCATGTATATTAATTTCACTTGAATTAGGCCACAAAAGTTTGTTGTTTTTGTGCTATATACTCTTTTATGTCTTGGTTACCTCCTTCTTGGGCTGCTCTCTGTTCCCGTCTGCTGCCCTGGAGTGATGGATCTCTTCTGTTTTGTGCTCCTTGGCTGCAGTAGTAGAAGTAATGGCGTTGCTGGGAGTGGAGGATGTGGTGGTCCCTGTCCCAGAGTCCTGTGAGGCGAGCTTGGGCTTTCCTCTCAAGGTGTCCCGTCCAACTTTGGATGAAGGGGCGCTGTAACCCCCACTCAGAGAGACAAGGAGCGGGGGAGCGTCCTGCCCGGCAATCCAGTCCTCCGCTAAAAGTGCTGGCTCCAGACTAGCGGTGTCTGGGTACAGGTCGCCCTGGAACAGGTCGGACTAATGGGACGAGAAACGGTACAATTCACAACAAGAATCCTTTAGCAGTTTTTTATTTTCTTTGAATAGTTTACCTTTCGTGGCACAGTCATGGATATAGGTTCCACTTTTCTTTCATGCAGTTTGTAAAACCTGAAAGTTCAAAGATTCACTTAACTGTACTTTACATGCACCCTCTATTCACAGTATAACAAGAACTGTGTTTACCTGGCAATTTCGCACTTGTTGACCTCGACACCTCTTTTACTGAGAAAACCTGCTCCTCTCTGAGGCTCTTTGCTGCTGTACAGGCTCAGGAAGTGAACATATGGAGATTCATCCGTTATTTCAAAATACCGTATGGTGCTGTCCCCCTAGAAATTCAAAACATGTTAGAAATATATCACATAAGACGTAAACCATACAATGTCCACAGTCCATACCTTTCCACACAGGTACACCATGTTTGTGTCTGGGTCATAAAAAGGTAGAAGGACTCCATTACTGGAATCCATCTCCTGTACAGCCATTGGCTCAGAAAGATCTTTCTGTGTAAAAAAAAAAAAAGGTTTGGATTGAGATAATGGAAAAGAGAATACCAGCCTTATGTTATTAATGAACACACACAGAACACACGACACATACCGTATCCCATAAAGCCAACTGCCGCTCACTCATTCGACTGAAACCAGTGGTCAGGATCTTTCCGTTTGAGAGGAATAGGGCTCTCATAGGCCTGGTTCCCTCATGCACCTTCTCTTTCACCTGGGACAGATGTATAGAACAACTTTTATATCACTGGAGACCCGGATGTTGCTAAAATCACAGAATTTGATGCCGCAGTGAAACAACCTTAAGCACAGTGCCCCTCCGCGGATCAATGACGCGCAGGGCCTTGTCCTTGCAGACAGTACAAAGGGCGCTGCCGTCCTTGTTCCAGCTCACGCTGTAGATGATGTCCGGATGTGCATCAGCCAACTGGTAAACAAGCTCACCAGTGCCCACGTTCCAAACACAAATCACATTATCACAACCTAGGGGAAAGGAAAAAACAAAATGGCACATTAGTGCTCCACAGTGGGTCTTACAGACAATTTGCATGTCAGTATGCAAACGACTGCATGTTATTTAGAGGATTTACGCCACAAAAATATAGGCACTTAAACTGAAATACTTCTTGAAACAAAATTTAATTATTTTCAAGACAATCCAATCCCCTTTTAAACTCACATTACATGCCATATATTGCTGGGAAGGTGATATCCAATGCCTTGCGTGTATAATGCAGTAGGATCTGAACTGGCTGTCACTGAACACCATCACAGTAAGAAAAGACCTCTTCCTCAACTCTCACTCAAAATATTAAGTCTTTCTACTGACAAAGGTGTACTACTATTTTGTGACAGATTTCTAAAAGCACACGAGACATCTACAATGCCCAGAGACCTGCATCCTAATTTACCTATGCAAATACATGTAAACAGCACTCCATTGAGGCCATTGTATCTTTCATAGGACGTTTTATCATTGGCTCATACCGGCAGACAGGAGGATGTTCAAGGCAGAGGGGTGCCATGCAATGATTCCTACTCTTTTACTGTGTCCTTCAAGCGTCACTACAGCTTCCGTCATTGGCTTGGTTAGTCCACCATCTGGGATCTGCCACACCTGCAGCACAGCAAGGCACACATTTGTTTAAGCACGGCAGTCAAATCAGGCAAACGGCATGTACCTGAACGCACCAGGCTGAGTACCAATCATAGCTTTGAATCAAACTATCCATCAAACAGTCAATCATTTATAACATGTACATGACTATGGCTATGAGGGCACCAATGATAAACCACAGGACAGCCAACCTTTACTGTGTTGTCCTCAGAGGCACTTGCAATGATATTGTCATCATGGGGCGACCACTGGATGTCCAGTACAGGAGCTTGATGGCCACACACAGTTGGCCATGACTGATCAATTCTGCCACTCTGTGAACACAACAAAAAGCCCACACATCAGCGCTTCCTTAAACAAGTAAACATTAACTTATGGCTGTGCTTGTACCTTGTTGATGGGAACAACAAGAAACGATCCCCCTCCTCCTGCCTCGATGATGACAGCTATGAATTTGGGGTTGACTGCACAAAGAGGACTGTCCCATGTAACGCGGGACACTCGCACGTCATCGATGCAGTGCTCGGTTTTCCACGCTTGAGCGAAGACGTGGCGGAATTTGCTCTGCCGGACAACGCGCCGGAAAGACATGGCTGAGGAGGGAATCGGTTAATCATTATAAGGGTGTGTGCCCACTGCCCATCTACACATTATAGTGTTGCATTATTTCAGCAAGACAGTGAAGAACATCAGGATGACTCAACTAAACAGGCACAATAATAATCTATGGCTGATACAGAGAGAATCGCAAAATAAAACCTTTCAAAACAAATAACAGGCTGTAAAACAACAAACATGACACGGGCAAACTTGAGTTACAATCAGAATATGTCCACCCTTTATTCCTTCCAATTGACTTTGACAAAAACTTCCTGCACATGTTAATGAATGTAGACTTTCTCACACTGTGTGGAGTGAGCCTCTCTTAACGTCTCTTTCCATGCCAATGAGAGCAAAAGGGGGGAGCTTTTCAAAGCACTCTGCAAATTCTTTCATAGTGAGGGCTTGTTCAGAAAAGTACAGCCAAGCTCAACCGGACAAAAGGGCATGATCTGCCATAGTCCAAATCATGCTTTGCGAGTTATGCGGAAGGGCCCAACCAAAGCTGGAAAAAGGGATGAAAGAAACGGAATGACAGGCATCCAAATATGTTGCTGTTTCACCCCTTTCAGTGCATGCAACGCTTAAACATGGCCAATTTGCATATGGCATATAGTGGGGAATGTGGTTTCTGGATCACAGTCGTTTATTTCAGCAACAGGGTGAGTACAATACAGTGATGGAGCAGCCCCACATTCCCATAGGCCTAATGTGCACTACTTGGCTATGTGGAAAGAGCCGCCACTGCCCTAAACAAAGAAGCAGGTCCACACAGCGTTATTAACCCGTTATAAGGCACGGCGAAGGGGGCAGGATAGTGCATAAAGCTATAAGCAGAAAATACCTCGGCTTGTTTTTGAGCGCAGATCTTCCTAATTGGAAAAGGGATCACCAAAGGCTCGTGACAGGAGAAGGCCAATCAAATAATCCGCCGCCAGCAACAGTAACTTAATCCTGCTCTAGGTCCAAGCAGGCGTTCATGGCGAAGACACGGACCTACAGCAAAAAAAGCAAAAAAATGACCAAACGTATTCGGCTGTGGATTGTGGAGCAATTTTTTTTTATTTTTTATCCCGTTATTTTGAGCGCTAGATCCCAAACGTGCGCGATAGTAGAAGAAGGCTGACCTGATAACGCAGGCGCTGGCCATTGCGCCGTAGCCAAACGCGAAAGAAGGTGGAGGAGAGAAGAATGTAGTCAATGTAGTCAAGCTGGAGGATGGCGGCGGGGGTGGAGGAGGGTGGATGCGGGGCGGCCGTGTCTTCGCTGCGGACGGTATAGCTCTGTATGGGAACATGTAACGGGCGCCCCAGACACTTCCGCCCGGAGCGAGATGGATGCATCAGAAACACGCAGGAAACAAGAGGGATGCAATGATCACAATGCATTCCATTTCTGTGCAGACCGGAAGCCAGCGCACCTGCGAAAACAGTCCGAACGGTGGATTTCGCCAGCTTTACACATTGATGTATATTATGTGTCCTCCTATTGTGGATAACCGCTTTTGAATTCATCCTACGCTACAGGGGGTTATAGAATAATCTCTGAATCAAGCAATATAGGTAGTGTACGCTGAGATATGCCAGTGATGCACGGTTAACATGCAATTTTATATAATGCACGCATGCGTTTAATATGTTTTTCTTTCAAGACACGATTGACTGATTGAAGTGTATTTGGTAGGCGTGAGAAACGAGACTCCTGGCTGTAACATTAAAGTAATTTGCCGCTGCGTAAAAAAATATATTATTATTAATTATATTATTATTATTATTATTATTATTATTATTATATTTCAAGTATATTGTGAGCGTCCGGGGCTACATTAACATAAATTAGCATTTGTTTATTTTTAGAAATGCCAAGTTTTGTTAAACAATGTAGCCTTTGTCACCGCTTGTAGGAACTGTGACTTCATGACTGGCCTTTGCTGCGACAGAAAGGGTGGCAGCGCCCCCGTGTGGTAGTTGTGTGAATTACACGCAGGGTTTTTCCCCAGATTGGAAATGAATATATAGGTATGAATTTACACCAGTCATAAAATCCTGGCTACCAAATCAACTGTATTGCTGCACGTTAATTAACACCTGATGACGTCACTATCACCAAAAAATAAGATAAGCGTTTAACGGAAAGGCAACAGGTGGCTCCGTGGCGCAATGGATAGCGCATTGGACTTCTAGGTTTAAGCATAGCAATTCAAAGGTTGTGGGTTCGAGTCCCACCGGAGTCGCACTTTTTGCAGAATAAACTACACAATTACATATTATGGTGTGGAAGAACGTTTTGTGTATAATGAGTTGAGTTAATTTTACATTTGAATTCACGGGAAATTAACATTACATTATTTGTAAATAAACCTAAACACAATAACACAACCTGATAACTGAGATTATTTTTTATCATATGTTATTGCAGGGTTTAAAAGTGTAATTTTCTCCCTTGTCAAGTTTTGTTTGACTTGTACTCGCAGGTAGACGAGAGAAAAACACATTGCTGTTGTTTCTAGCCGACTGCAAATTGTGCTGCGCCGGGTGTAGCCAGCTAGCCACGGTTAGCACGAGATGTAGCTACTTAGCATTAAACGTACGTAATTGTAGAATGAAGATCATAGACACAATCTCTACACGGAACATATGAGATGTGATGGGATGATATCAGTTCGCGCTATTGCATGATTTCAACCGGTGTCTTTGATTTGATGAGACTTTACAGGCAGATGAACCTCCCTGTTAGCTGTTAGCTTGTGCATCCGAACACAGTGGCGTATGGGTGTCAAAGTTAGCAGTGACTTCACCGGCGGTGTCTGATTGCCTGGCTCTACATTTTGGACACGTCAAGGTAAACATGCTAGCTATTTTAGCTCTTGTGAAATGCGTCTTGTCTCAAAACCTACTGTCACATTCGTGTAACCAAGCAGATGTTTGCTACTGTGCTCGGACAAATTGTTTGCAATGGATTATTTTTACTTTAGCCACTGTTACACTTGGTTGGCATTTGCTTCACTGAAGACATGTACGAGCTACTGTCGGATAGCTAACGTTACTTGAGCTTTATGTCTAAATCAAGCATTACTTGCTTATGTGGATTTGATCTTTTCAAGGATCTAGTGGTCGTGGTTATGATTTATTTCCTGTTTCTTGTTTAAGGCCTATGTCAATTACCATATTACTACCAAAGTGTTGTAATTGCGTAAGGATTGATTTAAAAAAGCTAGTGAATGAATGTCTTGTTTTGTGCTTTGATGCCAATTTCTATCAGAAAATGATATTTTTCAATAATCCTTTAATGCCACAAGTAAGTCACCATTATAGATCTCACAGTTAACCTTTGAAACCGTCACTGAAAGATCAATATCATCACTAATGTCCAACTACACAGAACTTTGCAGACACTGACATTCTGCAGTGGAGCAGAGTTCATTATTGTATTTTCGTTAAATGTCTTGTTTATCCATTTTTCTGAAGGGTATAAATTGGTGTTCTCAATTCGGGGGCAGCAATGTCCGATTCCAAAGCCCCCACTCCAACTCCTGCTGGCGACACATACAAAGGATGGGTGTTTAAGTGGACAAATTACATCAAGGGTTATCAGAGGAGATGGTTTGTCCTCAGCAATGGCTTATTGTCCTACTACAGGTAAGTCATCCATTTTATAATCAATCATTGTGACATGTCAGATCCTTTAAACCTACTTTAACAAATACAGATACACAATATATTAGATTCTGTAGCACTAAGTCATTCACTCTTTATCCATAGGACTCAGGCAGAGATGGGGCACACATGTAGGGGTACAATCAACCTCGCCACCGCAACTATAACCGTGGATGATGCCTGCAACTTTGTCATATCGAATGGTGGCGCACAGACTTACCATCTCAAAGCGAGCTGTGAGGTGGAGCGGCAGCGGTGGATTACAGCGCTGGAGCTGGCGAAAGCCAAAGCAGCAGATATGCAGCAAGAGTCTGGTATGTACATGATAACCATGGAAAAGGCCAAAGGTGAATAAACCGCTAAACAAATAGATTGAACCCCTGTCTGTGTGACAATTCAATTTAAATTTCCTATAATGTTATGGCTTTCTGAAATGTGTCCAGTATAAAAAGAAAAATTAGGGACTTCTTTCCTCTATTTATGTTGACGATTTCAATCTAAACTGCATAGTATTTAAAGCAGTGGTACTCAACTGCTGTACCCTCGGGACCCACCTTTAGCCTTTATAGACAAGCAATGACACCCCCACAAAATATTATTTTCAACTTATGATGCAGTTTGACCCTGTTATAGCTTTGTAAGATCAAAATACAACATGCCTATGAAGGTTGATAAGCAAATGGTCTAACTATCCAAATCCAAATCATTTATCTGCTGTCTTTTTGGAAAGGCTTGTGACCTCCTGAAAACGATCTTGGTAATGTTTATTTTTTATTTTTTTCTCAGATGATTCTGGGGATGACTTCTCGCCGTCCTCGCACCCCGCGATGCCGGGACAGGGAAGCGCCTCACAGAACTCTGAGGTGCAGTCAGCCCTCAGGACACTGGGAAGCAAAGTGGAGGATCTCAGCACCTGCAATGACCTGATCTCGAAGCACGGCTCTGCCCTCCAGAGGTCAGGAGTGCATTTCGGCGCAACCTGTTTAGCCTAGTATCATACCACACCCATCACTGAGATTAACCTTTGTGATGAATTTGTCAGCTAAATTTGAACAATAATATTTAAGCTGGTAACCATTCGATGTGTGTTTTGCAGATCATTATCAGAACTTGATAGTTTACGTTTGACTGGAGAAGCGGGAGACAAGATTCGGCAGGTGACGGAAAGAGCCACGCTCTTCAGAATCACCTCAAATGCAATGATTAATGTGAGTTTTGGCTGATTTTCAAGTTAGCCCTGAATTTAAAATAGTATTTACTGACTGTTTGCATCGCTCTGAGCTCTGCTTAAATTTGGTATTTATATTCTCAGGCATGCCGGGACTTCCTTGCACTTGCTCAGGCTCACAGTAAACGGTGGCAGAAAGCGCTGCAAGCCGAAAGGGAACAGCGCGTGAGATTGGAGGAGACCCTGGAGACACTGGCCAAGCAGCACAATCATTTAGAGCGCGCGTTCAGAGGAGCAGCGCAGGCAAATGCAACTGCTGACAATAAAAGTAAAGTTTATTGCCACTTTGACTGCATCCAGATAATGTTCATGTGCAGCACTAATTTCTATTTGTTTAGGTGCTCCTGGGCCTGGGCCAGGAAAGGGTGAAGCCAGTGATGAAGATGATGATAACGAGTTTTTTGATGCCATGGAGGAAGCACCAGAGTTCATTACTGTACCTGCAGACCCTCACTTCCACAAGTCAGTGTTTTGTGTTTAATTTCATAGATTTCATATGGAGGTTTTTTCATAAGTGCTACCCTAAAATGATGTCCTGGTCAATCTAACCAACCCTGAATTTGCTGCTCATCATGACCTTACTTACCTTACCTTTCAGAAGATCAAGCAGTAGCGCCAGTGGCTTTAACAGTGAAATGTGTGGTGACGATCAGTCGGTAAGTCTCTGTACTTATTGGACTTTGTTTATTCATTTGAAAATCATTTTCTTGACCTTCAAGTGTCATTCTGTTTTAAAGCTTAATGAGGAACCTCTAACAATGAGCCAGGAGCCGTCACAGGAGCTGGTGCCTTTGAAGAAGAGGAGGGCCCGCATCCCAGACAAACCAAACTATTCTCTCAACCTCTGGAGCATCATGAAAAACTGCATTGGCAAAGAGCTTTCGAAAATCCCTATGCCTGTAAGTGTCTGTTTTGTTGAACAGAAATTCAGAGATGCATTTGGACCTTTTTCAGTTCTTTGTTATGAAATCTTGGATGTGTAACAAGATGTTTGAAGTGTGACAGCGATGGCCACAACCAATTGAATTCAGCGTGTAATACTGGCCTGGCAAGATTCCTTTAAGAGCCCTTTAAGACTAAGGAATAAGAAGAAACCTGTTGATTACAGGAAGATCAGTTCACGGTATATTAACAATACTGTTGCATAGATTAGGAGCCCCCAAAGTTTTCAGGTGGCGATCTGCCAAAAACTGATGCCAACAACTGGGGACCTCCAGAGTAAAATGTGTTTTGGTGAATGGTAGGCAATGGCAAACAGCTAATGGAGCCTGGTGTTGTAGCGCTGTTCATTTAAGTCAGATCTGTCGTAGCTCAAGGAAACATTGCTCTGCTCCGGAACTCTGTTTTTGCTTATCATGGAGCCATTGTTTATGTAATACATTCATGTTGCCTACCAGAGCCCTGGATGTGACGGCGACATTGTGATCGCTCGTATTAGCACTTGTACCCATTTCAAGGGTCACGACATCTATTTACTTGGATATACTGTTACACTTCAACACAACATTAAACATTAAACTAAACATTAAACTATGGGGGCCTCCATGTTTTCCCAGGAAACGCTGCTTGAGTAGATAACAACATTCTTAGTCGGAGCAGCTTATGCACTAAGGATTTTGTTTGTTACATGTAATAATTACCTTCAACTCATTTCTCTTTTTTTCAGGTTAACTTCAATGAACCCATTTCTATGTTGCAACGACTGTCGGAGGACCTAGAGTATTACGACCTCCTGGATAAAGGAGCAAAGTGCCACAGTTCCTTGGAGCAGATGTGCTATGTCGCAGCCTTCTCTGTGTCCTCGTACTCGACCACAGTGCACCGCACAGGGAAGCCCTTCAACCCACTTCTGGGGGAGACCTACGAGCTGGACCGCAGGAGAGAGTACGGCTACAGGTCGCTGTGTGAGCAGGTGAGACGCACAGACACACAGACTGGAGGCACTGAGGAAGTGAAACACACAACCACTAAAGGCAGGAAGGATGTTCTCTCTAGGCTCAGCAGTTTTAATGGATCCACGCTTCCCTTTCTGCCAACAAACAAGAGGTCATCAAGTGTATCGTAGTAGCAGGTCGTTGACTTATGTGTCACTCGTATCTACAGCATATTGAATAGTATGGGGTCCTCTTTGACTGCTCTCAAACTTTCACAAAATGAGGAAAATGTGGAATAGTTAAAATTTACATTGTTCTCAATCTGAAGGGGAAAAAAGCACATTGAACAAAATAATAACAATGTGCTTCTTTGCAACTCTTGACTGCTTAAAATGTGTTATTTTGTCTACAAAGTGAAATATCAAAGTGCTGTGGAAGTTTTTGTGAAATAATTATGTGATGAAATTTCACGGAAACCAAAGCACTCAAAATTCTCTATTTTGGTTTTCTGAAAAACTTTTAAAAACAGCTGTCTTCACTTCCTGAAGATGGCTGTGTTGTTGGCCAATATGTGTGGGTTAAATTAAAACCAAACACACAATGTTTTTAAAGGATTTCACATGAATAGATAGGCAGCTGCGGTTTGCATAGTTTGACCATTAGGGGGCAATGTATGATCCAATGAAGTTTGACAGAAGAACGCCCCACTGGTTTTTGTTTTCCCAAAGATGACGCTGTGATTGATTGTTCTGGGTCTTTTTACCTCTTGTTTATGAATGTGAATATGTTCCCCTTTTTAGGTAAGCCACCACCCACCCGCAGCTGCTCACCATGCAATTTCTGACCGCGGCTGGACACTGAGGCAGGAAATCACTGTGGCCAGCAAGTTCAGGGGAAAGTACCTGTCAATTATGCCATTAGGTATGTTTCAAAAATTGTTGAAAATGAATGAGAGCAGTTTATTATATACAATGGTGGTTAAAACAGTTCTTCAGGTTCTCTCCAGCTGTAGTCTTTGTTTATTTTAGAGACAATATGATATATTTTTGTCCTCTTTTGGGCAGTGCTTGTTTACAACTACTGAAGTCCTATGTTAGACCCGTCTTCTGTTTCCAGGAACTATTCATGCAATTTTTGAAAAGGGTAACAATCACTACACGTGGAAAAAAGTAACTACGACAGTGCACAACATCATTGTGGGAAAACTATGGATTGACCAGGTGAACTGCATATCAAAACAATAGATCAAAATGTCAAATCATTCCCTTGTAAGGTTTTAAATATGTTGGTATTTGCTTCCTAAGTCTGGAGAGATCGATGTTGTGAATCACACGACTGGAGACCGCTGCCATCTGAAGTTTGCTCCTTACAGTTACTTTTCCAGAGACGTGGCCAGAAAGGTGAGTGTGCTCACTGATCATTTCGACAACGTGCTGGTAATGCAAATGATAGTGCTCTTGTGAGGGTGGCACATGCAATATGAAACATGTACCTTGGGGCCATTGTAAGTCAAAAAACAAACAAATCCCAAAACCCTATGAAATTCAAAATACAGATGTTGAAACGGCCAAGACCACGTCACTTGGAACACCTGCTTGATTTGACAAGAAATGAGATCCATTGACCTAAAATATGATCTGACATGATAGATAATGCCCCTGATCTTTATTATCGTGTCCTGTAAATAAGAGACTCTCGTTCTCGTTCTCAGGTGACTGGTGTGGTGACGGACAAAGACGGAAAGGCGCACTATGTGCTGTCTGGGACCTGGGACGAGAAGATGGAGTTCTCCAGAGTGATGCAGAGCAGCCGCGGAGGAGAGAACGGCGCCGAGGGCAAACAGAAAACCGTTTATCAAACTCTTAAAGCCAGAGAGATCTGGAGGAGAAACCCACTGCCGTACGTTCATATTCCACTCACACAGTAATGGCTAATGCATCTGCGGCTACCATGCGCACAGGGCATGTCGAAGTTTGAACTGCAGTAACTTATGCACGGGAACTTCTAGTCCCGACTGTACCAACAATGATTCATTTGGATAAGCTGCATCAATACTGTTTTTCTAAGTGGATCGTAGTGCCCGTATCAGATGAAATAAAGATTATAAGATATTGAACATTTCTGTGTAGTGAGTAACTGTAATCTGCTTACACAGATCTAGAGTTTCACTTTTATCACAGCTCTTCAGTAACGTGCACCTGTGGCTCTGTGCTGTGTCTGACATTCCAAGCTCCAAGGCTCGTATTCTGACCTCTGTCATTTCTCGCATTGCTTGTAGCGAGGGAGCAGAGACCATGTACTACTTCACCTGCCTGGCGCTCACCTTGAACGAACTGGAGGATTCAGTGGCTCCCACAGACAGCAGGCGGCGCCCCGACCAGCGGCTGATGGAGGACGGGCGCTGGGACGAGGCCAACGCGGAGAAACAGCGGCTGGAGGAGAAGCAACGCAGTGTCCGCCGCGAGAGGGAGCGGGAGGCAGTGAGCCAGCGCACAGCCAGCCAATCGGAGGAAGGTGAGCGTAAGTACATTTCAAATTTTACTTCACTCTGCCTTTCTGCTCTGGCTGCATATAATCAAATTTATTTTTACTAAGCGGACTTGTGCTTAATTCTGGCTTATAAACCTGCTTTTGGGCAACTCTGCATCAATATTTAACAAATGTGTATTTTGGAAAATACACTTTATTAGTACAGACCCCCTTCAACACATTGAGTGCCGCGCTGTTTTGGGGATTTAGCTTTAGAGTGCCAACAATCCAGACCATTTTTCATGATATTTGTTGCACCACAGCATAATCTATGTTATAGCTATGGACACATCCTGTGGCTCGTTTAAAAGGGGAGAATCTAAGCTCTCTGTAGGTGAAAACAGCCAAAATCACTTTTTTTTCCCCTAGAAACTGAGGTATCATGTGTTTTATGAAGCACTCTCCTTTCTGATTAACTCCTCTCTGGACAGGCACTAACGTCATGGGAAGAGACAAATGCCTAAATATCTCAGTTTGAAGTCAATTTCCATCGACAAAGACACGTTTTGAAACACTGTGTGTTTCCGCAGATCGATCGCTTTTTATCGGGTGTGCATTTAAACAGCCTAGTTCTCGGATTGAAGACTTAAACTGGATGTTTCTCAGTCGTCCTTGGACCGATTGTAACCATTTAAAAACTCAGAGAAATGTTGTAATCTCGACTGTTTTGATCTTTCCATGGGAAGCCGCTCTGATTTGTCAAACGTGCTCCAGAGAGCGAGAGAGAAGTGTCAGCTTTACAGCTGTTCACTGCGCAACACCACGCCCCCTCGGACAAAAATAATAATAAATAATTTATATGAAATGTCCAGATAGTGACTTTTCACAAGTTTAGATCGTCATTTATTTCAGTTCTGTTCATCACAGAGCTACCAAAATCACACATAAGGTGTATTAGTGTCTAGTTTCGTTATTTAAAAAAAAAAAAATTGGTAGTTTTTGGCACTCAATGTGTTAAGTGTCTTGTATTGGAGCACCATCTGTTGGCAGCAGGGGGAATTAGCTATGATGGCATCTGTCACTGTGGCAGCTTCTCCAGCTCCACCAATCATCTTGTTTTTCAATGTTGCATTGCCTTGCTCTTTAAACGGGGTACAGTTTTAATCTGAGGGGTAAAAATTGTGTCTTTGGTCCCTTTTTCCTCAAAGCTGTCGATGAGGACTTGTTAAATGATTCATCTCTAAAATGCAAGTATTACTTTCTCTAATCAATCCTTTCAACAATGCTTTTATTTAAATTACTTTGTTCCTCTCTTTGCATGCTTTTGGTGACTGAACGTTTTTGCATCTTTCAGACTCGCCTCATGACAACTACAAGGCACTTTGGTTCGATCGATGCGACGACCCCATTAACGGCGAGGCGGTTCACATCTACAAGGGAGGCTACTGGGAGGCTAAGGAGCGCAACAGCTGGGAGGGATGCCCCGATATATTTTGACCCCCGCCCATTCCTGCCCACTTGAGACTGGACATTGAAGCTAAACGACCAAGCTCACCCGGGTGGGCCCCTCACGGCTGGTCCACCCACCACAAGAAAAACAACACAGGCTACTTTAACGGCAAGCCTTCCCTCATCTTTCCCGTACTCTTCCACAGTGTCTTAGGCTCCACCACGTTTTGCTGCTGAGAATCTGTAAGAACTGGCTGAAATGAGGGCGAAAAGCAGGTTCCAAAAAATATTCCCCTGTTGTCCCCCACAGCATTATGTTTGTTACTATGTTGATAATAATATTATGATAAATGGATTAATTTATACTATATTTCAATATCTATTATACATCCCAAGTAAGGACAATAAGTGAAGTGTGAACAGAATGAAATATTTGACTTTTTTTTTTTTTTTCAAATTCTAATCAAGAATGTTTTCAGATGTTTTTTATTGGTTTCTATCAATAATTCTAGGTCAAACTATAAACAATTTTTTAAAGATCTTTTGAAATATTTCATTCTAATACTATATACTGGTACATGTTTTGCTTCCAGCTGAACTACTGAACCAAATTGTAATTTCTGTCGTGTAGTTCTCCATATCATTATATTTTTTATGCTGATTTTTCTTCTTTTTTTTTTAACCGTTAGATGCAATTGTCAACCAGTGGCCTTCAAGACATCAGCAAATATGTCGAGTTTATCTTTGTTTTTAGTGTCTTAATTTAAGGACTCGTTTTGACGAGTTTGTATGACGCAAATCTGCGCTTCCACAACTTCTAAACGGAGACGGGTGTGTTGTTGTTTTGTTTTTTTAAATCTGTTATCCAGCTGGTTGACCTTCATTCATTTGTTGTTTTATAACACTATTGTACCGTCTTTTACCAAGGCCTCAGACATACTGAAATTCTGTGATCAAACTGTATTCCTTTTTTAAGTATGGTAGCCTTTTTTCTTTGCCTTAGCAACAAGAAAGATGCAAAGGCTTTTTTTTTTTTTTTTTTTCATTCTTTGACATCACAAATGTACATTGTGAAGAAAGAAATCCTCACATTAGTGCAATTTTTAGAGACTAACTTTTTATGAACTGTCGGGAAAGTTGAACCATTTTGTGAAGTTTTGGTTAAGGCTTTCCCTCTCTTTCGGGATTCTCGGTGTGATTTTTGGTGTTTTACGTGTTCCGGAGAGATCACACAGCATTCATCGACATGTAAAATGACCATCACAGCCACCTGAATAATGAGTTATGCAAGTACATCTGGACACCAAAAAAAAAAACAACCGCAGGTGTGGATGAGTGTGCGTTAAGAATTATGTTTGTAAGTGTACTTAAAATGAAGAATAAATAAACAATTTAAGAACATTGTAGATAACTATGATTTTACAGTATGTATAAAAAAATGTATGCAATATTTTGTTTTCGGAGCAAAAGGGAAGTTCAGAACTTGATCATAATAAAACTGTTTACTTGTTGTCCAACTGTCTGCAGCATTTCATGCCGTTAGTTTTGAAAGAGGTTTGTTTGTGTAGTTTTTGCAGAACAAAGTTGAAATGGGAGGGAAAGTGCTCTCACCCACTGCCCCACATAACAGGGCGCCCCTCTTGCTGTGTCATGCCAGCACTTTTATTTTTAGCCACATTTCTAAAGCGTCCACTGGAACTTACTATCCCATACACTGGTGATGGAGAGGGATGGAGAGATGGGACAGGGATGAGGTCGTGGGTGAGGGGGCGGGGCTTGGGGACTGCGCCGCACTGACCCATGACTCCTCTTTGAGGTTGAGACACGCCCTTCCTGGACAACATCACAGTGTAGCGCAGTGCAGTGCAGGGCATCAGGATCCTTTTCCTTTTTTTTTACTCCACTTTTACTTCTTGACAGCATTGCAGACCAGTGGGGAGAGACACAGCACAGAGGTAAGGTTTCACAGATCAATGCCTCGCTTGTAATGTTAGTGTGACGCTGTTAAATGTGACAACCTCAAAAACAGTCTGCATGAAAGAAACATCTAACTTAGATAGAGGGACTCAGTAAAAGTTCATAGCTGTTGCCCCATAATATAGGTTCAGGAGATATTCATACTCTACATTTATTTGTGCGTTATTGTGTTGAAGCCTGATACTAAACATTTTTAATAAATTCAATACTTGGTAACACTTTATTTTACCCTACCCTTGATACATTGTACCTAACTAAATGTAGTACAATGTAATGTGCTTTGTAACAATGTGTAATAAGTTGTACCTATGGGTTAGATACACAATGAAATAATTTGTATTTGTAGTTTGTAGGTACATAATGTAATAAGACATAATTGTAACTCTAACCCTAACCTTAAGCCCTAACCCTAAGGCTCTCGTGTCCTATTAAATTATGTACTTACAAAGTATTAATACAAGTTATACAAGTTATTACAGATTGTTACAGAACACATTACATTGTGCTAAATTAAGTTTAGCACAAGCTATCAAGGTAGAGTAAAATAAAGTTATACCATTTTTTTAATCTAACTTTTAATCAAAACTTAAGAAAATAGTCATTATTAATGTATTACTGTTCAGTGCTGGGTTTTTTTCTGTTTGTTTCGTTACAACATAATCTATAATGTGTTGTGCGGACCTATGTTTTGTCGCATGCGGTTTTGTTTCTTCAGAAAGTTGACCCCTTTCACTCTTTTCTTGGATTCAAGTCTCACTCACTCATCTATTGGCTTTAAGATGCAGATGTACTGCTGACTGAGGGGACGCCGGTGGTCTCTCTGCGGTGTTGATACATCCTTTTGTGCAACAGCTGTTTAGTTCATTCACTCTTCTTTGCAATGAATGGACTACACCACATTGTTGTGGTCTGTTTGGGGTTTTGTCCTTAGGATGCGCTGGTTTCTGTCTGTATGTGTTGACCAGTTTGCAATCAAGTGTGATTCTACGCTGCCCAAAGACCAGATGGAGCTTCTCATATTCCCCAGAAACATTGCCAATAGCAACGCCAGGCGGAATAACTTTGGCATTTTCACAAGTTGAATGTAGATTATGGGGTAGAAATATGTGGAGCCATTTTTTACAAGTGAAACCCCTCATTATGTCAGCTGCATGCAGAAACCCAGGCCTGCAGCCAGAAATATTCAGTTGAGCTCACATGAAAACCCCTGTAGAACTGAGAGCTTTCACAGACATGTTTATTAGGACTGATACAAAGATCAAGCTCGGGCTAAGTGCACATCCAGACCATGCATCTGTTCTATCAGTCGAAGTATGCCAGTATTTTAAAGTCATGGATACTGGAAATATCTGTTTGTTTCTCCAACCACACTATAGGCATCTTCCAGAGCCCAGTATTATATATATAACTTATTATATAACTCCCTCAGATGGATGGACAGGAGGCCGTGTGTCTGCCAAAGCTGTCCCGAGTCGCTGTGTGCGGAGGGACCCATGGGAACGAACTGTCCGGAGTCTATTTGGTCAAAGAGCTGATGAAGGGCAGAAAGGAGGAAGATAATGAAAGTGGCAGTCAGCCCGTCCTGGTGCTGTCCAACCCTCGAGCCACGCAGAGGTGCCTTCGATACACAGAGGTAGACCTGAACCGCTGCTTCTCACGGGACTCCCTGAAGTAAGATTTGACTCTGAAAATGACCCAACTTGCAGCAAAAACAAAGCAGACAAATTGGTGTCCTGCATTCAAGTGGTAATAAACGTCAGTAGAACTTTGTTGTAATCAGTGGAAACAGTAGAGGATGCAGTATATGTGTTGTAGTTCTTTCTCCCCCTCTGGTCCTAATACACTGCCTTTTCTCATGGTTTTATTCCCCCTGCCCCCCAGCTCTCCCGTCTTGGACATCGCCCCATACGAAGTGCTCCGGTCCCGGGAACTCGACGCCCTTCTCGGTCCAAAAGGCAGTCCCTACTCTGTGGACCTCGTGTGTGACCTCCACAACACCACGTCCAACATGGGGCTGTGTCTCATCGCGTACTCAGACTCCGACTGGATTTCCATGCACATTTTTAAACATCTTCAGGCAAGTGAGCAGTGTCTTTTTCGCCTATAGTGATTCATTCATCATTGTACTGAAAAGTGAAAGCTGAAAGGTGGTGTTGAGATGGGCAGAATGTGATGGTCATGCTGTTTTTTTGTCTCCATTACAGCGTTGTATGCCCGATGCGCCAATGCGGTACATTAATTTTGATCTGCCACAGGACGAATCATACTCTCTGGATTCAGTGGGCAAACATGGCTTTGGTATCCATTTTTAATATCCATTTTCAGTCAGTCACACAAACAATATATTTAAAAGCATTACAAACATGTATACATTGCTATATTGGCTGTGAGACAGAACTTATTAAAATGATCAAGAGCTGTATGAGGTTTTACAATTGAAAAATACAAAAGAGAAACAGATTTTGAAAGATGTGCCAAGCAGCTGTGGAAAAAATGTTTTTATATATGACAGCAAAGGTTATCCTTTATGTATTTTCAGCAATGGAGATCGGGCCACAGCCCCACGGCGTTGTGAGGTCGAACATCTACACGGCAATGAAGTGTGGTGTTCAGCACATGCTCGACTGGATCCATTTATTTAACTCCGGTAAAAAAAAAGACACACAGAAACAATCACCAGAAATGTTCAATTTAATGCTGAGTTTTGCCCTTGACATTTTTCTTTTTAGGTAGAGTTTTTGAGGGGGGATTTGTTGATGTTTTCACCTTGGTAAAACACCTAGACTACCCGCGTGACTGTAGCACACATGATATTATCGCAGCCATTCATCCTCAACTGCAGGTAGGAAATAAACATATAAATCAACAATACAAACACCAAACACACACGTACATGAAAGTTTGTTTCCTCTACTGCCATAAACTGGGCAGAGGCAGGTTAGTCACTGACTCTTAAAGGAATAGGCCACCGTTTTTAAATACTGAGATATGTTCTTACCTTTGCTGAGACGAGTTGATGTGTAGCTGTCTGGTCTTTACGCGTGCGCTCAGCCACGTAAACAGAGCACAGACGGCGTTAGCATATAGGCAAGTTTATTTGTAGAGCACAGTTCATACACAAGGCAATTCAAAGTGCTTCACAGTTGCATAAATACAAGAAAGCAAATAGAATCAATAAAAACATCAACATAAAATTAATCAATCACAGTAAAAGGCAAGAGTGCAGATAAAATACCTTCAGTTATATGCACGGGCAAAAAGAACTGTTTTCAGCCTGGATTTGAACATTGTCAGAGTTGAGGCCTGTCTCACATCCTCGTGAAGACTGTTCCAGATTTTAGCTGCATGAAACTGAAACGCAGCCTCACCGTGTTTAGTCCTGACTCTGGGAACCACCAGGAGGCCCCTCCCTGAAGTTCTCAGGGCCCGAGGTGGTTCATACGGCTGTAACATGTCAGAGATGTACTTTGGTGCTAAACCATGAAAAGACTTGTACACAAGCAGAGCTGTTTTAAAGTCTATTCTCTGAGTGACAGGAAGCCAGTGCAGAGACCGGAGCACTGGACTAATATGGTCGTATTTCCTGGTTCTTGTCAGGACTCGAGCAGCAGCGTTCTGGATGTACTGTAGCTGTCTGATAGCTCGTTTAGAGAGGCCAGTGAGTAGGCCGTTACAGTAGTCTAACCTGCTGGAGACAAATGCATGGATAAGTCTCTCTAAGTCAGGTTTTGACGCTATTCCTCTGTGTCAAAATATATAGCCTCTCCTCCTCTCATATATGGATCCAAACGGAGGTGAAGTTAGAAGCAACCAAGCTCGTCCACATTTTCTCTATTTAAATATGGTTACATGAGCCTGTACACAATCCAAGTATAGTTACTGAGGGCACGCTACACATCAACTCGTCTAAGCTAAGGTAGGAACATATATCAGTATTTAAAAAGGGTGGCCTATTCCCTTAAGCATATGTATATGTCACACATTTCTTTTTATTACTTATTAAGTCATTTTATTTTGAAGTATCACTATTGTTATCTGAGTAAGAAAGGTTACTCTTGTTTACATCTGGACACTGTCGTAAAAATGAATACATCAGATGTATTTTGGGCATTGCTGGATTGTCAGTTTCTCTTGTATTGACTTACTCGACAAAGCTGTGTGATTCAATACTGCATAACTACTCTTGTGTGGCTAATGCTGCTTTCACTTTTGCCCTCAAGGACCGGGACTTCTGCCTACTGAACCCGGGGGACCCACTTTTCCAGACATTCTCAGGTGAAACTATGCCTTACAATGGGACTGAGTCGCTATATCCCTTCTTCATTAACGAGTGCGCCTATTACGAAAAGGGCATCGCTCTCTCGCTGTCAAGACTGAGGCGCGTGAAGATCCCCGCCGTGTGTGCGACGTCAGAACGACACGCAGTGATAGTGACTTGACACAAAAGAAAACAATAAACTTTTCTTTTTTTTTCTTTTTTACAAAACGTTTTATTGAAATGAGCGCGTCTCCTTGCATACTTTTGACAACTGGTGTATTCCTGCCCATATATTGATAAAACTTTCACAAAAACATAACTGTACATTTGGATTGTCACACACTGAATATAGTGATGGCTTTAAAGGCTTGGTTAACATGTAAAACAACATCCCATTGACTCGATTAACAACCTCTATCAATCTTTAGATGCAGATTGGCTGACAGACACAATGCTTTCCTTCATAGAAATATAACCATTGGGGTCAAAAATAGAAATCCACTAGAAACAGCTACAGAAATATTTATGGTATATTACAAAATAATTCAAGTGCAAAGGAAGCTTTCAACAATATGGCCATCAAAGTACATTCATAATGAGCTGGCAGGAAGAAAGCACGCCTTCTTTTAACTCCTGCTAAAACTTTAGATCTGTGATTTGAATATCAGACTTGTTTAAAGCCATATTGCGCAACAATGAATGCATAAACAAAATAGACTAGAATGGTGTTTTTATTAGTGAGGAATATTTACTAAGAGTGACCTGCCTTGCAACTGCAGGCTGCCAAACACATGATATGAATGTATTAGGTCCTTTTCCAAACAGCACTGTAGTACATTTGGTATCGCCAACATGTGTGCTCATGACTTGAGTTCGATAAGACTCAGATTACTCCTGCGACATAGCAATACACAACCTGGAATGTTCCGCAGTGTGGCTTTAAATGATGAATAAAAAATGAATAAATAAAAAGTGAACAAAATGTACATAAGGAGCATAAAGAATATTGTACATGAACGAACCAAACACTACACTACTGTCTACTGCAATAAATATGAAAATGATATAAAAGAAAAGTTACAAAATAACAATAAAAACAGACGAAACGAAGTCACGTAACGAGATCACTGCATGCAGATACCAATGACAAAACCAAAACTGCGTCGCTCCAAGTTTACACCCAATGCACCATTTTTCTGAAAGCTCTGTGAAACTGAGGACATCTTGCACAACAAAAGCATTTGTTCTGATATAAATATCTCAAGCAGCCTTTTGAGATAGCCAAAAATAACCCAGGACGCCGGGCGTGTCTGATACTGCTGCCATGAAGCATCGAACACTGCACCAAGGCTTCTGTTTTGATCAGCTTAGCCTCACGACATTTATACAATAGTCTGTTGGGGGGACACATAGTTATTCTAGCATGGCGGTTAAGGTCACTGTCATTATTTTCTTAGCAGGGCTGTAATTTGATTATTGAACTGAGAGACAGTGAAGTAAATTAGAAGGGTAAACTGGGACACTGCTGATGTCTTCAATTGGGGCTTTTGCTGATCGAAACATATGCAATAGCGCACTTATTGTAATTCCACAGATCGAGCTATTCCCTAGCGCTCCACATGCACTTTAATCCATAAGAGGGCACGACGCACAGATTAACCCACATCCCGTCACCGTGACATCATTTTCATACTCCACTCGGCACAGAGGACTGGCTTTATATCAGAGGAACTATGAAGGACAGTCTACGCGACCCGGTAGGCGGTCATGCGGTAGTAGTTTTGGCTGTGGCTCCGCGCAGCCCACACTAAGAGAGCGGCGGACATCATGTGGAGGGGGGAAGAAATGAGGGCCAAATACAGGGACCAGCCTAGGGAACCGTCCACTTTATCAGGGAGCATCGAGACTCTGTGAAGGAGGTCCATTCCAGCCAGATAGCAGCACACTGTGGCGAGAGTGCACAGACCTGCCAAGCACAAGACAGGAAAATGGATCTTCATAGATACAAACGAGTAAATAAAGAAGAATAAAATATATGATTTGCTGAATTACAGACAATTGTACTGTAACTTTTACTGTCATTTTGAAAAGGGAATACGATTAGAATGTTATAGTCATTTAATAAACGACCATATATATAGCTCTCTTAACATGCTGTAACAACAAAACCATTTCAATTGTGAAAGCTTGCAATTGGATATAATATAGAAGTACTCCTTACTAATTTGAGTATCAATCCTTTCAGGTATAGAAAACACGAGTGGATAGACAGATACCTTTTAATTATCTCTATTTTATTATGTAGCAGTCTGAATGTTAGAGGGCATTAAATGGCTATTTATCATACTGGGTCAAGTAAAGTCGTACTATCTCTGTCATAGCCTTGACTGTGGTGCTCAGGCGCCACTCTCTGCCACTGAATGGTTGCTTGCATATCAGTATGACACTCGAGAGGGTATTTATCCCTTTTCTGTGGAAGCATAGACAGACTTGAATGGTAGGACGAGCGCAATGTCTCGAGTTCACGTCTCCGGGTCCCGCACCGATGGTAAATTAACATCTCCTGTGTAACACATCCAGACTGCTGCCTGTTTTTCATCTATCCTCTCGAACACCATTGTTAATTCTCTAATAACACTGATAATAAATATATATATATATATATATATATATATATATATATATATATATATATATATATATATATATATATATATATATATATATATATATATATATATATATTTAATTGATGAACATTCTACTCGAATTACCTTTCAATCATACATTAAAATAAAAAAAAATAAAAAAAAAGAATAAGCACTGAAAAAAAGATAAAAGGAAAACCCTCAATTATTACGACATAACTATTCAGGACTTAAACATCTACAGAACATTCATAAGAGTTGATTCCTTTCATTGTCCAGGCTACAGAATAGTATAGCTTTAGTGTTTTGATGGTTTGCAGGTGCTAAACACCTTATCTTGGCTGCAAGCTGATTACTCACAGTGTTTGTGAGTTCACAAACACAATAATCCATCTTGAACCTTTCCCGCCTGTACCGTTCTAAAACGACCCAAAAATAGTTTGAGCCAAATAGATACTAATTAACAACGCGCCATGACGACAAAAAAACAACAACAAAAAACACAGTGCTACAGCATTCTCTCAAACACTGCTAACATTTTTCAAAACATAATGTACCAAATGTGCGTCCTCTCCTCGAACAATTCACACCGGAGCGATCCCAGACTGATATCAGTGCTAACGTTATTGGTCATATCAATCTGGCTTTTGCCAGGGTTTGCTAAACAGATCTTACCTGCCATTAAGTGAAACACTCCGATGGCCAAGGTTGGGGTGAGGCTTCGGCACAGACAAGCACAGAAGCCAGTGAGCGCTGCCAATACGATCAAACCCAAAGACACCAGAGGCAGCAGGAACTGGCACCTCCACAGATCTACAGAGTAAAACATGTTCAACATGTGTACTGTACATACATGAGGAGTAAAAATAATAACCAGAGACGACATTATGTCAGACTTACATGTACGCAGCAGGTCCTCTCCACTGTTGTGATTGCCTGGCTCTTTGTACTTGGGTAAAAACTGCTGAGAGAGAGTGAAGCTTCGGCACTCCAGCACAAACTTAGTATCTGAAAGAGGTTACATCAAAGACATGTTTGAGTTTCATGACTTATAAAGCAGCCACCGTTATAAACCCTCATCTCTTTTGCAATAGGGTCATCTTTATCCTCACAGTTCACATGGCTGCTGTAGGCTAATATTTTGGGTTGGTCGATTTTACTTATTGGTGCATCAGGACATAAGTTAGGTCTGCCACTTAAAAATCCCCTTATAGCAAACAACAATTACAACTTACATGACAAGGATGAGGATCTGGCTGGTCGGACCAGTGCAAACAAGAAAAAACATTTACAAATATATATATGTAGGTGCACATACAATTGTGTCCTGATGCACACCCCAACCCCAACCCTAACCCTGTTTTATGTGTTGTTGCTAAATGTAGCTGCATGTGTTTTGTTTTCTTTTTGCTCCTGACATTTCCACAGCAACTTACATGGGCCTTTTAGATTGATTTAGTTGTTTGCTGTTTGATATCATGCAGGCTACTTATATAACATTATTGGGTAAATAAATAACCTACAGCAGAAATAGCAGATTACAATCCAATAAATAAAGCAAGATAAAAGGCAAGGAAATCATTGTAGCATTATGCAATTGTGATGAATGGATTTAATGCCATGAAATGTATAATTTTACATTTGATCTGTAATGACAAGCAAAAAAAAGAATAAATCAGTTATCAGATTGAGAATCATTCAGAATTTCAAGAGCAAATGTATTTGACCAAACGATTTGCTTTAAGAGCTGGAGCTTGAAGGCTTGATATGATGCAAACTCAAAGGGTTTTCAGAATGTGAGCTAAGCCCGAAGGCTAGAACTTTTTCTCTCTCTCTATCTTCCCTTCAGCTTCGGTTCATCTATTCACTCAGACTCGCACATCAAACCAGGCCACGTATAGCTTCTAGAATAACCCCCGGCTTTAGCTGATAAGTACCTGGCTCCTTGTACCAGTGAGCGTTGGATGGCACCAAAACACACCGCCACCAGAGGCCCACCGTCCCGTTCAGGCGGAACAGCGTGTCGCAGTATGTTTTCTCGTCAAACTCCCCATCCATGAACTCTTCGTAGAGAGAGCGCAGATCAGAAACATTGGCTTCGCCGCGCACGGTGGGGCTGCTGTACTGGTACCAGTGCTGCGTCCCGATGGCCACGGACAAGTACACAGTGGCCAAGAGGCTAAGCACACTGGCGATGACCAAAGCAGTGGCATAGCGGTTGTCAACCATTGTTTATCGACCCAGTGGCACGTCCAGGGATTAAGGGATCCCGATGCGAAAGAGAAGTCAAATCCCGATGTGTAAAGCCTGCCTTTCAAGCAGCGCGCAGCTTCAATGTCGCTGTATCATGGTCAAAGTCCGAGCGAGCGCGTCCCGGCGTGACAAGTAAAAAGGCTAGAACGGTGAAACGATCGAACAATTTTCATCCCGGAGCTTCCTGTGCGCGCACCGCCTGACAGTCCAGCGCCTCCCGGGACCATCTGTTCGCCTGTCCCACTTCCACAGATGGTGGGTGTTGCGAGCCCGCAACAGTTAGCGCTCAGTCTGTGCGCGCTTCACGAGCCCCTCGCTCTTTGCGCAGGGCAAAGGGACACGAGGCGTTATTTCAAGACCTCTCTGTCAATTTTGGCAAGTGGTCTTTTTTTTTGTTTTTTGTTTTTTACAGTCATTACGCCCTGCTATGTCCAGTACTGGCTGAAACCTTGATCTTTTCGTTTCCGGTTTCGCTGACACATGTCCTATAAATAAATGAACAACCCAACTTACTATGCCCATTTGTAAAACAGAATGCCAGGGGCCATAATGACGTTGTACTTCTAAACAGAAATAGGACAGGCTCTCAACATTTCAGACAGTGGCAACGCAACATAAGGAGTGCCAGCAGACTTGGCACTTATTATGTTGCCATGATGGAATCGGCATCTCTAAGGATATACACATTCTGATATCCCCCTCTGAGATAATACATTTGATAGCCTATATATTGGCATTTAGTAGAATAGGCTACATCTTCAAATAGCCCATCCTTTTATGGATTTTTCACCTGCCTCTTATATAGGCCCTATCCCAAATAGCACAAAGTACTGTAGGCTATGTGTGACATGGATGACACTGATCTGAAATGCTTTGTTTAAGGTGTCACACTCCCTGAACTTCTGTCACATTAAAAATAAAATATTTCTTACCAAATGTAATGCATCGTTTGGTCATGGTAAAAAAAAAAAAAATACAAAAAAACAACAACAAAAAACATCAAGTGGCAACATTCCAACAAATAAAATGAACTTTGGAATCTTTTTTTTTTTTTAAACAGGGGTATCCTATTGTTTTTTTGCAGACACGTGCCCCGCGGCTGCCACCGGAGGTTGCCATATCTGGGGCCTGTCATGTCACATCTTTCGGCAGCCGCGTTGATTATTGGCATTCACTTACCAGATAACTTATAACACCATTACTATGGTCACAGTTTGGGGGGCGATGGCACAGAGTGGTAGCCTCGCTTCCGTCAGTCTACCCCAAGGGGCAGCTGTGGCTACAATAGCTTACCCCCATCGAGTATGACGACATGTGGCGCTTTGAGAAACTTGGGAACACAGGCTTGTAAAGCACAATACAAGTGTAAGCGATTATTATTATTCTTTCAAACCTTTATTTAACCAGGAAAAAAACTCATTATATTATAAGCATTAGTACAAGTTGCATGAAGAACTGAGGAACCTTCAGCTGAAAGTCTGTATGGATTTTTTTTTAGCTCATACCCAGAGCCGGTGCTGGCCTTTCTGGGGCCCTAAGCAAAAATCCACTCGGGGGCCCTACAGTTCGCATCCCATGGTTATTCAACGAAGATCGAATCCATTTACGGACAAAAACAGTTCCACTGTGCAGTAGAGCAGGGCAGAAGTGGAACATACAGACCTCAATTCAGGCCCCGTCCCTCCGTGTGAGAACCACTAACCACTAAGCCACTGTGAGACTGGGATTTAGGACGACTACTAGTCTATTTCCAACTTTTTAAAATGGTAAATGGCAAATGGTCACATTCGCTCATCTCTGGTCCCTGACCCACAGTTTGGGAACCGCTGATTTAAGACTAACTGAAACCTGCACCTAACGGTTATTTCTGTCTGACCACTGAGAATTAGCCTGTGAGTTGCCCAACTCGTGTTAGCCTGCGCACATTCAGAGAACCAGAGTTACTGGAAGTAACTGCGTGCATGAGAACCGTGTGGATTGAACTCATCTGTGAGACAAATAGGCCCGTAACAATGCGATAATTTATCAAGGAAACAACTCCGTAGTTTGACTGAGATGTGGGGCCCTTGTGGCTGCAGGGGCCCTATGCAACTTGCATAGTTTGCCTATAGGAAAAACCGGCTCTGCTCATACCAGCAGTAGCAATTCAACTAAATTGGACGAATTTATTCCAGACGAATGTGGAAAGAATGCTCCTCCCCTTTAGTGATCAAGATCAGCATTAAAATCTGATTACTTTTTGTTTTTTGTTTTTTGATGGTTATAGCTGGATTTGACCCCTGTATTGCCCATACACACATGTGACAGATCAGAAAGAAAACAGATTTTCTACATCACATCAGATAAATAGCCTATCTGATCATGCTGTTCACATGTCACTTCAATGATCTAAGATTGTTGGTCTACATGTAAACATAGCCAGTGTCGATCAGTTTCAGCTGGTGCTGCAAGTGGACCTGAGTGACATATGGTGGTCTCTGGCTCCCTCTTGTGGAAACGTACCATAACTGCAGCGAGTCGAGCACTAAATGAGATAATTCAACCAATTTGTTTAAATAGATTATGTAAAAAATGATCCACCTTGACCTCAAATTTCTGACATGAACTAAACACCGTGACCCCCTATACCCTTATGTTCTACCTCATAGTAATCCAAACTCTTAATGTTTCTACTTTCTCGTTTTCTGTAGAATCTACCTCAACATTAAAGACATAAAGGCCCAATTACTGATTATTTTTTTTTAATAGCCTAACAAACAGTAAAAGAGGAAGCCACAAAATTAAAACGTTAGTTGTGGTCCGAACTTATTCCTAACTTACATACATATTTGTTGGTCCCGATTCTTCACAGGGGCGAGTTTAAAGGCACATTTCACAACTTGCAGCCGTTGCAGGATCAGATTTCTGACCTGACTGTAATTGGGGTTTTCATCAGAAATAAATAGTACTAACTATTAGATTCATTCACCCTATGTTTAGCATTAATATATCAGCTCCACAATCTCACCATACCAAAAATCTGCACATGAACATGATCTTGTGTGTCAGGTAATGTGATAAGATAAGATAAGATAAGATAAGATAAGATAAGATAAGATAAGATAAGATAAGATAAGATAAGATAAGATAAGATAAGATAAGATAAGATAAGATAAGATAAGATAAGATAAGATAAGATAAGATAAGATAAGATAAGATAAGATAAGATAAGATAAGATAGTGTAATAGACTATTCTACAGGAACACTTCAGGTTAGTACTGTGTACACTAGTGTATTTGTATTTACTTACCCCTCTAACTGGATGAGAGTGCGGTAACGTGGCCACACGGTGGCGTTTGGTGCTGGGACATGGGGAAGGGCTCTCCAGTGCATCCCCCTAAAACGCTCCCCGTGCCTCGCGGAACTAATTACATCCCGCTCAATGCGTGTGGGACACGAACACGACAGCACCCCTGACTGACCACCGGCTTGCGACGGTCAGTCTGCCGAACTTCACGTCCACGGCCCGGCCTGGGGCGCTTACCGTATTTATTAACAGCATTAGGGCGAAACGGTGTCGCTCGGTCGACATCCAGCCCGTGTTTGAGCACCTACTGAACAGGGCTGGAGCGCAATGGCAGAGCAGCAGGAGCGCGTACCCGGGGACGAGCCGGAGCAGGCGGGGTCTGGCGCTGGTCGGACGGGCAGCGCGGTGTCTCTCGCCCGGTTACTGCATCGTGAATGTACCCACCTTCTCCAGCTATTTGTAAGTTCCTCACAGTCGTGGTGTTTCATTTGCTACATAATCTCTTAGGAATGTGTAACCGTGCAGCCGCATGTAAAACTAGCAGCTAGCTTCTCCGTCACCTGTGACTCCAGTCACTGAGTTCACTGGTGGATGGTTTCTGGAATGGTGATGCATTGATGCAGAACATTATCACAGACCCCTCCTTCCTGTGTCCATAGGGGACTGTAGTGTTGTTGTGATGTTTTCTATCCAACTGGGCCTTCTTCCATTCAAAGCTTATAGGCTCATGGATACGTCAATAACATGGTCAATACTTTTCACTGGTGTCAAATGAATACAAACGTGTCTACTGGTTTTCTAATGTTAACACACTGATTCTGACTGCTTTTAGAGGGAGAAAGAGTCGTTTTCCAAGGACTTCACCCCTGATGGTGGCCGTATAGTGTCCTTGTCTGCAGACTCCGGGTCCAGCACTGTCGAGCAGGTGCTGCTGCTGCATTCAGCGCTGCGCCAGTGTCTGGGGCTGATTCACTGTGTCATTGCTAAGGAAGAGGAGGAGTGGGGCGAGTTGGAGGGAGACTATGAAAGCATGAGGAAAAATGTGCACCAGCGACTAGAGTACTTACTTCACACGACCAAAGCCTTGATGGAAACTGACAAGACAATCCTGGAAGTCACTCCAGATCACCAGTGCACTGAGGTACAGCAACAATAACACATGCATGCATTGGCCATTACATTTAAGTTAGTGGAAAGAAAAAGAACTACACAAATATACTGGTGAAACACATTTGTTGTTATTTTTCCACTACAAATGTTGCATTAAGCAGCTTTTGCATTGGGAATGCCACATTGCAACACCCACAACAAAGATGATGCAGTTGCATGCCACTCCAACAAACAGTGCTTTCACAGAAAAAGACAAAAGAAGACCGTATGAACAGTGACTCTTTCCGTTTCACCTTGAACAAACAAATGATAAGAGTGATCTGCACTTAAGGCTATTATGACATTTAATTATTTCTTGTGTTTTAATTGCTTCATTTGTTTTCTGTGCGGTGTTTCTTTTATGTAATTGGGTAAATAATAAACATGTGTTATTGACTTTCTTCTGTCTTACACAGGAGGTTGATGGGCTTGCTGGTGTCTTCGCGCTCAAAATGTGGACCTACAGAGTGTTGCTGGAGCTTGTCCACTGGGCCGACCACGCAGCACAGACTCTTCACAAACTCCACTCAGAGGCGGAGGAAGAAAGTGATAATTAACCCACAGCCAGCTTTGCCAGTAATCCAAATGAATGATTTAACTGGGAGATGGATTGTTCAGCACTCGATGTTAGTGAAAATGTACTGCATAACCATCACTTTAAAGTCACACTGCGTAACATTTCACCAAAATCACAAATTCAAGCATTTATTTCATGACAAATATATTTATCATTGAAAAACACCTACAAAATTAACAAACAAAGGTGTATTTGCTGTGAGCTGCTCACCTCACCGTACGTTTACTCAGAACGGGACGCGTCGTCTCCATGGAGATGTTGAAGGCTGCCAAGTGTGAGACTTAAATAGGTTAGGTCCTCATCTAACTCCATTCTTCCACCACAAAAATAGCATTTTCTGTGTCTCGCTGATCATCAGGAGCATGTTTTTATTGCTGGCAACAGTTTAATCTAAAATGTTGCACAGTGTGCCTTTAACAAAGCCTTTCAGCCAGCTTTCCCCAGACATTGGCATTTCCAAAGTAAGTGTGACATGACCTTTGCTTTCCCACAGTAACCAGTTTATGCGTTAAAATGGTTGAATTGAAGTGGACTGAAATGTTATCTTTATATGCAATATACTATTTATTTTATTTATGTTGACTTATTTGTAACTAATACTAACAATCTTATTTTACTTAGAATGTAGCCAAAACATGACTGTTATACTGTGACCGAAGTGCAACCAAGTCTGTACCTATTACTATTTAAATTTTATAGCTTTGAGATGCCAATTTACTAATACTATTTATTCCAATCACTTTCATGTTTGAAATGTAGACTGAATGCCTGTGTTTTTTTGGTTTGGCAGTCTGTTATGATCAAATGTTTGCTGCTGAAGTTTCTCTTGGTAATACTGTATACTTGAATGTGCTGCTACTCTGTTAAGACCAGTGCTTCTCCTTGAAGCTACATTATAGTATTGTATGCATTGTGAACTATTGTAATAGCTGCAGTGACACTTGTTATAATTATTGTAAAGATAATTAGCTAATTACACTGTAGTGATACTAACACACAGAGTGTGTAAATCAGCTGTGACTTCACTCGTTTTGTAACACCTTTGATGTATTTTATTTTTGTTATAGATTATTGAATGGTCATAATAATAAAACCAGCCTTAATAACCACAAAGCTTTTTAGAGCCTTTACTTTAAAAAGTCCTGATCAAATTGTGTTCATACATTGCCTACAATGCCTACATTTATAATTGAATGTTATACCTGAACTAGTCTTGTTATTACTTAGTGTGAGGATCATTTCCTATGAAAACAGTGAGAGGGACTGGCAGATGAGAGCGGCCTCGGCCCAGCAGGATGTGGTGCACATGCGCAGTGCTGCCTACAGGAGCCTGAGAGGTAGGGAAGGGAGTCCTAATGGCGGAGAGTGTGCGCTCGCCTTTTGATTACCGGGAGCCACCGACCCTCGACAGCGACGGAGATGGCAGCAAGCCGCCGCAGCGGGGGTGAGTGCAGCGCGGGGGTTTTTGTGCCACTGCTGCGCTGGTGCACGGGAGGCGCGCGCCTGTTTAGTAAAATTAAAGGGCTCCACGGTGCACGGTTTCACGTAAATTTGAGAAACACACAAGAGAAATTGTTTTCGGACTATTTCCAATTGAGTGCAGTCCTAATGTGCTTTTGTCTCCCCGTAACCTCGTCCAACCACGGCTAATTTACCTTTTATTTTAACAGTGTGATGTTTTGACGGAGCAAAAGTCCTAATGTTAGCCACACGGGCTAATAAGCTAGCCTTTAGCAGCTTTACGTGTAGCAGGCACCCAGCAGCAGTAATCATTCATGTGGCTGTCTGGAAAATCATTCTGACCATGTATTTACTGTGCTTACTCATATATTTTCGGTCCGCACTCCACACAGTTCTCAGCTGCTCACTCCCTCCCCACCCCCTCAGCCTTAGAGGGGCATAACATACAACATGAGGAGGCTCCTCTAAGACTCTGTTTAGAAGCCATACCCAATAAGAACAGGAATGAACAGCCTTTCAGTATGTGTATTATAATTATTATAACAAATATATCTCATACCAGACCAATAAGCTTACTTTTAACTGCAGTAAGTAAGTAAAGGAAGAGGCTTCCACCTTTGTTATTGTATACATGTGCAGCGGATTTACTGGGCTGTGCTGTTTAGGTCACACCAGCCTCTTTTGGAAGTGCCTTCTGCTTTTACTTTTGCATCAACCCAAATGTTGCTCTGTCGGTGTTTCCTCAGCCGTGTGTGTGGAAGAAAGAGGAAGGGGACGCCGGTGAAGGTGTGTGAGCGAGCGTATGTTACTGAAGATGAAGAGGAGGAGAGCATGTCTGAACACAGCTACAGCCCTGGTATGAAGCGTACACACATGCACAATGCCTTATTTACGACTGCTGTGTTTATAAGGGTTCATCGAACACTTACACTGTTCATAATTTACATTCTTGGGTCATGTCAGGGGAGGGCCAGTACCCAGAGGGAGCAGAAGACCGCCTGGCTCCACCTGGAAGTCCATACTACCTCCCTGATCCTTCTCAGCTTTGGTAAGAAAGATCACCAAAATGAACCTGAAATGTGCTCTCGTAAACTTCATTTATGTTTCCTCATTACACTTTGTCTGTGCGATATTAGCGTCCCAGAGCTTGGGGAGGACGGAGGCGCTGGTGTTCGGGGCCCGGTGCTGTTTCACCCTCCTCCAAACTGTCGTATTCGAGAAGTTTACTGCGGGTCACAGGTCCGACTGGTCGTCATAGCAATACGTGACATCGCCAAAGGAGAGGAGATCACAGTGGACTACAGCCTCAGTGACTGGGGTGACAATGCACTGGTGAGCGTACATTAGCAGCAAAATGTCCATGATGATTGTTTTGTTGGATCATTATTCATGTGGAAGAGTGAGATACATGAATGTGGCCCTTGTGAGCGGGTTGGGCCCCTGGATGGGAGACTATATGGGAATACCAGGTGCTTGGGTGAGCGGTGTGTGAGTTTGTGTGTGGTGATCGTAAAGGCTCTTGGCACAGATCAGTAACTTTGCTTCTGTCAGTCTACCCCAAGGAAGCCTCTGGAAAAGGCTGCTTAAGAGAGTAATGCATTATTTACAAATGCATCACTGGGCATTTTGATAGAATTCCTAAGGTTGATAGCCGAGCCCGACAGCCACGTAGTTCACTTGTGCTTAATGGTTACAGCGTACGTTGTCAATTGTAAACGAAATGACATGGTCCCCGTTCAAACGCCATGTGGTGGTAATAATTTTCTCAGAGAGTCCCGTGGCTTTTTTATTTCAGTTTATCACACAGAAGTTCTTACATATATCCGGCTAGTTGATAAAACAGTGTGCAGCATGTATGGCAATAATTAGCGTGAGGGAGAAAAAGGTTGTGAGTTCAATAACTCAAAAACAAAAACTCCTTCTCATATCCAGTTGATTTGCTAGCCAGCCAGTAATACTTGGCCAATCACAGAGCGACTCGTGTGGCGACATGGGAGATGCCAATTTGACTAACTCAACGCAATTGGCAAAAACTGGCTTCACCGACCACTGTCTACGACCGACTGTGCTGTTTATACCTAACACATGCAGCCCGACGTCGGCCAAACCTGCCTGACCATTCCAGACTGGAGATTGTCCCATTGGTGTGAAAATTCCTCTTTGTTACCTAAAGCCCTTTGTATTTCTAATCCCAAATTGGTTGTTCCTAATTCATCCATGAGCTCTATTCACTTGTGTCTCTCCAGGAGGATGAGGGAGGCCCGCACCCGTTGTCCCTTTCTGTGTCGGATTACCTAACCCCATCCTGGTCGCTGTCCCCATCGTCATCCCCACTGACCCACTCGGAGCCCAGCGACTCCGACCACGAGGAGGACGAGGAGGAGGAAGACGACGATGACGACGACGAAGAGGAGGAAATTGAGGACATTCGAGGCAGAATGCTTCGGCGGCGCAAAAAACGCAAGATCCCCGTTTCGGTCAGCTCCAAAAAGAAAAGCACCCCCACCACATCACACAGAGGACCAGGCCGCCCCTGCTCCTCCTCGTTCTCTCACTCTACCACTCCTGCAGTTAGGTCCCAAACACAGTCCCCTCTTGGCACCATAGCGCCCCCAACCACCAATATCAACAATAACATTAATATTAACATTAGCAGCTCGAGTAGCACAGTGCTGAACCACCGGCAACATTGTCCTTACTGTGGTCGAAATTACCGCTCTCTGGCCCGTCACCTGGAGAAGTACCATAGCAACCAGCTGGAAGTCAGGACGGCGATGGAGATGGCTCACCTCCATAATCACTCAAACGGCAGTGTCCCAAACCACCATTCCACAATGTCCACCCCTGCACCCCAGAACCAGAACCACTCCTTCGCAGTCCCCCAGCAGTTAAACACTCCCTCCCTATTCTCCAGAGAAAAGGAGCCACCAGCCGGGCGCTCCGGTCAAGGCGCGGTCTCCTTTTCGCTCTCCCTGCCGCCAGCGGCGCCCAACAAGAAAGGAAATGGTTCACAGACAGCTAGCCTAAAAAACACACCGCCCCCTGCAGTTCAGAGGGTAAAGAGTCCATCTCCGCCGGCACCTCCGCAGAAGAGAGGACGGAAGATGAAGAAGGAGAACAGCGAGAGCCGCCTAAAGCCTGAGGTGGAAGGTTTGGGAAATCAAGACGAGCTCGTCCCGCCGCCCACACCGGAGCCAGACGTTGATCCGCAGGAAGATCTAGACTTGAGTGCTGGAGAAGAGGAAGGACCAGCTGAAAAGAATGGAGAGACCGGGAGGTGTGTTGATTTTTGTCTATTTTTCTGTGTATGTGTTTTTTCGTCTTTTTGTTTATTTTCAGCATTGAAGAGGTTTGTATAGATGAGAATTGAACTAATGCTGGTGCTAACATGTACTTAACTCTATAAACTCTTAGAAGTTGTATTGTAATGTGCATACATTCTTTCATGCTACTAGTTTGCTAGAATAAAATTTTTATCAATTTCCTAATTCAAATCACCTCAACAAATGGTCCGGTTCATGTAATTTTGCCAGATTTTTGTAGAATATCAAAACTATACATTTTTGAAAACTTTATTAAATAAGTAATCAGATAAACAATGTTTCCATTTGCCATGTTATGTAAAAACAAAACAAAAATCCTTTGTCATATGGAGTTACCGTAGCGATGATCAGGACTCCCCATTTACTCTAATGGAAAAATGGTTGTATAATTGTACAATTGTTGCAAGTGACAAGGGCAAATGGAAACATTGTTTTTCTCATTGCTTAGACCAGAAGGTTTCCAAAAACATAGTTTTCATATTCTCCACAAAAATCCCACAACAGTGGAAATGTAAGCATTGTGAACCGGACTAAATTTTTAAATCTTTACTTAAGCTTTGTTGCTTCAAAGGGACACCTGCTGCTTTCTTTCCTGCATAAATGAACCTTTTACTCATTCATAGCAGAGAAGAGACTGACAATAAGAGGAGAGATGAGTCTGTGTTGGAGAATAGAATTGCATTTAACAGAAAAGATCACTATTCCATTGTTTTTCATTTTCCATCACATCCCCCAGTCCGAGCTCAGCGTTGTCCAAAGCAATCTGTCTGAATTATTTTGATGAACACAGTATTAATCATTAAAGGCTACTGTCCTATGAAATGGCTCTCGTTGGTCATTTTGGATTCTCTTTCCTTCTAGCTCCCCCAGACAGCACGGGCCTCCGCTCCTGTCCTCCCTCTCCTGTTTGGTCCGGTACCTCCGTCAGCAGCAGCACACGTCCTTCCTGTCCCTCACCCGCTCCCCGCACTCGGCCGAAGCCTGGCGCCTCCTGTGCCACTCCAGCCTGTCTCTGCTCATCCTCTACAACCGCCATCGAGAATGCGAAGTCGCCAAGCTCACCATCCAGGACTACCACAACCGGTCTCTGCCCCAAGCGAACCCCTCCGCCCCCAGCCCCGCCTCAGGTATGGAGTCTCTGCTTTCCCCCTTCGAGCGCCACGTCTTGTGCCACCTGCCGCGCGCCAGTGTCCTGGGTAAAAGGGGGCGAGTGCAGCCGCTCATCCTGCCCTCGCACTTCGAGCCCTCCATAGACCTGCTCCTCCAAACCAGTCCAAACGTCGGCGTCGATCCGGAGAGCCCCTTCGTCTTCTCGCGACCCTACCACTCCCCGGCCACGCCGCTGAGGGGGACTGATCTTCTGAGGAACTTGGCGCGAGCGAGTGGGGCGAAGAACCCCGGGCCACTGACGGCGACGCGAGCGCGGCGCCAGGTAGCCATCCTCACTCAGCTGCTGCTATTGGACGACGGGGAGGGGCAAGCGGCGGCAACGAAGCGTCTGGAAGATTTTCTGGACCGGGAATACCATGTGACGCAGAACTGCTCCGGTATTATCCAGGATCATGCGCTCATGGGCCGCGTGGGTCGAGTCGTGCTTTACGGAGAGAGGCAAGGGGTGCTGTTCCGAGGAATGAGCCTGCAGCAGATCTGCTTGGAATTGGACGGTAAGGAGCTGAAAGCATTGTTGTTGAGCTGAGATTTTTTGCTTATGCCTTGATATTGTTTGTTTATGGTTAACATGTGACATGTGACTTAATGATGTGGAGGCCCATCTACATTTCACTGTAGAATGCATTAATTTAATTGTTTGTTGCCTCTTTGTGCCCAGCAGATGCCACTGGTTGGTTTTTAGAAGTAAAATCAATCTTTCTATAGGTTTGCCTGTTTCTAAAATGAGCAGAATTAAAATGGACTGAATTGGATTTGTTTTTGTGAAATCACATTTAGATGATTGAACATTGCTTGATCCTTTTGTATTGTTGTGATACAGTGTTTGTGTTTTTTGTACAGTGATGTCGGGCAATTCAGCAGAATCCTTTTCTGAAGAATCTGAGGCGGAGCCGGTGAAGGAGGAGGTGAAAGTGAAAGTGGAGGTCCCTGTAAAGAAAAAGGGCAAAGGACGACCTCCGGGAAAGAAGAAACCACCAGCAGCACGTAAAGCAGCTGCTCCTAAATCCAGTGACCCAAAAAAGAAGGCGACTCCGCAAAAATCAGGTATCAGTCTTGGCAGGGATTGGGATTATGCTGTAGGAGGATTCAGATCATTTTTATAGATGCGCAAAATGACATGTAGACAGCCTTAAAGCTCAAATTTCATATGTCAAAGCCATTAGCAACGGAGGTGGAATAAGCCAACATCAGCAAAACATGAAAACATGCAATAGAAGAATTTTGTCATAAAAAGGTAAAATCCTCTGTAAATGAAGTAAAATTAGAATTGACTGAAATATTGACATTTTGTCAAAAACATGTAATCTGAGCTCATAGGAAAGCCAGTATATCACTTACGTCCTTTTGGCACTAACATGATTTGTTTTGTGACTCGATATATTGTCCTACATAACTGTGTACTTCATGATTATTTTTGCGAAAAGTCTCACTTAGGCCCTGTAAAGTCTCCCTACTTGAACATAATGAACATACTCTCCTTGCAGGAAAGCGAGGCGTGTTGAAGCGTCCCTGGTCAGAAGCGGAGCGTTTAGCAGTAGAGACTCATTTAAAGAAGAACATTCTTGAGCTTCGGGTCCCAGCCAAAGCCGACTGTGAGCGCTGCCTCCAGCTGTGCCCGATGCTTGTAGGGAACCACCGAGACTGGAGGGCCATAAAGTTCTATGTCCACAACAGAATCCAGCTCCTAAAGAAGCAGGACCGGAGGCTGAGTGCAGCAGCAGCAGCAGCGGTGGCGGCAGCAGCAGCTGCAGTCTCATAGAGTCTCCTAGAGTCTCATAGGGCGCACAGAATCAATGTACAAACCACCAGCTGTCACAAGATTTAAAAAAGCCCTTTTCATTAGGGTCTTGATCATTTTGTGGTATAACATCGTTGCCTGAAATCGGGTTGACCTCTCTTTCGACAAAGGGGATTTTTGTATTTAAAGATGTGGTGATGGGTGAAACTTCATAACGTTCACTCGTACACAAGCTGTGAATGTTTTATTATTGTTTGTAATTTCTACTTTACATAACAGACTGATGGGTAAAACTATGTGAGTTTTAGACCTTACAGCTCAATGACGGCAGATGGGTCTAGATTTAGCTTCTGTTTAAAGCTAATGACCAAACATGAATGTGCAAAGTTGTGGAGGGCCAGTCTTATGGAAATACTGGCCCCACATGTTCTGGGACTGATATACTCTGTGTGTTTGTATAGTTTGTGTCATATCGAGTAGCATTGTGCCCTGAGTGTTAAAGTATTCTTGGACCATAATTCGCGTGTGAAGTGGTTCGTGTATCTATACCTTTATCATAACTGTATTAAGGCACGTCTACTTGAATTTATTGTATATCATTTTCTATTCTTTTGTCTATTTAGATAAACCTATGGTCTTATTCGCAATGTAAATATATGAAAGGTTATAGAGTCAGTATTGTGTAATGATGTACATAATGTAAATACTGCTTATTAAAGTGTATGACTTTTTTTTCTGTTTTCCAAAACTGGACTGTAAAGAGTGACTTTTCCAAACCACAAATTGCCAACAATTATGGAGGCACACTTACACAAACCTTTTTTTAATAGGCAGTACATTACATCAGTACAGTATTCAGGGGTGCAAAATAGTCCATTGGAACGGAACTCTAAAATGTCCCATCACTATGTTCTTTGAAGAGACGAATCTCTCTTTAAAACCCCTTTGTATCTGAAGTTTTGTTCTGGATCTTAAGTCGGATCCAGCAGTAGCTCATTTAGGTCATTTGTGCTGCCTTTGTTTCAAATGTGGTTTAAATACTGTCTCTTTGGTTCCAGGCGACATATAAAGGTGGAGCCTTGATCAATAAAGCTAACTATACATATTTGGATTTCGTTGTTGGTTTGAAGTCTAATTTGTTTGAAAATGAAGCATGCTCCGGCTTTAAACTGATCAGGTACAACTTCAGATGCAAAACACAACATGGAAGTGGCCTCCTGCTTTATATTGTTTTTATTACATAAATGTACAAAATATCACAATTAAAAAGTAGCTATATCATTAATACATGCACTAAGATCACACACAGAATACACATCAGTTCACTCAGTATTTAGTCATTAGCAGCACTGACGGATAAATATGTGAAAAATGCTACATTAACAAAGCAGGGATTTCAACATGCTCAAGATTAATAGGACATTAGGCGTAGTGTATACGTATGTTAGCTGCACATATAATATAGCTGCACATGGAATTAGAGTTCAGTCCTTAATATTTGAAGCGACACAAACACTACATTTACTACATTGTGTCTTACATCATGCAGCACCAATCATTACATAAAACTAGAACTACTGTGGTAGCTGAAATTACACCTTAAAGTTTCACTCAATAACTGTTTTGTCATCGACGGTTCCTGCATCACTGGGTTCGTCATGTTTTTGTATTATCGTCATTGGTGCTCTATCGCCAGTGCCAGGATTGAAAAGTGGAAAAACTTCCCCTGAAAACTTGACTGGAAAAATGGCAATGAGACGACTATTCTCTGCATCATAAAATTGTAGCTTTCGTCCATCATAATTTAAAAACACTCCAATCTTTCGTGGCATGTCAGAAACATAGAGATAGGTGGGTGGATTTGAGCTGAACCGTAGGACTCCTGCATTGTCACGAGTAGAAGACAAGAACCAAAAACCGTTGTCAGCAGTTGAAGAACGATTGTAATTCTTAGGAATCTTAGACATATTAGTGACACCAATCCACCAGGACTGTTTGGCGGGGATCGTTGGAGCTCCATTTGTCACTAGAGAGACCTCCCAGTAGTGCTTCCCAGATGAGAATCCAGGTGTTCCCGTGACAGCGGTGAGACAGGTGATTGTGTTGCCAGCAGGAGCATCTACAGCATCTCTCAATATATTGCTGTTTACAATTTTAATGAATTCATTATCGCCATTCAAAGGTTGAACGTTCACTGTTAAAAAAATAAATAGATCTTAACTCCATATAGCCATATGTGATTGGAGAAATTAGTGATATCAGGAATGTTACCATAGTTGTCCTTGGCCTCATCGGGAATTGATAGCAGACCTACAAATACAGCAAAAACACAGTTTATAAAGTTATTTTAAAGGTGTACAATGCAGTAAATTTGCATTGTGTTAAACATAGTATAATTTACCATTGGGAAGAAGTTTCTCAGATTCACCTTGATCATTAAAAGAGAAAAAAAAAGGCTGGCATTAAAACACTTTTATACGACAAGACAATGTAGTTTCTTACCCTCAGCATCGTCAGTTTGGGATATGGAACCCTTTCCTAAAAATGAATCCATGGTGGGTTTAGTTTGTTTTAATAGTATAAAATAGTGATTTAAAAAAATCCCCGCAAAAATATCTACCTCTGGATTTTCTGTATAGTAGAAATCCCAGCAATGCAACAAGAGCAACAAGTGCAACTGCAAAAAGCCCCCATCCCGTCGCTGAAGACCCTGAATCTGAAAATAACAATATTTTGTGATTCGTCTCAGTTTATTTATAGATATTATTAGTTACTTGTCACACCTTTTTGAGCCTGTGAATTGGGAGTCTGGGTCAGCACACGCATCCTTCCCTCTATGGCCTCTTGTCCAGAGAGCCCCACTGTGCAGGACACTGTAGAGGGGCTGGAGATGAGCAGCCAGCTGTGCACAGACGCAAGGCCGGTCGAAGCTTTACTGTACACCAGAGCTTTGGGGGTGAGGGCGCGGCTACCGTCAGACCACTGCAACTTCGGCTGAGGGTGCCATCCATCAGACTCACAGCTCACATTAACTTTGTTGTTTTCCATTATCACTGGTGTCAGCAAAGGTGGCTCTCCGGTTTCTAAGCACACAGTAAATATCAGTTTGGATTCACATCAACCATTTTTCAAAGGATCTTTTCTTTTAATACTCACGGGTCACAATGAGGTTCAAACTTGCCCTGTCATGATGCTTCTCACTGCTAACATAACAAGTGTACACTCCTGCATCCGCAAGTGTGACATTAACCAGTCTGAGAGACACATCTCCATCCGTCAAACCACCCGAGGTTGCTTCCTTTTGACCAAATGAAACCCTCCCTGTGTAAGACGCTGGCTGGGAGACACTATCCAATGCTTTGTCCTTGTAAAGCATCACAGGGGCATCAAATTGGTCTCGATAAAACCAGTTCACCTCCATCGCCTCTGCATTTTGTGACGGACTGAGCCAGCACGGCAGTACGACCGCATGCTTGCTGTGGACCGTCACGTTTGAGCTGACAGAGACCACAAAATTTTCTGACACTGTTAAAGCAAGAAAGGCATGGAGTCAGTTTGCATAGTGACCAGTGACACACCCACCCATTGTCCCAAGTACCAAAGTAATTGAGTAAATGTATTGGAAAAGTAAATTGCACTTTTTAGAGTCATATTTACAGACACATACACTGATTAAACCATCCCACCAGCCCCTTAGGCATTATTTGCTTGTTTTAAATTACAAAAAGAAAAAAAAAATGCTTTCACTTTTGTAATAGAAACAGATAGATCTGAACACATTTTAACTGTCTTATGTATTGACTACTGCTTTTACAGATCATCTTATATACCCAAATCCACACTGCTGCAAGTCAATGAAGACGACTTACCTGGAGCACCTTGAATGACCGACAGACAAAGAAACGCCCCAAACAGCCAGAAGACAAAATGTAGGTCTATAAATAAAAGCACATGTTCATTATTGCAATTTCAAGCTTAGTCCACATTAAGCCTATATGTAATTACAATAATCAACACTACAATGAGTATAGTTTAAGAGGTTTGAGTATAGAAATCTATCGACTTACCCATTCTGTGCGGGTGGTGTAAAATATGAAGTAACATTGACTTTACAAGTAGCTCTCCAGACGCTCTGAGTCGTGGGAAATATTACATTACAGTGAGACGTTCAGGTGCTCTAAAATTGTCGACCTATTTTATAATGCATTCAAAATCAAGGTCCTGGGTGCACGCTTTTTCGTCGTTGCGCCTCACCGCTACTTTAGTTTCATGTTTCACTTTCATTTTCTAAATATGGGAACAAGGCGGAGCATATTTTCAGCATAAGCTGCACAATATTTTCTGTCCTTTCAGAATTCTGTTTTTTTTTTCTGATTGTGGGAGGAGGAGGTCTTCTGTCAAAACCAGTAGACAATTTGAAGGAAATAATCCAATGTTTACGCTTATTAAAAACTCACGTGCTCGCTGGTGACGGACTCACGGAAGTAACTGAGGCGTATTTTCAAAGTAAAACGTTTATCGCGAAATTAGCAAAAGATTGTTTAAATGACGAATAAAATTGATTATTCAAGAGCATATTTTTGGTAAAAGAAATAATGCAGTGCGATTTATTATTTGAAAACAACTCAATTACTATTCTGTTAAGAGTCTTGGAATGTTGAGCTTTTGTTTTGAAAAAATAGCCGGAAATGGTGGTTGTTATTGTGAGCAGTAGTAGGAAGTTAGCTAAAAGGATCAGAGTCCACTTTGTTTTTATTCTTTTTATGCGTTTTCATGGCATTGTCATTGATTCGTAGGATATTGACACACTTAAATATGTGGCGTTTGGGGAAAGGTGCTTTAAATGAAGTGAGTTTCGTTGCATTTTGCACTGTTGTTGTTGGCTAGCCATTCTTTATGTGAGCTTAATAAGGACCAGTTCATTGACCCCTTGGCAACATGACCACGTAAAACAACATCTATCGTCTACATATCAATCGCTTGCTTCAACAAAATGTCTCAAATTGTAGACGACACCACTCCACTGCTGGGACATGATGCTAACAGGTTAGTTGAGTATATTGAGTCTGTTTGTTCAAACCATCATTTACTGTAATAAAAATATTGAATCCTTGTTCAAACTACTTTATTTGCAGTGACTGTCGAGATGAAGATAACAGGAGTCGATGGAGGTCAATCCGAGTCATGTACTTCACAATGTTTCTCAGCAGTGTCGGTGAGTAGGGTTGTGCGATTAATCAAAATCGCAACATCGATTTATCGTCATGAGGCTTTATAATCGTCAGGTTTATCACCGATTCAATTGCAGCAGTTTGGATGAATCTGATTGTGTGTTATTATTCATTTGTTAAGGCTTCACTATCGTCATAACGTCACTTTGGCCATATTTGAGAAGAGTAAGTCAAATATCGTGTTGTATTTTTACTGAATAGGAGAGATTACTGAATAACAGATTTTAATGATCATGCTGTATTTTTTGTAGGTTGATGTAACTGCTGATGCCAGCTTCCTAGGATGGGTGGTAGCAGCCTACAGCCTTGGTCAAATGATTGCCTCCCCCCTTTTTGGTCTGTGGTCGAACCATCGCCCAAGCCGGGAGCCGCTGACCTGCTCCATCTTAATCAACCTTTCAGCCAACATCTACTATGCCTACGTATACCTTCCGAAATCAGAGAATAAGTACCATATGCTGATGTCCAGAGCCTTTGTAGGTTTTGGTGCAGGTATGGAAAGATCATTGCAATTCTTTCTTTGTGTATTTACACCATACACATCACAAAGCCCTCTGGTTGTAGGTAATGTTGCTGTGGTGAGATCATATGTCGCTGGAGCTACGTCCCTGAAGGAGAGAACTGGAGCGATGGCCAATATGAGTGCCTGCCAGGCCTTGGGATTCATCCTGGGTCCAGGTATGTAAGCTCTGGTCATAAAGGTTATGCAGAATGGAAATGTGAAATGTTGTTATCTTTGTAGCTCTTCAGGCATGCCTGTCCTTCATTGGTGAGCAGGGAGTCACACTTGGGTTTCTTGATCTTCAGCTTAATATGTACACGGCTCCTGCTCTACTGGCTGCAGCCTTGGGTCTTGTCAACATTCTGCTGGTTTTGTTTTTATTGAAGTACGTGAAAGTTTACTAGTTTCTTCACTTTACGATTCATTGTGATGGCAATATGTTGTTTAACTCGTTTAACAAGCAGAGAGCATCAAGTTGATGATGATGGAAGATATCTTCAGCCAAGTATCAACTATACAGATGGTATGCATTATTTCTATGGGTTTCTTTCAGCACATGCAATAAAAATAACTTGATCATGATGATCATTTGCTTTACTTTAGATAATGTTGAGGACAGTCTGGAAGCTGAGGAAAGTGTCGACCAGATAGCGGTTTTGACTACAAATGTCCTCTTTTTTACTGTTATGTTTATCTTTGCTATCTTTGAAACGTAAGTAATAATGATTAAGTTAATGAAATACCAGAGCTTTTTTATCTATATATTTATTTTCTTTACTGTATTTGGTAGTATTGCTACTCCGTTGACTATGGACATGTTTGCATGGACAAGAAAGGACGCAGTATTATACAATGGGATCATCATCTGTGGTATTGGATTTGAATCCATCCTGGTGTTTGTCGTTGTAAAACTGGCCTCGCAGAGGTATTTGAAATATATATCTTGAAATACATTTGAGACAATTCACTGTTTGTTGCTACTTAAACTGACTGTGGTTTCAGGTTTGGTGATCGGCCAGTACTGTTAGCAGGGCTGGTTATTGTGTTCTGCGGCTTTTTCATTCTGCTTCCGTGGGGAAATAACTACCCTAAAATACAGTGGGCAGGTATGTCAAACCTCATACACAGTACACATACGTACATACATGTTTTGATTTGTTGAGTTCATGTTGTTTGTAGATGTAAAAAATAGCACTCTAGTCAGCCAAAAGGCCCTAGCCTTTGTGACTAATGGCACTGTGGAACCAACTGGATGCCCGATTGAGCAGACCTGGTGCCAGTACACCCCAGCTATTCACATTGCTCAGTACATCACCTCTGACCTCCTGATTGGCGTGGGATACCCAGCATGCAATGTCATGTCATACACTTTGTACTCCAAGATTTTGGGACCCAAACCACAGGTATAGATGAATTTATTTTTACTAGTTTTATGTGTGATTTCAGTTCGTAATGCTATGCTACTTATTGTGCAGGGTGTGTACATGGGATGGCTGACAGCTGCAGGGAGCGCAGCAAGGACATTAGGTCCAATCTTTGTGTCCAATGTCTACACCCATTTTGGACCTCGTTGGGCTTTCAGTCTGATCTGTGGCATGGTTGTTGGCGCCATCCTCCTCCTCATCGTGGCCTACAAAAGACTTATTGCTTTCTCTGTTCGCCTTGGAAGGACTTGGATAAATCATTAATAGCATTTATAGTTTATAGTTTTTCATAGTCACAAATGCCTAAAGGTAGGGATGTCCATTCTACATCAACATATCCTACAAGAGTCATACATCAAGTAACAAAAAATCTACATTTTATTTTTAATGTACAAAGTGCGGCCAAGGGACCAAATGCAGCCCTCGGACCAATTTTTGGTGGCCCTCAGACTTCTTGTTGAAATGGCATACAATTCATACCTCAAAACTAATATTTTTTTGTAAAATAAAGCTGGCATTAAGGTTCCAAGCCTAAATAAAAGAGTAGGGCATGGTTTAAATGCACCCGAGTGAATGTTTCACTGCACTGATCTTTAGCCCTCCACGCCGTACACACTTCAATATGCAGCCCCTGATGAAAAAAGATTGGACTCCTCTGCATTAAATGTTAGGTACTGCTTCTACCTTTATTGAAGACCTGCTAGTACCACACTGTCCATACTTCATACTGTACTTCTCTCCTAGGATTCATAAAAGTAGGTTTTGACAGGATTTTCAGCCACCAGCCCTCAATTCTATGGAATGCCCTTCCTATTCATTTTAGGAAAACTGAGAATCAAATTTTAAAACCGAATTGAAAACCTTGTATGGTTGATTTTACTGGTTAACTTTGCTTTTGTTTTTTTCTTATTTAACCTTTTTAATCTTTTAATATGTATTTTTTACTGTCTTTTGAAATTGTGATGTATTTGCTCATGTTCAGTTTGAGACTCACTACGTGTGTGAAAAGCGCTTTAAAAATAAATTTAGATTGATTAATACACTGGTGTGAGCTGACATCTTTGAGTCACTTACCTACTGCCAGATTTGATCGACTTCACTTTTCAAGCAGTGGTACTACAGGTTGCATGAAACTGTGATTTCACGCTATGCGCCATCTTATACATTAATAAAAGAACATAAGGGGCTCATTACAGGCAAGAGCAAAACAATATTATGTAAATATGTTATTTTAATGACTTACAGACTAACTTTGTATAAACGTTTCATCTTGTTCAGCCAAAGACAAATATTTGGGTTTGTCTTGAGAACCAGCTGCAGTAACACTCCAGCCCGGTGAGTGGCGGTAATGCTCTAGCGCAGTTGGCCAACAGGTAATAGGTATAAGAAGAAGAAGAATCACGCGCGAACTTACTCCCACTTCCGGTTACGGTTTAAGCGCAGCTGTTGAAGCATATGAGCATATGGCTGTGTAGGGAGCTTTTTTTGTCGTCATAACTTATTTAAATTACCTCTATTCATCATTTAATATCGATTATACTTGTAGGGGATTCTAAAATGTCATCATACAGTAACACAGATGGTGAGGAACAGATCCATAACTGAATGTTTTGTTTGTTTTGCTAAAAGTTTAGCCAGTTTCTGATTGCTTTTGGTGTTTTTTCCCTCAGCTTTTTCCAGATTTCTAATGATGGTAAGTAAATTATTATATCTCCTCTTCTTCTACTGTTCGGCAGCGAATACGAAGTAGCGCGCATGGTGTTGTCTTTTCTGAACACCGAATATGCTAGCCGACATGCTAATGCTATTATGGGAAAGGTTTGCTCCCTTTTTGGTGAATAACTCCGCACATTTATCATATTAGTTAATCCAAGATAAATGTTTAGCTTTCATTTAGGGCTGTTCTTCTTGCTTGAGTAGCTGCTGTCTGTTTTTGTAACTTGATGCTCAATCTTTGCTCTTTCAACGCTTCAGTTCGTTTTATTTCACATATTCTAGCTACCAATCTGATAAACTGAAATTAAATGTGTCTTTTTCCCTAGCAAAGGGTCATGGACATGTTCGATGGAAACCCTCGAATGCAACACATAATACAGCGTGGTCTTCTAGGTAGGCCTAACCTACATTTAACCAATACTTCCAGTGGTCTGCTGATGTGATTGTTAAACAACATTTCCCCCTTCCATAGCTGAAATGCAATATGCAGATGGAGACGTAGAAATTTCAGCCGATTGCGACGTTGAGTGGGATTATAGTCTACATATGTATCGCATAAAGAAGGAGAGCAGTAGAAAGATAAGCTATTCAGAGTTCTTAAACATGGATTCGTGTGGACTTATGGAGTCTTCTGCCGACTCTGAGGATGAAGAGTGTGTAAGTTCAGCCTACTTCTTAATGTAATTTCCACATAGTTATAAGCACAGTAGCCTTTGTGTGAAAGCAGTATAATAACAAATATGAATGTGAAAAGGTTTGTGACACCTTTTAATATAAATAAATACTAATTAAAAACTGTCTTGCGTTGATTAGGATGCTGAAGGAAAAGCAAGAATATTAAAAGAAAAAAGAAAAAATAAGGCTGAAAAGAAGCGTTTGAAGAAAAAAGTTTGTATTTTTACATTGTAGCTTTTCCAGTATGCAGCATAGTGCCTTGACCTTTTGTTATTTGTCCCACAGAGACAAAAAGAACGAAAACTGCAACAAAAAGAACTTCAGAATCCCACACAAGATAAAGAGGTGACTTGCTTAATGCTATACTTGTGTTTTCAGAATAGGTGTGATCAGAATGCCTCAACACAGCTAGACAAGTGCAGAGGCAGAGGGAAAGGAATATGTCCAGACAGAGCCCTCTCAGTCTGTGACTATCCAAAATGGACCTTAACAAAAGCTTAAAGCACATGAAGAAGAACTGGACTGACTATAGAGTGCAGAAGGAAAGAGATGTATCTGCCCCATGTAGCTGGCGTCTCTGAAGAATTTCAGACCCAATTTAAAAAAAAAAAATACCGCATCCTAAAGATAAAGCTCCCAGCCACAAGCACAGCAATGTGGTTTAATCTATTTTTTGCAATTAAGAGGAGCATTTATTGGAAAAAAGAAACAACAACCGCAGAAAATACTTTACCAACACTGCAGAGAAAGCTCTAGCAGCAGCCCTCAATCTACAGTCCACCTCCACCTTAAAGCCACCAACCTCTCCTTGAAAGACAGTTAAAAGCTAAGATTGTTTGAAAGAAGTACTTTTTTGTTAAACTCAGCCCCCCCTGTCTAGCAGTGTTGCCTCAAGCCTGGAGGACATTGTCATGTTAAGAGGCTGAGACACAGCTGAGGGCAGATCAATAGGAAGGTACCGAGCAGTGATCTGCTGAGAGTAGGGTTGAGACTGAAACTCGGGTGACAGTAGTCTGATATTTAGTAACAAAGGTTGCTTACCAACAGGTCGAGGGTAGCACTAAAATAACGAGAGGTGGGTCTAAGACAAACTAATACCTCTCAATGGTCTATATTTAGTCCGCTTCTGGGCAGAAGGGTTTAGTGTCGCTGACGAATACTTTTAGATGAGAGGCGAACCGTCCTAACTTCAGATGAGGACACAAGAACCTTCGTTTAGAAAACTGCCCTTGGTTACAATTGTACACTCATGTTAACATTGTGTTTTGTTCACAGACAAAGGATATAGCTACACTAGATAAAGCTGAGGACAAACCGTGTCAAGATAAAGGTAAAGAATGTTTAGACCTTAAAGATATGGCTGCTGCACTAGACTCAGAAAGCAGTGATTACGATTCAGATTGGTCCACTGATGAAGAATATGAGGTAAAACAACTACACTGTCAAATGGTTGTTGTATTGACAGCTGGTCCCTAAAAATTCAAACATTTCTCTGCATTTTAGGGGCTTGATTTGACATCATCTTTTGTCACAAAAGCTGCTGAAATTGCTAAACGCCAATTAGAGCAAAAGCAGGAAAATAAAGATAAAAAGAAGACTCCGGTTAAAGAAGAACAAAAAATGCCTGAAAAGGCAACTTGTGAAGAAAGTCATTTTGAAAAGAAGGTGAGATTCTGCTTGAGGCTTTGTTGTTATGATAAAGCCAAAAACAAAGAGCTCATTAATGTTGCTTTACAGGATACTTCGGCCTCTGTCCCTAAAATGGAAGACTTTGTAAAACTGAGTACTGAACTCGCAAGTGAGTTTTCCTCTTGAATTGTTTATTGACCATAAGATTCAGTTCAAACTTTGCCGCATGTAAATCATTTTTTTATGATTTCAGCGATTGGGAATAAGTTGGCTACAGCTGGGAATTTTAAATTAGCTGTGAAGTATTTCACAGATGCTATTAAGTTTAATCCAACTGAGTTTAGGTGGGTAACCCCCCCCCCCCCCCCTCCCATGTTTATATGCAATTTGTTTGAAAGTTGTTTTGACATATTTTCTGTTACACAGGTTATTTGGAAATCGAGCATTTTGTTATGAGAAGATGCAGGATTTTGATAAGGCCCTTAATGATGCTGAGATCTCTCTAAGCATGTGTCCAGGCTGGGTTAAAGGTCTGTTTAGAAAAGGCCGAGCTCTGGAAGGACTCAAGGTAAATGCGGGCAGTACACCTCTCTATTGCAATATTGTATTTAGAAACACTTATAAGTCATCTGACGTCATAATGTAGACCAATGATTTTCCTTTGTCATGGGAACAGAGTTTACAAGTCCCTATGCAATAGTGATTTGCTCTTTTATAGTGAGCCATGAAGGGAGGGTGAGCTTATCTAGTGGCTGAGATAGAGCGAGGCCGTCTGTAGTGGAGGATGGGTCAGGCAGTGCTCGTTCAGATGCATCTTATCTGAATTATCAGCCTGCTCTTCATATGATCATAATAAAGTATATCAATAAGTGCAACAGAAGTATGATAAATAAAATCTCCACTCCTTGAAATAACACATACTTAAAGGGTAACTCGACCTTTTGTAGTGGTATTATAGGATTAGATTGTCTAGTTCAATCAGTTGCTTTTATGAGTTAAATGGATGGTTAGAGGCCGTCTTAATTATTTCCAATTGTATTCTTGAAACATTTCACATGTATTTTCTCTGTTCTTGATCCTCTGTGTATCAGAGGTATGAGGAGTCTGCCAGTGCTTTTAAAGAGGTTATCAAACTGGACAGCTCATGCGCAGAAGCAGCTCAAGAACTGTTGCGGGTGCAGAGTTTACAACTGATGGTGAGGAAACAACAGGGAGCTTATGGTGCATTTTGCCAGGGTTTAACATGATGATCTAAATTATTCTTTAATATTTTTAGGAGTATGGTTTCACTCAGGACCAAAGTTCAAAAGCTTTAATTATTCATGGAAGTGTGGATAAAGCTCGGGAGGCTCTATCCAAGTCAAACAAACGATCAGGTAGTAATCTCTTTGTTTGGGAATTGGCACTTTTTTGTGTTTTTAGTATTTTCAATATTTGCATGTGAGAAACTGTCTAGTGTTTTAACAATGCTTGTACAGGGAAGTAAACCCTTCCAGTGCTGTTAAAGTAAAACTGTCCTATGTTTGTAGAATTGTTCCCCATGGTGCCGGTTACACTGCAGCAAGTGGTAAATGTGACTGGACTCTCCCCAGTCCTCTCTGCCAAAATGCCTGCTGCTGCTGCTGCTGCCCCTCCTCCTCCTGCCCAGGACGCATCAAAGAGCCTGCCTGAGTCTCTTATCCCAGTCCACAGCCACCAGACACTGGGAAAACCCAATGACTCTGCGCCTTCAAAGTCCGATTATGTTGTACAAGCCCCGTGAGTAAACATTTGCCACAAACGGCAATTAAGGTTAACATTGTGACCACTGACCTGTTTGTGGGTGGAATTTACAATTTGGAGAACAAAACATTTAGTTTCTATTTAGATTTGACATATAATACTACATTTTATACATTGAGCTTCTTTCTGGATACTCGAGGATGCCTTACATCGAGGAATATCAAAAATGACATAAAGGACTGTGCAGTTATGATCATTGAGTCAAATGATAATGGAAAAGCTCAGAACATCTCCAAACCTGTAACCAGTGTTAAAATGGAGTGAGGACTAACTCATGCAAACAAAATCGACTATTCGATTGGTCGATATGGCACATACAAGTGAAACTTGGAAAATTAGAATATCGTTAAAAAGTGCATTCATTTCTGTTATTCAACGTAAGCTGTGAAACTAATATATGATACTCATTACCTGCAAAGTGAGATATGTATTGCCTTTATTTGTTGTCATTTTTGATTACGGCTCAGCTTGTAAAAATCCCCAAATTCAAAATCTCTGAAAATGTTTATATTTTGAAAATAGACTAATATAATAGCCATAAGCATCTACATTATAATAAATAAGGGCTTGGCACATGTCACTTTGCATGTAATGAGTCTATATCATATATTAGTTTCACATTTTAAGTTGAATTACAGAAATAATGAACTTTTGAACAATATTCTAATTTTCCGAGTTTCACCTGTATAATCAATATCACAAACAAGCGTCTGCAAAGTAGTCATAATATTACGCCAGCTCTTTATTACTCTATTATTCTGAGAATAGAAGGCGACTAACTTTGAGTGTTGCAGGTTGAGTCTATTGCCAATACAGAAATAAACTATTTTTACAGAGATGATGATTTTTTTGTCTTGTTTTGCAAACTGCATGTATGAATGTATTTGTTTTTGGACAGGGAGCTGTTTCCAGTGTGGGTGGGAAACTTATCTTTTTCTGTAACCGAGACCTTATTGGTCAACCTTTTCACCAAGTAAGTGTTGTGTGTGGTTGTTCATTCCTCGTGCTCCTGTTGTGTTGTTTTGTTGTCTCAAACTCGCTGGCTTTTTGTTTTCTTTTTGCAGGGTTGGGACAGTTTACAGTTTGAAGCATCTACCTACTAAACGCTGCGCCTTTGTTAACTTCACCCAACAGCAGCATTGTGACGCTGCAATTCGGAGATATCATGTAAGCACAACATTGTTTTAGGGAAGGCAATCTTATTCGTATAGCACTTTGCACCTCATGCATCCATTTTGTTGTTTATATGTTGCTCAGGGATATGAATTATACGGCTCCAAACTCGCAGTGAGATATCCGGACAGGATCCCCCCTGGCTTGAACATCTCTAAATCTGCCCACAAATCTGCGGGCCTGCAAGATGAAAATTTTACGTAAGCGTCACCATTATTTTATCAGATCTGTTTGTACAAAGTTTATTATCAAAAACGGAAACTTTGAAACTCGTCTGTGATTTCAGGCCCAGTTTTTTTACTACTGGGAGGACTGGATTCACCAAACACATTCATCCCAACTATAAAGGGCCCAGCAAATATTGACAGATTGTCCTGAATAAAGAACAATATTAAGCATGAACCACACCTATTTACTTTTTAGGATGAACTTTGTTGGGCAGGGTCTGTCACTCATTTTGAAATGAATTTTGAAGGTATTCAATATTTTACTTTAAAGTATCTCATAGATTTAACCATGTAAAGATTATGTATTCTATTCTTATAAATTGAAAATGTTTTGAAAAATCTGTTCATTACAATATGTACACATAGTAATGGGCTAAAAAGACTGGTGTCCAAGATAACATTAGTTTTATGAAGTAGTTATTTTGAATCTTAAAAGGTAGATTTTACTTTATTTTTTACTATTTACTCTTCAGGTGTATAGGTTCACTGTTATAGTTTACCCTGAATCCAACAATGTCATTTTAATTGTACTCATTTGTCATTTTTAATTTTAATGTTTTTATGGACTGCAAATGCTGCATGTTCTTACAAAATAAAAAAGGCCAATCAATGCCATTGGTGCATTTTACCCGTTTTATTTTCTGTAACCAACGTTATTGTATTTTCGTGGTAAAAAATGGGTGTTAAATGGTGTCACTCTCATGATCCAGTAGATGGCAGTGCACACCTATAAACACTGTCAATGTGCTGACCAAAAAAGTCGCCTCCTGGATTTAACTACATCTGGGGTCGCTGCTGTTGGTCCAGGTTTTTGTTCCCAAAGAATGAGCTCAGTTGACGAGCAGGACATCCTGAATGTTACTCGATCAATGGATGATTTCTTCCCTGATGGCACGGGCATATTCCAAGATGACCATGCCAGGATTCGTAAAGCTCATATTGTGAAAGAGTGGTTCAGGGAGCATGAGACATCATTTTTAAGCACAGTCCAGGTCTTTACCCCATTGAGAATCTTTGGGGTGTGCTGGAGAAGACTTTGCTTTGTGGTCACACCCTCCCATCATGAATACAAGATTTTGGTGGAAAGTTAATCCAACACTGCCCAACCAAACAATGGAGCGCGTAGCCTATTTTTTTGTAGATTTTCTTTTTGCATTTTTTGGGGGGTCAGGCAATGAATCGGCTGCTTATCCAGGTTTGCCCAACACGTGTTCAATCGAAGCTTCTCATATGTATGGATGTAGTATGCTTTCAAGCGATTCCTTATAAGTTTTTCAGATGATTGTGGTGAGTCATTTCGGTTCAAATTAATTATAACTTACTTTCTGTGCCAGACCTTGGTTCTTCCAGCCCGTCTCTGCTGGACAGAGGTGGAGACGCTCTTGCTCCCAAACGCTCTGTCAAGGTCGTCCTGTTCCGTGACCCTGAAGTCGCGTGTCCTGAGCTGCCTACAGAATCGACACTCATCCAAACGCTTCACAGAAAACGTGTTTAATTTCAAGTTGCAATGACAAATGAAGCTTCGATTCTGATGACCTGAAACGTTCAGAAAACAATACTTTGTGCTTTTCGTGTATAAAACCTCTAAAACACTGACAAAGAACCAATCAGTCTCCACCAGTTCACCATGTATTTTCAACTCCGAAGGCACCGGTGTTCAGTATTCTTTTAAAATTGTCTTTGTCGCGTAGAAAAATAAAATGTAATCCTTTCGTTGCAAAGTCACAATGACCTACTTTGATTTTCCTGATATGAAAGAGCTGCCGTCTTTTCTTCCAAAATGGCTCGTTAGTCCAATCCGCCACAAGTTTGTAACGTTTGACTTGCAGTTGGTCCGAAAAAGTCCCTTTCTGCTTCAACTTCAGCCAAGTCACAGTGGCGCAGCATTTTGGCAGCGGATACTGCATTTGCTCAATGTTCCCAGGTCAGCTCCAGAGGCAAATGTTGTTCATGGCCTGGCAGGTGGAGCTACTTTGGGCCGGAGACAGGTAGACCTTTCCACTGGGACAGACGCACACCTCGTACACAGTCTGTTCGTGGGACGCCTGGCTTGTGGATTTAGCATAAGTGCCCAGAGGCAGATTCCCCAGCTGGATAGTGCTGGCATCTAAAAGTATCTGTAGAGAGAGGAAAAGATGAAAAAAATTTAGACAAGGCTGGAAGTCATTCAAATAACATCGCCAAAGGTGCCCCGAAGTGATGCATTGCCTCCTCGGCTGATAAATGACTCTGGTGCAATCAGTAAATACAATGTGACGTCTGGAGTGAACAGAGCAGCTCCTCTGCCAAGTGAGCATATGGAAAAATGAGAAATGCTTCACTTTTATCTGAGCATTTTTAAAGCATTTTCCATTAGTAACAACGACCGTGTGGTTATTTCAATGATGTACGAGCCAGTAATACCATGCCCTTTTCAGCACACACGATTAATTACATCTAAAGAGAATACTATTTTTACATGTATACTTATTTTAAAATATGGCCTTAATGTTGGTACAGTCCTTGGAAATAAAATAACTTATAGGATGAAGTTGGCAAAGTCATGCTGCAGTGAATTATTGGACACTTTTTTTTAACATGTAACGATCATCTTTTCCCATTTTATATTGCATGTTTTATTGCACGGTATTGCATGTCTTCACAAAAAATCTGATACTTAAAGGTGCACTATGCGACTTATTAGGTGAAAGAAAAAAATCTTATTTGCGCACATTTGACCTTTTAGTGACTCTGTGGCGTTATGGGTGCAGCATGACACCTTTGTTTTCCCTCACAGTGGCCTCTATGACGCTCCAGGAGCAATTGTTTTTAGGGGTTCGTACCAGAAACGGGCCAGAAACCCAAAAACAATTGATTCTGGAGCGTGATAAAGGCCACTGTGAGGGAAAAGCAAAGGTGCCAAGCTGCACCCATAATGCCACCGAGTCACTAAAAGGTCAAATACAGGCAAATATCAAGTATTTTTTTTTCCACATAAAAAGTTGCATAGTGCACCTTTAATAAAGCAGTGGTTCCCTGTCTTTTTTTTTCTCTCTCAGTGACCCCGTCTTACCAGAGGACACATTCAATCTGATGTAATACAGCATTTTAAATAAGGGTAAAGTTATATTCACTTTGATGGTCAATAAACATATTACAGAATACATTATCAATAGTAAAGTGCATTAAAATGGCACCCCTTTCTTTTCTATCAGTCTAGTTTGGGACTCTATTTCCAAAGCTCTGGGGCTCCAGGAATCACTGTCATAAAAGTATTGAACACATTTTCAGTTTTCACATAGAAGTGAAAGTCCCCGTTTTGTGCATCTAATGAGTAAGTTTAGCAAGAGCATGTTAAAAATGTCAAAATCGATCGACTCCACTTCAGAATAATGATGAATTCAATTGATTTATCATTATATAGATAGATATAAATAGTGCCTATCCATCCATGTATCAAAAAGGTGATCTTAACTGTACTTTAGGATGTGCACATTATGTAACTACTAATAGGCCTTTGCTGTTAATACATAGGCAGTTTATTTTTCATATAATTGGCCATCCTTATTGAAATTCCAGTGCTACTCACCAAATTAAGTGCCATGACTTCTAGCTAGAACATTAATTTGACTAATCCACCCATATTACGTTTCTCTGTGAATCCTGAAATTTTAATACCACCTTCAGGTACCGTGTCACCAGTAAAGAGAGGCATAAAATTAGACAGAGCGAGGGTGGGGGGGGTCGGTGTGGGGTGTGGGGTGTGGGGTGGGGAATGACTTTGGCCGATGGCGAATAATGTTCTCCTCACGCACCTCTCCCTCACTGGACTCCAGCTGCAGGTCCTTCCTGCCGCTGATCTGCAGGGTGCCCTGGGATGCGCTCACCTCCACGCCCCGCGGAGCCTCCATGGTCAGGGTCCGCGTGGGGGATTCCAATCTGAAAAAAACAAAAAAACAAAAACAAACATCAGTGTCAGGTGTTGCAGGAGCTATTTGGTGGGTGGGGTTGGGTTAAAGTTAAGATTCGACATTCATTAATTCTGTACTGCATAAACACACAAATCCACGGTGCATATTTGATGTACGCCGTTTGTGAGTACACAGATTTACGAGTACTTTTGAGCCATCCATTGACTGAGCTTGACTTTTTATATGCCAGATGCTCTTCCTATCACAACCAGTCAACAATATACTCACTGTGCTTTATGACAACAGCAAGTGGGGAGACATTAGATACGAAATGAGCGATTGAGCAGATGACTTGATCAGGCCGTCTCCACAATAGCAGCTTTAGTGATGCATTCTCGGTCTGCTGTGGTTTGTATCAACAAAAAAGTGGTCCAGGAACCATTGGGAATGACGGGCCGTACAAGGAATAATGTACCGTAAATTGCAGATAAAGCTGAGGCTGGTTATAATAGAAAGGCGAAATGTGCAGTGCAGTTTGTTTTGAATGGGACGGCAGATTAGGTCAGAAATCAAAACTCAGATACTAATTATTACTTAAAGCACTAAGTAGCTCATGCCCCACTGCAGGTGTTGTAGCATGTTGGGGTTTTTTACTCATTAATTGTCCGTGAGAGTAAATGCTACGCTGACAGAAAAAACAAAGGGAGAGAGGGATATTGTACATCCAATTACACAATGGAGATTTTTTTTTCACTCAAACTTGGCTGTAAATACTGTTTAAGTGGTGCTAGCCCGCAGTTAGCTTTGCCCGTTAGCCTGTTAGCTTCTTCTTCGTGATTCCATTAGTGTGTATTGGTGACTCCGACCCGTAGGCAGCAATGTTGCACCAGAACCACTAGGGGGAGATGAAAGACCCCCCCAATCAACCCATTAACACTTGTATTACCCCAAGAGGGACTAAGGAAAGGATTTATTAAGGTAGACAAGTTAGTGCTTTAATACTAGTATCTAATACTCATCTTGTATTCATTTGGCAGTTTTTGACAGTGGTAACTTCTCTCATAGAAAGCTTCTCAAGCCGTCATCTGTACTGTAGTGTTGGAGGTTTTGCCAGCAATCCAAAAAGAAGAATCCAAGAAGCTTTGTCAGTAACTAATGATCTTTTTGGCAACTGGCTGTATATAAATGAAGGGTTTTACTTCTAATGGTATCACCCTTTTTTATTCTAAAACGCTACACTCAACCATTGTTTAGTGGTTGTCATTATAGAAAAGTGTAAAATGTAGTCAAAAATAATATTTTGTCTTAAAACAAAACACTTCATTTCCATACGGCTTATTTGAATCCAATCCTCTTACTGACTGCACACCAATCTACCAAGTAATAAATCAGTTAAAACGCCTTCCAAGTCTCAACTACAAATAATATATTTTCAGCTCCTGTCTTTATGCAAATTGCCTGTAGTGAAATAGTCGGCGTCCGTGTGAAAGCCAGCTGTAATTGTATCAGTTCATTGTGACCTTCAGCCAAACAGAGGCTAATTTTAATCTGCATCTTCCTATTTGTTTACACAGAGCGGCAGAAGTCGGATAGCCAATCAATGTGGAATTTATTTTCATAACTCATAACCATTCCAAATTGATTTTCTCCCCCACGTCTACCCCCAAATCTGTTTTCAATGCATTTTAAATGGGAGACTTAAAGAGGCCGTCTTGAAATCGCTTAAATCTCCGTGCCCCATGAAAGTGACACACATTTCTGGATTATGCGCTGCTGGGTGTAGGCAAGAGAAAAGGCAAATGAATTTTCTCCGCATGTGCAAAAGCCTCTTAGACTCAGCATAAGCTTTGACTAGTGAGAAGACGGGGGGGGGGGGGGGGGGGGGGGGATGTTTACAGCGTGAACCTGTACAGATAATGAGCATCATTTTTTAACATAGTGGTTTTTAAGATGTGGTCCCACACGGTTAGCCCAGTCTTGATTGGTTTAGCCTTATTATTAAATATAAATCAAAAATAATTCCCTGTATGTGTTAAGAAAATACTCCGGGGATGGTGTGATAAAATGATGTAGTTTTACATTTACCCCAGTGAAAAATGAAACTTAAAACGAGATTATGAACCTGATGAGAACAGGTTTGGTGAAGGTGTCTGGACATAACCTCTTCACTCCCACCGTAATTGAACTCAATTTCTCCAGTTTAGTTTTACCCAAATCTAAAAACTGGTGTTCACAGCCTGCAGGCCAGAGTAACGGCTCATTTGAAAGCTACGGCTTAAAGGGACTATACAGACTTTAAAAATGTTAAAATTAAGTATTTTCCTCCCCCTACATGTTTCAACAATGTCCTAATGTGTAGAATGATCCTACCCTATTCACCACAACTGCCTCTAAAATCCTGCACTGTCACTCAGAAAGGTGTTAATTCGGGTCCGAAGTGCCGTCATGCACAAGCTTAATATAGAGGGTGCAGTTACACATATGACCTGAGGTGGCAGTAGTGAGTAGAAAATGGCTAACTTGCATCTAGCCCCTTTAAGCTCTTTCCTCACATTTTCATCACGTTTTTGTTACATACAAAAAATGAAAAATGTATGAAAAATCGACAAAAAAAAGACGGAAAACGATGAAAAAAATGCGACAAAAAATGTTTTTAAAAAAAATCGACAAAAAAACTGCCAAAAAATGTATGAGAACAAAAATTGTAAAAATAAAATAAAATTGAAGATCAACTAAAAATCTTTATTGGCGTCACATTTTTCTTACGTTTTGGTCACATTTTTGTGGTTTCATCAGTTACATTACTCTAAAAACAAAATGCAGCCAAAACGCTTAAAAAAAGCAACAAAACGACTAAAACTTGACAACAATCAGTTTTGTAGGATCTTCGCTTTCAAATGAGGCGTTACTCTGGTCTGTAGGCCGTGAGCTCCAGTCCAGAAGCTTTTAGATTTGGGTTGAATTGAACTGGAGAAAATGTGTTCGGTTATGGTGGGGGTTAAGAAGTTAAAGTCATTTTGGTTGAAATATCATCATCAGACCCAAGTCTCTTTGATGCATCAGCAGCTCTCTCTCTCCGTCGCTTTTGTTACATAAAAGTACCTCATGTGAAAAGGTTAAAGACCGCTGGATTACAGCAATTAATACAAGAGCGACGTCTTTCAGGTCATGTGTCTCAGATACAGGAGTGAGTTTGGTCAAAACACATGACGCCATTAATTGCGATTAATTTTTTTTTTTATTAATCGTGAGTTAAACTTTGACAGCCCTAGTTTCTTTTTGTAATTCTGTATGTTGTCGATGTGTATTTTAACCGGTTCTCTGCCATCCAACTGTAACTCGTGTTTTCCTCACACAGAACTTACAAGTATTTTCAGAAACTACAAGGTCTTAGCTTTCAAATGAGGCGTAACACTGGCCAATGGGCTGGAAGCGAAAACGAGGCAAAAATGTCAAAAACGCCATTTTTTTTGGACAAATAACACAACGAAACACAACGAAAAATGTCTAAAACCCAACAAAAACATACTCAGTTTTGTAGGTCTTACGCTGCTGCTCTCCAGTCGAGAAGCTTTTAGATTTGGGTAAAACTGAACTGGAGAAAACGCGCTCAGTTAAGGCGGAGATTAAGAGGTTAAAGCAGTACTAAGTAACCTGTTAACCTGAATAAATACTTTACGTGGTCCCTCTGGGGGTAATACAAGTGTTCATGGGATGATTTTCCTCTCCCCCTGTTGCATAGTTGCAAACCACAATTGCAACTTTGCTGCCACTGGGTCGGAGTCACCAATACACACTAATAGAATCACGAAGAAGAAGCTAGCAGGCTAACGGGCAAAGCTAACTGCGGGCTAGCACCACTTAAACAGTATCTACAGCCAAATTTAAGTGAAAAAAAGGATCTCCATTGTTTAATTGGATGTACAATATCCCTCTCTCCCTTTGTCTTTTCTGTCAACGCAGTATTTACTCTCACGGACAATTAATGAGTAAAAAACGCAACATGCCACGACATCTGCAGTGGCGCTTAAGGCCTCCAGGGGCATGAGTTACTACTTACTGCTTTAAATACTATAAGGAGCTTAAAGGATGGTGGCCTATACTGAGAATACTGAAACCAAACACCCCTCCAGGTATGTTTTGTCTGTTCTTTGTTGAGGATAACATATTTTAAAGGTTAAAAACGTTGATTTAAGACCTAGGGACAGCCTCGCAGAATCACAAAAGTGCAAATTACATAAATTAATTACAGTAGACGCCAACGCCATAAATAAATTATAAACAGAAATAAATTGGCTTAATGTTTAGACTTTAAACCTCCTGCCGCTGCTGGTGTTTGGGAATGAGTGGGATGAGGCAGGAGCCACTTTGCCGATAAAACATTTGAGATACTTTAAATCATTCAAATATAAGGCCATTTCATTTTTGCCTCTATTCCCAGTAACAGTCCAGTTTTGATATGTTTTTCGCTGAAGGACACTTCTCTGTCTTTCGATGTCTACAAGTGAGTCATGGTTTTACATTTGCATCATTCAGCAGTGAAGACAGTGTTAACAAGTTGAAGAAATGTCAAGCAAATGGCCGTGTTGTCACCCCAAACACAATTCTGCCACAAGACAAAGTGTTCAATTTCCAAAAGTGCCTGTATCAGACACAGTCCAAAACAAAGCATTAAATGAATTAAATTAAAACGTCTCTCGCGCTCGGCTTTTATAACCATCGCCGATCACTTCCATTTAGAAGTATGGAGCTCGGTGGGCCACTGTAAAGGGACTGTATCGGGACTTTATAGATCAATAGTAAAACCAGCAAGTGACAGCGGCTCAGGCAGCGCCACTGTTGCTTTACTGTATAACCACAAGGCTGCTAATTGTTATGATCGGAAAAAAGAGAGAAAATAGCAACAAAAATGAGACAAAAACAGGGATGAAAATGCAAGAAAAGAGCAACAGAAAAGTGATCAAAATTATGACGAAAAAGGGACAATAAAGCCGCAAAAGAGCAATGAAAATGTGGCCAAAAACGTGAAGAAAACCCAACAAAAAAAGCAACGGAAAAAACAATGTCTAAAAAGTGGCGACAACGTGAGAAAGAAGATCCATTTAGATGAGTTTTGTAGGTCTTAGCTTTCAAAACGAGGCATTACACTGGCCTATAGGCTGTGATCTTACGCATTTCGGTAAACCTGAGCTCGGTTAAGGCGGGGGGTTCAGAGGTTAATGCAATATTCAAGTCAGTTTTCAAATATTGCTCTTTTTTCCTCATAAAGATATGGTTATAATGTTATATCATCCATGTCATGTTTGATCTACACTTTCTCTATACACAGATTATTTTGGAGGGAAGACGCGCTGGCTCAAGTCCAAACCATAAACAGTAAACAAACGTGATGAAATCCTTTCCCATGAAATCGTTGCTATGGTTAAACAAATACTAAATTTTTTCATACAAATGTGTCAGATATATGCAAATAAGGCCTGAAATGATATTCTCTCGAAGCTTGTCAGGAGTAATTGCATTAGCTCCACAGTACAGGATAGTCTACATATGAAGCAATAGTTTCCAAAAGGCTTGGTAGCGGTTGGTAGTCGACAGATGTCCATTTCGAAACACATGGACGAAACTCAAACGGACAGACTCCGACTCTCGCCAGAATGCCTCTCAGCGCTACACAACACAATCACAACGCGGGGAAGTCTCAGCACAGTTTTTCCCCCTTTTGTGCTGCTCTTGGACTTTCTCACCATTAAAACAACGCGAGCTGTAAGCACCTCGCCCCGCTTTCACTTAAAGTTACGCTGCTTCTTTCATCTCCCCGGCGTTTGGCTTTTATGTGTGCGAGAGACTGACGTTCTCTCTTTGATGATCACACTATGCCATTTAGGCTTAACACATTTATGACGCGCGCACAGTTGAATGTGAAAGTTTGTTTGTATTCTCATTTGCAATATGGTAATTCATCTGCGCTCATTTGAAATAATAATATAATAGTTATTATAGCGTCTCTGCTTTCTGTCCCTTAGCGCTTATTATGCTCAATGAAGCGTGTCTGGCTGGCATTTCCCTGACCTCCTATAGTCTTAATTTGATCTAACGTGGTTATCTAATTTGTTTGTACGTAATGTGCATATTGATGTCAAAGCCAATGGGCAAAATCGAGCTTCTTTTTCTTCATCTCCATCGTGAAGATGCTGGTCCTTGTGTGTATCTGGTCATTAATTTCTTTAAAAAAGAGCTATCTTACTAATTAATCTTTTTGCCCTTGATATGATTCACTAACGTGGATCTTCGGTAATTTGATTCAGGAAATGTAATGAATTTCATGATGGTAAAAAGTTGACCATAAACCTTTCCGCTCACTGACCATTGTCACATTTTTATTTAAGATTCTCTGTGAACGGCAATATCCACAGTTTAATTGGTGAATAGTTTTTTTTCATCTGTACATTTACTTTGTTGCTATTTATTTACCACGCGACAAATACGATCACATCGACTCCGTTACCGTTTTATTTGTGTTTATGAATGGTGTTTATGACCAGCTCTTCAGTTGCGTCGTAAATCGCTCCGGTTTTCCCTGCACATGTTGAGGATAACCTTTAGCTTAGTGGAAAGGTCAGTCTGCGTAAAGCAGCAGCTGTATACTGAGCTCAAGCACTGGCCGAAGGAGAGGAAATATTGTTGTTTCACAGTGAGACGCAGAGAAGAAGACTCTCAGCACAACCGTGAGTTCTTCTATAAATGTTCATTCAGCAGTGGATTCTTTGTCCCTTCACCGCACGCTCCAGGTCAAGGACACTGACCCATTATTGATTACCATTGTGTACATAATAATTAAAACATGGCTCTATATACCATTGACTTGTTTGCACTAGCAGACTTACATCATGTAAACTCTTCTATGTACTTTATTTGTGCAGAACACACATAATGGTTTGTTTTTATCTCGATTTAATGGGTGTTTTTTATTCTACTTTTTGGTTATTAGATTTTAGTGACAGGCTTCATAAAACGAAGATGAAATTAGTTGTTTGTGGGGAAAGCTTAATACCATCCATCCATCCATCCATCCATCCATCCATCCATCCATCCATCCATCCATCCATCCATCCATCCATCCATCCATCCATCCATCCATCCATCCATCCATCCATTTTCTTCCACTTTTCCGTTTCCGGGTCATGGGGGCACATTGCACCAGCCCCTATGGCTCCTCCTGCAGGTGGTGGGTCCACGGAAGGACGGCCTCATGCTTCTGACCGGGCCTGTTGGTCTCTCATAAGGGGCTTCTGAACCGCTCTTTGTCTGACCCGTCCAACTCCCCGAAGTCCCCGACAACAGGGCCTCCAGGATTATTCAGGTGCTCAAACCCCTCCACCACGTTAAGGTGGCGGTTCCAGGAGGGGACTGCCTGTTTTAATCTGCTCTGATCTGCGGTTGCTGCAGTTGCTCAGGTCCAGTTTCAGCAACACTCTGAGCCCAAAGAATGAGGTCAGCTGAAACTGAACATCCTGAATGAGGCACAGGCATATTCCAAGCTGACAATGCCATGATTCATTGGCTTCAGGGAGCATGAGACATCATTTGATCGTAACCCCATTGAGAATCTTTGGGATGTGCTGTAGAAGGGCTTTGCACAGTGGCCACACCATCATCAATACGAGATCTTGGTGAAAAATGAACGCAACACTCAATCACATCAATAAAGTACCATCTTATCTTATCTTATCTTATCTTATCTCTTATCTCTTATCACAGGAGCTTATTTAAACAAGGCCACAGCAAGTATGTACCTTAATCAAAGCTATGTGTATTTGCATCATTACAAGGTAAGATTGAATGATTAGTGTGAGCCAGAATTACTTCCTTGACTAGTTTTTTTTTAGAGTGTTCTTTATCACTGTCCTACAACATTTACCCTAGAAGGTGCCTGGCCTGGGAAAGATACCTCTGTTAAATAAGGGCAATGGATGAATTTATTACATGAACAAAACAGCCAAAGTACTTTAGTGTGTTATTACTCTTACTTTTTAAGCAGACTGTAATTTCTTCTGGAGATTTTGTGCACAAACTTGATCCTAGTTTCACACTCTTTTCCACTAGTTAAACAGAGATAGTGGGGCAGCGCTGCTTGGTGCTCCATCTGAGACCGGCCCAATTCGATGGCAGAAGTGTTCACGGCCAATGGTCTGAGAAGGAGTTGTTCTGCCTTATCTTCTTAATGAAGCTGTCAGCAGGCAGCGCGAGTGTGTCCTGCGCCTCTCACACCAGCGCAGAGGGGACAGGAGGGGTGTTAGAGGATGTACTTTAGAAAGAAAGTGGAAATGGCAATGTTGTGCTTTATTTGGGTGAGCTTTAAAATTGAGTGGGATAAATCTCTAAGACTGAAACTAATATTACAATTATAAAAGAAGACAATAAACAGTATTACAGTAGAAACTTTGAAAAAGATTATACCTGACCAAGTGACCGTTTTACAGAGATCCGTTTTCCATACCTTTATCCAACGATGCTATTTTTGTTGTTTCTATGCCGCAGAACAAAGCATCTTTCTGACATGAGAGATCTGAAGCCAGAACCATGTGAAAATATGTGACAGTACAATGAAACCCCTGTCACGCCGCCGCGAATCAGTCCAACATTTTAGCACACAGCCAAAATAATATCATTATGTAATCGGCAAACGCGCAAATCCTGGCTGCATTGTTAATGGGGCTTGGATTTTTATTTTTTTTCCCCCCCGCGCAAAACAAATCCTCAGGCCAATTTGACCGCGGGTGTTTCGTAATACCTCAGGCTCTGCCGTTAGATTTGGGAGGCATCAGAGGACAGACGGAGACTGAAAAACAACGTGTACCGACTTTGTGCGCGGCAAGGTGAAGAGGCTGGACTCGGGCCGACAGCCGCGATGATTGAAGGTAATAAAACTGTGAACTAGGGGCAGGAAATGACAAACTGAGACGTGGCGAGGAGAGGGTGACGCTCAGTGAGGGAGCGTTGGACACTGTCAGATGTAATGAAAGCAGACAGAGGATTTATATGTATGAACAGTGGCAGGTTAATGATGTTGGGATTGCATTATAAATGATCACATTACGTTAATGACGATTAGCAGGCGTTCCAAGTCAGTATTCAATTGTGTCTGTGGACGCCAAAGCAAACACTCCAACAATCTGTTATTTCCTATAAAAGACTCGACAGTATATTTTATATGGGTAACACAACACAAGCCAGGAGCCTGCAGCCTTTTCCAAGTAACTCCTATAAGACTTTCAAAATGGCTACATTTGCTTGATAAGACAACAGTTCAGATGCATTGTCTTTCTGAGTAAAATCTCCATTTAGGTAAATAAAGCCAAGCCACAGACAAATCTTTTTCTTTAATTGTGTTGAAATATGTGGCTACTAACTCTCCGAGGTAAACTCTACCTAACTCATAGTTACACAAGCTCGCAGTCATTATTTTCCCTGTGAAAATACACTGCCTGACCAAGAAAAAAGAAAAAGGTCACACACAAAAACCCACGCTGTAATGTTGGACTGCCATTAGCTTTGATTATAGCTCACATTCACAGTTTCAGTAAGCTTCCGCAAAGTCAAAAGATCCAGTGCCCGATCTTCCGCCTGGCGCAAGGACAGTCTTGGTTGAGGCGAGGCTTCGATCTTGCGCCTGCTTTCGCCAGTAGCCTGAGGGCGTCGCTTAGGGAAGTCAGCGCTGACTTCAACAAGCGCTTGCTACATTCCCTTTCGTGTTTCACAAACAGGGCGCATAGCAAACTTTCATTCATCCAGCCCCTTCAAGAATCCACTGTAGCGCAATTGTTCCAATATGATACAATTTCCTTGCGACTACTGCATAACTGTGCAACTTCGCTGCAGCCAATGTTCCAGTTTCCACAGAATTAAATCCTTTTTATTTGGTAAATTTGCACATTCGAGTGGTTCAGCCTGGAGCAAGATCTCAGCGAGCCTCTCTCTCCCCGCCCGCCTCATCTCAGATCTGACCCCCAGTGTTATGTACATTTTTTGCTAAGATGTGATCTCTGTGCAAAGCCTTTTCCAGCACATCCCAAAGATTCTCACTGGGGTTAAGGTCTGGAATCTGTGTGGAAATTTATCTCATGCTCCTGAACCACTCATTCACAACGTGAGCCCGATGAATCCTGGCATTGTCATCTTGGAATATGCCCGTGCCATCAGGGAAGAAGAAATCCATTGATGGGCACATAGTGTTGATGAACCTAAACGTGACCAACTGCAGTTTCTTAAATCCAGGTGGTGACTTTTTTTGGTCAGGCGGTGCAACTCACAAGGCAAAAAAGTTTGGAGACTCCTGAGCTGAGAGCACATTTTCAATCCTGTAAATCCTGTAATTCAATTTTGTTCTGCTCTATATATGAAGTTTATTATCACTGTTTTAGATGCATTCCCATCCTCCAGCTCCGAGGCACATATTGAGATGTAACAAAATGATTACTCCACAGTCTAAATGATTTAGCGCATTGTGTGTTTTAGTGAAGCCATTCTTCATGTCTCGAAGCTGCTTTAGTCACACTTCGACATTATCACCCTGCAGGCTGCTGGCAGGTGTATTTGAATTGGAAAAGCCTTGGTAAATTTGCACAGCGCTGTGTGTCAGCCCATTCAATAAATGGCCTTTTTATCTCGACCCAATTTATTCATTACATTTTTTGTCAAATGCTCCTACATTTCCAAGACATTGTAATAAGTCGTAGCAGCGATGGTGTCTCGGCTCACCTCTACTTTACCCTGCCGCCACGAAATGAAAAATGTTCATCGTACAAACACAAATGACATTACTGTTATTTTTTATAAGCCTAAAAATGAATTAGGGCTTGCCGGTATAAATGCATATTCTGATCATTTGTCATAAAGCAAAGCAACAAATTAAATTTACAAGCATCCAACAAAACAAGCTCATTTCCAAATAGAAAAGAATGATTTTACAGTAAACGTGTCATGTCTCTGATATATTGTGGCATTTCTAAAAGAAGAAGTGAATTATAATGTAGGTGTCTGAAGTCCATGTGACTTGTTGTAGTTGTACCACTGACTGACAATGGTACTTTAAAGGAGTACTAAGTAACTCATGCCCCTAGAGGCCATAAGCGCCACTGTGGTGTCGTAGCATGTTACGTTTTTTTACTTATTAATTGTCCATTAGAGTAAATACTACGCTGACAGAGAAGATATAGGCAGAGAGGGATATTGTACATCAAATTACACAATGGAGGTAATTTTCTTCACTCAAACTTAGCTGTAAATACTGTTTAAATGGCGCTAGCCTGCAGTTAGCTTTGCCCGTTAGCCTGTTAGCTTCTTCTTCGTGATTCCATTAGTGTGTATTGCACCTCCGACCCGGTGTAGGAAAGCTGCAAGTGTGGTTTTCTGGCCAGAGACACCAGGGGGAGATGAAATACCCCCCCAATCATCCCATCAACACTTGTATTACCCCCAGGGAGACCACCAAAAGCATTTATTAAGGTAAACATGTTACTTATCACTGCTTTAAGTCAGAAGATCAATTTTTTTTAATACTTGGCTTGATGTGATTTTAGAAAACGCAGTTTCCTTGCTATAGATAACACATTCAGCCTGCTTTCTATTCAAATATGATTAGTTGGCAAAAAGGGTAATAATGGCATGAGCAGGATTAGAACTGCCAACACACCAGAATACCGTTGTCAATTCAATAATTTTCCAATGCCACAAAGTGTAAATGACCCCCTTTGACCCGACCAACATTTGAGCTTTAAGTCCTTGCTTTCATTGTAAACTCCCCGATGTCTCCCCTTAGACCGTCCGCCACCTGTCGTGAGTAACATCACGCCAAGTTTAAGTTTTAAATCTAGGTGGCTTTGTGGAGCGAGCACTTTCTTGGCACTCCAGCAGTTATCTACAGAAGAGAGGGGGGGGGGAGCGAATCAAAGAGCGCCACCTGAGATCTCGCCTGACTTTGAAGCAGCTGCGAGCGTCCCACTAAGCTTTGACAGAGCTCTGGTTCGTCGCCTCTGTCGTCATCCCTCCTCCTCAGAAATCGCGCAACAATAATCAACATTTAATTACACCCACCGCTGCTGCAATTGAGGAAAGGGACTCAGCCCGACAAAAGTACAGTGGGCGCAAAGAAGTATTCATACCCCGCTATTTCTTGTTATTGTGTTGAAATCTGCAGATTATTTTTGTTCACTCAGGTTTAAATAGAGAGGTGGCTCTTGTGAATCTTGAACAATGAATGGAATTTACCACGGAAGAAATATTTTATGAATGTTAAACACAGCACAACTATGATTGAGAGCCATGGAGTGGGTCTCTTTTTGTATCTTTTTCATAACTGTGAAAATGCATATCTTTGAAGGCAGGTTTTTATGATAATAACACAAGGTCTGAAAACGATTTGAAACCGTTGCGTTTTGACAAGATTTTAAAACTTTGGTAGTCTGTGCAGTTGCCATTCACAGAAAAACTTCACTAATAACTTTGAAGATACTTAAGGCAAAAAAAAACCCACATTGGATTAATTTGGTCTTTGATGAATTCCCAAAAAGTTATCCGATTTTAAGGCCTTGTACCTGATGTCTTTCTTAACAGTGTATGAAATTGTTTTTTTCTCTCCTTAAAGGGACTAGACGGAGTTTAAAAATGTTACAATTATGTATTTTCCACCCCTACATGTTCCAATGTGTAGAATGAACTCAGACCTATTCACCACAACTGCCACTTAAATCCTGCACTGTCACTCAAAAAGTTTTTAATTCGGGTCCGAAATACGGTCATGCATGCTTAATATAGAAACTGCAGTTATACGTAAGACCTGAGGTGGCAGTAGTGAGTACAACATTTGTAAAAAGACCAATGGTTGCACTGCTTTAAGACCACGACGATAGGTGCCAACATTGTCCGCCATTGCTGCAGTTCATCTATATGTGGGCGGCAAAACAAGCTAGTTTTCTATTAGTTAGCACTGCACTTTCCACACCTTTTAAGCAACTGTAAAGCCTGGTTTTTAATTTTTTGGAACTTGCTTCACCTAGATATGGCTCCTGTGATAACGCTGGGTTACGTTCAATTAAAGAAACCAGGATGGTTTGGTAAGAACATTTTTAGAAATCTCGTGTACTATTGAGGACTTGACAGGCCGTTAGCATTAGAGCTAATGGCGCTGGCTACGACCGAACTACGTGCCCCGCGAGGGCTGAGTCTACAGTGAAGATAACAACTAGCAATTAAAAATATACAAATAATGAGAGCAAACAACGTGATATATATAAATATAAAAAGAAATCAGCTCTAGGGCATTTAAGGTTTGATTATTATGCTACAATTTCAGTTTTGTTCAATCTCTCATAGTCTAAATTAACAGGTGGCAATTAAAATTTTCCATTTCCAATTAGTTCCAGTTAGTTATGCAGCTAGTATTATGCACAGTTTCTAATGATAAAGAATGTGCAACAAGCTATCAGAAGTCAAGTGCTAATTTTAAGCGGTATTTGCAATTCAGCAAAAGTTCTGTAATGCATTGCTTCGTATTAGCTTCGAAATTTATATTGAGGGCATACAGTGTTAACAAACTCTTGATAAGAACATACACACTGGATATGTTCAGCCAAGGTAGATGAATGTAAATGAATGTGAAGTTGCCCACAGGCTCCGTCTACGTGACTCTAACGGAACATAAACTCGCTGAATAAATGTGGATTTTCAATAACAGTAGCACTTGTGTTTGGTGGATAATATGCCGTCATTACAGCTCCACATGAATTGCTATGCAGACGTCGGAGCCCATAACGGTTTGTCAGTGTGCGCTTGTGTTGACTTGAAACCATCAGATCTATGTGCTACTATTCAAAAAGTCGATTCTTACCTCCACGACACTAAACTGTAATTTTTGTCATCCCTAAGCACATTATATAGACTGATTATAGTTACCTCTCCGGGAGAAATAGCTTCTTCAGAGAGTTAGTGTCCATTATGTTCCGTGTGGATGCATTGTGAAGAAGACGCACGTTCAAAACTCCTGTCTGTATATTTTAGGGAATATTCTTGAGGAGTAACAAGTCTCCACTGAATTCATGAGCGACCAAAGTTACCCGGGCCTGTCAGAACTTCAATACTACAACATAGTAGATAACAGTGATGGTTACCCTAGTGTGGCTTTCACTCATTCAAATCTTCAATCTTCAAGAATAATCTAAAATCCCCGAGGACTAAATGTGGGTGCAAAACGGTGTTCTGTATTTACCGGCAAAAACCTGTGCCCAGTCTGTAGAGTCAATAAAGCGCTTAAAGGGATATTTCAGGGTTTTTGACATAGGGCTTTATTTCCTAGTTCCAGAGTGTTGTTGATTTCTGGAGATTGTTTTTAATTTTTAATTCATGCAGTCCTTATATTTGAAGAGTTTAGTGGTGCTAGGCCAGTGCTAGGCTAGTGCATATCTACGGTAACTAGTAGCCTGCATTAAAAACCTCTTCAAAATCATTGAGTAGTCTTTCAAACGTTGCCATATCTGATTTGTAGAAAGCTCCTTTGTGAATTCCACGTGTAGTAATGCCGGCCGCAGGTGAACAAACTACTGTAGATCCGGTAAGTTAGCAGATCACTCTGCCGCTGCGTAGCTTACAGCCAGGAAGCTGATGCTGCTCAAATATAAGTTGTTTAAATGCAAAATGGTTATATTTCAAAAATTATTCCGTCAACACAGGCATTTGTATCTGTAGTCTGGTGCTATAAGTGATTTGCCTCAGGTGCTCTGTGCTTGGGTCAGACTCTTTTTAATGCAGGCTACTAGTTACCATAGACATGCACTAGCCTAGCACCACTGAACTCTTATATATAAGGACTGCAAGAATTAATAAAAATAAAAAAAATCAACAGAAACAGAAATCAACAACACTCTGGGTAACTAGGAAAAAAGGCAAAAATCCTGAGGTATCCATTTAAGGCTAAAGGGAACTGGGATAAACTATAGCCATCCTGTAAACAGACCTGATTGAAAGACAAATGCAGTGAGTTTTTCTAAAAAGCTACACTCAGACTTTCATAACGGCTGTACATTTCTCGATGATGGGCAATGAAGGGTATTTATCGTAGAACTAAGCTTTTATCAATGTTCAAAAACGGACAGAGAGCAATGGGGTGGGTCTGCAGCTGTTAAATAATGACATTTTAACTTTTTCTTTTCTATTTTACAAATAAAAGTGTGAACTGTCTGAATTCACGATGAAAGGCCGGACTTGCTCATTGATAATGCCGCACACACACAATCCTAGTCTAAACATCGCATAGTAGTTTTAATGTCCATGCCCTCTACGGTCCGGTGCCTAGTTAACACAGTGTTCCCCCTCGCGCGGCGGGTGACTGATCCTGTGTTTGCTCTAAAGCCCTCCTCATCTGTATTCCCCTCTGTGCTCGGGAATGAGCTGCCAGAAACACTGCTTTTTCTGCCAACTTTGATCGCGGCTTCCCTTCAGGACCGCGCGCCGGACAACAAATCGCTCCGGTTATAATTACGCGCGCACACCGGAGGACCTCTCCGATATGCATCTCCATATTAGCCTCTTGTTTTAGCCCGTTTCGGAGTATAACTAACACATTAAGTCTCTCCTGGGCTGTGAAATTGAAATAATAGCCGAGTTAAGTTTGTAAATGGTAGGCGCAGCGGCACTCGAGTACACATGAGGGTGCTTGACGATAAGTACGCGGCTGAATATTAGCTCCTGCTGCTTTTTATCTTCTTTGATATGCCATGGTACATCTGTCTTCATTTTGAAAGGGTCTGATCTTAATGTGAGAAGATGTGAACACGCAGCATTAAGCTTTAATGTTTTTTTTTTTTTTTTCTAAATGGGTGATTATGAACTTACTTGAGATCTTCAGCGGACTTGGCCAGGATTAAAGGAGTTTCTACGGAGTGACCAAACACGGCTCCTTCAGACCCTGCAACGACGTCAAACCAGGAGACATAGGTCAACTTTCACACACAAAACCTACTCGCAGGGCAGGTAGGTGGAAAGATAGATAGATGTTAATCAAAAAAGTTAGTATGTTTTAAATATATGAAAGAAACATGCTCAAATCAAATACTGGTTCACTGCCAACAACTGTAATGTTGATTTATTTACATTAATTTCAAAAACATGGCCAGATCCATTGGCTAAAACCAGTTTGGAAATGAGCAGACTCTTCCTACTTCCACAAATCATATCCTTCTGTAGGTCCTTAAAGCGATATTGCAGGATTTTTGACATGGAGAGTGTTGTTCCATCCAGAGTGTTGTTGATTTCTGGAGATATATCTTTTTTTAATTCATGCAGTCCTTATATTTGAAGAGTTTAATGGTGCTAGGCTAGTCTTCAAATATAAGGACTGCATGATAAAAAATAAATATATATATCTCCAGAAATCAACAACACTCTGGATAACTAGGAAATGAGGCCCTATGTCAAAAATCCTGAAATATCCCTTTAACTTTAAAATGAGGAATGGCATCTTCACTTATACAGTAGTGATGTAGCAGCGCTCAGGCTCGTGTTGTGAAGGGGTTAACTAAGGCATGAGGTTACATCAGCTCTTTGATTTAAGGTTAGTAAGTCTAGTAGATATTAAATATTCTCTTTTTCAGTCTTGGAGAAGATTTAGTAAGTTGTCAAGATTTTCCGAAAGTACTTTCACAAAGTGTGTTGACTAAAAGCCAGCTCTCCTGTCCTGCACATAGTTCTACCTGTGACAGTGAATTTCTCCGTTGTCATGACGACTTCCTCTTCCTCCGCGGTAAATAGAAGTCTTCCTCCGTCGCTGCTGCGGACCTCCAGCCTCTGACACTGGGCGTCCACAGCCTCTGCTCCTGCTCACAACAAAGACACAACAAGGACCATTTCATCCAGGGAGGACTTTTGGACTTCTTGGCACCTGAGCTTTCTGCTTTATCATTGAAATTAGGCCTAATATCTGTCACAGAGGGGAGTGCGGCAGTGCAGCAGCTCTGTGGCTGACTGATAACATTCTTGCCTCATAGCAAGAAGGTCTCAGGTTCAAATCCCAGACCAGGCATGCCCTTTTGTGAGAGGTTTTTTATTCTCCTCGTGGAAGAAGGCCACGGAGGAGTTTAATGCAGAGCTCTGGATCCCCAGTCCACGCAGACAAGCAGAATATATTGGTTCACAGTGACTGTAGGTTCACAAATGGTGCAGTTTGATCTACAAAGGGAACAGGTCACGATTCAGCAACTTCAACAACAGAATGTTCTAATGGAGAGTATAAAGTTTATAAACCCAGGTAGACATTCTCTTCGAATCTTGTGCACAGCAGAAGAAAGCAGTTGTCCCTGAACTGAAACAATGGTATGTGACACAAGACAGTCTTGAATACATCAGGTCTTTGCAAGAATGTGTCCTTCAGCTGTTTCTATAACAACTTCAGCAATGTCATTGTCAGGGGCGTAGCACCAAATTCTGGGCCCTAGGGACAAACTATCTTTTTGGACCCCCCTCATATTTCTTGTTCTTTAACCACATAACAGTGGTTTGACAGTGCAGTTGATTTATTTTCTATTATAACTTTATAGTATACAACGACCTAAAAATCTAGATTAGTCCTGGATACTTAGTTCACTGTTTTGTTTTTGTTTGTTGTGTACTCGATGTTTGACTTGAAATTTCATCTGGATTGGCTTCAGTTACAGAAATTGAATAACCTTCAATCCCGGTAGTGATATAGATATTTAAATTGGTGGTGGAATATTCTGCATGCATAATGATTATTAGCATACCACATTAAACAGGACGACTGCACCAGGGACATAGGATATTTGTGCTGGGAATAACAAATGTGTGACTTTAAAGTAGGAATTAAAATTAAAAAAGAAATATTATACTATATGTTGTCTCATGAACAAAAAAGCTCAAGGGCTTCAGCATCATTTAGTCTCGCAACATATTTGAAGCCAGCTGAACCATTTGGCACATTTTTAAATTCATCCATGATTATTGTTTGTGCAAAATTCTGTCTAGCAACCATTGTATTTCAGCCTGGTTGTGTTCAATTCTTATAGTATCAATTATGAGGAAGCTTAGAAAGTACAATACAGAACGCTTTTTGCAGCACTTTTTAGGGCCCCCACCCTGCTCTGGGCCCTGGGTACACAGTACCCTTTACCCCCCCAGTCCGACGCCCCTGGTCATTGTGAGTCTTAACCTGTCGCTTGCTGTCCTCCCTGATCAGAGGGCAAGGGTTAAGATTAGGGTTAGGAACGGCCACCGTCATGCAAGTTGATTTTACACATAGGTTTAGAAACTAGAAGGCCTTGGCTTTCAAATGAGGTATCACACTGGCATTTAGGCTGTAAGCTCTCCTGTCAATATGCTTTGAGATTTGGATATGTATAATTGTTAACTCTAACCCTTAAGCTGAGAGATAACATGTTAACTTACACATTACTGGACGATCAGTGGGATTTGAGAACTAAAACATGAGCAGTTTAGACTTTAAACTTGAAACAATAAAGAATCTAATCTAAACTGTCAGTAAACTAATGGTAAACTATCATTAGCTCTTTACAAGGAGACAGACTGAATTATGCTGAATTACACCAACTCCGTGATTTTTAATGAGGCAACACGGAAAAGAAAAAGAGTTTAGCAAAGTATTTCAAACTAGTCCAGGGATTTAGTGTGTTCTTTACTGTTAAATCGATGGAGACTTGGTGCTGCATAGTTTGTATTTGTTGATGCCGCTCTAAGTTGATTTTGGGTCACTGGGGTCATCCGTGTGGGACCCTGCTTCATGGCTAATGAAAAACCTATTTTCACTCAGCCTTGGTGTTGCCATGGTGACGTAATTTAAGCAGCGTTAATGAAACCGGTACATATATAGATGCACTATTAACAATGGCTGAGCGTTTCTGAACAGCTACGTATAAGCTTGAAACATACAGGAACCCAATATAGTTCATTTGAAATAGCAAAATAAAAAAAATATCTGTTTATTGCATTCTACTGTGTTCCCGTTGAACGTGTTTTGCCAGGCTTGGCTAAAAGTTGTGTGTACAATATGAAACATTCTCATTAATACCTAGAAAATGAACAGTCTTCCCTGGCCTTTAATTACGGCACAGTCTTTCTGGTCATTTCTTACACTGATTCTATTACATGAGTTTGTATGGAAAAAGTAATTACCATTCTGCCAGACGATAGCAAGTTTTGTGAAAGTTTGTGTTTCCGCTAAATGGGCCTCTACTACACTTGGGCACGTAAGGGTATTGGCAATGTGAAATACTTTGTGGAGTGCTTGCTGTGCAAATGAAAGGCACGGGCAAAGCTGGATCAGCCATGCTTTTACAAAGGATGGAGACAAATCAGTAATCTGTTCCGCTGGTGAGGAATATTAATTCTAGTTCCTCAGACTTGGTGTTTTTCCAGATGTGCATGCTGAAACTTTCAACATGCCCTGCCACTCCACTCCCTTCCCCCCCCGCCCAACGCTCCTCGATTAATCCACGAGCTGCAACGGCGAGGGAATGTAATTATTCTCGCCAAGTCCCATCTAATTTCAGGATAAAATGCACTTTCTACAAAAGCAGCCACTAATTTCTGGAGGAAGGTCAAGCGTGACCGAAAAGCATCATATCACAACTCCTGTCAAATCAGCCTCAACTCGCAACGTAGGCCTGGCTTAGATCAATAGCGGTTAATGTTAATAAGAAAGCCGTTTGCTTTTAGCGGCCATTAATCATGTAAATGACTGCAGTAATTTGGCCTGACTGATGGCTCAACTTGATGATAATAAGCAGGATCCATTGCCCTTTCAATTAAGCCTTCAAATATTGTGTTTGGACGAAACCACCACAAGTCGAAGATCTTGATTAAAGTCATTAATTTGAACATCCATCAGGCTATAATGGGTATTATAAACTCAGAGCCAATCTAGAAGTAAATTCGTAAGAATCCTGCCACAAACATCTGACCCTGTGTAGATAAAGTGGCAGCAACACCATAAAGTGAATAGAAATCTAGCTTCAGTGTAAAATAGTAAATACTTTTATAGCAAAAGGATGAACTCACCCACAGTCAGCTGCCCCATCAGTTGGCCCTGGTCGTTTCGGGCATTTAGCGTCACATTCTTTTCAGACCTCAGGACCAATAAGCCTTCCTGGAGTGAGGAGACAGAAAGAAAGCGCACTGACAACTTAAAAGCTTATCATCTTAATGACATATGTAGTACAACCAGCTTTTCTCCCCTACAGTTATGCCGTTATTTGGGTTTCATTTTGAAAAATCTTCTGATTTCTTGCGATAAATCGTATAAAACATGTCATGGAAGATTGTGTTTTAATGGTGCAGTTCAGTACATACAGTACCATCATCAACATGCTCCGTTTTCAGAATATGCCTAAAATAACATAATGGTAATGCATTTGTCAGCAACAAATCAATGTGAGTCAGACAAATGTTCCAAAGCACACAGCAACCCACAGGGGATATACTACAAAGGATTACACTTTCCTCCTAAGCATGAGGATGATTTATTTGATTTATTTATATTCAACCTGTACTGTGTGTTATCTTGTGGAGAGGAGTGATTCTTAGTCACTGAGGAACAGATTGTGTTCGTGCTGACAATAATCAGTGCCTAATGCTTAAACAATACCTGCTCCTGTTATGGCAACGTGTAAACAAGCAGCAACCCCGGTCTCTCTTGGTATAGGTGCATTTTATGCCTTTTTCTGTGAACTGCATTTGTGGTTTCTGTGCTACACATTGTTGCTTTTGTACATCTTTGCCGTGCTCTTGTGGGATTCAATGCAAAGAGTTATAATGGTCTTGAAGAAAGTAGCTTTTTAAAAGTGAACAAACAGCTAGATTATGAGCTGAAATTTCTTCTTCTGAAACTGAAGAGGCGCCAAGATCCCCCCACACCTGCAGCACAGTGGAGGCGTCACAAGAGGCGCTACAGGAAACAACAAAAGGACAAACGAGGAGGTATCCAGGCAAGACTCACAGCTAAGCCACAAATGCCTTCCATCCCTACTATTGTTCTGGCTAATGGATGTTCCCTGGAGAGTCAAACTGATTAACTGCTAAGCTCTTCCCAGAAGATGGTGAAAGACTGTTGTGGAGCGGAGGGAGCTGTGCGGGAGGAAGAGCAGGTGGAGCTGACCAGTGCAGGACACCATGCTCTGAAACACCGATTCAGAAGTTCAGAGGAGACTGAAGGCAGCCAGCCTGGTTTCCTCCAGGTGCTAAGGTTTCCTCTACCTCCAAAAACATGCTGGTCATGTCGGCCCACAATGGCAGCGCGGCTCAGTCCCAGCGGCTCAGGACTAACACCTGAACACTATTTCATTGTACGGTTGTACAATGATAAATAAAGCATTTACTTACTTTACAGTATTGATATACCGGAAAAAATACTATATCGCACGTTTCGGACAATTCTAACCATTACTCCACACTCTCTCTCCCACCACATTGCCCGATCTGGCAAAGCCTGAGGGCCAAAAAGTTTAATTACCATTTTTTTGAGCAAATCCACTAGTTTGTATAATGTATTTGGACTGGGACTGCCTGTAGCAACTCTCTGCAGCGATGTCCCAAGCATCAAAATGACTATTTTTCATTTTGGAAATGCAGTAAATATTTCTCAGCTAATTTGCTTTATGTTGCTCCCCTCACAACCTTTCAGCAGTGTTAATCCAACTACCATTCCAGGTCTCGAGTACTGCGTCACTCAACTTGTAAATAAATATTCATTGGAGCAGGCAAATCTGTGATTAATTTCCCAAAAGAGCCGTCAGACTAACAGGTTCTCTTAAGCTGTCGAAGTGCGTGTAATGTGGAAAGGTCATTCATTAATTTTCATCGCTCGTACCACAATAAAAATGCAAGTGCCGAGCTCAAAGTCTTCAAGGAAGAAATCTTGATTTGAAGCATCCTTCTAAAGAGTTTATAGGTCTTAAAACGGATTCCTTGGAGGGGGGCACCACTTCTTGGGGATCACGTAAAAGTTTTTTTTAGTTTGCGTGCCCGCTCTGGAAGGTCAAGCTCAGATCAGAGCCGAGCCACATAAATAGAGCCTGTTGTCATAAGGTGCACTCCGACTGAAAAATTACCATGGCACCGGCGCCTCCCTGCATACAATGAATAACATCGCTGCCGTTTGAGCGCAGATACCACTTCCCACCTCAGCAGGACACAGGAAATATTACTGAATTTTAAACAAAGCTCAGATATATTTGAAGATGAGATTTGGGAGCAGATTTATAGCTGTATTTTCTCATGAATACCTCGGAAATTCAAAGTGGCACTGTTATCTAATGTTTATGCAGTGTGGCAAACTGGGTCTGAAGGCACTATCTGATGCGGCTGCTGAGACGGGGAAAGGGGTGTTTCAAAATGGGAGACTGAAACAAGCGGGGTTTGTGCATTTTCAACTGAGAAACCCATTGGCTTAAAGTCAAGTCAAGTCAAGTCAGGTCTAGACTTCTTCTCCAAAGAGTCATGTTCATCTTTAAATGGTAGATTGTTCTCGATTTACAGCAATTTATTCCACACACACAAAAATGTAGAGCTATTTGTGGTCTCAGGAGATAAATACAAATCCAGCAACCCTGGCTGTGTGTGATGTACATTCATTCAAGGACAATTTAGACGGGAAAAAAACACAAGAGGGGAATAATAATATCTACTTTTACATCACTTTCATGTCATTTTAAGCGTCGCTAACTGCCAGTGACCGCCATTTGTTTCCGAGCACGTTCATCCCGAGCAGAAACCAATCAGAGAAATGCCGTAGTATTCAACATAAATACATGAGCGAGTATATAATACCTATCTGGGAAGTGACCATAGATCACTGGAGCTTACAATATTATCCGACCTTGTCCTGATTCCGTAATGGCCGCTAATGCACAAACTGGGAGCAATAGAGGTGAGAAAAAAAAGAGTAAAGCAAATGTGCTTTTTTAGCTAAATGGTAGCTCGACATAAACTTTGAGAAATATGACTTTTGAGAAACACAAAACCGAGCAACAATAAAGCGAAGTGCGGTTTCCCTGGTGTTGCCATTACCGCAATTCCAACAAGACTCCAACGCGTCTGATTTGTCTTTGAAAGTCACTATTTGATGCAACGTTTGAAGCGCCTATGAAAAGGGGGATAGAAATGTGAGTGCTTTCACAAACACCTGAAATTGTAAATGCAATGCTCTTTCGTCAGATAAAATTTCAACATTGTACCACTTTGTCAGATGAAATCTTACTGTCCATAACCTAAACACTCAAGGTGACTGTGGACTAGAATAAGGCGCAACAGTGGAACAAGCTCCTCACTGCAGAGAGGTCCCTGGTTCGGTTCCCGGACGGAGGATTTTACATTTTCATGTTCGAATGTGTTTGCATTTGTTTCCCTGACCAAGAAGACCAAAAATAACTTCTTCTCGAGGGACAATAGGAAAAGACAAAGGGAGAGAGGGATATTGTACATTGTGTCACAACTCAATGACACACACAAACTGGATGTAAACACTGCTCAAGTGGCGCTAGCCCACAGTTAGCTCGTTAGCCTGCAAGCTTCTTCTTTGTCATTCCGACCCGGAGGCAGGGAAGTTGCAAGGGTGGTTTTCTGGACCCCAATCATCCCATTAACCCTTGTATTACCCCCAGAAGGACTACGAAAAGGATTTATTATGGTTGGCCATGCCGCCTTTGTTATGCCTGATCCCGTCAGACCTTGGAAGCTAAGCGGGGAAGGGCCTGGTCGGTACTTAGATAGGAGACCGTTTGGGAACAAGGCCGTGGGACCCCAGGGTGCTGAGGGCGCGAGTTTGCGAACTGCAGGCAATATTAATAAATAGGAAAAACGCACAGAAAAAGCATTTTTGGGGTAATTTTTGTCCCTCAGCACCCCCTATCTAAAATATATTCCCATGACTCTGTTTGGGAACACCAGGAAACCTGCCGAATGAAGTGAGTGAGTGGTTGGTGGTGGTCAGAGGGGCTGAGGGCGCAGACTGGTTGCCTCGCTTCCGTCAGTATACCTCAGCGCGGCTGTGGCTCCAATAGTAGCTTACCACCACCAAGTAAACTCAAAGCATCTTTGAGTGTCCAAACAAGCGTTACATAAAACCAATGCATTATTCTCATTATTATTGTTAGCACTTCTTTAACATTAAATTCTGAATTAACAGGGGAATCACAGAGCGCATTACATTGTGCTGCTGAAATGATTGCAGTGCTTGAGATTTGCTCTGGTAAGACAAACACAGAATACTCCTGATCTCGAAGCCTTGAGCAAACCCTCAGAAAGCCCGTAGTAGCTGCAATAAGCGCTAAATAAGTTTCAGCCTACAGTATTAAGCTCTTCAAGTTTAATAGGCAGATACTATTAAATGAGAAGTAACCATCCTCCGGTTCCCAGAGTCCTCATACGTGCTCAGTGTGTGCCATTGTAATGCAGCGCTGACAGCGGCTGGTGGGACAGACGTGCATAGGGGAGCCCCCGGGGGCAAGGTAAAATAATACACACAATCTTCCTCCCATCCGTCTGCCTGTCAGTTTGACGGACAGCTCTGCACAGGTGGAGCTTCGAGCCAACTCCACCAACCAATCAGCAAAGACTATAATAGTTTCAGATTAGGCCAAAACGACCCACATGAAACGGGAAACAACGTAGGGCTATTTTTTCACCGCGGCTCCGATTGGTTTGAAGATGCAGCTGGGCTGTTTTGGGGTAATTAAAGCACCGGCAACTTTGTACGAGTTCAGCTGAAATAGTGCAAACTTCAAATCGATATGTGCCAGAAAATACACATTTTAGAGAATGATGGATGGCTTTGTTTTGCTTGAGTCTGGTTACATAATGAGTTCTTTAAGATTATAAATTGTTATGTTTTGTTGCAGAAATGTTTTTGGGGGGTTTTTTTTGGACCAAGAGTTTGAGAGAATTTTGATTCTCTTTATGTGCTTTGCATGCAGCAGAAGTGACAATAAAGATAGAACTGTTTGTTTTAAGGCTGTGGCACTGGCAGTAGTGACTTGGCTGCAAATTTCAGATTACACATTCACGTTAAGTAGTAACCTGACTAAACTGAGCAAACTTTTATCAGTTTAAAGGAAGATAAAAGTGTCTAAGCCCTTTATTGTGAATTTGTGTTTCAACGTTGCCCTTGTTATCCGGCCTTTTTGTCAAACTAATTATTGGACCACTTTTGAGCCGATAATTGGTGATTATACTACAACGTCTAAAACTTTTATGCTCAGACCCATTGTACACTCGTCAAGCTCTAACTTTGTGTGTAATTATTCGGCTAAAGATGATTATTATGATTATTCAGATTTGTTAACAATAAATTTGCAGATTTGGGTCGTATTTGGAGACAGGATGTTTTTTTTTTTTTAACGTTTTGCAAAGTTAACTAATGACCAGAGGGCAACAGGCAGCATTTTGTCCCTTCTGTGTGAAGTGCGCAGCCTCCGAACATGCGAGCGCTGGATTACGACGAGCGGCTCTTTCTGTAGTTACTCAACCTGAGCCAGAATCCACAGAGAAGCGAATTCACTTGGTATTCACACGGTGCAGCTCGCTCCATTGATGAGTATTCAAAGACCTGATTGATTCATAGAAGTTGGGAGTAATGATGCTTGGTTTGAATCTCACGCTCTGGTCAGGGCTTTTTTTTTTAATCATGGCTTTTCATTTGTTAACCACGAGAATAATACTTTTTTTTTAATGCTTTATTCACACAACTAACCATTGAGATGTTGGTCTCTATGTAAGCTTTCACCTGGAAACATTGCATAATTACCCTGTTTTCTCGAAATGCATTTTTCTCACAGTCTACATTGAGAACAATTGATCTGCACTCTTAAAACACAACATAAAGACTAAACATTCTTCGGCACTTGAATTAAAAATGATAATTTAAGCCTGTCTCCTTCCATTAATCCAGTTTTGCCACTAAAATCGCTGCAATTTTGGCCATTTCTCAAACACAAGGCCTTATTTCCATATATAAAGTCTGCATAATAGACAACTCAGAATATATTTGTTCTTCTTCTTCTCTTTCTTCTTCTTATGTCAGGAATCACCTTACTTGAAATAACAGTGGCAATAATCTCAAACAGAAGTAGCATGAGTTCTGAGGCCTAGAAACGATGTGGCCATGTGATTTGGAGAAGGCGAAAAAGAGGTTGTAAAAGCAAGTATAGCAGTAGTTGAAGTAAAATATACACAGGCTACTTTTTACTTGTTTTGTTTCACTTTTAACTACTTTTTTTTCTTGAGCCCCAATAAGATTGTTTTGTGAAGTAGCCGTGCCAGTAATAGATTCAGACTTTCACTACTCCCTCCTTTGTTTGTCCTACTACTGTGCTCCTTATAGGCAGCAAAGTACCGACTGCTGTGCGTGGTAATGGCTTATTGATCAGCGCTGGTTATCTGACTGAAGAACGGCCCGATGCTACACCATAATCCGCCGCTCCTCAGCGCTTGACACACTTCCTCGAGTAAGAAATATCGAGTGACCCGCTGCCATTTTGTCCTGGTACAGATAGATAAGAAGGGCCGCCTTATGGGACCCCCGGCTGTCTGTAAAACAAGACAGTAAAAGTGTCCGCAGGTAGTAACGCCAGGGCCAAACGTAACCGTCTTTCACGTGCGTGGATGATGTAGTGATCTGTGGCGAGGGCAGGTGGAGGAAATTTAAAACGGTGGAACTATGCTTTGCAACAAAGTTTCTCAAAGTCTGGACTTCTTAAACAAATCTTATTTGCTTTATTGAGCTCGGTCCTTTTGGAATGTATGGAGCAAGTTACATCTTTAGACTGGGTTTGGTGTCAGTGCTTTGGTAATCATAGAACAAATGTGTAAGTAAGTAAGTATATAAGTAAGTAAATAAGTACGTTCTTTATTTGTCATTGTACAATCGTGCAGCAAAATAGTGTTCAGGTGTTAGTCCTGAGCCGCTGCGACTGAGCCGCGCCACCACTGTGGGTCAACCTGACCAGCATGTTTTTGGAGGTTGGGGAAACCGTATCACTCAGAAGGAACCTGGCCGGCTGCCTTCAGTCTCCTCTGATCCTCTGAAATGGTGCAGCGCCTCCTGGGTTTGTCCCTGTTTAAGAGCGTGGTGTCCTGCACTGGTCAGTTCCACCTCCTCCTTCCTCTTCCTCCTGCACAGCTCCCGCCGCTCCACAACAGTCTTTCACCATCTTCTGGTTAGAGCTTAGCAGTTAATCTGTTTTACTCTCCAGTGAACGTCCATTAGCCAGAACAATAGTAGGGACAGAAGGCATGTGTGATTTAGCTTTGAGTCTTGCCCGGATACCTCCTCTGTTCTCCCTTTTTTGTTTCCTGTAGCTCCTGTTGTGACGCCACCACTGTGCTGCAGGTGTGGCGGGATCTTGGTGCCTCTTCAGTGTTTTAGAAGTACAAATTTGTAGGTCCCAAATGTCTTTAGCTCAAACGCTAGCTGTTTGTTTACTTTTAAAGGCTGCTTTCTTCAGGACCATTATGGACCTCATCATCGAACCTCACAAGTTTAAGATTGAAGTTTAATGGTTTTGTATAGCCCAATATCACAACAGAAGTTGCCTCACAGGCCTGAAAAAACACGCCTTAGATGTACAAAAGCATCCAATAAAACAATGTGGAACAAAGAAACCACAAAGGCAGCTCACGGGAAAAAGGCAAAAACTACAACTGTTGATCTTTTATAGCTTCTTATACTGATAAAGAAACTATGACCGATTCTAACTTTCTGCAGTAAACACATTCTTTCAGATCACTCAGCCAGACTCAGCGTCTTGACCTCGACTTCTAGCTCCGATGATTTGCTAAATGTCTCTCCACTCTTCCTCCTCCTTTTCAGACTGAGCCGTTCTGTCCTATAGAGATCCCGCCAGTGTATTAAACCAATATTAAGCCCTGGCTAAAAGATCAAAGAGCAAGTGGGCACTGGCCAGTTGTTTCTCAATCCACTGTGGCAAATTGCAACCGCAGTCGAGGCGCCTTCTCTGCCGCCGTCTCTCACAAAAAGGACAAATTTACACGGGATCCGGGCTCGCGGCGCTCGAAATTGCCACTGCGGCATGCCTAATCACTGAAAGGGGGGATGATCCAACTGTGCTAAGGGAAAATTTGGAACAACTTCTGCGGGTCGTGTTGGTTAATCTACTAAGCATCAAAGGGAGAGGCACGGGGAGGGTGGGGGTTTGATTGGAAATCCAGCAGGGAAAGTCTCGGGTCCTTCTCCGTTCGTTTGTAATCTGTAAAAAGGTTGTATGTGGCCGAGAACAGGAGGCGAGCCATTACCAATCTCCAGCCGATGGAAGGCCCGATAGTTCGCAGTAGGAAATGAACCGGAGGAGTCAGTTAATACAGGCTCTGCTGCAATTCACTGCACTGTAAGTTGGAGCTATTGACGATAAATTGATTTAAACTTTTCAGCTGTGAGGGGGAATCGGATCAAGTGTGTTTTTATTAAATCTATAATTCGGGAAGTACAGAAAGAGACCTGTAGCTGTTTTAAACCTGAAGAAATGTGTGAAATGTGAACTCAAGCATGAGAAAAATAATTGTGTAGACCGGCTGTGTTCCTCAGAGCAAGGGTCAAGTTCAGCGGATTCTAAGATAAAGGATTTCATTTTTCTTGAAGAAGGGACCTTCATCTTTCGATCACAAATTTTCAAAAATAACACTGAACAGCAATGTGATTTATTTTTCTTTGCAAAGGCTCTGAAAAATGAATTCCAAGGTAAAAAAGAAAAGAAAAGTCTAACAAAAGAATAACATGATGTGAAGATGTGAAGGTCTTTCCATATGATACAAAGACTTCCTTAACTCCCTAGGAATTATTTAATTAATCTGATAACATTTAGTGCAATCTTGTGTATTTTAGGCAACACAGTTCTGCTCAAAAGTGTACATACCCTGGCAGAATTTCTTTTTTTTCACTCATAGTTAGTGGTTGTGTGAAGCCATTTATGGTCAAACAACTGAGTTTACTATTTTTAAATCATAATGATAAATGAAACTGACTTTCATTGTTTTTAAAACTGTGTATTGCCCCCTTTAACATCAATGACAGCTTGGAGTATTTTGTGGGAATTGTGGATGGGCCTCTTTATTTCCTCGGATGGTAAACCTGACCATTCTTTTTGGCAAAAAGCCTCCAGTTCCTATAAAGTCCTGGGCTGTCTTGCATGAACTGCACGTTTGAGATCAGGAGACTGAGTTTGCCTCTCCAGAACCTTCACTTTACTCTGCTGTAGCCAACGAGAGGTCGACATGGCTTTGTGCTTTGGAACCTTGTCATATTGAAACGTCCATGTGCAGCTTCCAGGCTGATGATCAGGGCAGTTTCATTCATCATTATGGTTTAAAAAGAGTAAAGTCAACCATAAATGGCTTCACACAACCACTAGCTATGAGTTGGTGGTTGTGTTTTGTTATCCATCATATTCTCTAAAAAAAATGGACAAAAAATAAATAAACAAAAAAATTCTGTCAGGGCGTGTAAACTCTTGGGCACAACTGTATGCTGCTACTTTTATTATTTAACCTGTTTATTTATTTTGTATGTACTGTCAAAATTCTGTGTAAGTGCTACCCTCTGCTGCCCGTGTCAGCTCCGCCCCTGCTCTTCCTCTGTCTGAGAGCTGCACCTGACCTCGCACTGAGCAGTGAAGAGGGGACACAGGCAGACAACACTAATAACTAAACATTAGCCAGGATTCTTGACTTTTTATTGCTATTATACCGGGCAGATTGAAGGTGTGTTTTTTGCTGTGTTTACAACATACGCTGAGGTGACAAAAATAAATGAACTCTACAACAACAACAGGTACCCCAGCTTTATTCTGCAAAACCGCAAATATAAGGCCGATTAATGTGAAACACACTTACCCCGCTGGACTGTATCTCCTTCACATACAGTGGAGACAGAAACTCGGACACTCCGTCCACCCGGATCCCGTCTTGGTTCAACTTCAAGCTCCCCATCCCGTCCTGCAACCCCAACAAACAAGAGCATCAGCAACATCAGTGTCTGCTACACATTTTCACGGCGCTCCAAAAGTGCGGGAAACGCCCCGACTCTCACAATTACCTCGCCACTGGGAACAAAAAAAGAAAAGAAAAGTAAACTCATGTACAGCAATGGACACCCTGGCACAGCGATGGTGGCCAGACTGCTTTGAGTGACAGGGAAGGAGCAGGACATGACATGGAGGCGACAGGCTGACATCTTGCATGCGGCGCGAGGCAGAGAGAGTTGTGCCGTGGATAATGTGGCAGCTGACAGCGGCGAGAGGTCCTATGGAAATGACAAAAGAGGAATCCGCTCCATCTAATGCGAAAGTGATGGGACTGTATGGGTCGAGTATGGAGCATAGGGCCGTAAAATGTCTTGTATTCAAATGATATGTAAAACACAGATCTGCGGGGACTCTCTGAACCAGCGAGGAAATTGGGCATTTTTTATATACGACTGTGCTCACACGTTATCAGTGGGTTTTACATAAGAATCATGTTAGAGGATCTCAAGGTGCTCGGTAGACTTGCATATTTTGGCTTAAACGCAGGGACTTGTGGTGAAAATTGACCAAAAGACTTCATGCTTTCAATACAATAACCATTTAGGCTAATAGCTCCTATAATTTGCGGAAAATCTTGCCCACTTTTCAGCACTTTTCATGCTAAATTGTCCAATCCACTAAATCCTACAGGCAAAGAAGTCATAACATATATGATAAGCTTGTAATTAGAGGTCAAAGTTTTGCGTCATATGCGTTTTTCCAAGGCCGATGCTGATGCCGATATTTTGGGATGCTTATTGGCCGATGCCGATTTGCTCGGCCGATTTTTTCCAATGTCTGGTCTATAATCCTGTAAAAACAAATACTTGGCCGCTCCAGCACTGGCAGATTTTATTTTATCGCTTTAGGTAATCCAATGATAGTTCCTGTCCCAGCTTTGATTTGTTGTCGTTAGCATTAGCATATTGTTGCTAGCAGCGGCATTTTGCATGCCGATCAAAAATAGAATTGGAGGTTAAAACTAACTCAGCAATGAATTCTCCAGATTCTGCTGTTTAGTGAAACTTGTGTTTAAAGGGGCTGGATGCAAGTTGGTCATTTTATACTCACTACTGCCACCTCAGGTCATACGTGTAACTGCACCTTCTATATTAAGGTCGTGCATGACGGCAATTCGGACTGAAGTAACACCTTTTTGAGTGACAGTGCAGGATTTTAGTGGCAGTTGTGGTGAACAGGTCTGGGCTCATTCTACACATTAGGACATGGCTGGAACATGTAGCGGGAGGAAAATCCAGAATTTTAACATTTTTAAACTCTGTATAATGCCTTCAATAAACTTGAAGATAACAAATTTTCATTGCGATGTTCCTCACTTCACCTATCATTTTCGGTCCCAGAAATATCGTCTTTTTTCGGCGCGCGATACTGTAAAATCCCCAAATATCTCTTCTTGTAATACTATATGAATATTTCTAACAGGGCTGCGGGATTTGGGAAAACATTGACGCTTTTCTCAACTGCAATTGGATTTGCAGTTTCCTTTTTTACAGTTAGAATTCAAGGTCCACATTTTTAAACACATCTCGCCACATTAGCTGTTTCGAAAGTCTTGAAATATGAAATGCTTGGGCAGGTTTAACACATCAGGGCTAATGAAGACAGCGGGTGGTTTTATGGGATTCTCTATAACATTAATAACTTTTATGATCTGCCAAATACAACTATTATACTGCGATCAAAGTTGAAATGTGAATGGCATAAAACTGTAGAGAACGGACAATTTACAGATAAAAACAGCACAAAAAAGGGCGAGGCAGATGGATCAATACATGTTTATTGTTCAAAACTTTTAAATGGAGTATTTCAACTTCCTTCATCCCATCCATCCCTTTAAATTGGAGTCAATAACTCTTTCAGCTGAAAATATTTGCTGTTACTGCAGTCGGCTACTTCATTGGGTGACAACTTAAATATCATTGATCTTCACTGTAAGTAGAGTGGGAGTGACTTTGGAGTGTATTAAATGCAGAATGATAGACTTAAGACATGCAGTCATCTCTAGGGAACAGTCCAAGACCCCAGAGAGTGAATCATGGTGAAAACAGGCGGCATAAAGCAACACAGCCTTTAATTTTAAAACAGAAGGTTGTGTCAATGATGAAACAAAAGGCAAACTAAATATTAGGTTTGGTGATCGAATGAGTCAGACCGGCTTCTCCTTGACCGTGGAGGAGCGTGTTGTGTCTGGCATCCTGATTCCTGGATATGAAATGACTCCGGCTCAGACGCTACATATTTTTCACATTTGGTCCATGCTGAATGAACTACATGTAAAAGTAGGTCTTCACCAGGACTTTGATTATACTCCTGGCCATCTCTTTCATGCTATAATGAAAGCTATAATGGTCTAATTTGATCTAAATGTTTTCCATCTCTTTTCATTCACCCAAAGACTATACTGTGCTGCAGCAGTGGCTTTCATCATTCTAATGGCTGTTCCCTCCAGCTGATTGTATCCATGGGTCCAAACTGATAAAACAGAGCAATTAAGGACTATAGCAATTAAGAATTCAAAAGGAAATATTCTAGCTTTTGAATAAAGGGTACACAGATGATATCACCGCTTGGCAAGAGAGGCCAAATGAGTGTTAACATTGAGTTATTAATAAAATGTTATTTTTGATTTAACACTGAAAACTTTGAGGGTTCAATAACAATAATATTTAGTGCATATAAGTGAAAAGTCCTCAAAACAGCTCCCATGACAGAAAGAAAGGTTGCGTGGCAAGAAATCCATCCTTAGAGACTATATGGAGACTATACGGAGTTTGAAAATGTTAAAATTATGTATTTTCCTCCCCCCACATGTTCCAGCAATGTCCTAAGGTGTAGAAAGAGCCCAGACCTGTTCACCACAACTGCCTCTAAAATCCTGCACTGTCACTCAGACAGGCGTTAATTCGGGTCCGAAGTGCCGTCATGCACGAGCTTAATATAGAAGCTGCAATTACGCATATGGCCTGAGATGGCAGTAGTGAGCATAAAATCACGAACTTGCATCTAGCCCCTTTAAATGAAGCTATTCTAAACTAAAAGATAGACTACCTTTATGAAACAAAATATATAGCTGTATATTGGAAAACATTATGCAACACTACAGGTCAAAGGTTTGCGGTCACCCAGGCCAGTTCTATAGCTTCTCTAACCAGCACAACAGTTTTCAGCAGTGCTAGCGTAATTGCACAAGGGTTTTCTAATCATCAATTACCATGATTAACACAATGTACCATTAGAACACTGGAGCGATGCACCTCTGCACACCAGGTTTTCCATTAAAAATCACCCATTTCCAGCGAGAATAAGCCTTCACCACATTAACAATGTAGACTGTTTAATTTAACTGATTAATTGAATGTTTTCCTCAAGCAGTGCTTTTCTTTCGAAAATAAGGACATTTTAGTGAGCTCAAACTTTTGCGTGGTAGTGTAAATTACATGAATATATAATATATCGTATAATATTTGTATGATCAATATATAATTCCATGTATTTTACAACATATAATATATTGGTAAATGTATTGGGAGAAGAATATATTAGAATATATTACAAAATATTTCAACTAATACATTGGTAAATTTATTTTCCTTTGATAAGGGTACATACGTAGCTTTAATTACGTCTTGAAGGCAATAACTGCTACGTGCTATGTCTCCCGCCTGTACTTGGCTATAACTTTATCACATATATTCCTGACTGGAGTATGCATGTCTAAATATTTTGACCTCTTCTCGGCTGGCATAGACTATAAAGCAAAGAGCTATAAACCTGATTACTCTATAGGTGCAGTGCGGGCTGGAGCGCTCTCTATGTCGTCGTAGCGTGTCCTGGCCCTGCGAGACGAGGAGCGGAGTACATTTCGTGGCACAACACCAGCGGCACTGATAGGATCTTTACTCCTGACACAGACTGATGGGATCCGAAGGGGCTGAGGAGCGATTGCAATAGTCAGGGGACGCATCCGTCAGCGGGAGAGAGAAGAGCTGCCATCAGGAGTTTGTTGACAAAGTGCTAAATTGTGTGTATTGTCGTGGAATATGTCACTGAGCCGAGCCCGTGTCTGTCTGCTCCTCTTCCCTTCTGCAGATAAAGACGTAACGTGTCACGGCGGCCCGCTGGTTTTTCCTAATTCTTTATCAAAGCCGAATGAGAAAAGGCGCGCAGTATGGGGCGAGGAGTTTGAATACACTTCACGCCCTGTGAGTTTGTATTAGGGTCAATTAATTATCGCTGGGATTAAAAGGAATGCTTGACCTACATAAAGGCATGTTGCACAAGTGAAGATCGGCAATGTCTGCTTTAAAAGTTAGCCTTTTGTTACGGTATGTGTAAATTCGATTAGTTTAAAGGGGTCATTTATCAAGACAGGTGTGAAATAGTGAGTGCAACTTGTATAACAGAATAAAGCTTATTTGTGGACGTGTTTCACCTAAACTACCCATTGAAATTGCATAGATTAGAACCCCAAATCTAAAATATAAATGAAAGAATGCTGTGTAATGCACAACAACTAATCCACTTTTGCGCATGCAACTCGTTTTGCCCAAGAGCACCCGCTTAGTAAATTTACCCCTTAAGTTTCCATTTTATTGCCCCAGTAGAGAGTAATTCTGCCTCTGCATATGATGACCCTTCAACCAGTACTGATGAGTAACCTGCTCTAAGATTGACCACAGAGCAGTTCCAGGGACCCTTCTCCTGATCTGGAGATGTTTGTGGTCATCAGAGGATTAGCCTATTGGGAAAAAAGTCAAAGACACCCTCAAAGTAGTTGTAGTCTGGGCCTTTACACTTGAAGGCTCAATCTTGTGTTTCTAAACGCAGGCTTTAGACCAGGGGTGTCAAACATGCGGCCCATGGGCAAGTTTGAGATTATTAAATCGGCCTCTGCCTTGTAGAGCATATTTTCCAGAGTATGGGGGGAAAAAGCAATAATAATAATGATAATAATGCATTGGTTTTATATAGCGCTTTTCTGGACACTCAAAGACGCTTTACATTGCACTATTCCTTCACTCCATACTCGGTGGTGGTAAGCTACTGTTGTAGCCACAGCTGCCTTGGGGTAGACTGACGGAAGCGAGGCAACCAGTCTGCGCCATCGGCCCAACCATTCGCTACATTCGCTAGGCTTCCTGGTGTTCCCAAACGGTCTCCCATCCAAGTCCTGCCAGGCCCTTCCCTGCTTTGCTTCCAAGGTCTGACGGGATTGTGCAGAGCAAAGGCGGTTTGGCCACAAAGCCACAAAGTACATCACTAGCCCATTCTTGTGCGGAGTCACACAAGAAAAATAACCAGCGTTCTGGTTATTTTTAAATAAATACCAGAATGCTCATTCAAGCCACTAGGGGGCAGCTTAAATTAGGGCATTGATATAATCAGAGATCAGGATATAAACAGCATATTATAACCATGTGGTAAATGGACAGTCTGCCCCAGGGCGGCTGTGGCTTCAATAACAGCCTACCACCACCGAGTGTGAAGTCAATGAATAATGAATAATGACTATGTAGCACTTTGAGAAACTTGTGACACAGGCTTGTAAAGTGCAATACAAGTGCAAGCCGTTGTTATTGATTAGGCTACAGTCAAGTTGGGGCTTTGACCAAATCACAGCTCATTATTATTATTAATTTATTGAAAAATGTTCTCTATAGTGTTTTCCTGTTTACATTATATGTGGCCTGTGACCTGCTGTGGGAGCTGAATTTCGGCCCACGACCCAAAATGAGTCCGACACCCCTGCTTTAGACTATAGCGTTCTGTGTAATCTTCAGCTTCATACCTGGCACAGTACCTAGGTTGAACGTGGGCTGCACAGACACCCATGACCAATGGTGAATTTATGTACAACAGCAGTCCCTCCCCAAGCTTTTTCCTCCTGCAGACCAATACTTTTGCGCAGAAAGGGGGAATGCAGGGGGTGGTGGTGGGTGAGCGGGGGTACTTTGCACATCCTGGTGTTTTGATCACAGCCAAGAGCCCAGAGCCCCGTGCGGCGCTCTTCAATACCAGAGCCAGCTCTCTTCTCTTCTCAGCTCTGTTCTCTTTCTCTCGGGAGTCGGGACACAGCCAATGTTGAAACCACAGTGAAATAAAGTTTGCAGTGTGTCCTGTGATAGCTTGAAAATGCCGAATGAAGTACATGAGGCCGTGCAATGTTAAGGTAAAGATGAGGAGGGAGACCTGGAAGTCGACCCCTTCTTTCTAATCCACGCCCCTTTTAGACTTTTGTTAATCAGCCTGTCAGGTCCAAATAGGAGGGAGGGGGAAGGAACTTGATCATTTGCTTTTGAAATGTATTCCTCATTCTGCAACCTTGGAGACCATCTCTTTAAGTCCTTATTGAAGGGTAGTCCGAGTCAAGTCCAACTACTTCTTGCATAAAACGAATGAATGAATGGATTTTTTAAACATTTCACGAACTACAAATATTTTCCGTGTTTTGGGAATTCCAGTTAATTAACGTTTTCTGTTGATCTTAAAAATTAAATGAAACCGTCCCAGGATATGGCTGGCTTTGTACTTCTCCATTGCTTTTCTGGATTCGATTTTAATTGCCTTTGTGAATTCCCTTAAATTGACAAAAATAATTAAAAGCCATGAACATGCTCCAAACGCAATCTATCATTTTGCTGCGTTTCATTTTGCTGACGGCACCGGTTGAAAGGCTTTGCTCTGTTTGTGTTTATTAAAATTGCCAATGCCATTTTTCTCTTCCTTTTTTATGGCGTCCCCCCTCCCCTTTGTTTACGCGTGCAGCCCCAATACTCCTTTCATGAATAAAAAAAAAAAAAGCCTATTAAAAACATCCCACATCTTTTTTCATCCCAGTGCACAAATCCCGCTAAAACTAAATGAAATTGGCAATTCAAAGTGTAGAAATTAAAAAAAATGGCTATACCCAGTGTGAATAGAGAGTTTGTTGTGGGTGCACATTATTATTATTTTAATAGCCTGACTTTTCCCCACTGCACCTCATAAAGTTTTACAACAGCAACATCATATTTTCCTCCTCGCCGACACCTTTACGCTTTTATATGCTATATGTTATCTTTATTTATCCTCTGTTTAACCAGGAAAGTCCCACTGAGATCAGGAAACCAGAGTTACCCGGAGGGGAAACCTATGACTCTCCATATCTGGATGAACAGGCTGCTCGCAAGATTGAGTCCAAGTTTAAACTACTCAGTGACGTCTCACCAATGGGCCTCATTATTTATGGATGATGCTGCATATCTGGAGCAGTCCAAAGCTCGCATGTACGAGGCGGAAAAAAGGAGACTAATGAGTTTCGGTCTCAAAAAGCTAGACCTGTTGCTTTTTGTTTTGTCTTTGTAGAAGGAAGAAGGAAAGGATATATGAAGAAAAATGACTCTGTTTTACTCCAGACTTTACTTGACAAACTTGTTTGTTTTCTAACAATGGAACATTCACACCTCCCATAGATCAGGGGTTCCCAAACTCTGAGCACCTTTTTTTCCCCAATGTTTTTGAACCTGAAGAAAATAAACCCTGTTCTGATTCACACCGAAAAAGGAAAATGAACTGAATCCGATCTGAAACTGAACTTTTGGTGCCGTGACCCACAAAATAAGTCGACCAACAACACGGGGCCCCTCCATTGTAAAATGTAATTAACTGGTATTTATAATAATTTGAGGCAAAACATATAAAACCTGGTGTAGTAGTGTGTTTGGAAATTCTACTTTGACATTTAGCTCAATTTTAAAATTAAATATCTTGAAATCATCTCGCGAGCCCCACCACAGTGTTTTGTGACCCCCTGGGAGGGTCAGACTTCGGGATACACTTCTCTTCTCTTTAGCCCAGGTTTGGAGGTTCAGGGTTTATGATAGGACAAATGGAAAGATAACAATGTGGGAGAATGTGGAGAGAGACATTTTGCAAGTTGTCAGAGCCCGGTGAAGGTGAAAGAAACATGATTGAAGCAAACATAAAAGTGAAAGAAAGACAAATACTTTCACCACTACATGACCGATAACAGGGCGTTTAGTTCTCTTTTAAACATCCAATTTGTAACTCATCCAGAACAGCTTTTCAAATTTTGATTAATTGATCTGTAAGAGAAGCCACGGGAAACCTATCAGAAGCTACAGTTTTGCACTACTGTTTTTTTTTTTTTTCGCAGCACATTTTTTCCAGTCGTACCGTGGAGAAGTTCATGACTTTGATGATCCACACGGTGAGGGCCAGGTTGACGATCATGGTGACGAGCAGCAGCAGGAGGAAAAAGTACAGCCCTCTTTTCCTCCAGCCGAACACTGGGCCTGCGCGGGCCGCCTCACAGCCGGGACGGGGCAGGTGGAGCGACTGCGATGCCAGGATGAAGTGCTCCTGGGTAATCTGCAAAGCAAACACATCTCTGTCAGTCGCCTGCTCCGGGAGCCCGGGTCTATTAGCTCAGCACCGGCAATCCCAAGCTGAGAGTGGTTATTACGTCCTGAGCACCTCGCATGGCTCTGTCCGGATTGAGGCATGGTGCAGAAGTGTGGCTGGAAAAAAAAAAGGGGACACAAACAAGCCAGGGAAATTGAGAAATAAATAAAAGGTATGTCTCCTATGCACCTAAGCTTACCACTCATTCTTTAACAACACCTATAAAAAACTGTAAAAGTTGTAAGAGCTTAATTTTCATGCAGTTTGTCTTCATGATTACATATCTGGCTACAGCGATGCTACACACTGAGACCAGAAAGGGAGCCGGAGCGGAGTAATCCATCACGCAGCGTGCCTAAAGACAAGGTCGTTTGTGTGATGTTATTTTATTAAGAGAGATACCACATCGCCCGCAAAAACAAAAGGTTGTATGTTTCATTTCGCCGCAGACACAGGCTCATCAGTCAAGATCCGTCCCCAGCTCGTCTCAAACCGATCACGATCCCGAGCAGCGCGGTGCCCTCCCTTAAACGTCTATTTACCGTGCGTTGCGTCGGGCCCGGCAGCTTTGTTTATTCACAAACACCCCAAGCAAGCAAACCTCCTGACATCTCTGCCTGTACCTTTGTATGAAACGATTTGTCGACTTTTAATCACATGCCACAGCTGTTTTCATTGTTAATTACTTGTTGACATTTTGTCAAAGTGCGGCCCTGCATTTTTATAATGTGTCATTCTGAGTGGCAGCTTCCTGTAGCCGACCTGTTTACAGCTCCCCTCGGGCGCTGAGCTCTATAATGTGTCTGCCCATCAACTTTAACAATAAAATCGACTTTACATTCACTCTACAGTATAGGGTCTGTGCTGGTTTGGAATATACAATATACAAGCATCTTTGTATAGATTTCTTATAAAGCTTAAAGATAAAAAAAAAAGAAGGTTTTAATAATCTACAAAGTGTCTCAAGAGATCTCAACCCGGTTATAACAAATGAATCCATGCACAGCTTAATTTGATTTAAGAACTTACTTTTCTGAGTTTTCTCAAAGTTATAAAGGCATAGAAATCACAAATACCTTGGCGACAATGTGTAAGATGATGAAGTGAGATAGGAAACTTTGGAGTTCTGTCAAATATCTCTATGAATTCACACCATCTACCTTGTGCTGGCATGAGAATAAGGGAAAGATTTCATCCATAGATCTTTTTAATGGAACTCATCTCATAGGCCTCGAGATGTCTTGCAATGGGACACATTTATGACTGTAAATTAGGTTGGAATGAGTTTGGATGAAAAGGCTGTCAATCTCTACAGACCATGGACCATAGTTGAACAAAAGTTAGGTTGTATAAAGTTTTTGCCTCAAAACTTTGTAAACTGTGTAATTGCAACAAGGTTATAACAACCAACAGTATAACTATGGAGAAAAATGCTTTCATTATGATGAAAAAAGAAAAGATCTGTTGCCTGTCTCGCTTCTCTCTCTGCTCTTTTATCAGATGCTGCTGATGTGTCAGAGCACTGGTCCGGGCAGGTGCTGTTCTCCAGCCAGTCGTGACCGCGAGTCCTCTCTGAAGACGCACCACTGCCCCCCTCTCAATTGTCCTGTTTGCTTTGGATGGGACGCTTTCACACTGACATCCTACTCTCTCTCGCCCAATCATAATGAACAGAGCTGTTTGGCCAGTCAAACAAAGCCTTTAGTTGAAGTTATGAAGAGGTTGCTGTGACCGTGGATTTGATGGTTTTAACACTTTAGCACTTGAGACATGGATGAAACAAAAGTAAAATGAACCCACAGCATCAGTGAGTGTAATGAATTCTGCAATGAGTCACTGATGTCTTCGTAAATTAAAGCAGAACTAAGTAACTCATGCCCCCAGAGGCCATAAGCGCCACTGCAGGTATTGTAGCATGTTGCGTTTTTTTACTCATAAATTGTCCGTGAGAGACAAACTTGGCTGTAAAAACGGTTTAAGCGGCGCTAGCCCACAGTTAGCTTTGCCCATTAGCCTGTTAGTGTCTTCTTCTTGATTCCATTAGTGTGTATTGGGGCCTCTGACCTGGAGGCAGGAAAGTTGCAATTGTTGTTTTCTGGCCAGAGACACTAGGGGGAATAAAACCATCCCATTAACACCCAGAGGGACTGCAAAGGGATTTATTGGAGGTAAACAAGTTACTATGTTCTTCTTTAAAACCATAATCCTGTTGTTCAATGCATTGTCTAGATGCTCAAAGTCGCTTTATACTTTCACAGACACGGCTACCCTGGGACAGACTGAGAGGTGTCTTACCTAAAAACAACACTTTGGCCTCCTCCACCTCAAAACAGACTTTCAGATGCTGCGACGGCTTCCCCAAAGTTAAAGCGAGAACCACTTGTGTCAAAGTCTTATGATAACTTTCTCCTGATTTCCCTGGGAGCGCTGCTAATTCATTGTGCTTACTAAACGGCTTTAATTGCACAACACATGCATGGGTAATGGCCACACCTGTGCTCAGTCTTCCCTGCGGACCGGCGGAGGGCGCGGTCTACGCATTAGTTGACTCTGAGATCCAAGGCTTGCATGTCTTATTCATACCCACCCTGTCATTTGCATACAACACCGATGGCACTCATCGTCAGGCTAGGTTTTCTGATGGGCTTTCATTATCTGCGGCAGCGCTAGCAAAGACTTTTTGAGCTGCGCAAGCTAATTACTTTTCAGTGGAGGCCTAAATGGATTGACCCATGTTGAAATAGGAGTTAAAAGCCTCCCTGTGTACAACAGAAGACTCCCTGCCTTTCTCTCCTCACGACCCAGAACACATAATCGCGCCCAGGCATTGTGGATTCAGAGCCTGCGAAGATTTGGAGAAATAAATCCAAAGTGTGACGCTGAATGTACGGCGTCAGCTCAGACAGTGCAAACTCAAAGCAAAGCAAAACACTTATCCAACTTTCTTTGTGGAATCTCAAGACTATTTTTGAACTCGGTGGTCTTTATGAAGCATTACACAGAAGAAACGGAAAGGTCTTGTCTCTGATTTTTAAAGCAGGGAAAGTCTTAAATAGAACCTATGAGTTTACTATGGGTTTACACATGCACTGTCCCGTGTTATAACTCTACAGGGCAACAAAGATCCAGGAACACTACTGTCTTTCCGAGAGTCTGAATTTGACAAATATTTTTAATGAGCTTTGCGGTGTTTGTTCTCACTGACTTGGATTTGTCTGGCATGTCCCCTCCCTCGCCTCCCCTGTCCTGCGGGGTCGGTTCCTCCTGCAGCCACCTCCTGGGTAATCCCTCTACGCTTGCGCCCACAGCAGCCCTGGGGTTCACTGACGGAAGCGAAGATGCCATTCGGCCTTTCGGATAACCAACCACACACTTGCACACTACATTCACCCAGACTTTCTGTTTCTCCCTTGCAGTCTCCCAACCAGGTACAAACCAGACCCTACCCTGCTTAGCTTCTGAGATCTGGAAGGATCAAGCAGTCACAAGGCGGCACCGTCACACCATGGAGACTGTTTCTGATTAATGCCCGTGGCTTCGGTATATCAGCAGCATTCATTACAAGCAAAGCTGCGCAATTAAAACACACTTTCATCTTGGTGTCCTTTTTAACAAGATCTAAACAAAGGGGAGAATCTAAACCAGTATTAGGAGTAGACTATATCTAGACTTGACTGCTTGAACGATTTTAGAAAAATGTCGAAATGCAATTTTTCTGATAAGAGTAGTAATCAGACATGTGATTTATGTTTTAAGGTTGAGTTCACAGAGCACATCTTATAATGGGCATGAGCATTAACAATATAGAAAGACTGAAATATGAACTGCTAAAACATTTCAGAACATGAGCAACAGTGATAACCCCCACCTGAGCTGAGCACATTTTCTCCAAAGCTTCTTGAAAAAAGCGACAAAAACGTGAGAAAACGTGACGAAAACGCAACAAGTAAGTGACAAAAGAAAGTCGAAGAAGCAATAAAAGAGCGACAAGTAAGCATAAAAGCACCAATAATACAACAAAAAGTGACAAAAATGTGGCGAAACTAGGGCTGCAACTAACAACTATTTTGTAATTATTATTTTGTCTATCGATTATTTTTACGATTAATCGATTAATCGCTTGGCTGTGAATGGTGTAGGAAAATGTTATTTTTTCCATTTTTTTTTATCACTTTATAGCTTAAGTGGCGCTGTTTGAGGATGTGTTGATGGAGTAAACTAAAGGGAAATGTTTTTTGAAGGCTCTATTAATTAAATTTACAATGGACAAAAAACTACAGACCATAATATAAAATCAAAGTAGGTTTTCATCAAAAATACTACATTTTTTATGTCCCTTTTGCTCCATTTTAGTCTGTGTGAACCAGAAAACGATTAATCGATTACTAAAATAGTTGTTGACTATTTCAATAATCGATTAGTCGTCGATTAATCGATTAGTCGTTTCAGCCCTAGGCGAAACCACACAAAAAAGCAACGAAAAAAGAAAACGGGGAAAAAGAGACGAAAACATGACAAAAAACTATGAAAACATGACAAAAATATGACAAAAATGCTGCCACAACACAGCAAAAATGTTACGAGTTTTGTTGGCCTTATCTTTCGAATGAGGCATTATACTGTTGCTCTCCAGTCCAGAAGCTTTCAGATTTGGGTAAAGCTGAACTGGAGAAAATACGCTCGGTTAAAGTGGGGGGTAAGAGGTTAACAGGTTTTAGGAGACTGGGACATTTTGTGTTTTACATTCCTCATACTGCCGTTGCAATCTTATTCCTGCAGCCCTAGCTCCACCAATGCTATCCATTCCCCACTTTGGGAATGGCTCTTCAATAGTGTGACAATTGTAAAAAATAAATTAAAAAAAATCTGATAACCAACTTTTTAGGAGTTGGAATCTTTGCATTTGCATTATATATCTAAACCTTTGAAAATGTCATGCTTGTTTGGCAGAGTCTATCGGCTGCTCCTCCATCCGATCCTCATCACTCTTTCTTCTCCGGCTCCGCAACAAAACTCAATCTCCTCCTTAAGTGACTGTTTCCTCCTTGGATGAATACATTGGGTCATGTCTGCCAAAAAGTGGCAGATGTCTCGCCGACGGAGGCTGTGACTTTGCAGCAGATACAAATGACCCGTGGTGCTGGCCTAGAAATGTCAGCGCTTCCAATTTACCCAGCGATGCGGCTGAGGGACAAGAGCATTATGAGAGGTGCTTACACAAAGGCAGAATATAAACTGTCAAAGCAGGGTCACGCAAGTCCTCCGCCACTATAACTTTTCAAAACAGTAAAAGCACTCTTGTAGTGAACTATGCCATTAATATGCGTCTGTGGTCAAAATGAAAAGAAGCTGATTAGTGTAATGGTCTGAAAGAAAACAAAGACTGACTGCAAGAGGGCAGCAAAGGGACAAAGATACTTTTAAGAGGATCATTTCAAATTTTCAGTTGAATAATAATAATAGCAGATGTCTGTGTTCATTGAAGAAGAATAATAGCAGTTGTATTGCACTTAACAAGTTTGACAAGCCTCTCCTCAAAGCACGACATGAGCAACAGGAAATCTGGATATCCCGCTTAGTCTGATTTACAATTTCGATAATCGTTCAATTTTCCCAGATTGGATAGCACAACCGGTAGAGCAGCATGCGAACGGCTTAGTCCGTATTCATCAGGACAAAGCTGTTCAAATCCTGTCATTATCGCGAAACAACATAAGTATATATGCGCAAGCAATTAAGGAGAATCCATTGTCCAGCAGAGCCACACACTATAGCCTTCCCGCTGAGCCATCTGAAGGACTACTGCATTGAAGATACACACCCCGCAGATATATCTTTTAACTTTTAAGCTATTTAGGTCTTTATAAAGTAAACTTGATTGAAGACTTAAAGGAACAGGCCATCGTTTTTCCATACTGTGATATGTTCTTACCTGAGCTTAGATGAGTTGATACGTACCTGTCTGGTCTTTGTGCGTGCCCGTGGAAGAGTAGCTTCCAACTTCACCCCCGTTTGGAGCTATAGGAATGAATACATTGGGAGAGGCCGTATGCTAACAACATCTTTGGTCGTTAAGCATGACTGAGGACACGCACAAAGACCAGACCGGTATGTTTCAACTCGTCTAAGCTCAGGTAAGAACAGTATGGAAAAACAAAATACAAATACAGGATAATACCCCCCAATAGCTGGTGAGGTTACTGCACATGTACACCGGACGCTCTTCCAGCTCCAACAGTTTGCCGAATGTCTCACCCCTTTCACCCTGTACTGTCCAATCCAATAAAGATACAGGCGCCAAAAAAAATGTATTGTAGGCCCAGCAACGCCTCTACTACCTGAGGCAACTGAGAAGCGCCAGGATCCCAAAAACAGCTGATGGTAAACTTCTGTGGAATAAGCTCAGTGGTGTTTTGACATATGGATTCTGAGTGTGGTGCTCCAGCTGCACTAAGGCCCATCAGCGGGCACTCCAGCGGGTGGTAAAAACAGCGAGGAAAATCATTGGGACCACTTCTTCCAGGGATCAGTACCATCCACAACACCCACTGTCTGAAGAGAGTGCACAACAGCACCACCCGGCCCGGCCCTGTTCCACCTGCTGCCCACAGGGAGAAGGTACAGACCCACCAGTGCCAGTGAATCCAGACTGTACCCTCAGGCATCCCCTCGTTCCCCTCCTCCCACGGACAGCACACCACACCCCACTCTGCAATCAATGTGAACTAGACTTTACATCGACATTCAATTCTGATCATACCATATTCTCTGTTTTTGATTCCCTTTTGCTATGTTTTTGTAAAGGTCTCTCTTGATGTGCCATGTTTACACAGTGCGTATTTATTAATGAGATCGACACTATTTATTTATGCGCTTTCAACAACATACTATGTACCGGTGTATGCTCCAACAAAATTCCGTGACAATAAAGCATTGATTGATTATGTTTGTTAATTAAATATCTACTGCAGTCTGAGACAAAACTGGTAAATCCACTCTTTTTCTCTCTACAGCAAGAAATCAGGCCCAGCTCTCTCCTAATGCACAAGTCAATACATATGATGTCCTAAAACTGACTTTTGCCTAAAGCGATGCCCGATCCGGACCTCGATTTTAGTCTATTTTAAAATCGCTGTTGCCAAGGGAAACGTCAGCTCTTGAAATTTCTATGGCAACCTACTGTTTCCGATGCGCGTGGATCCTGTGATTCCCTTGCAGACTTTTAATGCATACATTAAACTTTGCGGGGGGGGAGAGCCGGGCCCTCCTGGAGCCTGGAGCTTTTTCACGCGGCGGAGTGAATGGCCGGTGACGCTTTGTCAATGTGTTGTTTAAACATGCCGGTCACAGCCGAGACGCCAATGGCCCAAAGGTGCGGCAGGTGGACAAAACAGGCAACTCTCACTTTTGCAACGCTCGCCATCGATTACGCAGCACATTTCTCACCAGTGCGTAACACTCTTCTATCACATCTGTTTCAGTCATTATGAATTTGTACCTCTTTTCAGCGTTGGTTTAATAGTTTGCTCAACACCCTCTTCTTTTGGGGCTTTAACAAGAATCCCTGAAGCAAAACATTTAGATAATGAATTTCTACAAAGATATTCAGTATTCAGAAAAGATGATGGAAAGTAAGTTCATATTGGATCATGTAAATTGTATTGATCTCCATTTTGAAATTATGGACTTAAAGGGATATTTCAGAATTTTTGACATAGGGCCTCATTTCCTAGTTATCCAGAGTGATTTCTGGAGATATTTTCTTTTTTAATTCATGCAGTCCTTATATTTGAAGAGTTTTGTGGCGCTAGGCTAGCGCATGTCTATGGTAACTAGTAGCCTGCATTAAAAACAAACACAGTGCACCTGAGGCAAATCACTTATAACACCACACTACCGATACAAATGTCTGTGTTGACTGAATCATTTTTGAAATATAACCATTTTGCATTTAAAAGAACTTATACATGAGCAGCATCAGCTTCCTGGTTGTAAGCCATGCAGTGGCAGAGTGATCTGCTCGGTTACCGGATCTACAGTAGTTTGTTTACCTGTGGCCGGCATTACTACACGTGGAATTCACAAAGGAGCTTTTTACAAATCAGATATGGCAACGTTTGGAGGACGACCCCATGATTTTGAAGAGATTTTTAATGCAGGCTACTAGTTACCATAGACGTGCGCTAGCCGAGCTCTAGCACAGGCTTTATATCGCCAGACTACCAATATAAATGTCAATAGAATAATTTAACCATTTTGCATTTCAAATATTACATTTGAGCAGCATCAGCTTCGTGGTTGTAAGTTACGCTGTAGCGGAGTGATGATCTGCTAGAAAATAGTCCCTCAAAATGCGGTAATTCATGTGATGCAAGGTCAGTTATATTTTAAAAATTACTCTCGACACAGACATTCATATCGGTAGTCTGGTGTTTAAGTGATTTGCCTCAGATGCACTGTGGAGCGGGTCAGACTGTTTTTAATGCAGGCTACTAGTTACCATAGACAAGCACCATTAGACTCTTCACATATAAGGACTGCATGAATTAAAAAGAAAACACTCTGGATAACTAGGAAATGAGGCCCTATGTCAAAAATACGGAAATATCCCTTTAAAAGTGGTGTCAATTGTGAGAAAAACGACCTTGCACAAGACTATAAGATTATAAAACAAAACAAAGCACAAAAAATAACATCAAATTAATCTGATTTATTGGCCCACTCTAGTATGTAAATATGACCAAAACTTTATTTAAACTTTCATCTCCGTAAACAACAAAACCTAAAAAAGAAGAAGTGAAATGGTCCACATTCTGGGTTGGAAAAAATAAATCTAGTTCAAGTCATTGCCGATGCCTTTTAATCCTCGTCCAAACGGGCTTGTTGGAGCTGCGTAATCAGACCTGTCTGATTAAATTCTCATATGTTCTCCAGTGTTTGTGAAAGAGCGAGGCAAATGTCACCACCTCCAACACTTTGGTCTGAAAACTACTCCAACCTGCAGCAGATTTACTCCTACTACCCGGCACAAGCACAAGCCATGATTACATGCACTTTCTATTATTAAGCTCCCCACACCTACACGGTAAGCAGTTTCTCTCAGGTGGATCATACAAACGATCTTTGGAGTTTGGGCTTCACAAATCTATAGTACAGCTCGGCTCCATGTGCAGAATGCAGACATATTTGTCTGAAATGTGCTAAACACAAGGTCACATTAATCCATTGAGACTAATGGTGTTGAGCCTTGAAGCCAATATTGAGAATCCCCCCATACATCAACCAATCATACTCAACTCATGACTGCGTTAAAATACCATTAAGTCAATGGGAAAGATATAATGATGAAAATGATCGATTTTTGAATAAATCAAAATGACACTGCATGAGGTCTGAGGTCAATCAAATTTTCCTGTGGCTATTGTTTCCGCAGTGACATTTATAAAGAGGTGGGTAGAGTAGCCAAAATATTTACTCAAGTAAATTCAAATTCCAATTTTTTATTTGTCAAACCATGTGAATGATTTCAAATTATGTTTCTCTCATCCTTGATTGTGGAGCGGGGGGTGAGGGAAGAGGGGTGGGAGGGAGGGCAGGGAGTTCAGCTTCCCGATGGCCTTGTGCATGAGCTGTTCTTCAGTCAACTGGAACTGGCCCGTGGATTCCGCAGTCTCCTCCATAAAGGCATTACCTTGAAGAGACTGTGCGACGGGTGTGTAGGGTCCCTGGTGATTCGGACGGCTTTGCGGGTGAGACGGGTGGAGCACATGTCCTTAATGAAGAGGAGAGGGGCTCTGCAGATCTTCTCCATCAGCAGTCGCCGCGCCACACAGTGATGGAGCTGGTCAGGATGCTCTCTATAGTCCCTCTGTAGAAGTTGCACACAACGGAGGCTGGGACTCTGACTCTTCTCAGCTTGCGGAGAAAGTAAAGACGCTGATTACTTTTCTTGACCAGTGGTGTAGTGTGCACTGTGCATGGTCCAGGAGAGGTTCTCTGTGATGTGCACACCCAGGAACTTAGTGCTGGTCACCCTCTCCACTGCAGCACCGTTGATTGTTAGAGGAGCATGCTGGACCCGCGCTCTTCGAAAGTCCAGAGAGATTGTTCTGTGTGTACCATATGGCCAGACTGCTCACCTCACTCCTGTAGTTTGGCTTGTCTCTGTTGCTGATGAGATCCACCCCCACTGTTGTGTCGTCTGCAACTTGATGAAGAGGTTTGAGTCGTACTTTGGAGAGCAGTCATGGGTCAGTAGAGTGAACAGGAGGGAGCTCAGCACACAGCCTTGGGGAGCCCCTGTGTCCACTGTGATGGTTCTGGAGGACTTGCCGCCGGCACGTACAGCCTGTGCTCTCCCCGTCAGAAAGTCCAGCAGCCAGTTGCACAGTGACGTGTTGATCCCCCAGCTGGAGCAGTTTGTGTATTAGCTGCTGTGGGATTATAGTGTTGAATGCTGAGCTCAAATCTAAAAACAGCATTCTAACGTAGGAGTCCTTTGTTTCAAGGTGAGTGAGGGCTGAATGAAGTGCAGTGGAGATGGCATCTTCAGTTGTGCGATTGGACCGGTGAGCAAACTGGTATGAGTCCAGGGTGGGAGGGAGAACAGACTTTAAGACTTTAAGTGCAACGTTGCTTTCAAATAATTACTCAAGTGAAAGGAAAAAAGGACTCAGAGAAAATGTTACTTGAGTACTGTGATTAACTGAGTATTTGTTTGAGCGAAAAAGTCGGATTAATTTTCAATGACGCCATAAATTGTGTCAAACAAAACATAAAATCATGCGGAAATTGGGATTTTTCCAAAGAAAATTCCAAGAAAATGGCAGAAAATGCGGAAAAACTCTATTCAAAAGAACATGGTGCAACAGACAAACTACATCCATTTTATATGTCAAAATGAAGCATTTGCCACTTAAAGGGGCTGGATGCAAGTTGGCCATTTTATACTCACTACTGCCACCTCAGGCCATATGTGTAACTGCACCTTCTATATTAAGCTCGTGCATGACGGCAATTCGGACCCGAAGTGACACCTTTTTGAGCGACAGTGCAGGATTTTAGAGGCAGTTGTGGTGAACAGGTCTGGGCTCATTCTACACACTAGGACATGGCTGGAACATGTAGGGGGAGGAAAATACATAATTTTACTGAAGTAAGAGTGCAGATACTTCATTATAATTTGACTCAAGTAGAAGTAAAAAGTACCGTATGATACACCTACTCTAAGAAGTGCAATTTATTCAAAAAGTTACTCAAGTGCTTGTACTCTGAATTCACATAGCGCTTTACTAACTCCACTTGTCACTCCGAGCACCACACGCACACCAGTGAATCTGATCTCTACGCATGTACACTTCCTGACCCCCCCCAAAAAATCTATTATTTGATTGAACTGCTTTCTTTAGCTTTGATTACAGCTCACATTTGCTGTGGCATAGTTTAAATAAGCTTCTGCAATGTCTTAAGTTTCAGTATCGCATTCACGTTTCAAGATCTTTCACGATGTGAGCCCGATGAATCCTGGCATTGTCATATTGGAATACGCCCGTGCCATCAGGGAAGAAAAAGTACATTGTTGAAATAACCTGGTCAATCAGGATGTTCAGGTCGTCGGCAGAACCTAGACCCGACCAACTGCAGCAACTCCAGATCATAACAGTTAGTTAAATCCAGGTGGCAACATTTTCTTTTTTGGTGAGGCAGTGTAATACATAGAGTCCTAGCAAGATTTTCTTTTCTATTACAGGTTTTTTTTATAATCCTTAAACCAATCATTAAACTGCAAACAAGGCGTGAATACATATTTTTCAGCCTTATGAAGCTACAGCGATGCCTCCAGGGGACATCTGAAAGTATACGTACAGGATTAGGTTTACATCAAACACTACATTTACGTGTTCCCTGTCCTTTGTCGGAGAGATAAAACCTATTCTCTCACCACAAGGCGCGCTTTGGAGTCTGTCTATATTCCCCCTTTTCATAGGATTTCTTTGTCCATCACTGTATTTGATCTGAACACTTGAATTCGCAGACTCTCCCCTGTTTTGTGCAGTACATCTTCCCATACATTGACAACATCTCTTGGCTTGGAACAGACAGGACGGCTCCAAAGTCGTACTAAAAGAGTTTTTCCACCTAAAGCAAACCTACACAAGTCGTGATTGCGTGCACTTTCTATTATTGGTGCCCCAACACCTACACAGTAAGTGCTTTCTCCAAGGTGCACTACAAAAAATCCGTGTTTGGGCGGGAGCCACTGGCCCCTTATAGACTTATCACACACTAAATCTATATTAGTAAGGCTCACTCGCGTCCCTTTTAAGTTCCAATCTAATCTGTCACTTGCTCTTTTTTTTTCCTGTTTTACTTTAGGGGGAAAAAAGCAACTCCTCAGAGCTCCCACTACACACTCCGAGCCACCAATTACCCAGCATCCTCCTCTCCGCTGCCAGCACGCCTCATCTTCATCAATTAGCGCGAGCCCGATATCCTACATGGTGCCTCTCTGATCAAACAGCTGCATCGGACTGCCACTGCGTCACGTCACCCACGAGCGCCTAACGAGATAAAAATCAGACGATATTAATTCTTCATAATGTTAATAAGCAAATGGGCTAATGGGCTTTTGCGCGGCGGTGCCAGTGGAGTCCCGCGGGGCCGACTCAGCTGGAGGTAAGAAAACACAGGGTTTGGGTAATGGCTGTACACAGTGAGCGTCCGTCCCACACTATATCCATACTGCACACTATAACGGCACAAAAAAAAACACAACACTGGGAGCTGATGACTAACTTTAAGCCGACGGAGAAGTTTGCATTGGGATGACCTACTTCTTTACCTTGAGACGGCATTGCTAACTTGTCCTCCAGTTACTTTTCCTTTGGAACAAATTTCTATTTAAAACCACATTCCTCTGTGCAGGTGCACTTTAAAGCAACTATATAATGCCATTGCGCACAAAAATGCATTTATTTTACAGCAGCGTTGTTATTTTAAAGCCTGCCTAGTTGAACAATACAAAGATCTAATTCTGTCTTATAGCAAAGTAACTATAAACAGGCAAGTTTCAGCCGAGTAGAGAGCTATACACAAATAACTATATATTGCTAGAAAGTATTACACCATTGGGCTGCTGTTCACAATGAATCAATATGAGGGTGAGTGGGTGTTTTGACCCCGTGCCGGACTTTACAGCTACAGGCTCTGGGTTTGCTGCGTTAGGTTCGACTACTCATGACCCCCAACTTGGAATAAGCAGAAGATGTGTTAATAAATGTCCAATCATTTAGGAAACAGAAGAAGAAAATACAATCATTCTGTGCCAAGTTGCCAACCTAACCTCCCTCAAAGCGCAACTTGTTTGGCTGGAGCTGAAAGCCAACCTCGGCAAGACAATTATATTGACGAGAGCATTTCACATTTCGTTGATGTGAAAATTAAGCTCGTGCTGCCGTGTCAATAGCCTCGGCTCGCAAACCCCCGAGATGTGAAATTCAATTTTTGTGGCTCCATCACTGGTGCGCGGGGTAACAATAGCAGCCGCCCGAGCTTGTCAATGGATTCCTCTTGTCTGAGCGCCTTGCCCTTTCTCTGTGGATGGATGGCGGCATATTCCCCCCATCGGCTCAGAGCTGCAAGGTAACCCCTACTGTACATCAACACTGGGAGGGATCAAAGATCTCCAATATGGCCAACGCAACAGAAAGGTCGCAGCTGCTCAATCAAAGGCGGCTCGACATCACACAGGCGGTTTTGAAGAGCCTTTTCACAAAGACTTTCCTATAGTGCCTCCTTATAACGCTTCGCAACATAAAGCCAAACAACTCTGACCTCAGCACCACTTTGAGGTCGGCTTTGTTCGTGTTTGTTGCCTCCTCCTTGTTGTTGATGACAGCGGAGGGAGATGATAAACTGCTAATGCAAATTGACAGACACTTCTTCCCCCACTACAATAGTTTGCTTTACTAATCCGGAGCTAATCCTATGAGAGGGCCTTTTTGGACAGCACCCCTGCACTCATTGGCATTCATCACTGCACGCGGCGCGCGCAATGTCACAAAGAATACAAAACAAAGACATCCAAGAAGTTTTCCTTCTGTTTAAGCTTTGTCATTTGTTGTGTATCACTTTACAAAGGCTGTAATGGAGAAAAAAGATTGCGGAGACGTGGAGCAGGCCAGTGGCTTTTCAACGTTTTTCATTGTTGTCCTAATACATTTTACATTAGGGTTGGCCCTGAGAGGACAGTGGCATTTCTGCATTGAACCAACAAATGACCTCTGTGTGAAATTAAGCTTTCATTAGTGCGAAATGTGTCCAACTAATAACATCTGGAAGAATCCCGGACATTGCAAGACGTATAAACTAATAATAAAGCAGAAAGAGCAGAGATAATCACACTTTTTGGATGCTTTTTTCCCCTCAACTCTTATCACAGCCTCATTTCACCACTTGCATGTCTCTTGGTGATGTGGGAGGAAAACCCCGTCTTCATTTGAGGACGCGCGCGCACCTGTAAATCAGTCAAAGATCAAAAATCCAAAATAAAACGAAACTAACTTGGGGAAAAACGCATCACTAAGGCGGAGATTACCCAAAGCGCATTCCTACACTGAGAGCAGAGGTGAGCGTTCCCTGCGCACTATGGCACGGAGCAGCGAATGGACTGCGCGCGCTTTTGACGCCGCTGACTGCAGATCCACTGTACCCAGGGGTTACCGGCTCCCGCGCTGGACCGGAATGATAATGAGAAGCCACGCGGGCAGAATATTCATAAGCTGTCACATTACCGCCGATTGTTGAATAGGTGAGCGCGCGCGGCAATTGCGCGAGGGGAGAGATGTAATGTAAAGAACTCTGTCCGGGCGCTGCTCCGGGGCTCCCGGTCAGCGGCTACAGCCATTAATCACCAGACTAATTCAGCCTGGGGGCAATTCCAGTACAGAAGGTGACAGCGAACATCCGCGGAAGTTTAATTAGCCAATGGGGCACTTGTTGCACGTCCTTTTTCAATAGAGGACTTCGATTGGTTGACGCAAAAGAAGCATTTACGCACAGCACGGGTGTAGTATTCTGACATTAAACATGACAAGAACGCGGCGCTTTTGACTTTTAGTTTAAACAAATATCTATGAAACTCACCTTGAGCGTTTCGATGTCCAGAGTAGCCGAATTCTCCATGTTTCTTCTCATTTGTCACATTTCCACAAAGTTGGCGACACGTTGTAGACTCGCCAAAAAGCTGCTGCGCCTTTTCTTTTCCATCAGAGAACAAGATGTTTTAGTTTAGTTGTTGTTTGAAAGTTTTTTTTATATATATATGTATATACAATTATGGGATGGGATGCCGTGGGTAGAGTGGCGGTAAATTGCAGGTGGCTCCAGTGCTCCTTCTGCCACCGCTCGTTCATCCAAGAAGCGACTGACGACCTGGCTCCGCGGAACAAGGACCGTCAAGCGCGCGCGACAAGACGCTACTTCCTGTGCGGGGGCTTCATTTCAAAATAACACACAGCCACAGCTTTTTTTGTGTGTGCATTTTACAGTCCAGATCCATACTACACACAGAGGCATTCTGCTTTGGACTGGGTGCTGGTTCTTTGAAGTTGCTTTTCTTTTTTGTTTTGTTATGTCTTTTTATTTTTCTCAAATCTATTCTTTTTTACTCCTCCTTTCTGAACTTATTTATCTTTTTTTGTCTCCCACTCCCACAGGGTTACTGGTTTATTCAGATGGAAGCAACTTGTGGTCCCTGCTTACTGTTATAAATGGATGATAAGATTGGTTAAGAAAGACAATGAAAAGCAGGATGTCCCTGATACTGTATGATAATAACCTTGGACTATTTTTAGGTCTCGCTGAACCAAGACAATAGACAAGGGCAATGATTAGGCCTATTAGTTAAATTTTCCCAGCTGAGCAAACTGAGATCTTTATCTGATGCCTGTTTGTGAATTGATTCCAGAGAGTTTGGGCTGGATGGATGAGCTGGGGTTTGAACAATACTGTGGGTGTCAGACTCTGAGGTAAAGGATACTGTTGACCCAGAGCCCAGGAGAAGAAAACGTGTGGCATGGGCGCACTAAGATGGCATGTGCAACCTTTTTGTCTTTAAATGTTTTTATTATAACTCTCAAAGGAGGAGGTGAATGGGCCACTTACACCTGCTCAGTCTTCCTCTTCCTCGGTCAGATCTTTTCCTCGATGACAAAGATCAGCCTCTGAGCTGCTGGGAGAAGTGGGGCTCACATTGTGGGCTACTTCTGCTGCTGACTCAGACACTGGTCCAATGCACACTTTTGGAGGAGGCTAAGATAAGCGAGATGGAGACATGTGGCATTTCATTATTATATCAAAGTAGAACAGTCCTGGGACCTGTCCGCCTCCATTGTAGAAGGACAGATATGTTTATGTGCCTGTCCTGGAGGAAGCTCTGTGGTCAAATGAAAATGAATTCAACTGTTATTTTCTTTGATCAGTTATTGGTCTTTTTTTTTTAAAGTTATATATTACCTTTGATGCTGAAAGCCTGCAATCATTTAAGAATCGGATGGCCTGGATTATGATACAGCCCACTCTGTAGAGGGAAGAGGAAATGTTACTACTTCTTTAATGAACTATACTCTGGGTATTTTCTTATAACAGGGCCTTTATCACTGGGACAGGTCGGTGCAAGGCTTGTTCCACTGTCGACTTTATCTGTAAAGAGGCAAATGTTATGTTATATTGATTTTTATAGACATAGAAATAGAAAACTTTATTGTCTACCATGCACAATGATGGCACACATTTGCCTTTGGCTTGCTCATACATTCTAATACATTTGCCCAGCAATGTACATAATAAAATCAGTTCATTATAAAATCAGTTCACTGCAGACACAGCAGCAGCAGGTACACTTCATTAAAGGAAAGGAAAAAAAGGAACACACTATTTTATTTCTTTAAATAATTGACCCTGTATATACAACAACAACAACAACAAAAGGGGAGAAAAAGGAAAAAGCTGGACATGATTTTGTACCTCTGTCCTTTCACTTCCAGGCTATTGTCTGCCCCCCGCAGGACGTTGTCGAAACAGCACTCATCCATTTACGATCCACTTGTTATATTATAGGATCATCATTTTAGAGTCCAGTATTCATATTTACCATTATGATTTAATCTAGTCAAAGTGCACTCACGGCTGACCAATATAAAGCCACAATCTAGTCTAAATGACAGAATTTGTATAAGAAAGCGTTATCAAAATTATTGAAGTTTAACAAATAAATAAGCTGGAACATACAGGCTAATGACAACGCGGATGCAGAAATGAGTTAGGCCTGCTACTGTTGGTGTGTTGTGTAAAAGAAAACTTTAAGGAAGCGCTTATCGATAGGGAAGGGGCGCATGTCTGGAAACAGTTGCTCTGCGCTCACATCTGTGTTTGCAAGGCGCAACAGAACACTTGTCAAAACTACACTCGCTGACACACAGTGGCCAGCAGATGGCAGCAAAGACTCTTGTTTCATGCTCTTTCATCCAACTGCGCTCAGAGACCGCGATCCAGGCAAAATAATCAATTGTCGATGAAAATATCTTCTTTTATGAAAGATGTCAGACGCTAGCAAGCAAATGATGGCACAAAAAAGGTCTGTAAACGCTGTAACCATTCAGTCACATCCTCCTCTGAAAGGACAGTAGAAAATGTGCGCGACTATGTAGCATGCTCTGCTTATTGCGGTTTTAGAGGCTGAAACGTAGACATTCGTTGGTGTAGCTGTTTATTGTTTGTAATTTGGTTCATCAATGGTTCATTCTGTTTTCTTGCAGTGCTAAAATTGCAGCTGGGGCCGTTGTCTGCGTTGAGAGTGACATTAAAGGAGATGTGACCATTGGTGAGAAATACAGCCCAATCTCCATCACTGTAAAAATGCATTATTTGTTATTGCTAAATATCATGTTCATCTGTGCAGGTGCAAGAACAGTGGTCCACCCAAAGGCTCGGATCATCGCAGAGTCTGGACCCATCGTTATTGGAGAGGGTAATCTCATAGAGGAGCAGGCTCTAATTATTAACAGGTAATACCTGTAGCCTTAGCAACTGTTGTTTTTCCTCCTCCATTAAATAACCTAAATAAAACAAAACATGTGTGTGCAGTTTTCCAGAGAACATCATGCCAGACATAGAGGGGCTCGAACCAAAGACGATGCATATTGGCACCAACAACGTATTTGAAGTTGGATGTGGTATCCTTTTCAAACTGTGTTGCTTCTTTAAATGTCTATTCAAAAGGTTATTATATCGTGTAATAGTGGCAAGTCATAAAATAATATTCATTATACATGATATTTTGTAAAGAGAACTTCGAATCATACTCCTGGTAATTATGTTTCTGTCCACCAGAGCGCACTAAAGAGCCAAAGTTTCTGAACATTTTAAAAGAAGCAAATTTGTTCCTAATTCTAATAATGTAGATATTTTTTTCTATGATCATTTGTGTTGATGATTAGTTTTCAGGGTTATTTTTCAACTTTTCATTTCTGTAGTGTGTATTTATGTTTTTATTGATTATAACCCACTAATTTCAGTCAAACTTCTTTTCTTTTTTCACACGATTATTCAGCCACACATTTCTGTTTTAAATCCAACCTCCACAATTCAAATCATTACGAGCACACGGCACATCTTTCAAAAGCCACACCGACATCACGGCCCTCCGTTTGTGAACCAATAATGCTGAAAATGTTGAAGAAGATGTAAATCCTTAACAATCCACCCACAGTCTCTCGAGCTTTGAATATTGGGGATAACAATGTCATAGAATCTAAAGGTAATGTCTCCCCACACCTCTACTCAAACTAATCAAACACCTATGTTGGCTATATTTTTTCTGACTTGTGTTTTTCTTCACAGCTGAGATCGGTAGAAACGTTATCCTGACCAGCGGCTGCATCATAGGCGCGCGTTGCCAGATCCACACATGCGAGGTAGTGCCTGAAAACACCGTCGTCTATGGATCAAAATGCATCAGACGCGTTCAGAGCGAGAGGCCCCAGGTCAGGAGCTGTTTTTTTCACTCTCTCTCTCTCTCTCTCTCTTTGCAACTTTTTTTTTCTTTTTTTTGCTTGCGTTGATAGGAAAGTAACATGGGATTTTCTTCTGTTTTAGCCTCAAACTCTGCAGCTAGATTTCCTCATGAAAATTCTGCCCAATTATCACCATTTGAAGAAGACGGTGAAAGGAAGTGGCACTCCGATGAGAAGCTAATCCCGGCTGGTGTGAAATTGCACGACACTTTACGAACGGGATCGAAAATGTGAAGAGTTGAACATTGCGGTCAAAATCGGCCATTTTGCTGGAAAAGTCAACATCGTCCGTAGTTTAAACATTAGGCCGAAACTAAAGGCTGTACTCAAGGTCTCGTGTGAACACTGAGCATTGTTACATTTTACATAGAGGTTGGCTCTCTCTTCTGGACGCCTGACAACGCCACATAAACGCTGTTACTTTCACTTTGTTGCACACAATCAACATTCCACATTATAACGCTTCGTCCGTCACCTCCGCATATCCGTCTTGCACATTTTTACGCGGCCATTTCTGACGCATTTTCGACGTGACTTGTACACCGTGTGCCATCTTGTAGCGACATGTATCTATATTTATAACTGCTTAACTTAATAATGGAGACGACGGTCCATTAAAGGTTGTATTCAAGCAAACGACGGTGTTTTGAGTTTTCAACTTTCAAAATATTAAGATGGAGATGGAGATACAGTCGAAAAGTGAAGACCTTTTGAAGAGGAAGCTCAATTAGGACTTGATGGAGTGAATATTTGAAACCACTACGAGGTGCTATTGAGTTAATGCCTTGGTATGAAAAAAAAATAAAAATAATCCAGACTTTACTTTACATAAACACACAATAAACAGTACGATGACTTTGCTAGAATAGGTTTAATGGGCATTAAAGGTATTAGAAAGGTTAATACAAATGAAGGCACGGCAAATCCTGTATCCTGTAACAACAGCGGCTGCTAAAAGTAGGACTCTGGGCGTGGTGCAGATTTGCCAGTCCCATGCAGTCCCACCAGGCTTTACCAAATTGGTGCCATGGGTAACTGGGTAATCCCTCGGAGCCTGGTTTAATGTAACCAAAGCGGGTGTGGCTTCCTTTCGCATTTCTGCCTCTGAATGAGTCTAAACAAGGCCATCTGCCCCCACTATTCACAGTATCTGCTCCATCAAACCCGAAAGAAGCAGCTATTTTCTATTTTCATAATGGATGGAGGAATATTTCATGTAATCTAGGGTATTATACAATAGTCAATACAAACTCAGAACCACTGGGTTGTCCACAGTAGAGCAGCTCTCTGTCGGAGGCGCACAGCTGGCATCCCGCACTGCCAATACTCATTTGAACGTGTCACGGTCTGGCCCCATCAGGAGTCCACGTCAACTAGGGGCTAATTATTTCAACACCGGGGTGCAGCAGGGGCCGCGTCCAGCTCCCTTTTTGTTCTCACTTTTTTTTTTTTCGTTGCTTTATTTTTGGGTGTTACCGTCCCTATCTGTTTACTTTAATTTGACAGGAGAGACGAGTGTCCGGCGCAGTTGCACGGAAGCGATGAGTGACAAAGACCTCACGGGGGACGAGCGCGGGGGCTTTTTTGAATGCGGTCGAGAGTTTTGGAGAATGGATGCAATGATAGGAGTTTAAAGAGGAAGTTGGGCCGTTGCTCTATTTTTAGCTGGGGTTATTTATACCGCCTTTACTGTACTGCAGCGAAAGTGGATTATCAACCTCCTCTCATTTGTTACTCTTAGACTTTTGCATATCACGCTGGTATTGCTTTTGCTTTCATAATGTTAGCCCAAGTGATTATTTGTCTTGTATGTAATGCCTGCTATTCCATATGCAGCCGACAATGTGTTACTAAAACAAAGACAAATGCACTCAACTCAAAGTACAGGCTATAGATAAGTCATATTTAGGCACGGCAAGGTTTATTTATACCGTGCATTATGTGTATGTGCACATACTGTAGTCTATGTAGGTTTACAGTGGTTTGTGCAATTTTATTTCATTTTCTACATGACATTTTTCATAATATTCCCTGCAAAAAGTACTTTACTAGTCTAAATGTCTCAAATTGAGCATATTAATCCAAATTTGAGTTGTTTTGACAGGTTAAGATGTAGTTCGGCCTTTGATCTTGATTATTTCACTTGTTCTGAGACGTTTCTGACTCGTTTCAGAAATCGTCCGGCTGATATATCGGGCCGATATTTGAGGACCTCTAGTTTCAATACATTTCGTCTTTATTTTAGGTAATTCAGAAAATCGGTCTCATCCCAGGGGCAGTTTTACTTTATTATTTCAAGCAAGATTTACCATAGAACTAGTCGTAAATGTCATCAAAAGAGCAAAATAAACTTGGTCAGGTCAGAATAAAGTTGAAATGAGTGAAAACCGCTCAACACAAGGTACATATCTGAATTCAAATAATTTAAGCCAATGCTTAATATTTACTTTTTGTAGTGTGCCATCTAAATCTAATGTTTTTTTTGTGTTTTTTGCATTTAATTCAACTTATTGAGCCCATCTTCCTCTTCCACTCTCAAAACGCCAGCCCACACTCAAATATACATGACACCAAGAGCATGAAAGCCCTGTTTTGAGTCACACCTTCATCAAACTTTGGTCTAGGGCCAAAAACGTCTAAACGTTTAAAGTTAAATTTTTACACTGCTGTTGTGGTCACTGGCGAATAGGAGGAAAACGCACGCCCTCTTCTGGTATTTTGTTTAACTGCGTTACATGTCTTAAAACCTAGGGGTATTGTTAGAGGTAGAGGTAAGAGTAGCCTATTATAGGACCTCTAGATTATTAAAATATAATTCAAAGCGAGATTAACCAGTTACGACAATTCAAAGAGTGCTTGGGTCTAAATATTTTTGTGTTGAATATAGAATTGTCCTATTTGCTTGCAGTGTCTCGCTTTAAAAAGGCTCTACATTACAGCGGCCCACTGAGTTGTATTTAAATGTGAGCAGAGTCAGTCATGTTCGAACAGGCCACCAGTTGAGTTTTGGAGGATAAAGCCTTTGCGACAGCTGACCTTTGAATCCAAGTCCGGTCCACCTTTGAAAAGTGCAGTCTGACCTACAGGCCGCAGTGATTCTCGTTACATACTGCAGAAACTACGCATTTCATCAGGACGAACAGGCTTGACATCAATACAACAGAAAACACAGGCCTGGGACGCACTGAATGTATACAAACAGAAAAGAACAACACTTCGGAACAGAGGCAACGAAAGACACAATATATCACAACTTAAATCTTTTCTTTGTTCCTCCGCACGACAAAGACACGCTTCCCTTTGACCTGCTTTTCGAGATTTTTAAAGCCACTCAACAACACACTTACGGTCCATTATGAAGACCTGTGTCAACATTTGGGAATTCAGGCCTGGGAGACATACTTAACATGGTTTGTGCTCTGCGCTAAAGCCTTCCTGGTCGGCGCACTGAGCCGTGAAAGCTTAAGTGTACAGTTAATCACACAGACTCTTGCCTTCCTATACCTCGCATGTCTTTGTATAGAGCAAGGAGGGACAACTTGTGCAGATGTAACTCACGACGGCAATCCCGAGACCCCAGCTGTGCCCCCCTGAGGGTAAACCCACGCCCTCCCTCAACAGATAGGGTTCGCTTGGCTTAGAAGATCACAGTGAATTTGCGCTGTTGCATTGATGTCACAAAGGTCTTTAGCCGAGTCCATTATGCTACATCGTGCTGTCTGTCCAGTGTAATGTGGTAAAATGTCCAAGGTATTTTAATTCCCCCATTAAGGGATCGATAAAGAGACCTATCCATCTCACTAGTGCTTCAATGGTGATATTACTAGTGCTGTTGTCTAAATGCTTTCTGTTTTTAGTCGGAAGGTTTGAGCTCGAGTTAATAGCATTGAGTGTGTTGTGTTGTGAAGACAGGTAGAGGCAAAGTACTGCTGCTGTGTTAGAGATTTCCCACTAAAAGGGTTTACGTAGTGCTCTTATTGAATTCAGTTATTAAGGATTGTTATTATTTCTGTGATTGACTGGAAGAATAGGCCATAAATTTACACGATACATTACACAGGATATGTACACATGACTTTTTGTTCTCTGGGGCAAAATGTCTGAAGAAGTGGGGAGCCGCCGTGCCGGGAAATGCATCTCCACATCTAGGCTCATGGTCAGGAGATTGTAGCTTGTGGATTAACCTCTTAACCTCTTCATCTGCACCGAGCGCATCTTCTCCGGGTTGGCTTTACCCAAATGCAAAAGCTTCTTGAACAAAGCATCAAAACAGCGACGAAAACGAGGAGGAAATTACATTGAAAAGGGGGACGACAAAAGAGCGTCAAGTGACAAAAACACCACTTAACCCCCATCTGAACAGAGCACTTTTTCACCAGTTTGGCTTTACCCAGATCAGAAATCTTCTAAAAAAAAAAAGAGTCAAAACAGCAATGAAAACGAGGACGAACAATGCAACAAGAATGTGCCGGAAAAGCATCTAAACAGTGACAAAAACGAGAATGAAAACACACCAAAAAAAGCAACAAGAGTGACAAAAACATGATTAAAAGTGATTTTAAAAAAAGCGACTAAAAGGGGCGATAAAACCCCCCACAAAAGAGCGACAAAAATGCAACAAAGAAGCAACAAAAGAGCAACAAAAACATAATAAAAAAGCAACAAAAACATGACAGAAAAGCATGAAAAGGCAGGTAAAGCAGCAAAAAAAGACAAAAAGTAGACACAAAAAAAAAAAGCCGTTACTCTGGTCTTAGAGGCTGAGCTCCTATCGAAAGGCTATTAGATTTGGGTAAAACTGAACCGGAGAAAATGCGCTCAGTTAAGGTGGGGGTTAAGAGGTTAAAAAGGTGATGAAAACGCATGGGGACACAAAAGAGACACAAACGCAGAAACAACGCAACAAAAAAGTCATGATTGCTTTTGTAGGTCTGAGCTTTCAAATGAGCCGTTACTCAGAGGCCGTACTGGAGAAAATGTGCTTGGTTAAGGCGAGGGGGGGTTACATGTTAAACCGTTGTGCATTTTTTGGGCTCATGGGGGAAACATCGCCATCCTTGCAAAGACACCCCGAAAGGAACCCCGTTTGGAACACGTGGGCATGCTTTGAATCAGTGACAGCCAGTAAATGCGGGGTTTGCGCTGAATCCAGGGGCATTGACAAACCTTAACCAAATTAGGGCTCAGTAAGGAGTGCTTCACGACAGGCGAGTTTATGGGCGCGGATGACGTCACTAAAACACATGAAGATGTCTCCGATAGTTCAGACGCCACTTAAAAGCACGGAAAGCAAACAGAGCGTCCTCAAACAATTAGGCTCTAACTTTGAAACCGCTTGTATTGTTGATCTGATGTGATCTTTATGTCACCGAGCTTGAATAAACAGCGGTTTGGGGCTGTGAAGATGCCACTGGAAAAGGCTAAGTAAACTACAACAAAGAGCCGGCTCTCTCACGGCCAATTAGAGCGGGTCAATCTGACCACAAATTGCTCATTAGTGATCGTAGAGGAAGATCAAAGGGCACTAAGCAGAAGGGAGGGCCGGCATGTTTCAGACAGTCAAAGGAATGGAATGGCCTGGCCCTCTGCCCAAACAAGAGCCACTTAGGCCGCATCACTCAGCCGGGTGAAGTGCGCTCCCTGCCATGGCCGCCACAGACCTACACGCTTGCTTTTACAGATTGCAACATTGTTCTCTTCGATCAGACATTTTCTCCCCCCTCTTGGTGGTTGTTTTTGTCAGAGTAAGTGACCGTGACGTGCTGAGGTTGGCATCACGGGAATGTCAAAAGTCCCTTTAATAAATGATCTTGAAGTTGAATACAGTGACTTTGCACTGTGTAGTGTTGGCTTTGCGGTTGTTGTTTTGCTAAAGTACATTAAAGAGGGGGTATTATGCTTTTTTCAATCACATAGCACCAGTCTATAGCACACTACAATGATGACGAAACGTTCTGTTGGTCTGTAGATGCAGTAAATTAGAATAACTGCCTTATATAAAATTGCTCTCTCAAAATGGCTGTAGCGAATGTCTTGAAATAGGCCTCTGTCTCTTTAAGAACCTCTGACCCTTTCCCACACGCCCCCTCCACACGCTGTCTGTGGAATCAGTGGGGAGGGGGTTCTGCTGAGGAGGTTGGTTACTCGGCTGGTGACGAAAGCTCGGAGGCATCTCCAGGAGGTGGGGGCGTTCCTAGGAGGACTCAGGCAAACCTCTCCCTAAAATGGCTGCCATCAGAGTTTTTACAGATTACTCAAAAATACGTATATGTGCCAAGGCAACACTTCAGGCATGTTTTTAATGAGGGAATGACATAATAAGATGATGTAAAACTTGAAAAAGTCGATTTTGCATAATACCCCCCCTTTAATAAAAGGTAAAGACACACTGTGGAACATTCCTGATGACAGTATCATTTCAGTATCAGTATCATAAGTGAGGATTTGGAGGAACCTCATGTTTGGCTGCCTGTTCTCACATCAACATCTGATGTCCTGACCCAACGCTACGAACCAAGTTCAAGGCGAGTCCGCTCACACCAAAGATGCAAATAAATTCAAGCATTTCATTCTATTTATTGAGTGAAATGCTGCACAACATGGCGGCAAATAGAGAGAAATGAGAGAAAAAAGCCTAGAAAAAGACATGATCGAGTGGAATGAGAGAGAGAGCAGCGGGGAGCCTCCCATGGGGATACAGCACCGGTCGATACATCGGCGTTGTGTCATCATAGATCGTGCTTTAGCTGCTCATATCAAACTGGCCTTTTAGCTCTGAGTCAGTGATCCAGACGACAATATCAGATAATCTGATTTGTGTCTCAATCCTCCGTCCCACCCTTTGTTTTCCGTCGGGGGTTCTCACGGCGCGTTTGAAGTATGTTGTGAAGCTAACGCTCTTTGACTGGTAAATGTCAAGTACTCACTCCAGTCAAACCCAATTTAATAATAGAAAGAAAGACGACACGTGTACTGTTGTTTTACTACAGCCATTAATATGTTATTTCATCTGCAATAAAAATCACAAGGGAAGAAGCATAAAAGGACGTGCGCAATGGTCTGCAGGCCTCGAACCCGTCGGTGACCAGCTTTCACACCACAGAGGCCATCTTTTAACTTGCACAGTGTTAATTTGATTTAACAGATAAAACATAGTCACAGGCGCTGCAGTTACAAGAGATCCTAACAGCCCACATTCCTGGTTCTGCTCTGTTGTCTTTTATTCCTTCATTAACCATGTGACTCCAAAAATACAGCTAGTTAGCAGACACGCTTGGGCCCCTGCACAAGGGCTCCCTGATAACCCCTCGGATATCTTCATGTTGGGCTGGACCGTGTCAAAGCGGAGACATGTTACCCAGGACAGCGTGACCAGCCTGTCTCCTCTCTTCTTCTTCTTCTTATGTGTGTGTTTTAGCGGGGGTCCATGTTTTGCTCCTCCACAACCCCCCTTCTCTCTTCTCCCCCCCTCTCTCAGAGCATCAGACCACACAGCTCAGCCCTAAGACCTGTCAAACACAGCTGGGACATCTCTCCTTTCCTCCTCCCTTTCTTCCTTTCGTCGTCTCCTCCCCGCCCCCCCCAAACTCCCTAGACTCCGGCGGGTGCGCTTTGATTCAGGCGGTGTCGGGAGGGAAGAGGGGGTAGGCGGGGGGGGCAGCATTTCCATTTTTATCTGCTTCGAAGACTCCCAAAGACCCTCCTCCTCTCCCGTTCAAGTCATCCTGAAATGTTTTCTCATCAGCATAAAACAAACTGTCCTTTCTTCGCGTTTGTAAATCAACGGCGATTGATGCGGACGCGATCGGGAAAAAAAAAAAAAAGGGGGATCGCGCGGCCATCTTCTCGGTGACCAATCCGCGGCGACTGTTTTGACTTTTTTTTTTTTTTTTTTCAGGTGCAAGTTCAGCAAAATCTTCGCTGCCTTGTCGGAAAACGCAAACTCCTTCTGTCCCGCGCAATAAGCGTCACGCGGCATATAGTCAAAGTCCGTACTGTCGTGCCGCTCCTGCCGCCGCGGGAAAAAAAAAAACTTTTCATCTCCAAATTCAAAGTGAAAAAAGCGGTCGCTGAAAATAAACGCGTCGAAACAAAGCCGTGTTCAAGGCGGACCATTCACCAGATCACTGCTTTAAAAGCCTTTTTGCACGCCGTCTGTAGACAATAATAGGTGTGGCGGTAAACTCTTGGAGTGTTTGCACTGCTCTTCTGCTGTTGAGACATCGCTTCCTTGGCTTAAAAGCCGGGCTGTGTTTTCACTCAGGAGTCTATAAATCATAAAGGTGAGCTCAGATGCATTAGTCAGACTGACACAGTGTCCTTTACAGCAGTGATTTCACTCTATAGTGGATTTTTAGACTAAAAGTGGGCCGAGTTGAGTCATGTCCTCTTGAATGGTGGCTACAAGGAATATAAATAATCCACAGTCATAATTTGTGCAGAGTGTGGTGATACCTGCTACAGACCGATTTCTTTCAGGATAATAATAAAGTTTAGAGTTAAAGGGATATTTCAGGATTTTTGACATAGGGCCTCATTACCTAGTTATCCAGAGTGTTGTTTATTTCTGGAGATATTTTTTTGTTAAAGTCATGCAGTCCTTATATTTGAAGAGCTTCCTGGCACTAGGCTAGTGCGTGTCTATGGTATCAGCTAGCCTGCATTAAAAACAGTCTGACCCGCTCCACAGTGCACCTGAGGCAAATCACTTATAACGCCAGACTAACCATATAATTGTCTGTCGATAGAATAATTTTTTTATTTAATAGACTTTGTATCACCTGAATAATTGCATTTTGAGGGACTATTTTCTAGCAGATCAATCCGCCGCTGCGCAGCTTATACAGCCACGAAGCTTGTGCTGCTCAAATATAAATGCAGTTATAATGATTCTATTAACACGGACATTTATATGGTTAGTCTGGCGTTAGAAGTGATTTGCCTCAGGTGCACTGTGCTTAGGTCAGACTGTTTTTAATGCAGGCTAGCTGATACCATAGAAATGCACTAGCCTAGCGCCATTGAGCTCTTCAAATATAAGAACTGCATGAATTTAAAGGGGGGGTATTATGAAAAATTGACTTTTTCAAGCTTTACGTCATGTTATTATGTCATTCCCTCATTAAAAACATGCCTGAAGTGTTGCCTTGGCACATTCACGTATTTTTGAGTAATCTGTAAAAACTCTGATGGCGGCCATTTTAGAGATAGGTTTGCCTGAGTCCTCCTAGGAACGCCCCCACCTCCTGGAGACGCCTCCGACCTTTCGTCACCAGCCGAGTAACCAACCACTGCTCCACAGCAGAACCCCCTCCCCACTGATGCCACAGACAGCGTGTGGAGGGGGCGTGTCGGAAAGGGTCAGAGGTTCTTAAAGAGACAGAGGCCTATTTCAAGACATTCACTACAGCCATTTTGAGAGAGCAATTTTATACAAGGCAGTTATTCTAATTTACTGCATTTACAGACCAACAGAAGGTTTGGTCATCATTGTAGTGTGCTATAGACTGGTGCTATGTGATTGAAAAAAGCATAATACCCCCTCTTTAAGAAAAAAATATCTCCAGAAATCAACAACACTCTGGATAACTAGGAAATGAGGCCCTATGTATGAAATATCTCTTTAACGTCAAGAATTTCTATCGCAAAACACCAGGTACTCACACTGCCAAAGCTCCGTAGTTGCTGGGGTACGATCGAACCCCTGACAAAACAAAACAAAAACAAATTCACTGTTGAGGCTGCACAATAACAGAAAAAACAGCAAAATTGTCCGGGTCACGGCACCAATTGTTATGACCCGGCTCCTTTGTATCACTTGGGGACAGATGGATATAGGCAAAGCATACGCTGGAGATAGAAGTCGTCTCAAAGGTGTTTATTGCTGGTTTTCCTCGTTACAAAGAAGCATAACCAGCCTTTGACTTCAGAGAGAGAGAAGAAGTGAAGTCCCGACCTCCTTTGACAGTTCCTTTTTTTTGCACAGAGAGAGTGACTGCCTACCAATGAGTCAGTTGTTTTGTGGCTATGTGTTTGTCCTTTATCTGTATTTCACGTTTTGTGCATTATGACTATGGTGATGAACATTGTCTATCAGCTAATCTCTCACTGATATGGTCTTCGTGTTCTGCACAGTGCAGGCAAAGCATGAGTCAGAAGCTCTTCAATAATGAACTATTATTGTGATACTATCTTTTCAACATAGTCCCATTTAATACAAAAAATAATAATTGTTCCATTGTTGTTGTTTTTTCTAAATCTAAGATACAAGGTCACAAAAATTACTGACATTTCTAAGCTATATAAGGAAAATCGTGAGTAAACTGAACTTTTGAAAAAGAACAAAATCTTGGCATTTGCTTTTGTTTAGTATATTTTATGGCTTCTGGAGATGTTGTGTCACCGAACACTGCGAGTTTGGGCCTTAAATCTATTACATTTCTCAACAAGACTCCTTAGTGGCGCAATTTGCCTAAAACCACACAATCTCAAGATCAGTGAGAGTGTGCACATGTGAAATTTACTGAGACTGGAGCTGATAATTGTGTCTGTGGCTGCCATGAGCTGATGAATCATGTTAAGTGCCGCTGTTTCCAGGCGTGGAGCAGGCAGGGTGAAACCGAGGAGAGTCATGGTGCACAGTGTGGTGCCGCAGTGATGACAGAAACCACCGGGATGACACGCAGCTGAGTTAACCTTTAAAAGCTCCGCTAAGGTATAGGGCAATTAGTTACCGTTTAAAACACTTCCATACGAGCGGGTGCCGGAGGTTGTGAGCGAGGGATTGCCGCTCGTTGTGCCAGAGTGACGCAAAGCAACATGTTAAAATATGCAAAAGGCGTTAAACAAAACATCACAGGTTCAGTATTTTTCTCCCCCAAAACAAAGAGCGTTGTTATTTTGTGTCATTTGTCTGCAAAGGACTGACGCAGAGTGATATGAAATGGGTCTGCAACAGATTTGACTCTACACAATTCATAATCTTAATTGCGATCACATAATGGTGCAGAAGGAAAAAAAAAATGTATCACGGAATAATTGGCATTGTGATAGATCGACAAGCGACTTCTCTTATCTCCTTATTTCGTGAAGACTGCCTCTGGCAAAGTCGACATAGTTCATTTGAAAAGAAATGGTAGCTTTGATTGATTATATACATATGATTTGAACCCTATCTTGAAAGTATCAAATGACAAAGATCATGAACCCTGGGGCCAGGCTCAGATCTACACAAGAGCTTTTCATAGTGAGAAAAGTGTCCTATACTGCACCAATATCTAAACTAAATTAGGGGTTCTTAAACTTTGTGGGACCGAGCACTCCCAACAAACAGAAAAAAAATCTCTCTTTAAAACCATGTGTAAATACTACTTCAACTCATTTCCAACTCATCATAACTACAAGACGTTTTATCCTTGGACCCCAGTTTGTGAATGGAAGGCCTATGTAGCATCTTCTAAAACAGGGATGACATTGTGACCAGCTCGTCTCCATGGAGATATTTTACGTTTTCTTTATTTCTGCTTTCCTTTGACGTCATGTAGTCAGCCAAACACGAGCTGAAAATACATTTGATTCTCTTCCAAACATACTGGAGTATGTTTGGAATCCCTGTCGTGTCAATAAATGTTTTAAGTTCATGACTATCAAGTTGTGTCTGTGACAGAGCAACACCTGGAAATATTCCGCAAATTAGGCCTAGTTCTCTGATTATAACCAGAGGTAATATTTACTCAAGTAAGAGTACTGTTACATTGAAATAGCTCAAGTAGAAGGAAAAAAGTTGTGGCTCAAATAATTACTCAAGTAAAAGTAAAAAAGTATTGAATAAATGTTACTTGAGTACTGTGAGAGTACTCAGGAACTGTTTGATTCATGTTTCAGTAGTGACAGAAATTATGAGAAACAAAATATGAAAGAAAATACCACAAAAAAAAAATTAAGAGAGAATAGTGTACGGTAAATGGTCTCAACTCCACCTACATAAAGGCACTCAAAGCACTTTACAGCAGGGAACCAGTCATCCATTCACTCTCTGATTCACACACCGGTGTACAGACACTGGAGGCAAGGTGGGGGAAGTGTCTTGCCTAAGGACACAACAACAGTGTGCACCTTCAGGAGGCGGGATTCGAACCCCCGACCCTTTGATCATGAGACGAACGATCATGACTCTACCCTCTGCGCCACTGATGGTAGAGTTATATATATTAAATACATCTATTTTTAGAGTTACTGTTTTTATTTTTACTCAAGCATAAGAATACAGATACTTTACCTACTCAAATAGAAGTAAAAAGTATAGGCTACTGTATGAAAAAAATACTTGCAAAAGAACTTATTACTTTAACCTCTTAGCTCCCACCTGAGCCGAGCACATTTTCTCCAGTTTGACATTACCCAAATAAAAGCGTCTGGCAAAAAAAACTATGAAAAGGTGACAAAAAGTGACAAAAATGCAACAAAAAAATGACAAAAACGAGGAAAAAAAAATGCAAAAAATATTAACAAAAACACGACGTGAGGAGAAATCTTAGATCACTTAGTGGGTCTTAGCTTTCAAATGAGGCATCACTCTTGGCCTCCAGGCTGAAAGCTTCAGTCGAGAAGCTTTAAAGGATCTATATCATGCTATTTTAGCCATTCCAAAGTTAAATATAGGCATTTATATGATATATTGTACCTCTACCATTATGGAGCACTTTTGTGATAAATATAAGTGTTTTCTGGAGGTATTTTTCGAACCCGGAAGACGCTTCGATTCAGTTAACTCCGCCCCCTCTCTCTGCACATACTTTACCGTAATATAAATAAACAGCAATAAGTGAAGTTACTTCACGATGCAGTTATACGGAGTTGACATCAGCAATACAGCTTCATAAATGGCTAAAACACACAAGCTAACCCGCGTTTGGATTGACTCACTGCTCTGCTCCATCGCTGTTTACAATGTGGGACTCGCATTGGTTATAAAAGTTAATCCACTTTGGTTCTGGCGAAGGTTCACCAAACATCCATCAGTGACAGTCACAGAAAAACCATATTTTGGCTGATAGTCGTAACCTGGCTAACACCAGGCTGCTGTGTGCGCTCGAATTATTTCGAACTGCACAACAGCCTGGGGACCATGGCCAAATCTCCGGTGGATTTGGGAACCAATCACAGAGCGAGGAGGGACGGCAAGACGATGACGCGCTATTCGATACATGGAAGCTTGTAGTTTATTTACGGATAATTAAAAAAAAAGTTTATTTACGGATCCAACATGACAGCAGCAGACACGATGGTATTTTTTGATTAAAAGCTTTAGACCTTGTTCTAAATAATTTAGCTCAAAAGTTTACAGCGGGTACGTCATACGTCATCTCATACGATGATATGATTGGCTGGGGCTACGTGCAGACGCATGAGACTTTTTTTTTTTTTTTTCCGTATCGCCCAATAAACGACTATGGACGCTCGTAAACCACACCTCTCCTACGAGAAAATGAATTGGTGGTCCCCAGACTAAATATCACTTGTGATTTTAGTCTGGTGTTAGCCAGGCTATGATAGTCGCTGAATCCCGGAGAAAAAAAACAGCTGAGTGGCCTCTTCCTGAAAAAAGGTTGAATAAACTCCTCGTCCTCGTAGCCAAACGCGCTTCTTTTTCTCCGTGACATTATCGTTAGGTAAGAATAAGAACAGGTGTCCAGAGTAGGCAACGAGCTCCATCTTCAGCTGCAGCGCAAACATGACTGATCTGTTCAGACACGATGTGTTTGTTTTGGCCACAGCTGACCTCGGGCACATCCTTTTGGAACGAGCTCCCTTTGAGCATTCGATCAGCCTCATCCATTGAGAGTTTTAAGTCACTCTTAAAAACACGCCTCTTTACATTGGCTTTTAACACGAGCTGAGTTGATCATTCCATGTTGTTCTTTTGTACTGTGTGTATGTATATATATATATTTGTCTCGCACTGAAACATGTACAGCACTTTGGGCAGTGTCAACTGTATTTTAAATGTGCTTTATAAATAAACTTTGACCTTGACCTTGACCTTGACCTTTTTTATTTTTTTTATTATTTTTTTTATTTTTTTTCCCTCTTTGTTTCTCTCTTACGACAGAAATAATGAAAACGTTGTTTGGCAAATTAAAATTCGTCCGTAAGCATAGAATTAAGACATTACATTACAGACGTCGAGCACTTCCGTTCCGCTGTTACGACACAACTGAACACTCAGTCGTTCACCAGGAGAGGGAGGAGCAGCTGCTCAGAGAGCAGGATTCAGGAGGATTACTGAGAGCTGCGTGAATGAAGCCACAAACCACTCTGGGGGTGTTTTTGATAAGGAAATAGCATAACAACATGGCTAAAAGCTCCAAAAAGTCGATTTTGCATGATATAGGCCCTTTAGGATTTGGGTTAAAGGGGCTCGATGCAAGTTAGTCATTTTACACTCACTACTGCCACCTGTGGTCTTACGCGTAACTGCACCTTCTGTATTAAGCTCGTGCATGACGGCACTTCGGACCCGAATTAACACCTTTTTGAGTGACAGTGCAGGATTTTAGAGGCAGTTGTGGTGAACAGCTCAGAGCTCATTCTACATTTGGACAAGGCTGGAACATGTAGGGGGAGGAAAATAATAAGTAAAATAAAAAGTAATACCAGGAGTAGTTTGGCATCCGCACAGTAAAGTGAAGATTACTGCGCAGTAAAGTGAAGATTACTGCGCGGATTTCGAACTACTCCTGGTATTACTACGCCTTACAATATAGTTCCCCCTTTTTATCCGCTTAGAAAATCCACATTGTTTAATTTTGTGTAATTATACTTTGTAGTGGAACACTTCACGTAACCATATTTAAATAGGGAAAACGTGGAAGAGCTCGGTAGCTTCTATCTTGACCTGTTTTGGAGCTATAGTGGAGAGAGGGAGAGGCTAAATGCTAACGCCGTCTGTGCTGTGTTTACGTGATTAAAGGCACGGGGGAAGATCAGACAGGTCCTGAAGAACTCGTCAAAGCTAAGGTAAGAACATATCTCAGTATGTAAAAACGGTGGCCTATTCCTTTAAACTCCGTATAAAGGCGAACTGGAGAAAATGCACTTGGCTAAGGCGGGGGGTTAAGAGGTTAAAACGTTACTTAAGTACATGTACTTGAATAAATGTAACTGAGTACTTTCCACCTCTGTGTATAAACCTATCATTTCAGAGGCTACTTGTAAATTGTAATATTACAGAAGAGGAAAACCCCCCAGGATACAGTTTTGTTTAGCTGCTGTTTCCTGTAAGTCTCACTGAGAAAAAAAAAAAAATCCCTATATGGGAAAATGTCTCCAGGCAGTTCCACCTGTGCAAACCGGTAGCTGAGGAGATGCATCAGTCAGTACAGCACCGAGAGCAGCTATTGAAGGAATGCAGCCGCGATTAAAATAACTTCCAGCTGATCCGCGAGGTGATTAGTGATTGGCGCTGTTTTTTTTCCACTGTCACTCCTTTGACACTTGCTTCAGAAAAAAAAAAAAAACTTGATAAAGCGCAGCGGTGGTGGTGGAGACGGGGATTGGGATGAGCGCGCGCGCCCGGCCGGCCCCACCTCCGGCCCTCCCCCTTCCCTCCCTCCTCCCTTCCTCCCTCCCTCGCTGCGCTCTCCTCCTGACGCGGCGATGGGGAGAGAAGTTTGCCCACGGCGCCGTCCACACGCTCAACATTGTACAGTGTTTCAAACGGGGAGAACAGCGACCAAAGAGCCCGCGGAGAAGCTTCACCGGGAACGCAGGGGGAATATCTTGACAGCATTTAAAAACGCATCGTGAGTTTTTCCCCCCCTTTTTTCTCTCTCTCTCTCCCCCCCACCTCCTCCTTCCCCCTCGCCGCTTCCAGTGCCACATTAAAGCCGGGTTCCCTGTAAAAGCAGATTGATGCCGCCGAAGTAGTGGGAGAAACCCCGGGTCAGAAGGACAGCGGACGCGGGACGGGAGCCTCGTCTCTGTCGGAGGGTGCTTTTTTTTTTGTAGAAACACCAAAAGAGAGGGGAAGGAAGGCGAAAGAAGAAAGAAGAAAGAAGACGGAAGAGTGAAAGTGATATCAAGAGTCGCCATGAATAACAACAAACCCGAGAAGGAGAATGAACAGACTGAGTTCACCAACCACGAAGAGGAGGTACGTATCCCCCTCGCGCACCTGGCGCTACGTACTTGACCCACGTACGACAACTTAATTAACCTCTTCCGCGAGAAAATACAGTCCCGCGAGAAAACGGCTTTATCAGCGCTTTCGCTTAAAAGCTTAATAATTAGTTAATGCCTTGGGGGGAGCTCGAATAGTTTCGGACAATACTTTATCTAGTCTGAAAGTTGTGTAATAACATGGCACTTTACGGAAGGATAGTCGCGGTGGCATCTGCGCTCTGCTGCTCTGCCTTTGTTGAATATTTCACAACTCATTCAAAATTTAAAAAAGTGGAGTAAACGTCCTTTTTAAAGCAGTGATTTGCAGGATTTTTTTTTGAAAAGTTGTGCAGCCAACAATTAACTATTAATAAAAAAAACTGTAAAAAAAAAATCTTTATAAGTGAGATGAAGTTGAATTACTATGACTTTTGGAGGTTATGCTTAGCCCACCACCGCTCCTGCTGCCTGCTACTGTACCATAAAGCCGGGCTCCACACATCACTGGAAAGCAGTAGTAAAGGGAATATCTTAGCCAGCATGAATTAGTTTTCACTGAAGCTAAGGGAGCAATTGAAGTTCAAACAACTGCTGCTGCAACATGTAGGCAATATCCCTTTGTAACTATTGCAAGGGAAGCCCTGGCAGGAAGGGGCGATTCTTTTACGAGCTTAATTTAATTACATATTAACTTTGAAGAATGTTTGTTCAGACAATGGGCGCACTGGTTTCTGGTGAGGTTTTGTTTACTCTCTTTTTTTTTTTTTTTTTTGACAAAGCCTGGACAATCGCCAAGTTTCTTTCCTCTGCAAACATCGGGATAGCTTGCACAATAGGGTTTCGGCTTTCTTGGTAAATACATTTGTAGTTCTTTGCATGGGGCGGTTTTCTTTGGCCCTGAGGTATCTCTCCGCTGCGCGAGCACTGATTTGTTATTGTAGAGCCCCACTGTCCGCAAGCCAAGTGATGTAAGGAAGGTGTATCAGATGGTATCAGTTATTTCTCTTGCGGCAATCAAATTAAGGCTGGCTGTAGCGTTCGTCGCTTTGTAACCGAATCTTCGAGCCGGCCTGATGGGAGGCCATATTTGGTGCACTGCTGTAAGAGGTTTCTATGGATGCAGAGAGAGGTACCAACGCACTGATGATGTGGAGGAAAAAACCCTGGCCTTCTAGGAAATCGAATGAGTTCTGGAAAGCCTCATGCAGCTAATAAGCTATGTTCATTGACACTCAATGAGATAATGGAGATATAGTTATCATGAATGTGTAATCATCCTGACGTGCTTTGTTGTCAATGGGTCCTTCACCATATTGCAAAGTTGGAAAGTATAGTTAGCATCAACTTCCCAGTCAAATAAATGGATTTCGATATTGTTATGAGCGTCAAATGACATTGTGACAAAGACAAAATCACAAAAAGTGCTGGTGAAAAAGGAAAAAAAGTTGTGGTGTGATCTCAAAAAGAAAAGGTTTCTGCTCTTTTGTCATCATTCTCTGCTTTAGTAAGACATTGACCTAAGCTAAGGTATGAACATGCACATTTCTGGCACATTTCTCATGGTTTGGTGAAGTCATCCTTAATCATCGCTAGTGAGATATTCATTTTTTATCAATATCGCACACCCTGATAGTAGAAATAAAACTTAATTAAACATGACTTTAATTCTGACCCTGTCCTATATTTAGAACCATTTCAATCTTTCATTTTGAAGTCCCACTGTTCAGCAGCGTGTAGTCAGTTTTAATGAAATATAATAAGCCAGCCCAAGTGGTCCTTTAGTGGGTATTTAGGTGACGTCATAGATATTATTACAAAAATTCAGCCCCGGCAGATCAGACGCTGCATCAGGGAAGGGTCATCATTCATAAAATAAATGCTCGATCCATTTCCACACTGGAAGGTTCGCTGCGGTGGCCTGAGGGAGACCGAGTAGAATGGACATGATATCGCAGTTGTACAATGCTGCGCGGGCATTGCTCTTGTAATATTTGTAAGGACAATAATAGATGGAAGTTGCGTCTAGACAGGGGAGTAATGGCCGGAGAAATCTAATGCTTGAGAATATGTTTGGAGGCCGTCCAGTCTGGCACCAGCAGGCATCCACTTGAGTGGATTAAGGTATCTAAGGTTAAACAAGCAGGCATGGTTTTATGAAACTGTGCGCTGTGTTTTGTATGCAGGGGAGGACGCTGTGTGCGCAACCGACGGAGAAGAGCAGGTGTTTAAATTCACAAAGACACACGAGACAAGATTAATGACTAATTTCTAAATACGCCGGGATGACTTGCACTTTTTTTCCAAGAACGTTCAAGTTCATCCTCTGTGACTGTCCTGATTTAATTTTATGTTCCCATCTCTCTCCCCCACTCTCTCTCTCTCCGTCTCCTGAACTCAAACACTCAAACATACGCGACGTTCCCTCATCATTGAATCGCTGTAAAATGCCCCGCTGCTTTGTTCTTAAGTAACCATAAACTACGAGAGGCAAAGTTTAACGGGGCTGGATGGTATGACACTCACATGCTGAACAACAACCCTCAGCCCCCCCCCTCCTTCCCCATCTGTAGTGCGCAGCTCACTGATTCGCACCAGTAAAGCACCGTAGCCTTCCCCTCTCATGCCCGCTTCATTGGCCAAGCTCACATGCCATCGTCAAAGCCCGATGATGCTTGGTGTTTATCAAAACGTGGTCCAGCGCTCCCCAAACATGGCCCTGCAAGTAGATGGAGGTATGCAGGTTTTCAGGCCTCTTTATCTCGACCAGCCGGTTTGATAAGAGTTATTATCAGGTGTTCTGGATGCTTTCACGACGCACGGCACTCAGCGGTGACCGATGCAGCGGAGGTGACAAATCAGCTCTTGTGTGTTAAATGTCAAAGATATGTTCAAGGAGCTGCGGTTTCCACACCATATAAGGGCGGCCAGTCGGTGCAGTATGGCATGTCCTTCCGAACAGTCAACTACGAGCTTAAGAGAGAACATACAGGCAGCGCTTCACTTTGGAAAGAAGTATCAAGGTTTTTTTTTCTGCTCTTTTGAAGTAAAAGTACGATTGGACAGGAGTATGAATATCTAATTGTCCAAAAGCGATAATGTTTGAACTGTGTTTCTCATACAGGAATCTCATTAGGGCTGCACAGTCTTGGAAAAAATATTTGCTTGTGATTTTTCTTGCAAGCATTGCGAAAGACAGGTCAAAATGCACATTTCACGTCCAGAAGCAAAACACTAGACAGCTGATCTAGTACAAGAACCAGTTTGAAGAGGTTTAGGTTGGGTTTTAAACTTGCTAAAAGCCTTTGCAGTATACTTTACTATTCTTTAGAAGGTACAACCCAATAATTACAGCCTTTGCAAGCGCAACCACTCAAATTGCGCTTTTGATTGCATTCATCTTTCCGCTGTTAATGCGCTGTGCATAAAATAAGAACACTATTAGTGTTTTTCAATACGAAAACATCTATCACATCCATTACGTGGCTCTAAAATCCAAATTCCAAGTCATTTTGGACGTGTCGTTTGAGGGCTATTTAAAGCCCTAAATGAGGTGACAGATTCCAGACGTGTTTGTGTTATCATTAGGTCACACGATGGCTCAGTCCCGCAGTGGATAGAGCTGTCACACTCCTATGATTGAAGCGTTATTAGTGGTAAAAACATGCCGTTTAAAGATATGTTCCCGTTATACAGCATGTGAGCGTCTAACATCAGCAGACCAGGCCTCCCCTTTGACCTCTCTCCGCGCTGTTAGCCTCCCTCTTACTTAGTCGTGTTGTTTACATTTTAGAGACCTGCTCAGCCTCTTGTACCTCGTAAGTCGACTGTCAAACTGCGCAGCATTATCCGCCAGTGATTTAATTCCGGGGAATGCGGCGTTCTCTTTATGTTCTCTCCGCCGTAAATCTGTCCTGCCTGGATGTAAACCAACAATACAGGTTCTGACCCTCTGTAGACATCTGTTGCTGCTGACCGTAAACACCTAAGTGAATCTTTTACAAGGGGCTGAAGAGAAACCGAATCTCGTTCAGGCGCAGTTGAGCAAATGCGCCGTGTCTCCCCGGGGTGTAATTGGATTGTGCGTGGCCTGCTTCGGGTATCCACTGGGTACTCTTCAAATAGCGGGTCATGTGGCCGGCCTGACCTTTCCGACGGAGGAGCTGCCGGGTTGTGTGCGGGGCGCGTTTGTCGTCGGAGGGAGAGTGGGGACCGAAAGCGAAGGGTGGTCCGTGGGACGATCGTGGCCTTGTGTGTGGTCCGTACGTGTATCTATGAAAAGGGCAAGCAGATAGATTAACTCGCAGTGACACGAGATGGTATCATAGGAGAGCTACATGGGGTTACGGCACCAGGAAGAGTACACGTCCGGCTATTATGAAAGTCAAAAATTGAGATCAATACAAAAGCAAATAATGTCTTGCCATAACGTCCAGCCCTTCTTTTTACATCTAAGGACAACCAAAAAAAAAGTAGTAGGAGTTAGTATCTTTGGCTCTATTGTAATCGTAGTAAATGTTCTCAGTAGTTATCTGTGTTGGATTGTTTAGAGTAGATGATGTCTTATCTGTCAAGCGAAAAGACTTCTTCAGCGTATCAAATCGTAAAAAAGAACAAAAGCAAGAAAGGCTTTGTGCCATATCACTAAAACCGAGCACCTCACAAAGAAACCTGCACTTAGCTTGACCTTCTGGGCCGGGAATAACTATTTTAAAAATGTCTGTCCAACTTAACACGCCTAATAACAATAATAGCTTCTGTTTGGAGTTTATTTATAAAAGCACCCAGGGAATTGTCATCTTATCTTCTGTCAGCTGCGCAATGAGAGCTTTTTGAAATGACAACAACAAGGCTTAGCGTCAGGAACTGCTGGCAAAAGGAGACTGGGATGAAGGGACAGGCAGCAAGACAGACATATCACATCCGGTATTGAAAATATATAACCACGTACTGCTATATATAAACTATAAAGACTAGCCAGTGGTGAGGGTATTTATTTCTAGCACTTTGAAATTGAATTGAGACAGCCTTCCTAGACAATGGCGGCCATCTTGCTCGGTTTTACTGCACTCCCTAAACTTCACTCATACTGCATTTTCGTTTATCTTTCCTTAAGCCACCTCCATCCATCCTAAACTGGTCTTTATCTCTCTTCCTCCTTGGTTCCTTCCCGTCTTCCTTTCACCAGTCCCACCCTTGTTATCGCGCCCTCTCACCGTTTCCTCAATTCATTCCCTCAGCCGCCGTCGGTGCCGTTCTGTACATTTTGCCGCTCTCTTCCTCCGCACCCCACCCTATTCATTTTTGATCCTGGGCCGTTTTAAAATCCCAGCGGACCGGCTACTCCTCCATCCGCCTTATCGCTACATAAGTGGAAAGCATGACCCTGAGATCTCCGAACGGACACATGGGGCCCCGCCGCGCTTATGGTCATGGGAAGAGGTTTGCAGAAGACGGGAGCGAGCCAGGCAGAACGCTTTAAGGGGGTCGAAATCTTGTCCGCCTGCCCGTCTGTCTGCTCTGGATAGGCCCATGGCGAGAGAGGCAGCCATCCAAGGTCAAAATACTAAAGATTAGCTTCAGAAGGTGGGACAAATCGTGAAAAGGACAGTGCAAAGCTTGTCCACCCTGAGCAGAAGTATGGCTTACTCAGGTGATTGGTCAAAGCATAACAGAGACTCTTACTCCCTCAATGCAAGCACAAGGAGGATCTGAGAAAAACATTGCACTTAATCAAGTGTCTTTAATCTACATAAAAGTCTGGTTCAGCCTTTTACAAAAGCATACTTTCAGTGGTGTTTTTTCATTAGCGCATGCTTGTTTCTGCACCCAAAACGCCAGCCCACACTTTGTTAAAAAACAATCTTGTTCTGGTCCTGGTGTATTTTCTAGACACGTGAATCAGTTCTTAAAACGCCAAAGCTTAGGTATCCAAAAGTAATATTAAAGCCTGAATAAAATTAAAACTTTTCAACCAGGAATGTAGCAACTAGCAAGTGTATTGTCCATGTAGTTTTAGCTTAAGAATTAATGTTATTAAAGATGTTAATGTAAAGATATTGAAAGTACAAACACTATCTCAGTAGGATGTAAAATACTATTACCATACAAACTCATTGCTAAAAAGTTACCTAAACATTGCTTTGAGTAGCCCTGGAATGTTCCCGGCTCTCATGTTACTCAATTGATGTGATGTCAGATTAGCCTGAGTAATTAGTTGTCACTGCAATAAATCAAAGAGGACGGACAGCCAGACAGTAAACAAGGTGTCGGCATCAATGCTTCCAAACCTTTCTCATTTGTCAGGCCACACCTTTCTAACCACGAGCATCATCTTAGACACTTCACAAACAGTCGTAAAAAATGGTTTAACATGATTTCAAATTGATTGAAAAAGTAGTGGCGTTGTTGGGCCGAGCGATTCTTTGTATTGAATCTTGATTAAATGTATGGCTGATTGCAATTATTGGCGTAGTGGCCTTTGATCGATAGGTCTACACCGCTATTACAGCTAGTACAGCTCATTGTGTGGAGTTTGTACAGTGGAGGAGCAAACTATTTGTTGTTAAATGTTACTGAAGTGGGGTATCTCCCACCATGTAACATCTCTTTAAGTATTTCACCTAGATCTAGATCAAATTAGGCCCTTTTAAATGCATTACTAAAACAGAAGTGCAAAAACATCTCATTTAAATGAATAAAGTCTAACCAGAACCTGAACCATTGGTCTATGTTTAATGAAACATCGACTTGAAAATGAAGATTGATCGACATTTTTTGCCACGTCGCCCCGCCTTAAGGTGTTAACATTGTTTTAGATGTGAGGAAAAGTTGCTTATCACAGTCAAGTCAGGGCATATGGCTATCCGAGGCCAAATTACATACTTTCTGGACTATCTATTTTGTACGTTAGATTAATTTCGTGAGAGCGGAATGTTCTCGTGTATCTGTTTTATTCCTATCCACTGGTTGCAGCCCTAAATGAGAGATTGCAGCCAGTGACCAGGCCAGAGAAACAGCTGCACTATCATCACAAAAACTCAACACGTCTCCACAAAAGAAAACATCCAGGATTTACCTCGTGTTTTCCTCTTCCTTCGCCTCGCAAAACCTTAACCCCCGCGCGCACCCGACCTCGAAAACCGAACAGCCATAAACCGTCCACTTGGCCAAACGGCAACAAAGAGACCACGCACGAGATTAGTTCACTTTAATGAGCGCCGAGGAATGTTAAGTCTATTCACGGACGAGCATCAGATAAGACGGCGAGAAGGAAGAGCAATGAAGTTTCCGAAAGTTTTAGCGAGACTTTTGACGTTTCATAAGCTGACAGCAAAGAACGACGGAATGATACGCTGCTGACAATGTGCGAACGTTTTTTTTTCCCTTCCAAACATCTTGAGAGATTTTTTTTGAGCAGAGTGGGGGTCTCGAGTGTTTTATTTTGAAGCAAAGCTATGGTGGAGAAAGAGGATGAAAAACAACTCGGTGAAGTGCTCTGCTTTCCTTGGCCATTAGTTTTAAATGTCTTTTAAAGGTTAACCTGTTGGAACATTTACAGACTCTTACCGGTCCGTAATGGCCGGCCAAAAAGCACTTGTGGGAGTGAGGGGAACGGGGGAAAGCAAACGCAGGCTCGTGATGTCCATAGCGCTCGGTAACCTCGCCAGCCAACCCATGACCCTACGCACTAACCCAGGGCCGACCTACGACCCCTGAACCTGACTGTGAAACTTGATTCTCTCGCACCTTGGCGATTAGTGACAAAGCAAGTCATCCATTCATGGTTGTTTGACACTTGGCAAACCCGCGGCTTCTCAATCCTCAAAGGAAACAAAAACAACCAAACACTGCATCAATTTTGACAGTTATTTCCCAACATTGAAGTTATTTTTTAATACATTGACATAGGACAAGAACATATAGAGACAATGAACTAGGGAAGGTTGGGAATACATTTACACATGCAAAAATGCAAAAAGTAACAAAAAAATAAGTTACCAACACTTTTTATTACTAGCAAGCTTCATGTATTTTCATATACGAGCTAAGTTATAATAGCTTAACCAACTTTGTGCTTCTATACATAATTTTAAGTGCATTTTCTTTAATTTTCTTTGCAGCGCCCTTTGTCAGGCCCTCTCAAGGTTAGACCGGTGTCCGTCACATCTGTTCTGAAGGACCTCCGTCTATTAACACACATTTGTGCGCTCACAGTGATAGTGAAGGAGTCACACACAGCAGTCATCTCTCATCAGAGCAAGGTCGTGTCCCTCGTTTTTTGGCCAGAATAAACGGTCAAAGAAGCTCTCAGTCTGAAAACGTGCAGGAGAGAACAAAGTCACCTTATAACGAGGCATGCTGGGATTTAGGTGTTATCGACGTCAAGTCTTTGATGTTAACTGAATGGAAGTGGGGCATAAATAAACCAATTTATTTATGTTTGTCACACGTAAATTTACACCTTTACTTGTCTGTTCTTGCCTCATTGACTGACTTTCTCTAACAATCGTCACAAAGCAGTAGCGAAGCGTTATAATCCTAGGAGGGGATTTACCATTTATCAACCATCTGACCTCATATAGTAAAACTTGATAGTAGGCGCTTTATCTCAAACAGGTAGTCGCGTTAACCTGGGGTCATCATTTGCAACCTCTGTGATCATTGCGACACTTTGGGAATGGGTCTAAACTTTACATATAGTGCATGGTAAGCCTTCTTCGGCAGATCATGTGCTGTTTTTGCCGGTGTGTTCAGTATATCTCATTATCTTTGTGGTTAGCGTTAGTCCTTTATCATATAAGAGTTCCAGCTGGGACTTATGCACCTCATACGGATTACACGCATAACTGAACGTTCCTCTGTGTAACTGTATTACTGATTAATCCACCTTTACTACACCAAAATGTTAAAAGAAAACTCCTGCAATAAGTACATTCAAAACTACCGATCAAGCCATTGTGGGGACTTTGCATGTGGAATGGCAGATTAAGGTGTGTGATCCCCTGGGACTTACAACAGAAGTGGCCCTAATACCATCTGATGTTTTTGGCCTGGGGCTGGCCCGTGTTGTTGCCAGGGAACTGCTGCTGTCTGCCGGCTGTGAGGCTGCTCGCTGGAGACCGCTGTTTCTGATCGAACCCCTGTCCTGTGTATTGGATGCGTGTGCAGGCCATAAATGGTCAATGATTCAAAAGGCTCACGGGGAGCGACTCAGCACTATGGAAATGTAGGTATGTGACTCCAATAAAACAATGGCTTTAAAACCCAATAAAAGCGCAGCAGAGGGCTTATCCGTGCAGAATCTGCTCAACCCCCGGCGCTGACCTGCACTCCGGCCGTGTCTCACTTAACCTGCCCGCCCCGCCTCTCTCCCCGCGAGTGGAAACATAAATACGTTCCGATAGTGTAATCAACAGCAGATGTCTTAGCGAGAGGAGAACAGTTGACACATTTCGCCGTGATTCATTTCGGGATGGGAGCATGTGCAGGCCCGAGCTCCTCCACACCGGACACGGCGCAAAAACCCGATCATATATCACAACAGCTGACGTCAGGAAGTCTCTGGAATGACGCCCGGCCCTCCCAAGAATGTCCCATTGTTCGCGGTCATAGTCGAGAGTGTGTTTGTCCTTAGTCATATCCCTCTCTGCTGTCTGTTCGCCTCCGTTTGGTGCAACGATGGGCTCACTGACGCAACCATCCTTACCTTTGGCCCATTCAGACTCTTTTAGTGAACAGCACTCCCGCTTGTGACCTGGTTGCTTCGTTTGCTGTAGTCTGCGGTGATAATAAATTTGAATTACCTGGCATGAAGCAGTAACAGCACATAGTTTGGAGTGGAGTTGTCACGTTGGAGGAGTAAAATGGAAACATTTTGGATCGGATGGGTTGGAAATCATTCACTTTTTTTGGAAAATATCTTGTCTACGTTCATAAACCATCTTGAAAGCTGCATTTAGTGGGAAGATATTAAAAATTGAGAAGATTTGTGTTATTTTGTTTGTCATGATCATTCACAGTCTATCGAAGTCCTATGTGGCTGCTTAGTTATGCCCTTATCGTCACTGTTCTTGGCTTTCTGATGCCCGAAAATCACCCACCTCTTTTTTTGCCTGATCCCCTTCCAGATATACCTCGTTCCATTGAATTTGACTTAAAGGGTTCCCTTGTCGGATAGCTACTCCTTCGCCTCCAGCACACATGGCCACTTGCATTAAAAATGGCTGAACACGTCCTCAATAAAACTGCCTTGTTGATAATTCACCCTGAAATGTGCTTGCCATTTTGGCTTAGCGGCGATTCAAACACTCCGGACGTTTATCCACCTGAAGTTAAACAAAACTTAAAAGCGAAGCATAAATCTGCCGTCTGTTGCTCATTCCAGCATCTTAAGTTTTGTCTGTGATGTCTTTTTGGCATTTTAGTCGGGGTCATGCGCAGCTTCAGCAAGAGTTATGTTCACTGAAAAGGCACTTTCAGAAGCGCTCAAGAGGAGGAACAGTACAGCTTAGGTCCATCTGTCCTACAAACAACCTGAGTGCATTTTCCATCTCGGCACATTTTAAGAGGGCTATTCATTAGGATTAGCGCAGGTTAGGTTACCATGTTATGTTTCCATTTCAAGGCGGCATCCAAAGCACAAAAAGTCAGGTAAAAAGAATGGATTTGTTTGATATTGTAAACATTTGTCAAATTCAAATCGCAATATAATTATTGATTGTGTCACTCTTGGTAAGCGCTAGGCCTGGGTACCGTTAAACAATACCAGTTTGGTGTAGGTTACCAGAAAAAAAAAGGTTTAGATTCTACTGATATCGAAAAAATAATAGTATTGAAAGCAGCTACCGAAAAGAAATATAAAATCTTTGTATTGAAGAAAAAAATAAGTAGGAAAAAAATTGAAAATAAGGAGGGAAATTGAGAAAAAGTTGGGGAAAACAAGTGGAAAAATTGGGGGAAAAATTTAACATTTTGGGAAAAACAAGTGGAAAAATTGGGGAGAAATTGAATTTTTTTTTGGAATTGAACTGAATTGAAAAGAGGAAATGCAAAAGAGGAAAAGGAATATTAACATTATTAATTTGTTTTATGGTTTTATATGACAAATAATTTAGCATAGGTATCGAAAACCAAGTATTGTTAAAGTACCGGTATTGGAAAAAAAAATGATGGTACCCAGCCCTAGTAAGCGCTTATCCTCACACAAATCAGTCTTATCTTAGATGCTGGAATGTTTTTACATTACTACACCAGGGCTGCAGAATACACCGCCAAATATTAGCGCAATATTACACAATATCAATACAGTATATTGCAAAATCACTGAGGTCTTACAGGTCTTTACATACTTTGCAAACACAGCCTAAAACAAAAAGTGCTCGTCTTGTTTAGGTCCTGCTTTTGTTTTTTGTTTTTTCGAGGTAAACACCAAATTGCTGTATCTATGTTATCACAAATGTAGAACACGCAGTATGTAACATTATATCCCGTATTGCACCACATTGTAAAAACATGTCTTCTTAATGTGACCACCCCTGCACGGCTGTGATTGACACTGCCCCGCATCGCTCTTTGTTCTCACTAACTCCTTAAAAGGACTCCCCTCAGAGCTCCAATTTAAACAGATCTGGCAGAGACAAGACCCAGTGACAGCGCAGCGGGGCCCCACTGATAAGATAGGATTGAACTCGCGGAAAGCAGACCAAGGTGATTTTCATGTATTGTGATTACGCATCTCGTTTTGCTGCGGAAAATATCACGATGAGATCATTGTATCATTCATCGAAACCACAACAGTTTAGGCGGCACAAAATATCCTGTAGTCATGTACTCATTGTTAGTGTTTGTGATTATGTTTGAAACCTGCTCACCCGGACGTTCTGACCTCACTTGTATTAGTTTAGCAGTTCATAATCCCAATAATTATCAGCTAAATCAGAAAAAGAAAACAACCCAACATCACTGACTACGACAATTGCACGAAATTATGCAGCCCTAAAATCCACAGATATTATAGTAAAAGCATGACAATCCCAGCAAGTGCTTTTCCTGAATGTTCTTAGTGATATCTTGAATTTAAAGGGACTATACGGAGTTCAAAAACGTCAAAATTATGTATTGTCCTTCCCCTACATGTTCCAACAATGTCCTGCCTCTAAAATCCTGCGCTGTCACTCAAAAAGGTGTTAATTCGGGTCCGAAGTGTCGTCCTGCACGAGCTTAATATAGAAGGTGCAGTTACACGTATGACCTGAGGTGGCAGTAGTGAGTATAAAATGGCTAACTTGCATCTAGCCCCTTTAACACAATAACTGCGATAAATCTGGGAAGTTAAAAGTCATTTATTATCACAAAAGTATGGTGTCAGTGCCTGTACTGACTTATGTATATGCTCAATGTTTGATCTCACACTGGAAAGTTCTCCACTTGCTCAAATAAAGCTTCAAACTATAGATATTGAGCGGTTAATTTTTCTCGTGTTGAACGATAATTTGATATAGTCATTATAATGGCAGGCCTCCTTCCAGTTGCCAAGCTAATCCTCTTTGTTTGTGTTTTCCTGCGCGGCCCGTATCAGATTACACGTGGGAATGAAGTGTAGTGTTAGTTCAGCAGTTCCTTTGTCCCCCGAGTTGTGAATACTCAATCTAATGAAGCCGTGAGGAGCTGCTCGCTGTAAGTGCTTACTAGCTGTGGGTTTTTAGCCCCGAAAAAATCAGCCTGAAATAGAAGAGGATTATTGAATAAATGATTAGATTTCACATTCAAGCGCAGTTATCAGGTTCTCAAAGTGGAGGAGTGCAGGGTGCAGAGTGGTTGGGAGACGGCTTAATGCACTTGGACTGGTGGGTCTGCCTCATGAGCGCCATGCAGTGCCAACCAACACCCATAAAACGCATGATGTAGATCGAGGTGATACATAGAAATCTTAGCATAACAAAAACAATATTAGCTGAGAAAACGGGCTTATCAATGTATGATATCGAAATTGGAACAGCATGGGCATTTCCAAGTGTGATTACAATGAGATTGGACATTTATTTTACACATGTCCCAACATTAACATCACAGAGAAGACTGACACTGCTAATCTAATGCAATACAATCGCAATTTCTCGAACCTGATATATTTAAAACTTTTCCTCTAATTGTGACTGTCTCCAAACACACACAAACCTCATCTAAAATCATTGGAGGTGACATTAGAACCACAACATCTGAGCGGCGTGTCGTGCTCTTTTGTCTTATCAAATATTTGTAGCATTACTAATGGCGGCTGCTTGATCAAATGTTGAAACAAGCATTACTCAGTTTATACAAGAGTTTCTTGGCACCGGATTTGTTTTTCTGCTCCAGACAGACCACGTCCACAATAAAAAGAGTGATGTTTCTTTGTGTTTCCCACAAATGACACTAAATACATAATCTTTCAACCACTTACACGTTATTGTTGACAGTGTGGTAGCGTGTCATGGAAAATGTGCTTCTGGTGCGCACTTGTGTAAGATGGAGAGTAACTGAAGTATTTACTGAAGTATGGGTAGCATGATGAAGAATCATTTCACTCAAGTACAAGTAAAAATCCAGACAATCACTTCATTACTTGAGTAGGAAAGTAACTGTCTAGTGTCTAAATTAGATTTATGTTTTGTTTTGAGATAAGTTTTTGATATTTCCAATTGAATACACCATAAAAAGTGGACAAAAGAAATAATTGTTTTGAAAAGGTACAAAAAATACGAACTTTTACATGCTGACAATTAAACTACTGTTACTTAAAGGGACTATCTAGAGTTTAAAAATGTATAAATAAGTATTTTCCTCCCCCTACATGTTCCAGCCATTTCCTAATGTGTAGAATGAGCCCAGACCTGTTCACCACAACTGCCTCTAAAATCCTGCACGGTCACTCAAAAAGTTGTTACTTCGGGTCCGAAGTGCTGTCATGCACGAGCTTCATATAGAAGCTGCAGTTACGCGTAAGACCTGAGGTGGCAGTAGTGAGCATAAAATAACCAACTTGCATCTAGTCTCTTTAAAGAAGAACTAAGTAACTTGTTTGCTTTAATAAATTCTTTCCGTAGTCCCTCTGGGGGTAATACAAGTTGTAATGGGATGAGTGGGGGGTCAATACACACCAATAGAATCACAAAGAAGAAGCTAGCAGGCTAATGGGCAAAGCTAACTGCGGGCTAGCGCCACTTAAAAAGTATTTACAGACACGTGACATATGATCTCCATTGTGTAATTGGATGTACAATATCCCTCTCTCCATTTGTCTTTTCTGTCAGCGTAGTATTTACTCTCAGGACAATTAATGAGTAAAAAAACGCAACATGCTACGACACCTGCAGTGGCGCTTATGGCCTCTAGGGGCATGAGCTACTTAGTTCTGCTTTAAGTACAAGAACAAGTAAAAAGTACAAGCACTCTGAGTAACAGTGCATTTCTCCACAAACTTACCCACGTAAATATGTAACCTAACTGATTACTACCCTCCCTCGATAAGCTTCTCCATAGTTTCTGTGTCGAGACGGTTTCATCCAGATTACAGCTGCATTGTGTCTTTTCTGCTACTTTTTTTATGCGCACATGAGGGAATGCGTATGTGCAAATGTTAGTTTAAGATAGCACACTGAACTCTTTCTTTTCGACAGACTTCACCTGCACTGCACCTGTGACACTTCAAACCACTTTTCAGAGAGATTTCTTTTTTTTCCCTTTCCTTCTTCTGGCATCACTGTCTTGTCATTCCCAGTGTGGGCTTCAAGACTACAATAATTACGTTTTCCTTTTTTAGCACATACATACAATTCAAATTCCCAGCAAAGCTCCGGTTGCGAAGTTGAAGAGTTCAAATGTAAAATAGAGGGCAGAGCTGTAAGGGAGGACAGCCGTAAAACTCCAAGCAACTATAGATTACACAGAAGAATACAAGGCACTTAGGGCTTGAAAAAGTGATGTTTTCCTTGCTCAAAGATATAGCAAGTCTTTTTTCTTCTTCTTCGCGAGCCTTGAGAACTAATAAGCTCCTCTATCCAGTGCCCTCCCTCTTCATCTCATTTGTAACTGCCAGGCATCAAGGTAGCTATTTATAACTAGTAGAGGTTAATGAAAAATACATGATCTCTCTCTCCCCTCTGTCTTCCGCAGGTTCGAACGCTATTCGTCAGCGGCCTACCCCTGGATATCAAGCCGCGGGAGCTGTATCTCCTCTTCAGACCATTTAAGGTATGTTTGTATGTTTTAAATGGATGGGGGGGGAAAGGGGGGGGGGGACTCGCATGCTATTCTTAGGGCCCGATTTTCTTTCCACGAGTCAATTGGACCTCCATTAATGGTGATGAAATAAACGGCAATGGAAAAAAAAAAACTCTCCGGAGGTTTCGAGTGTCTGTGTTGCTAAAGCCCGAGTTCAATCACGTCTTGATCCATGCGAAGCTTCTTGGAAAAATGGCTCCCTTCTCCACCCCCCCCCCCCCCCCCCTCTCCCCTCCACGCCCGGACCTTGAATTTTCAACAACAACAAAAAAAAACTATTTGTTTCACTTCAATAAAACCCAGTCAGTCACAACGGCAGTGTGCATGTTAACATACGAGGAGGAAGCTTTTTTGGACCGGCGCCCTGCCATAATGCACTTTAATGGAAACAGGAGCAGCAGGGTTAAAGTAAATGATGGAACAATTGCGATGCATCGAAAAGGCTCGCTTGGATCATGCTGTATACTAGTAGTAAATGGCCTGTGTCATGAGTGTTGAAAGCAGTAAATCTCAGATCGCGGGTGAAGACGTATTACTACGGCCCATATGGTCTTCATTTAGCGTTCAAGTACCTGGATTAGGCCAAGAATGCAACAGTGGAAGGAATATGTGGATAATTATCATTCTGAAGCGGCTTGAAGTAAAAGCATTAGTGAGATTAATCAATGCTGCGGTCAGTCATGCTTTGGAGAAACATGCGACGTTTAATTCCACTCATGAAACATTAGTAATAAAGTATATGTATCCTCTTCTGCCAAGTTACTTGTCATTCACCGCCTGTAAGTTGTGTTTTACTCACACAAACTATAAGGTCTTAGCTCTCAAATGAGGCATTGGCACACAACAACAACAAAAAAGCAACAATTCATGACAAAAGAGCGATGAATACGTGGCAACAACACAAAAGCATTAAAAAACACAACAAATATTAAAAACAAAAGCGCAACAGAAATGTGCCAAAAATTTGGATAAAGCTGAACTGGAGAGAACGTGCTCGGTTTAGGTGGGGTTAAGCGGTTAAAGTCACATTGCGGAAAATTCCAGGTTAAAGCAGTACTAAGTAATTCATGCCCCTAGAGGCCATAAGCGCCACTGCAGGTGTTGTAGCATGTTATGTTTTTTTTACTCATTAATTGTCCGTGAGAGTAAATACTACACTGACAGAAAAGACAAAGGGAGAGAGGGATATTGTACATTAGCTTTGCCGTTAGCCTGTTAGCTTCTTCTTCATGATTTTATTAGTGTGTATTGGGGCCTCCGTCTCGGTGGCAGTGAAGCTCCAAATGTGGTTTTCTGGCCAGAAACACAAGGGGGAAGATGAAAGACCCCCAATCATCCCATTAACACTCGTATTACCCCCAGAAGGACTACGAAAATGTTGCTACATTCCATATAAACAAGCGAATCAACAAACTACAGGCATACTTCCAATAAAGCATATAATGTCTAAGCAAAGCAGCTGCTCCTGTCAAAGCAAAGATGTTTTTTGGAGGTATTTTTCACCAACAAGAAAACAAATTGAAATCAATCAAGGCTTATATTTTACTCTTCTTATCAGGTGAAATACATATCTGAAATGTTTATCCACAATATTTGAGTCAATCATTGGCTCACTGACAATGGGGACATTAACTGAGTATGCCCTTTTTTTGGCAGATAACCTTTTTAATGACTGAACTGTTGATCCAATTTCATGTTTCCACTTACATGTTTTTCATTGTGCCTCTTTGTTGCAGGGCTACGAAGGCTCCTTGATAAAACTCACTTCGAAACAGGTATGCCACAGACAGCTCTCAATCACCGATCACTTGTCGTCACTGCTTAGGCCTCATCAACACCTTTTACGACTGCCTGCTCTCCCCTTCGGCGTTATCGGTCTGACTCTGAAGGATTAGCGCCGCTCGGCAGGAAGTTACCTGGAATTGAAGGAAAAGTTTACACACAGAGAGAGGGGTGTGGGGGGCCGAGCGCTGCACCAACTTGCCTTTGGCGCTGGGATACTTGTCTGAAGCCACAGCCCGTCTACTCCGGTGGGACGCACGGGGATGGGAAGAAAATTTTTGAGGTGTCAAAGCAGGCGTTTTGACAAGATCGTTTTTTTTTTAAATTTTTTTTTTTAGTTTAGCCTCGAGGGAGAGCCAGGCTGAGAATGAGCGCGACTGGCAGCTGTCCATGTTCAGAGATGAGCAATTTAGCTTTGTGTCACTTTAGTTTTTGGTGCATTAGCCATATCCCGTAAAGCCCTGCCATGCTCATTAGAAAGGGTTTAAGGTGGTTTAGTTCCAATACAGACATAGTAATTCCTCGAACAGTGGAGAAATCTAGTCTTTCAGCAAGTACAGTGCGATCCTGCTGCAAGACAATGGAGGTTTTTTGACAAATGATATATTGGCCGGCCGATATTTGGGTATTTTACTGTGTAAGCCGATCGAACGCAGATCAAAGCCAACTTCCTGTTTATTTGCATTGGAAGTCAAGGCTTTAAAACGAGCCCATCCCCCCACAACTTTCCCCCCATAGAAACATCACGATGAAACTTGGATACCGACAAGTTTGTTAATCAGAATCACAAGTTTCACAAACTAAACCTCTGTTTATTTGGACATGCTGAGTGTCATTTTGAAGCACAGAACCTGGAATATTCCATTGCCGAGTTAGTTTTAACTTCCACAATTGTATTTTTAGCAACAGCATGCTAATGCTAACAGCGGCTTATCAAGGCTGGGGCAAAAACTATGATTGAATGTATATATCGGCAAATTATCGTCACCACAATATTAGGTGAAGAAGGCACGATTAGACCTGTCACAATGACAAATTTGAAGTTCGATGTATCGAAGCATGGAAGTATCGCGATAAACAATTTTATTGACTAACGATTCTAGATGCTGTCAACTCTCAGACATAAAAATGACAGTTCTAAAAGTGCATCATAATATCCTAAAATACCACACAAGCTGCAATAAACATGAAAAGTCAATTTGCTTCCGTTAGAAATCAAAGTTTTACAAAGAAAAAATAAGGGGGAAATGCTAATAAATATACAGACGATAAATATTGAGCCCGACAATATATCGTTTATCTGTTATTTATTGAACAGTAAGTCGATATAGTAATTATCGTGACAGCCCCAGGCACAATATACATCACAAAATCAATGAGATTTTACACATTTTCCACTAACGTGGCCTAAAACAAAAATGAATGGTGACTTAACAATGTGTAAAAGTTCAGTTTTAGTCAGGATTTAAGGTCCTTGTTTTGGGTCTGATATATTACTTTCTTCAGTCACCACCCCAAACCAATCCAACTAAATTGCCTACAGTATTTGTTCAACTGTCTTGAGTTGAAATGGTTTGGAAATGGAAAGTCCGTTATCAAACATTGCATTTTTTTTTGTTCTCATTTTGCAGCCCTGTAATTTTCTATTGAAAAATCCATATAGCTATTGTGTTGACTTTTACTGGCCGCCGAAGCCTTACTTTGCAACTCTGACTCCAGTTATTGTGAAAAGGCCGTAATGTTGAAAATGTGGACTGTGCAGGTTTGCTATTGCATGTTAATGAATGAGTAAGAGGCGCTGTGCACTTTGGTCTGTGTTTAAAACTCCTCACCCTGCTCCTCTGCTTTACAATTGACATTTTTTTTACTCGACAGATGTCACCTGATCTGAGTCAGCCTGACAAAACATTCTGCGGACTTCACAGCTTTGATTCTCCTCCGGCTAACGGCAGTGACAATACAAACTAAAAATCCATTGATCTTTCTTCTTTTTTTTCAGTCAAACTCCACGCAGTCATTTCCATATATAGCAAAAAAAAAAAGCCGCAGCCTTTTCTATTTATATTCTGTTAAGACTCCTGACGTCTTCGCATGGCCCGCCGTTGTTGTTTTTTCTTCCCCCTTCCTCCTCCTTCTTCCTCTTCTTCTCCACTTGTACAAAATTCCCATAACCCTGCAATGCTTTTCCAGATCACAGGCAGCGGCGTGACCCCATGGGAACCACATGTTTAGAGACTTCATTTTCTCCTCTCGCTCTGCAGCATAATATGTTGCATTTTTATGGGCAAACGAAAGTTAGAAAGCAAAATAACTTTTTAGCAGAGAAACAAAGACATTTCTTTTTTTCCCCCCATGTTAATTCCCCGATAGAACCCGCTTTTACTTGCGTACTTGCGTATGAGTCAGTTCCGTGGGAAAGTGGACAGAGGCTCCGTGATTGGTTGGAAACGGCCGCCACTGTAGCCTTAAGCAAGAACAATGATGTAGTTGCGAGGGGAGGTCATTTAGTGTAACAACATGTTGCCCTGCTCGTAGTGCTCGGCCATAAAAGTAGACTTGAACAGAAATAGTACAACTAGAACTTGGAAGTCGTTTCGCATTACAAGGCAAGAGTTGAGAAACGGTTTTGGAAAATTAAACGTCAAAGTCAAAATACACCCAGCTGATAATAAAATCGTGAAGAATGAACATTTACTCAAGAGATATCTCGGCAGATTTTGTGTACTTAAGAACATTTACTTTGAACTCTCTGACGTGAGTGCACCTTTCTACCTCACAATTTCGACTCGCTTTGTTGATGCAGCTCTAATGGACTTGTTTTGAAACGTGATATACTGAATCAATATGCGCAGAGTACTGACTGACAGGCATGTATTGAAAAATCCAGCTTGTACATTCTTCATTTCTTTTCCTTTCGGAGCTTTCCCTTTCCCCGTCTATCTCCCGCACTCCTCACATGCACTTTCTATTGCCCATATTTGGACATGGGGGAGCTGAACGATGAACTGTAGTAAAATGTGAGTGTCCGGTGAGCATTTCCCTAACCTCCTCCACCCCCCCCGTTCCTCTCCTCTCCCCAGCATAAACAAGACACGACGGACAGGGAGAATAAAATAATAAAACACAAGTGCACGTCTATGTCAGTCACAGGCAGAAGTTGCCGACTCAGTATTGTGCCTTTAACCACGTTTTCTTCTCTTTTGTTCTGTCTGCTTGTCTCCCCAGCCGGTGGGGTTTGTCAGCTTTGACAGTCGATCAGAGGCGGAGGCTGCTAAGAATGCCTTGAACGTAAGTGTCATGCCCTCTCCACAACTACCAGCTCAGCGATTGTAGATATCTGGAGATGACTAGCTCCCGCATGCAGAGATCTGCCATGAAGTGAAAGCATTTTCCAAGTACAATGTGTAGAGGTTATCTTTATGCCAAACCTTCCCTGTTTTCGCTTCCTCTTATAAAATATTTGCATTTTCTTTTACACCGGGCTTAGCTATGGAAATATCTCTTGTGTTTCATATATACCTGTATATACTGTATGGTTTCGGTGCATACAAAGCCCCTCAGTTCACCCTGTGCTGCAGCAAAGAGGGGGAACCAGATTAAAATAAGCCTAAAACAACAGTTGCGAGTTGCTGTTGCTTTGAAGTGGAGGTAATTTGAGAGCAGAAATGATCATGAAGCATTTTGAGATCACCAGAAGGAGGCAGAAAGACTGGCAGGATTTTCTCAAACGTGCACCAAGGAAACAAATCACAACTCCGGGTACGTTTTTCATTTGGGGGCAACATTATGGATTGTGGGAAAAAGTGCAACTGAGTCTGAGTCATTGCGAATGATGTGAGTTCATTACCATTGCTTTAAATGGTGCAGTTCTGCCTCTAACATCCCCAAGTGTCATGTTCTTGTTATTTAATGCTCCTCTTCCAAGGACAACAATCAGAAAGTACCAAAAAGAAAAGGACAATGGAGATTTCCTCAGTTTCGAACTAAAACGAAACAAGAAACAAACATTTTGGGTCTTTATGCAAATTCTTTCATGTCTAACTTCGATTTGTTTGAAAAGCATTAAAGCAATCCACCAGCCACAACAATTAAGTAAGAGGTCAACTATTTCTAGCATAAACAATCATCTAAATTAATCCAAATCAAATTCAAATCTTGTAATTTGATCACTTCAACCTGTATGAAAAAGACAATTACCCTTCTTAAGTAGATGTATGAGGATATAGTTTTTTTTAATAGAACAAATGCGAGGTTATGGTCATGTTTCGGATTAAAGATAGAAAATATAACTCTTTTTAAACCAGATCTTTGATTGTTACTGAAAACTGCAACAGAAGTCAGTAGAAATATGCTCCAAGTGTAAAACAAAAGCCTTGTGCTTGACGCTCCCCCACGCATCCTGCAAGGTCACCGACTTTCAGCACAGGAAAATTAGCTCTTCCTCCACGTAGAAATACTAGATATTGATCTTGGGTTTAATTTTAATCTCACTTTTTTTTCCAGCTTTGCCTTGATGAGTCAAATTCAAAACGCAACCAGCTCACAAAGGGCTTTATTCCCTTTGTCTTCAAACAAACTCTCACCGAATGTGCTATATTTCGCTATCGTCAGTCTAATGTCTAGATATGCACCACCCACCTCCCTCTTTTTTAAGTGATGTAGCTGTCACTAAAAAGGATGCTGTTTTGTCAACTTTTCAGATGTCGAAGTGCTGGAGTGCATCAAAGGCAGAGCAGAGCGAGTTGAGAGAAAGATAGAAATTATCATCTGATTATGTGCCAACAATAGTGGGACTGTTTGCTGAGAGTGGCTCGATGGGGATGAGAATTGAGCGTGTTTTTTTTTTGAGGGGGGGAGAGAAGAAGCTGGGTCCCCCGGGTCATATGGAGATAAGGCAGAGTTTTCAAACATCTATCTGCATATCCGAGCAGGGGAAAGACAGGAAAAGCTGCACAAGACGTACCCAGGAGAGTGCAGACTTCAGTCAATGTATGGATCCCATTGTAATGCCCTGACCAGGACCTGAATGTGCCATTTTGTTTAGAGGTAAATGCACAATCCATGAAATCTTTTTGTCTTCAGTCACTGATATGTCAAATACAGCTCCCCATAAAATAAGCCACACAGCTAAAACACCAACACCAATCAAAGCCTTTTCTTCTGCATGCATTTGAGAAAGTTAAGTGGCTCCTATAGAAAACTGAGGTGATTACGCTCGTCATTAAAACTATAAGAAGTTAAAGGGATTACACGAATCAAGGTGGAGATTTGATCGCTCTGAAAGGTGTTCAAACCGAGCCTCATTACGAACATATACCTTATTATACCTCCGACTGGCAGAGGCTGTGAGAGCGCTGAGCCTCTGATATCCTAGTTAATTCCCCTCCCTTCATGAGAAGCCCTATCCCGCGTCGGTCTGGGCTCTGCCTGCGGGATCGAGGCGAGGTTTTTTTTTTTTTTTTTCGTTTTTTTTTACTGCAGAGAACTTCAGCTCTTTCCCCCTTCCATTGATCCGATCCGTGTGTTTTATAGACAATCAAAGGAGGTTAATTAGCGGCTGTTTATGGGGCTGGGGGAAATTAGTCCAGGCCGTGTTACTTATGAGGCCCGGGCAAAAACAAATAGCCGCATTGTTTTCTGCATGAAGTTGGAGGACAAATATTTTAGTTTTCCTCAAGCATGAGTAATTGAGGGAAAACGATGATTTGGGCTGCGTGACATGGCGGCTGTTTGATGTAGCACTGTCCCAAATGAGTCTAATTGATAAGTTTAAGAGGAAAAATGTCTGGCTTCATAAATCAGGCTATGATTTTATGTTTTATTTGAGGGAAAAAATCTATAAAGCAGTGCTACATAACTCATTCCCCTAGAAGCCATAAGAGTCACTGCAGGTGTTGTAGCATGTTGCATTTTTTTACTCATTAATTGTCCATGAGAGTAAATACTACGCTGACAGAAAAGACAAAGGGACAGAGGGATATTGCACATCCAGTTACACAATGGAGATCGTTTCTTTCACTCAAACTTGGCTGTAAATACTGTTTAAGTGGCGCTAGCCCGCAGTTAGCTTTGCCCGTTAGCCTGTTAGCTTCTTATTCGTGATTGCATTAGTGTGTATTGGTGACTCCGACCCATACGCAGCAAAGTTGCAATTGTGTTTTTTTGGCCAGAGACACTAGGGGGAGATGAAAGACTATTAACACAGTATTGCCCCCAGAGAAACTAATGAAAGGATTTATTAAAGTAAACAAGTTACTTAGTACTTCTTTAAAGCGATATTGTGATGCAAAATCCCCTTTTTTGAGCTTTTAGTCATGTTATATGTAATCCTGTTCACTTTACCTTTCTTCTTCAACCGCTGATTAACTGCCAATTAATTTATTTCCTGGATTCTGGTGCATATAGAAGTAACACAAAACGGTCCTCCACTTTTTCACAGGATCCATGCTGCCCAGTTCTGTTCGCAAAGTATGTTCATCTCGGCACGCTTGATTTGCTAGCATGCCATTTACTGAAGGTGAAAGCTGTTTTATTGCGTGTAACTCCCACCGGCGCCTGCAGAGAGCGCTCTAGGCCACTTCCACACTCCTTACTTCTCTTTTCTTGAGAAATATCATCGAGGAGGTACCCAAACTATTGCATTTAAGCCTCAATTACATCCACTTTAAGTAACTGCTACAAGATTGCATTTCTGGGTCTACAAACCCAACCAGATCACGTATAAACCCACATACTGAAATGTAAACTCAATGTCAGTGGAGAGTGCCTTTGCCAAGCTGGGGGGCGCTGGGATTTCCAAAGCCATCCAGCAGCGGCATCCCAACACCTCTCTAGTATTTATGGCTCGTTCGGAACACTGGTTCTCGCTGTAGGTCATGCCAAACACAGGATTTGAAGCTTGATATTAAGTTACGTTTGCAGAGTTCAGTAGGTAGAGTGCGGAGAGGCCCCCAGTGCCCCGTGGCTACAGTGACATCATGCCAGCCAAGTTAGTTGTGTATTCATTTGCAAGTGCTGTCTGTCATCACATGCATTTGATGTTTAGAACAAAAAATAAATCCCTGATCCACTGTGAACCATTTCCAGCAGGCAACGGGCTGTAAGAGACTCGAAGTGGCTCGAAGTTTCTGGCATTTTTTTTGACACTTAAGAATGAGGAGGCAATTCCTTTGTAGCCTTTCTCTTTAGCGGTAAATTCTAAAAAGCCAAAAATTGTTGCCAGATCCCAAACACTTTATCAGCGTGTGCACAGACTGGACACGGCAGAGTTTGCAGTATAGGCACGACTGTAGCAGCCGACTCCACCTTTAAACAACATGTGAGGTCTGTCATTATCCATAGCGTCATTAGTACTGCGGTAAAGAGAAAAAAACAATGCCTTTACGAGGTTAATGTTTCCAAAGCACAGCATCGCTAAACTAATCTTTAACCTTATTAAGAGTGGTCATGCGGTGAACTGTAATCTCTCTTACAATCACCTCCCAAGGGTCGTCTTTTAGCAATCTTCCAAGAAACATTCATGTTTAAGCAGTAGCACAGGCCTGTAAATAACTCCCTTGCTGAGTGGCGAATTGTTTCTTTGGTGTTTTTTTTTACTTGGTCTGAATCTCACACAGTTAAAGGCTATGACGTTGTACTTGGAAATTCTTTGACAATGTATTTTACTAAAGTAAATAGTGATGATTTTATGAACATTCCTGTGGCTTTGCACTACCAAACTGCTCCAGTGGCTTTGATCAGCTCTATAAAACTACACTGAAAGCCTTTCTAGGAAGCCATTTTTCCCCTGACCACTTCTGCTCCATGTGCCTTTGATCACAGGGCGTCCGGTTTGATCCAGAAATCCCTCAAACCCTGCGGTTGGAGTTTGCCAAGGCCAACACCAAAATGGCCAAGAACAAGCTGGTTGGCACTCCCAACCCCCCTCCGTCCCAGCAGAGCCCCGGGCCACAGTTCATCAGCAGAGACCCATGTGAGTACAGCCTTCGCCGGCCCGTCTGTCTGCGAGATCCCCCTTACTGTGGCGGGCCTGTGTCGGTGCCTTTCAAGCCCCCAGGTTTTTTGGTTTTAGAGGTACACCAGCTGTTTCTCTTTATTTCTGCCTTCCAGCTGTGACTTCAAATTAATCTAAAGACAGACCTATTAAAAGTGGTGGCTCATCGGAGAAACATTATCTTTCCGAGGCAGTATTTTTAGCAACTCACGAACTGCAGGTCCTTGCAGATTGACTCTATAAGTAAAAAAAAAAATCTGCTTATAACAAGGACTTTACATTCTAGTTCAGGGCTAAATGCTTTTGTTCTTTTTGTGGGCCAATCAATGACTTTCCAACTAAAATATATCCATCAGACTTACAAATTAGCTGAATAGTCGCCAACTGTTATCTTGGGAAACTTTAATGCAGTGTGGTCTGGATTAATCATTTATATTTGACCCCGGACTGGATGCGAAATTTGCTAATGCAGCCTTGTACCTTTCTCCTGTTGAGTTAAACATTTTTCGAGTGGTTAAGCATTCAGCAAGTCTCAGCCGTTGATGGTTGAACATGGGCCGGCTGTGGTTGTGCATTCCTCCGCAGTGACCAAACCGCTCTTATCTGGGATGTGTGTGCGTGTTTTTTTTTCTTCTTCATATTGGCAGAGAGCGGGGTGTGCGAGTACTCCGTGCGCATGGAAGGAAACCATTAATGAAAGCATGACGTAATCTGCAGGGGAGAAATTGCTGTCATTTCCTGATAAGGCGTGTTCAAATGGGGCATTTTTCTGATCACGCTCGGATAAGTGGTTACCAGGAGACGCAGGGGAGCGCCGTGGGGGGAAATGCTTCTCAAATTGTGCATTTATCTGATTGATTTATTTTTCAAACTCGCTTGGTACCACTCGGCGCCTTTGTCACCCTTCTGTGCACTCGCTGGTAAATCATCACAACTGGGGAGTTTTCCTCCGAGGTGGAGTTTTTGAGGAAAGCTCCTTCAGATTATTGTCACCCATGTCTCACCTCACCCCGCCCCCCTCGCCCGTCCACTCGGCCACCCCTCCTCACCGCACTCCTCCTTCTTCTTTCCACAGATGAGCTCACAGTGCCTGCTCTCTATCCCAGCAGCCCAGACGTGTGGGCGTCATACCCGCTGTACCCGGCAGAGCTGTCGCCGGCCCTCCCTCCCGCTTTCACCTACCCCTCCTCGCTCCACGCTCAGGTAAAAAAAAAAAAAAAAGAAGAAAATTACGTCCCAGGGCACCCAGTCACCTGCTGCCACCTGCTACCACCTGTTTGTGACCTGCCACATCTGAAATCAGCATGAGCTCATCACACAAGCACTCTGTGTCATTTATATGAGCATTTAACATGATGGGATTTCATTATATAATCAGCAGACAGCAGGAGGGGCTACTCAGCAAATCAAGATCTTCTTTTTTATCTACACTGCCTGACCAAAAAAAAAAAAGTGGCCACAAAAATAAAGTTCTAATATTTGATTAAAGGAACAGGCCACTGTTTTTCCATGCTGAGACATGTTCTTACCTGAGCTTAGACGAGTTGATGCGTACCTGTCTGGTCTTTGTGCGTGCTCTCAGTCACGCAAAAAGACCGAAGCTGTTGTTAGCATTTAGCCTCTCATCCTCTCCTCGATGGAGCCAAACGGGGTGAAGTTAAAAGCGACTAAGCTCTTCCACGTTTTCCCTATTTAAATGCGGTTACGTGAGTCGTTACACATCAACTCGTCTAATCTCAGGTAAGAACATATCTTGTTCCTTCAAAGCGCCTTTAGCTTCAAAAGATCCAATGTTGCACTATTTTCTCATTTTATTGATGATGAGAGAGTGTGACCACTGTACAAAGCCTTCTCCAGCACATCCCAAAGATTCTCAATTGTCTAAGATCTGGTCAATGCTTGTCATGCTCCTTGAACCACTCTTTTACAATGTGCGGTGATGACTCCTGGCATCTTGGAATATGCCCGTGTCATCAGATAAGAAGAAAATCCATCGTTCAGAATGTTCAGGTCGTCAGCTGATCTCATTCTTTGGCACATAGACCAGAACAGTAAATTAAATCTATGTGCTGACCTTTTTTTGGTCAGGCAGTATATCTATCTATTGCAATGTAAAATTAGCACTTGTTGTCATCTCATTTGTTAAAACATTTAAATATGGCTTTTTATTGTATTATATCGCTGCTAACCAAAATAATTATATCTTGAACCTTGTGGGTCTCAACCCCCACTTTGGGAACCCCTGGGTAGTTATAGGAGATATAGAAGCTCTATTTCTTTCTTGTACTAACCTAACTGAGAAACCACCACATCTGCTATTAGCAATCCAATATTACCAGACCACATCCCCTGAAAGCTATGATCTACTTTTGAATCGTGACTTGATGGCAATTACTGGACATCGCACCTCATAAAACTGTGTGTGAAAGCTCAGTATTATTATCACAGCTTCATTAATTAAAAAAGCCTGGCTCTGCTCCTTTATTGAGGAGCTCTAATCTGCCCGGCTCCTCTGTGAGTTTGCGTCAGAGTTCAGTATCGATCCCCGCTCACGACGCCTGTTTTCTACTTCTTCTACTGTTTCACGTTTTTGTTTTGCTGATAGGTTTTCAAAGTATTATCGACCGTTACTTATTTCAGGCACAAGTAAATTTAGCCTCAAAAAGGAGAGTTCATTTTTCCTTTGATCTTTTGTATTTCCATATCTCTCTTGCAGATATAAAGTTATATCAGCAAGAAGGGCCCTAAGCTAAGACAGGAGCCGATGATGTCAGAATTTGAATGAGGTGAAAGTGTCTAGCTGGCATGTTTGGGGCGATGTAGCCCTCATGCACACAGCGTCTTCACATGCAAAAGGCATCTTTTCGACAGGGTCTGATTTTAGCATTTAACCCCTGAGCCATATGCTGGTAGCTTTCTATTTTAGTGTGTGCTTCTTTCACTGGACTTTTCCCTGTTGAGTTTTATACATTCCTGGATCTGAATATTAACATGCCATTCTGTTACTGCTTGTACTTGTTAGAGCCCTCTAAAACAAAGACAACATTTTCTTAATTATATCATCATTATGTGCTGTTAAAAAAGTATGCACAAAAGCTGCAAATTGTGGAAGGCTAATTAGGTAGTCTGTACAAAAACAAACAAACAAATCTGTCATTGACGAGTGTTCATCATGTAGGAAACCTGCTAACTCTGTCTGTTAAACCTCCACGAACACTTATTCGGAACTGTAAAACCTTTAAGTGACTAATACTACAAGAAAATCTTTAGCCCCATTGGCCTGTAACCAAAGAAGCTGACGTCAAACCTCCAAGATAACGTGATCACAGAAGGAGCTTTGTTGCTATAACTACCTTGAAATCAATTTGAGCATAACTACAATGAACTTCAGTAAAAAGCTTTTTAATCTAAGACGTACATTTTAATGAAGCACTTACACTCAGGGTGCACCACAAACTATTTGTCTTGTGCATCAAAATGAATCTAATGTATCCTCGGCTTTGAACGAGAGTAACTGCATTGCTGCTCACATTTCCTGGTTTAGTCATCGACGAGCGTCAGCATAAGCCTAATGCGAACGGAAAAAATCTATACAGTGAACCAGCCGATCTATTAACTATGATAGTCTTGGCTTTTATCTGGCAATAGCATTAAGTAGGGCATGCTAGTAAGCACTAAAATCTATTGCCAAGTATCAGTAGGAATACAAATGGACAATAATAACGGTAATATTTTTGGTCTGTCAGACAGTGCAGAGACATTTTGTACTAGTTCACTCACAGTTCAGTCAAAATTAGAGCAGCACAGTTAATCGAGGTTGTCTCTCAAATGTTAATGCTCCTGGATGTGTTAAAATGCGCACGGTGAACCAAGGCTTGATTTAAAAATATATTGCAAATCTAATTGTAGTGTTTGTTGGAGAAAAATGATAATAAGGTATATTTCTGAAAACGTGCAGCCCTAATCGACGTGGCTCCTCTGTAAACGTCTTTCTGTGTTTGTGAACTTTGGCACACATCCAGTAGTGTTCACCATTGTTAGGGGCTAGTTTGAGAAGCAGCGGCAGGTTGTTTACTGACAGACTGTGCAAACGGCGCCTGCAACATAAAGATTCAGCCCGTGTTTAGCAGCTCCACGTGTACATCTCAACATCTGTGTCTGCGGTTTGTTTAGATCCGCTGGCTCCCACCTGCAGATGGAACTCCTCAGGGATGGAAGTCCAGGCAGTTCTGCTGAAGTATGTGTGAGTAGCGAGCGCCCCCATGCACGTAACATACATAAAATATCATGATATATGCGGTGACACATGGGATAAACATGATCTGCCTCGTAGCTAAACATACTGTAAGTAAGGATGGTCATATGGCGAGCACTGTCTTTGTGATGGTTTTAAGCTGCTCTCCGTTGGTGACAAGAATAAAATGTGTGCAAATGAAGTACACTGAAATGTACTGCACAAAATTAGACACTCATTTCTACTAGTTTGTTTTTGTGGTGTTAATACGTTTTCGCATTTTCGCAACCTGTCCATCATAATATAACATATCTGAAACCTATATTATTTAAGCGCTGGTGTACATGCTAATGATGTGCTAGCTGCTACCAGACAGTCATTGTGTTTAAACTAGAGATGCACCGATCCAGCTGGTTGGCTTTCGATACTGATGCCGATTCCTGGGGTTTGAGCGCCTGCCGATATCCGATATTGTCCGATACCAAGCGACTTTCTTAAAAGTAGTTGCTGTGAGTGAAAAAGTTGGTACTTCTTTCGCCATTGTGAGATCATTGTAGTCTTATTTTTGTTTTCAGTTACAGGCAATCTATCTATTAATAAACATTCAACAATAATAACTGGACTTTTCTACACTAATTATATGACCAGCTATTTAGGTTACATTTATATGAACAACTTACATGACTTGTGCATAACTAATATGTTAGATCAGCTATTCCTTAACAGCATTTCATAAACTAAAATACAAACACTAGTTTATTTTATTAGGCTACTTTACTTTCCAACCATATTTTCTGTCCCAGCCTTGAGTGTCCGTTAGCATTAGCATACTGCCACTAGCTTTAGCATGCTATTGCTAGCCTTGTCATTTTGCACAGAAATCGAAAATACGTTTAAGTTAAGTTAACTCAGCGTTTGAATTCTCGTAGTTCTGAGCTTCAAAATGACATACTGCGTTCCAATATCCACTTAGGTTAGTTGATGAAAGTTGTGTTTATAAAACAGTGACAGCCAAAACTGGTATCGGTTCTGTATCGGATATTTGTTGCCGATTCCTGATATCGTATTATGTCGGGTATAGGCTCTGATACCAGAATCAGATCGGTGCATCCTTAATTTAAACTAAATCAATAAGTTATTGGTAGTCAACTCTGTCTTTATTATTATTACCTTACCCTGATTGCTCTTATTGTACAATTTTGAAAACAGACACATTTACAGATTGCAACAAAATATGAATTACTAGTTCACCTCCAAAACATGATCAAATCGCTCATATAGGTAATATCCCGCAGGTTAAAAAATTCAGAACACCATTATCTCCTCCCGTGTGTCGAACGCTCAAGTTTGATCCCCGGCATCAAAGGCAAAAGAGTCAAACGGAATATGCAACGAGCGCCAATGTTTTAGTAACAAGGTAGAGCTCAGCAAATATAAGGCAAAATGCTAATAAGAACCGGCTTTGATATTAGCGGTTATGCTGCACGTTCACCCAAGGACTGCTGAACCCTCTCAGACCCGGTTCAGTGGCAGTCATTACCCAGAATGCTCCGGGGGCCACTTTAGGCTTCATCGTCTGCACCTGCCGCTACCGCTCCTTCAGCTCCTTGTTCTTCTTAACCAGCTGCTCGTAACGGCCGTGTGGAGAAACACTGGTGCTTTAACGCTTAGGAGACTAATAACGTCCCTTTAATAACCTGCGTTCGTGCAGGAGGCCGGATATTGAAAGAATGGGATACTAGCTTGTCCAATGTTAAAGTTTGTTAATGAATCACAGGAAACGGCACAACTTTCATGTTTTGGGATGAAATCTATTGTAGTGTTGCTGAAAAATGTATGACTTAATGTGACTGAGCTGCAGCTGCTTCCCTCATTTGTGGTTTTGTGCACACTTTGAACAATTTGAACTCTTCTAAATGTCAGACTTTAAAGCAGAACTAAGAAACTCATGCCCCTAGAGGCCATAAGCGCCACTGCAGGTGTCATAGCATGTTGTCCGTGAGAGTAAATACTACGCTGATAGAAAAGACAAAGGGAGAGAGGGATATTGTACATCCAATTCCACACAATGGAGATATTTTTTTCACTCAAACTTGGCTGTAAATACTGTTTAGCTAGCCCACAGTTAGCTTTGCCCGTTAGCCTGTTAGCTTCTTCTGCGTCATTCCATTAGTGTGTATTGCGCCTCCGGGTCGGAGCAGGGAAAGACACCAGGAGAGATGAAAGATCTGTATTACCCCCAGAAGGACTACAAAAAGGATTTATTAAGGTACACAAGTTACTTAGTACTGCTTTAAAAATAAAACATTTAAATAAACCCGATTGGCATTTTTAACATGATTTAAGTCATACATGGTTAGAATTATTTTCAACTATTATTACAACTGCTACAGTACAATATATTGGTGTGTGGTGTAGAGTAGACAAGACAAGCGGTTCTTAAACTTGTAGTATTTGGGCTTCTTCAGGTAATTTTATATTTCATTCATGTTAATTAAAAATCATTTAAGTGAGGTGTGTTTCTGGTTTAGACATTGCTTAGCACCAGTATAACCTTATCATAGTCTGATTTATATCTATTTCTGACTCTTTATTTTACCCGCTTAAGTCCTGATCGTATTTTATGAGGTGGTAGTGAGAAGTTTGAGGAGCACTGGTATGCCGATAGTCGTCTGCCCGTGCCTTTTAGTTATTTATAGAGGCTTAGAATAATGCTGTCTAACTCTAGTCTCTCTGCTGTATACGATACTTATAATAACATCAGCTGTCGTCACTGTCTGTTGTTGAGGTTATTTTTTATGCCTGAAGAAACATAAAAACAGGAATAACAGTTGTCAGCTGTCACGCTTTGGACTCTCATGCATAAGTCACGCACTACACATGATTTACATACATTCATGCATTCTGCTTCTGAAACAGCACGCACGGCATTATGGCAGTGGCAGAATAAGGAAGAAGAGAAAGATATTGTTATTCTTGTTAAAAACCTTATGGGAATAAATTTAATCTCATATCTTCAAACTGATTATTTCTATTACTATTTGAAGGCTTGAATCTGAAATTTATTGCTCTTGGATGTCACGCGATCTCAAAGTCTGTTATTGCGCGCCGTGTCAAACAAAGATCTCTTACAAAGTTATTGGCAGGCAGTATACAGCCGATATTATTCCGTGTTTGTCATTTTCTCAAACGCTGCAGGCATGAAATACAATTTTTAATCTAAAAAGTGCTTTGGAATTCCCGTTTTATGACAAAGAAGTGCACTTTGGAGAATTGTAAAGATGTTGGGACAAAGGGAGGATGTAATGCCTGCAGAGGTCATAAACGGGGAATATACGCAGTGAACTGCTGAGGCACCCAGAACAGGCCTCGGGGGGTTTTTCCTTATGAAACTTTATTAAAATAATTAGATGAAGACTTGGGTTAACATAAATTATAAAGGAATTAATTTTAGGCTGCACTTTTCCATTCAAGCTAGTCTTCTGTGTTTCTCAACTTTTGGTACCGGAGCCTTTAAAGAGTGTTTGTCAGAGCCGTTGATTTCATTTATTTTATCCTTTGTTATATTTTGGCATACAAAAATTCATAGCCCTTTGTCTAATACTGGCATGTTTACAGTGATGTTTATTAACATAGACTGTGCCTTTAATAAAAAAATAAAGAGAGATTGTTAGTTACTGATGAAGCCTCGAGGTGAGAGGCAAAACATCAAACACCAAACATCCCACTACAGATGGCGGCTTGATAACTTTTTTCCTACAATTGAAAACTCATGTGCGAATGAGAGCTTACACAGATTATTAAATGGATTTTGACACTCTGTTCTGTTCTCTGTCACATGTTCATGTTCACTTTTTTGACAAAATGAAATGAAATTGCCACCTCACCTCGTATAATTATTACTTTCCACCGGTGTTATTCAATCAAACTAAGTAACAATTAACTGGAAAACCTTGTCATATGAGCTTCAGAAGCTGTCAGGTTTATCTTTTGTTCTTTGTTTTTGCAATACAGTAGGGCCAATGACACATTAGTTTATTGTTGGTGATGGAGCTCACAATATGCCAACATCTGACTCAAACGCTGTTAAAAAATCAAACCACAAAACTTGATAAGTCCCCCGCTCCCGAGCGCATCTACGTTGAGTGACTGTACGTGCTGGAGGCGCCAGTCTCTCCTTCCCCATTTCCCTCCGACCGGCCCCGGACAGGATCAGACATGTCCCAGCGACCCCTGAGGGAGCAGCAGGCGAGGCGGTGGGTGGTGGTGCTGTCGCGCATTCATCAAGCTGTTGATTAGTGCTAGTCCTGTACCTGCCCTCGCATCGCTGCATCATGGAGGAAGCAAAAAAAAAAAAGAAATAACCCGTCTTTGCCATTTTAAGGGGATTTCTTTTTTTTTGTCAGGAAAGGAGGGAATGTGTGTGAGAAGGGAGGGGCTTGGAGGAAATAATTATTCCTCTATCAAACTGGGAGGAAGTCATTTGGTCAGTCGGGCCGCCCCAGTGGATATTACCCCATGGTGAAACAACAACATCCCCACATCCGGCGCAGCGGAGGGCAAAGTCAGGCTCCACTCATAATCGAGACATAATTACAGACAGAAGACATGTATGAGTTAAATCGTGGGAAATTAGGGTGTCTGCTATGTATAGTGCACGGCTACAAGACACTGGATCCACATTGCCTTCACGTGCACTGAAGACACAGACAGATCCCAAAGCCGAGATTATGGGGGTAATTCCTCTGTGGTAGGCTGGGAAAAAAATACAAACAAGACATTGATATTTAGCAATATTAGCTCAACACTAGCTAAAAAAAGTCATACAAAAACGCCAACATTGCAGACATTTGTTTCTCCGTAGTTTTGTATGTACTTGGACAGCTTTCCCATGAAAAACAAAACAACCCCACAACAAATCCATTTGGAGCAAACTGTTCATAATTTCCTGTTGAACTGATGCTCCGATTGTCCCTGAGATGTTGCAGCTCTGTAAACAAAACATTTCATCCGCATTAGACCTTGAGTTTTCGGCCTTCCCTGCCTTTTTGAATTGATAGCTGCAGACGCACATTATTCGCCCCGGCTGTGTGTGGGTAGACAAAGCGCTTGTGAAATCCTTTGAAACACTTTTAGCTGCGACGGGACAAGAATAAACTTGAGCTGAGAGTACTGTGAGCCTATTCTGAGTTGCACCATATTGCTGTCTCATGCTCCGGTGTTGGCTGGGTGCGAGTCATACTGAGAGTTAACCTTCAGGATGGTGATGCATGGAGACTTTTGAGGCTTGCGTAGCGATGCGCCTGCGGTCGATAAGCGCCTGTTGCTTTAGGAAGTGTAACTGTGGGGGGATGTGCGCGCAACAGCTGAGAGTAAGGTGCTATTGTCTGCCCCAGCGCTGAGGTCTTTAGTCAGAACAGATAATGAGCCTCACTAATTACCTGGCTTTTTGCCTGTCAAGATAACATCCATTTTGGAAATCTAATCTCCCTCGGTGTCGCTCGCTGCCGGTTGAAATGGGAAACGATCCAAAGATGTCGATGGCGCTGCATGGAAAATATGCTGAAACGTAATGGAAAGAGAAGTTTATCATCAGAAATCCATTATCGACTCGAGATGGAAAATTGAAAATGTGCTTTCCAAAAATTAGCATTGATACTTGATTGATTAATAGAGTCAGAAATAACAAATGACATCTGACATAACGTGATGTTCATTGGCCATTGTGGTAACTTAGTAACCGCTGGGCAGAGCTGTTGAATTGAGCGGTTTCTTCTTCTACGGTGTCGGCACTTCGCTGTGTACTTCCTAGATACAATAGGTTGCGTTCACGTGACATCACAATTTCGTTGTCTTTGGTTAATATCTCAGTGATTACTGGGAGAATCCACATGAATCAAAAGCTGTTTCAAAGTCGTGCGTAAACTAATGTCTGATTATGGCGTCCAAAAGTGGAGACAATATGCAAAAATATGAGTAAATGTAATGTTGTCCAGTAGAAATGAGTTTCAGACATAAAAATACTATGTCAGGTTTCTGAATCCAATCACTACCAAATATTGATGAGGAAAAACATTTTGATGTGTTTGAGATTTCTTACAATAACTGTATATCTCCCATAGAACTGTATGGGCCCCTGCCCTCCACCTCACATTATAATAATAATAATGCATTGGTTTTATATAGCGCTTTTCTTGACCCTCAAAGACGCTTTACATGGCATTATTCATTCACTCCATACTTGGTGATGGTAAGCTACTATTGTAGCCACAGCTACCCTGGGGAAGACTGACGGAAGCGAGGCAACTAGTCTGCGCTATCGGTCCCTCCGACCACCACCAACCACTCACTCACTCACTCCATTCGCCAGGCTTCCTGGTGTTACCAAATGGTCTCCCATCCAAGTACCGACCAGGCCCTTCTGCTTAGCTTCCAAGGTCTGATGGGATTGGGCAGAGCAAAGGCAGTATGGCATTATGACATCATTACATTCTAAAACGTGAACGCTACCTATTGCGTCACTGTTAAAACCCAAAACTGTCCAACATTATATCAGTTCTGAGCCCTTCTCAAAGTGGGTTCATCACGCCGTACTGAAGCTGTAAACCACGCCATGAATCAAAACTGAAAGTTATTCCTACAGCTGCTAATTCTTTCAGATTTCATTTCAAGAAATAAAATATCAAAGCTGAGGCACCCTTCACTTAAAAGGGGGGAAAGCTCAATATTCAAATGTTGCTAGTGAGTAAATAGCTGTTATTCGGATTTGCTTTTTAGTTGCTTTTGAAGTCTCTGAGGGCATTCACCTGAGAGTTGAATTTTCTGTGACATTCATGCGCTGGCACAAGCCCGGTTCCAGTGACATGCTAATAGTGGACATTAATGCGTAGTGAACTGTAGAGAAAGGTAATCCAGATTTTCCGTTTGACAAAGCCCGCCAGTGTGTTGTTCTGTGCCCCCGTCGTGCGTGTGTGTGTTCGTATGTGAGGGGTTTAGGTAGTCTGGCTGCTTGCCCTCAGGAGCTTTTTTGGCCAATCGCCTGACAAAAGCAATGGTTCCTGCGCCGGACTGAACTCCCAGCAGAGAGCGCGGGGGCAGCTGGGGCCTCTCTAATAAGGAAGTGGGACTTTATTCTCTGCTCCCCCGCTGAATAATAACACATACAGTCAGAATACTCCAGCTTCGGCGTGGCTTCTTAACTCTGCTGGAGCTCGAGGAGTGTCAGCAACTGCCCTCTCTGTGCCTATGAACATTCCTCTCACTGCACAGGCCAAAACATCCAAATACAGACATACATATAGACTATAGTTTATGTCAAATTCCGGAAAAAAAGTCCACAACAGCCCAAGGAGGAGGAGATTCTGTTTCATATTAACAATTTCGGATCGCCAGAATAATCTTTGATGGTCGCCATTAGCAAATCACCAAGGCTACAGTTCGTTAGATACTCAGATACTCCTCCACAAACTACCAAAATTGCTGGGATTTTTGTAGGTTTTATTATGTAAAAGCCCAACGAGCATGCTAAATCTTATTTCAGTTTTCCCTCAAATGGGCTTTTGGAGTGTGAACCGACTCTTAATTTGGAAATATGAATCACAAATCTAATTGCTGCCTGAATTAAATTTAAAAAAAGGAATGGATGTTTTTCCAAAATTGTTCAGTCCGAGATCTGCAAGTGAAACACACGCGAGAAGGTTATTATGAATACATATCTGCAGTAATGCCTTGTTGGAGGTCTGTTTTCCGCTCTTATCTTTTGTCTAAATTAACGTCCCAAATCAACCACAGCCGAATGTTTTAATGCTATTTGATTTAGACTCAAAGAAGAGAGGCTGAACGTCACTTGGCAACACCCTGGGAGTCAGCTGCTAATGGCTCAAGGCGCTCATGCTCTCTTCAGTTTTCACATGGACATTTGTTTTAAATATTGTCTTTTCTCATTAGCTGCAAATGAGCTAAAGCGCGTCCCTGTTACCATCTGCACCGGAGCACAAATGCAGCGCTGGCGTGACTTGAAACAACAGATCCGTTTTGCTGGATGAGATCAGTGTTCCCTGATAACATTTCGCGACATGAAGCCAACCTTTCTCCAACAACACTGCAGGCATTCACGAGAAGAAAGAAAAAAACAAAAAAACACCCACCTCTCCCACACCCCTCTCAAACACTACTTGTTGTTTACCTATCTCACATTATGCGCCCGGGCCCCGGTTATTGGATGTAACACATTAAGCTCGTGAATCACTAAACCTCCGCCTAATCTGCTCTGACATGTTCAATGATCAACCCGTGGCGTCTCGGGACGGGGGGCGATCTGGAGGTATGCGTCGCGTTAGCTTAGCCATGCGACCGTACAGGCACATCGATTGGCCCATCCCTGATTGAACGCGCAGCGGGGCGTCTAGTTCCCCCCCCCCCCCCCCCCCTCTCCTCCGCTCGTGCACTCAGGGAACTCCGGTCTCCTCTCTGTCTGCCTCCTTAGGTCATGTTTGCATTTCTAATTGTTTATTGTTTCGCCGAAGTTTCCCTATTCCCTCCTGAACTGGGGCTCGCACAGTCTCCGTGTGATGCCTATTTTTGGTCGTACATCTGTGGGTAGTTTTGGGGAGGGCCAGGAGGGTTAACCATTTCCCTTTTTTTTTTTGGCATTTGTTTTAAGAGTGGGGATTTCTGAGTTGGAGACAAAGGATGAACAGTTTAGGGAAGGTCTCATGAGCGCTTAAGTGGACCCACAGTCAGATGACTAACTGTGCGTCGGATATTTGATCATTAGATGGCCGTACATGTATGGACAAATTGAGTTGAAATGGCGTCGTGCTACATACTTTTGGTTAGATCGTAATGGAAACAATTGTGCAAAGCAGTGTTTAATGTTGGGCAGAAAGACGTGGAATGATGTCACAAGGAGTAATGTTTTCATTTCCTTTATTACAATGTATTAGATATTTCAATTAAATACAGAACAGAGCATTACAAAGTGTCTCCTCCAAGTCTGGGGATCCTCCATTGGAAAAAAACTTTAAAGCTTTACGTAGCAGTGCCGTTTGTCCTGGCAATAAAACGGTCCTGACATCGATATATTTTGCTGCCCTCATTCTTGTTTTGACAGATTATTTTCCGGTATCGCACAAGCCTAGTTCCTAAGGTGAGGCCCGCAAAGCCTCCTGTTTTGTCCCCTGAGTTTCACACCAGATTCTGTTCCTTGTCCCGCAGGTTCCTGATGTGTGATGGTGGCCCCGGGCGGCTGTGACGGCCCGTGCTGACTGCTTCTCCTCCTCCTCCTCCTCCTCCCTCTTCTTGTGTCCAACTCGAACTCAGGAGGACTGACCCTGCTCCTGCTCCTATTGGGCAGTACTGTCGGTGAGTGTCTGCCTCGTGAGCGCTGAAGGAGAGGACAAAGGTGTAAATCGCACCTCTGCTGCCTCTCACATGTCGCCTTCTCCTTCTGGCACGGCTACTAAAGTGTAGACTTGTGATGCACATGAGCATAGCAACAACAATTGACACCTAGTCACTTTTTATTGTGGCAAAGAAAAAGAATAGGCTGTATCGATACAAGGAGAGAGAAGTTGTGACTTTATGCCACTGTTTGCGAACTGGCTTGATTATTCTTCAATATTATACTAAATGATTTCAATGCTGTAAGTTCCACTAGATTTAAACAATTTGTAAAGAATAAAAACAAAAAATTCTAAATGAAAACCAGATCAGATGACAGAACTCTTGATTTTGAAGCATTTTGTAGCCTATTGCTTTGAAGATATAGTAGTCCTGTGAATCAACAATCAAAATTAAAGAGCACAATTTTGGGTTCTAACAAACCATGAATGTTCATCAAAAAGCCAAAAGTATGACCTTAGCCGAGGTCACATATCCGTGAATGTTTATCCCGTGCAACAGTTCACCCTGGTCGGTCCCTTGTGTTTTCATTAGCTGACATTGTGCACAGTGACCATGGTAACCCCCCCTCTCTCTCCTGTCTGTGTGTGTCTGTGTCTCTCAGGCAGCAGCAGCCTCACGGGCCTCAGGACATGCAGACCCAGCCTCCATCACACATCAAGTCCACCCCCCCCCAACCACCACCACCCCCCACCCCCCATACGAAGACGTCCCCTTTTTATACTGTTACATAGTTTGAAACGGACCGGCAGCACTTTGGCTACACTTCCTCATGACACCTTTTGAATGAGGTACAAGGCATTGCGTGACAGAAGCGCACACCCCCCTTTGTCTGCCTCTCTGAAGATAAGCAGGCCTTTGACTTTGCTTTGCGGAGTATATGCAAGTGTAGAGACCAAAGGAGCGTTCTTATGCAGCCATGAAGAAAGGCCAAACGCACGGAAGTGTGGACAAAATGCTAACGGATAATGTTATTCTATGACTATAATTATTACTATTCTGTATATCATTCATATTAATGTTATTATGATTAATAATGTTGAAGCATGACTTTGCAAAAAAAAAAGGAAAAAAACAATGCTGTACATTTTTAGATATTTTAAAGAAAGACAAAAGGTATTTTTGTAATCAAAAAGATGTTTGTTTGACTTGTTTGATTGTTGTTTAAGTGCGTAAGGAACTACTTTCATACTCTGCTTCTTGTTTGCCATTATAAAATGGCAAGTTGCTGTGTTATACCAAAGCAGTCATGTGTTGATTTGAATTACTTTGTTTTTGTGCTGTGCAAAGGTTTTAGGCACGTTTGGAATAATGCCAGTTCACTCTTTGAATCCAGGAGTTTTTAATACATTTTGTATCATTTTGAAAAAGGCCAATCATACCCCAGAACATGACAGAATGAAGGCTTTTGTTCATAGAACAAGCTCTTACCCAAAACTTGAAGATTCAAGTGTTTTAGTCCTGATCTTCATTGTGTATGAACCAGTTTGGACCAGTGCCTTGGCAGAGGTCTGTGCTCCTTATGTACTTTCATATCTTTCATATTTTTGTAATTTGATACATATTTCTGTGTTCAGAAGTATTCTCCAAAACCTGCCCAACACTTTTGCGCTGCACTGTTTTTGATGTGTGTGGATTTTTCGTTTGCTCAAGCGTATTTAAACCCATTGGAGCAAACACTTGCCTTTTGTTGTACAACTGAGCAGTCAATGTTAACCGAGTGATTACAAATTTAGCTCCGAATGTATTTTCTTTTTCTCCCTTTTGTGATTCGGGATCAACTCGTAGAGGGACGTTTTCATAAGAAGCCATCTCTAGTGAAAGAAGAGTGGCCCGGACTTTGCAGCACACTTCTGAACCTAGCCCTGCTAAATTTAGGCGCCTCTTTGTTGTGAAGGAGGACAGCAGCTCAGAAGAGAAACAAAAGACCAAAGGCATTTTTTTTTACACTGGAGAGCTGTTGAGGCTATAGTGAAATGATTCAGTTCTGACTGCTTTGTAGTCGTCATTCTGATTTCTTATGAAGTATGATGTTATGATGTTATTTTTTTTTTTTTTTGCCTCGTGCCTCTTTTGGTGTCACTCCAAAAGAGCAACTCTGCATCAGAAACAATATTCACTTTAAGCAATTTGCCTCTTTTGTCTATTTTTACAACTTTGTACGACTCAAATTTACATCATAATAATCGGACAGGGAAAAGGAAAAAACAGCCTTTTGTAATTGTGTGTTTTCGGGCCCGCAACGACATCTTTGCTGTTTGACATATTTGATCATCTTTTGACATTTTTTTTTTTACGCCGGATTTTCATTCAAGTCGACACACAAAGCGGTTCTTGTATTTCCGCTGATGAGGTCGTGTCACATTTCAAAATCATGTGACAATCATTAGGTAAAGAAAAAAAAGAAAATGTAATAACATCTCTGCGATCAACATAAAATAATCAGTGTTTTTGTAATGAACTATAATATGCATATAACGTCAGCTGATTTTGTGAAGCAGGATTGCTTTTTTAGCCAAAGCGGCACCAGATTTTTAAGTATTTATAATGTGTGTGCGTGTGTATCTGTATTGTTTTATAGCCCCTTATATAAGTCAATATAAGTATTATTGTAAGTTTAATTGTATATTCATTTTGGTAATTTCAAGAGCTTTTTATGTGTTTGTAATGGACTGAGTGGATTGTAAATGTTTTGGACTATCTTTTTACTGACACAAGTCACTGTGAAATCCCAGAAGAAAAAAAAAAGAAACCTGGTACTGATGATGATCCCGGAAGCCAATCCAACGAAAGCCGCCCCCATTTCTCCAAGCGAAAAAGCGCCTACCCCAAATTGTTTTTTCGAGTATAATCGTGTATGTGTCTTTGTGCATGTTCACGGCATGTGTGTGTGTGTGTGTGTGTGAGGTTTGTTTTTTTGTTTTTTCTTCTATCGTACTGTTAATATTTATGTATCTAATGTAAGACCGCTGTGAGGAGAAAATGCATTTCAGTGAATTGCAGAGGTTGGTTGGTTGCTTTGTTTTTGAAATCATGGAAGAAGAAAGAAAAAAAAAAAAGAGTTGATCAAAAGAGAAGTTTTTATGAAAATGTAAAATGAAGACATTCAAGGCCATATGCCATTAAAGATTGACGTCATCCCTGCTGTCATGGAGTGGCTGTTTCTTTCGCATTTTTTCTTCTGTATTCGACCTTACATTAATTGGTAATTGGTACATTTACTACAATTTATTCAACATACACTTAAAGGAACAGGCCACCGCTTGTCCATACTGAGATATGTTCTTACATGAGCTTAGACGAGTTGATGCGTACCTGTCTGGTCTTTGTGTGCGCGCTCAGTCACACAAATGGACCAAAGATGTTGTTAGCATTTACCCTCTCCCATCATATTCCTATAGCTCCAAACTGGGGTGAAGTTAGAAGTGACCAAGCTCTTCCACGTTCATGTATAGTTACACACAATTAAACATGTTGATTTCCTAAGTGGATAAAAAGGGGAACTATATTGTATTTATCCGCGTAACTAGACTTGGATTAAGCTAACTTTTCTAAGATAAGAACATATCTCAGTATGTCAAAACGGTGGCCTATTCCTTTTAGACTTCAAAGGGCTAAGAAGTCTCTTTCTATGCATTACCAGCAGCAAAATAAATGTATCCCAGATTTTGTGAAAGATACGCTGCTGATGTTTCTTTGAAAAAGTATTTGTCATTAAGTGCAGTGTTGTCAGTAGCACAGACAATGAGCCAAAAAGTTCAAAATCCTAAGTAGATGGCTCTATACTGTAAACAGAGCCACCAGCGTGTTCTAAAAGTGAACACAGTTTCTGAATGTATGTAAGAGACAGACTGTAGTAGAAATGTGGAGAGATGTCCTTTGAGCCTCAGGGGCCAGTGCGAGTACAGTAGCCTTATTGTTCGGCGAGGCTCTTTTCAAAGCCTCCCTTACAGCTGCAGAAACATTGAGATAACATTGAAATAGCAACAACTTAACCCTTAAACAAAGTAATATCCGTACACACTGGTGCTGCTTTCAACCAACTTTGAAATACAGCTATTTTAAGTCTTTTTTTTTCTTCCTCGCGTCATTTTACGACACTCCCCCACAGTGGTCCCAGTTGAAACATAATGTGCGATCCTATAAAGTGGTGTGTGCATCAAGGGAGCAGAAGACTCCATCCTGCCCTCTTCAAGAATAGCCCACCTAACCCAGGGGCGGCCCACTCCAGGGACAGAGGCCAAAGCCAATTTAGGCTGGTCTCACTCTCAGCAGTCACAGGTGAATGCAGTGATTTCCTACAAGCCCCATCCTCAATTACACAAGGTAAATTGGTTGATGAAAGTGTTTTTTTATGTGAGTAGGGAAGGGACATATCTGTGTGGATAACGTGCTTGCATTCGCCCATGTGCCAACACTTGCTAAATGGTGTTATCCTCCTTTGACAAGTCCATTAAAGGGTGTTCCACTATAAATGCTCTTTTTGCGGGCAAAGAAACTGTCCTTCCTCTGGAAAACACTCAGTATTTTAAGGTTTTGTGTACTATAATTTCAAACATAACAACCTGTATTTTATGTATTTTAAATTACAGACCTTAGATCAGGGGTGTCGAAGTCATTTGGGTCGCGGGCCGCATATGTTAAGGACTGTGGTCTAATACAGTGGTTCTCAACCTTCTGGAGCCGCGACCCCCATTATAACAGATAAAGGGGTTTGTGACCCCCGCTCGGGTCACACTGTGAGAAATCGGAACATTAGCCTACATAATTCTTAAAAAACAAAAAATGAAATTCATCAAACTACAAATAAATAATGGCACTCTGGTAAAATAGCAAACACATGCTACAATAAAATATTAGATTATAATAAATAACGTTTCTCAAAGTGCTACATTATTCATTCAGTCCACATTCGATGGCAGTAAGTTACTACTGTAGCCACGACCGCCCTGTGGCAGACTGACTATTTACCACATGGCTATAATATGGTGTTTATACACTGATCTCTTATTCAGTCAGTGCCCTCTGCTGGACATGTGTGGAAATATTTCCTTTTCTAAATTTAAGCTGCCCCCTAGTGGTTGGAGTGGGCAAATGGTTATTTCTTTAAAAATCCATAATTCTGCACAGGAATGGGCAATAGACAAACTTTTTTTTAAATGCTCAGGAAGTCATGCTCCTCAAAGGGCCACATTAAATCATCTCGCATCCACATGTGGCCCGAGGGCCTTGACCTTGCAAACATAAACATATTTGAGGTACTTTTTTTTTAAGTAGGCCTATTGTAAAATAAAAACTTAGAATTTTGAGAAAAAATCGAGAAATAAATAAATCAAAGCATTTCGAACATATGCTAGTAGACATGTAGTGTATGTTCACCCTTAAAAAAAATTGCTTGAGCAAATATTTTCATGCAAATAATATGTGTTTGTTTGGAAGATTCTCAAGCCCCGCCTCCATCTCTCTGAGTCTGCGTAAACCACATGGACACGCGCGGACATCACAGTCATCCAACTCTGCAAGCCTGCAAACACAAACTAAATTAAAAAAAAGTTACTATGTTAAACATCGAGCGACTAATCCTGCTGACGTCGATGCGTGATAGTAAAGTAAGTTAGTCTGCACTCATGATGATGGTGCTGTAATAATGTATCCACATAGCTTGTCTTAACTCAAATTCACCACCTTGACATTGACTATCGATTGTCCTTAAAAACACACTGAATTCATCGCTGTGTAAGACATTATTATCATCATTATTATTATTGTTATTATTATTATTATTATTATTATTATTATTATTATTATTATTATTATTATTATTATTATTAGACACTAGCTCTCACAATTGTTGGCTACCACTTAAAATAATATGCTTGAATGTCACCAGGTGTCCCTTTTACTGGACTATAGGCTAACATTAGTCTGTGTACCTAAAGCATGAATATTCTTGTTGTTCTTTTTAAGGCCTTAAAGAAGATGGAATTTATTTTTTCCCCACTCTAAATCAGTGGTTCCCAACCTTTTATGTCTTGTGTACCCCTTGAGTCGCTCATTACACCCTCCATCTTGCCAATGTTGTTACAAAATAACCAACTAAACTGCAGATTATTGAGTATCTAATTGTATGTGGTGTTCCAAATTAAGCTAAATGATGTTGCCCTGAAAACTAGCTTCCCATTGAAATTAATATTCTACTCAGTTTCACTTTCTTTTTTAATCTGAGGTCATTCCAAGTACCCCCTGCTAAGTGCCCAAGTACCCCAAGTAACTGTAGAGGAGCCTGAGTACCACCAGCAGGGTCCCTGTACTCTAGTCTGGAAACCACTGACACACAGAGCAACCTGCATGCACTATCTGCTAATGTCCGCTCAGTCATTGTCAGTAAGGAGGTGACCACAGGCTTAACATGTAGCTACTTGGACGAACCGCCTCTTCCCCCCCAAATCCGCTGATGTCTGTCTCTCTTTCATGTTTGTTACTCTTTCAGATGGCCCGATGACTTCACAGTGACTCAGTGCGTTTGATTCCCCAGCAGGACGAGGTAGAGGAGGGTGAGCACTTTCATCTCGCCCTGTTTTTTCTTTTTGTCTCTCTCCTTGTCCTCTGTCTTGTTCTCTGTCCACTTCGATGTTTTACTGCCCCTCTCTCCCCTGGGTGGGCCCCTGCCTTCCCAGTCTCTCTCAGCAATCAAAACACTCGACTCCCCCACCACTTCGCCGCTCCTCACTGTTCTCATGGAGTAACGGGAGATATTGTTTTAGCGGTTGGAGCAGAGGCGCAGTAATTGTATTGGCGTTTGGATGGGCCTGGTCAGATGAGGTGTGTGCCATGTGATAATTTGGCTGAGGGATGACATCATACAATACGATGACTTGTTCTTACTGTAAAAAGGAGGAGCTCCGCAGCACCACTTAATGGCTACAGCAGTGCATTGCAATGACTGTACGGTCTCAGTTTGCATCATCTGTCTCCATTTCTTCATATCTTTTGACAACAACAATTACCAAGTATCCACAGAGGTTTGGTCTGAACCGCTTGTGGCTGGAGAATTGGCCAACTGGGCGTGTTTTAGGTTTATGAAGTTCGTAATCATTTATCTCGATCAGCATGAAAGGAGTGAAAGATTGCAGAATCAATAAGATTTTTTATTAGGGCTGGGCATTACGGCAAAAACAATACTTAATTTTCTACCCCTCGTATAGATTGATCTTAATTTTTCACATAAAAACAAACAAATAAGTATTGACCAGAGGTTGGTGTAGCCTAGTGATTAAGGCTGCTGCAAATGTGGGGGACATTGTTTTGTCCTCAGGCTTGACAATTTGACAACTTAAGCCTACAGGCCAAAACATTGTTTAGAAATAAATATACATAAATATAGCTTTTACTTTTCTGGTTCACGACGAACTGGACACATAGACAGGATAGACTGTTTGAACGCACCCTAGTGTAAACAAATGCTGACAACTAAAAAGCCCCATGACTGTGATATTAACATTTTGCAACCCTCATTTTTGATCTACAGCTATTGCAATTTACATCCAATACTTTGCCAAAATATCGAAACAACAAACTTTCCTTTTCTATTTTCAAGATACAACATGCATTGTGAACTATGCATGCAATAAATCCTTCAGTAACTTCTTAAACATGTTGTTCAAATCAGAATTGTCATTACACCAAGCAAAACAATGGCCATTTCACTGCAGCTGATTCCTCCTCCTCCTCCTCCTCCTCCTCTCAGCATCAGTCTCAGAGGGCGTCCCTCCAGCTCTCGGTGGGTGCCGGGTCGGCCCATGTTCAAAGCAGCCTGTCTGTGCCAGATTAGCCCCATACAGAGGCTTACACGTCTTTCAAAGAGGTGCCACTCAGGAGCTCTGCGGGGGGCGGCCATCGATTGGCACAGGCCCTTGTGGTGCCCAGCCATCCCGGGCCTGCTCTACATTATACTGCAATGACCACGGCATTACTACATGATGCTTAATATATGTGTGCAGCGGTGAACGTAATAACAATTTACGTATCTACCCCATGATAACTATGATAAATATAGAGGGTGGTTCAAGTCTGGTAACATGAGCAATGCAATAAAAAGTTGATTTATATCACCCTCTTGTGGTCAAAACCTGTTATCACGCTCTCTGTTTCTATGACTGTTGTATACAGATGCCCAAAGGCAAGCACATGACACCACAAGACTCTGGTGTCATCATGTGATCAAACCAAGTGCAGTGGTACAGTTTCAGAATAGCCTTTGGGAAGTTATGACCCTCATAAAAATGTTATCTTTGGACTTGGTGGCCGTCTTCCTACGCACTAATTAACAAAAAAAATGGAGACAGAAAACAGAGACAGAAGTCATACATTTATTTGTTAATTTTGAAAGAATGAGACAAAATATAGTGCAAATGTTATTTCCCAACTGGTTAAAAGAAATGGAACAAATCTCACAAACTTCATTGATCTGTAGTGCAATGTTGACCATTGCAGTTTTCATCCACTCAATTAGTTTTGTACCTTGTTGTAATCAATATATAAATGATCATATATAATTAAATGTTTCACTGTATTTCATGTGGAACATCACAAGCAACTTATATTAGGCTTAGATCAACTTCATTGAGCCTAAATTTGGTTTTACATAGCATTATTCAAGGCTTAAATCATTTGAGTCGCATCTCCAACCAAAACGTAAACAGATCATCTTTCTTCTGCGTGAAATTGCACCATGTAAACGTATTTTTTGCGCGTTAGTCTGAATGATACACTTCGACACACGCCGATGAAATCAGAGCATCTTTGTGTTGCTTCTCATTGTCACCACTCCCCACTCTCTGCACTGCTGTAAATATTATGTCCCCATTAATCTATTGTCTGAGAGGTAGAGGTTATTTGTCTACCGAGTTTATTAATTTGAGGTATAAAGCGTAGCACTGTCTATCACAAAGTTGGCAGGTAAAAAAAAGTTCCAAAACATACAATCTATCAGTGTGTTAGCTATATAAAAGTATAAAAAAAACTCAATTTACTGCTTCTTAAAGGTTCTCTTGGCATCGACTCCTTCGTAGTTGTATGTCTAGAAAGAGAAAAGTATTGTTATAACCTTACTTTGCTTGGGTAGGGCACTTGTAAGTGTAATACTATATTATAGCCTTACTTTGCCTTGGGTAGGGCACTTGTAAGAATAAAACTATGTTATAACCTTACTTTGTCTTGGGTAGGGCACTTATAAGCATAATACTATGTTATAACCTTACTTTGCTTGGGTAGGGCACTTGTAAGTGTAATGCTATGTTATAACCTTACTTTGCTTGGGTAGGGCACTTGTAAGCATAATACTATGTAATAGCCTTACTTTGCTTGGGTAGGGCACTTATAAGCATAATACTATGTTATAACCTTACTTTGCTTGGGTAGGGCACTTGTAAGAATAAAACTATGTTATAACCTTACTTTGCTTGGGTAGGGCACTTATAAGCATAATACTATGTTATAACCTTACTTTGCTTGGGTAGGGCACTTATAAGCATAATACTATGTTATAACCTTACTTTGCTTGGGTAGGGCACTTGTAAGTGTAATGCTATGTTATAACCTTACTTTGCTTGGGTAGGGCACTTGTAAGCATAATACTATGTAATAGCCTTACTTTGCTTGGGTAGGGCACTTATAAGCATAATACTATGTTATAACCTTACTTTGCTTGGGTAGGGCACTTGTAAGAATAAAACTATGTTATAACCTTACTTTGCTTGGGTAGGGCACTTATAAGCATAATACTATGTTATAACCTTACTTTGCTTGGGTAGGGCACTTATAAGCATAATACTATGTTATAACCTTACTTTGCTTGGGTAGGGCACTTGTAAGCATAATACTATGTTATAACCTTACTTTGCTTGGGTAGGGCACTTGTAAGTGTAATACTATGTTATAACCTTACTTTGCTTGGGTAGGGCACTTGTAAGTGTAATACTAACCTGCACCAGCTCTCCGCCCACAATACTCCTAGTGGTAGTCAGGACCTTGCTGTTGTCTTTCCTGGTGAACTTGCCTTTGAGCATCTCTCCCTCCAGTTCCCATGTTCCCTACGAGGATCAAGACAGTATTTCAACATTTTTCATTCATTTATTCCCCCATTATTTGTAGGAAGAAGTGTAGATGTCTCACAGAAACTTCGGTTCCGTCGGCCAGTGTGTAGTCGAACTGGACGCCCAAAGTGAAGTCGATGTCTTTGGTGCGGAAAGTGCTGGATTCTTTGAGGTGGAAGTTGTCGCCGGTTTGCTCGATGGTGATTTTGAGGTTGTCGTGCTCGGCCAGTTTGCGCTTCATCACATTGACGCCTGGGACACACAAATAAATTTAAAAAAATGTGTGTTCAAAACCTTTTTTAGCTTCCCACTAGGCATGATATATTACCTTTCCAGTCCTTCTGATTCGCAAGTTGTGACAATTCGAATCGCAATTTCGACTCGTTTGCTCTACTTGAGTTTTTAAAGGTACATTATGCAACTTTTTATGCGGAAGAAAGAAGTTGATATTTGTGCCTATTTGACCTTGTAGTGACCCAGAGGCTGTATGAGTGGTCAGCATGGCGCCTTTACTTTCCATCGCGTTGGCCTCTACAAAGCCACAGGATCACTTGTTTTGTAGGTTTTCTGGTGAGAGGGTCCGCCCGCGGTGAAAACCTTCCAAACAATTGATCCTGGAGCGTCCCAGAGAGCACTGTCATGGAAAGTAAAGGCGCAATTCTGACAATTCACACATAAAAAGTTGCATAATGCACCTTTAATCTGCTTCTGTGGTGTAGGGGCTTTTCTATTTGTACTCAGGCATCTCGAACTGTCCTTGTGTCCCTGGGCAAGGCATTTCACCCTCCCTTCCTAAACGCTTATGCAATTGGTGAGGGGTCAGAGAGGGCGTCGTTCCTCTCTAATGCAGCTGCTGCTACAGAAGTGTCTTACCAGGAGGAGTGAAGACCGAACAAACAATGCGTGTGTTTGTGAGGTTTTCGCGTCTCAAGAGAAGCCTTTTTATAAAGATGCGTTATTGTTACAGATCGATCGGGTCACACTTTTGGATAAGGTAGTGTGATAGTGAAGTTTAAAGTGAACTAAACAAAACTATAAAGATTATGAAAGACCCAAATGACCTTTTGACATACAAAATTCGACATAACTCTGTATTTCAAAGCCCCAGGCCTCGCTTACCCATCGTCTCCATGAACTTGTCATAATTCTCGCTGTGGTCCACTTTCCAGGTCCCGTTAAACGCCATGTCCGGAGGGTCTTGTTGTCGGGAGGGCAGCGATGAAGCAACAGCGTGGGATAGTAAGAGTGTCCAGCGGCCTTTTCCCTTTATAGCCACCCCCTCCTTCACCCGTAAACCCCCACCTCTCCACCCCCCCCGCGCCGCCTCCTCCTCACCGCGGGTTGGCACCGGGATGCTCCCCTCCTTTATCTCGCTGATTATCTGTCTGCTGATGTGGCCAGTTAAAGAATGTCAAATGTAGGGCGATCCGCATGCAAGGACCTTGAGAACTGATAAATAATATAACGGTAAGGTCCACACCCCTCGCCAGTGCCAGTGTGACACAGTTCAGAAACACTGGCAACACTGTTCTGCCACCGGACAGACAGACACAGAGGGAGAGTGGGACGTTTGCATGGTTGAACTTGGCACCCGTCCAACTTTCAGCCCCTTTCAATCTTTTTTTTTCTGTGTCGCCTGATTGTGCCCGGCATAGAAATGAGCTGCAAAAGGGCTTTCTCACTGGCACAGGCGATTTGGCAGGAGTACAGAAAGTAGTGACCCAAAAGAAAACACTCCATTTTAAAGAGTAAAGACTGGCCTTTTATGTAGGTTTTTTTTTTGAGCCACATATTAAACCCAGTGTATTTTCAACATCTTGATGGATTTTGTATTAATTTCATGCAATAGCTGTGATAAAACTAGACTATTGCACATAAAAGTCTGTGAGAAGCTCGAATCTGTCCCATATTATGTAATTGCCAGCACATTCTTGGTCAGGAGAAGCAGACAGGAGCGTTGACAAAGGCTTTGTCTCCTAAATGGCAGCTAATAGGCTCAGCGAAAACACGCTTTGAGAGAAACTTGGATGGTTACGAAAAACCGCCACATTGGGCTGAACGATTTTGGAAAGTTGACTTAATGTGATTTCGTTTTTATTATGATTTAAGCTTGTGAATCGAATTACTTCAAAATTGTATCTGTAAATACTTGTTATTGACGTTTTACTGGTTTGGCAATCTGGTGTTCTCGCAGTGCAGTATTGTGTTATCCAAAATGTGAGTAATTGCTGCATTTGTACGACTGTGTGATTTTGGAGGATTAACCATTACCCCCTGCCTGTACTGAGCGCCATTTTCTCCAGTTTGGCTTTACCCAAATCTGAAAGCTTCTCGACTGGAGAGCAACAGTGTAATGCGACATTTGAAAGCTGAGACCTTCAAAAGTGATTGTAACTTTGTTGTCACATTGTAGCTGCATTTTTGTCACATTTCTGAAGCGTTTTTGTCGTGTTTTTATCTCTTTCTTGTTATAACTTTTTCATTGCTTTTCTCTGGCACCTTATTTTGCTCTTTTGTTATGTTTTTATCACGTTTTTGTTGATTTTTCCATAGATCTTTTTATTCCTTTTTTGTCATGTTTTTGTCCCTTTTGGTGGCTTTTTTATTTGTATTTCATTGATATTTTTTTATTGCTTCTTTTGCCACGTTTTTGTCACATTTTGTTGATTTTTCATAGATTTTTTTGTCATGTTTTCACCACGTTTTTGTCACTTTTTGTGACTTTTTTGTTTATTTTTTTTCATTGCTTTTTTTCCACCAGTTTTTCTTGTGTTTTCGTCACGATTTTGTTGCTTTTTTTGCCAAAATGGACAAAATGGGCTCGGTCCAGGTGGGGGTTAAGAGGTTAACATTAAAGAGAAAACTGAAATATGAACTAATATAGGAATCAGAAAATATTTAGAATAAGTTTGTAGAAGGCTAAACTAGGGTTAACACCGTGACAACATTGGCGTATTGTGATTGCATATGAATCAAATCAAATTGCAATTTCAAGCTGACGTGCCCTATAAACTCAAACCTACAATTACTGACGTTTATCTTGGCCCGATTTGCCACAAGACTTTAAGACGCTGTTTAAGCAAACCAAGAGGCAGCCGGCAAATATTTCCTGCAAGACAAGGAAGACTGAAACAACCCTGTAAATATGATTTTTATTATGAATCCACCTGGAAATGTCTCGGCAGTTTTTGCGCCTGTGGAAGCGGGTAACGTGGCATATTTGTAATTCCGTGTGTGTCGCCGGACAATGGCTCACTATGGCCACATTCCTTTGAGGGTGAAGCCATGCTCTCTCCGCTGTGGCTGAGGAGCTATGGGCGCTCACGCAGAATACTGAAACATTGTTCACACCTCAGTCCTTGACTCACCCCGTCACGCCGGCCTCATTGACTTGTAACAGTATTAGCGCACAAGGCACTGTTGCAAAAAAAAAAAAAAGGGCGTACAGGGAGTCTATCGGGAAAGTGTGAAGAGAAACTTTTTGGATAAGTTGAGGGAAGAGCGGAATATAAATGGCCTGTCTGCTTATGGGGGATGTAAAGGAGGAGGATGTTTATTTATGAGGCGGAGATATGTTTTTAGGAGGAGATAAGACCATAAATAAAATACACAGAGCGACCCTTGTAGAGCCTGGACTTTACCTGGAGTTCATCGTTCACTAAATAGCGAGTGCAAGCTGGAAAATAGCATATAGCTTTTTGTTGCACCAATTTAACCATTTCAAATTGCCTGTAATACAGTGTTAGGGCTCCAAATCTGATATTTAAATGAGACAATGCTGTGTAAGTACATAATGTGTAAATGACTCACTTTTGCACGTGCTATTCGTTTTGCAAATGAGCAAACGTTTAGTAAATTACCTCCTTAGTGTTTCAATATAGCAAAAATAGTAGAAGGTGCTTGTGGAACAAAGGGAGCAAAGATTTTCAAAATGCGCACGGATCCAGTGCATCAGGGCTGGTTCAAACATGGTGGCTTAATCATATAAAAAAAAAAAAGCCTTTTAAGTACCTCCTCAAGCTGCCCAAATTTATTGGAGTGCCTGGACTTTCCATGTATTTTAGCTATCTCAAAGGGCATATTTTATAAGTTCAGTATATTCCGGTATAACCCCTGCTCATAATAAATGCTAATGGCGAGGTGAGCTTATTGCAGTAAGTGCAGAAATGGCACTTATATATTTGTTTGACTTTAATTTAACCAGAAAAGTCGAATGCAGACACTGAGAGAACATGCAAACTCTGCACAGAAAGGCCACGCCCGGAAATCAAAACTGTGGAAAACATATATAGTTTTTAAATTAAATTAATATGGATGAGTGCAGATGTTGTCACATGCACAGCTATACTATAATAGAAACCAGTCAGTGCATGCAGAAACGGAACACATGCTAATCTGTGAGAAACTCATTTATATTCTATTTCTGAGTCCATATAAATAGGGATTTTACACAGTGCAACAATACACAGAACACAGTATACTACAATGAAACTTTGGGTGCCATTGTAGAAACCTACTCTCCCATAAGCTCACACCATGACTTGGCAGCCATCCAAAAGTTTTATAATACATGCTATCTTGTCAATTATTCTCAATAAAGAGTAATGATGAAATGACGGGTCACTACAGTTCATTTCCTTTCTATCTTAATCCCTTTACTCTTCTTGATAAAAGAAAGATGATCTTTGACTTTTAATTGATACATTACAAGCTGACTGATTAAATGCAATTATTGTAAAATGACTTGACTGAATGTTGTTTATGCTGTCGTATGTTGCCATTGCTGTCCATAGAGAATTTGCCCCTCAATTCTCTCATATTGTCTGCTTAATTTCTATAGCATCTCTTTTGTTTTTCTTTTAACTAGGTCATTGGTTGCTGTGCCGTGCCCCAATGGTCCTTATTACACCTGTTAGACTCACACCTGACTCTTCCAGTCTGCTGCAGGTTTGTATTTGTGACGGACTTCAGACCAAGTGCACTAATTGTACAAACTACAAAGAGTACTGTCTAAGCCACTGGTTCAACGTATTGATATTATCTTAAAGGGATATTTCAGGATATTTGACATAGGGCCTTATTTCCTAGTTATCCAGACAGTGTTGTTGATTTCTGGAGTTTTTTTTGTTTTTTTTTAATTCATGCAGTCCTTATATTTGAATCATTGGGTAGTCCTCCAAATGCCATATCTGATTTGTAGAAAGCTCCTTTGTGAATTCCATGTGTAGTAATGCCGGCCGCAGGTAAACAAACTACTGTAGATCCGGTAACCGAGCAGATCACTCCGCCGCTGCGTAGCTTACAACCAGGACGCTGATGCTGCTCAAATATAAGTTATTTTAAATGCAAAAGGGTTGTATTTCAAACATTATTCAGTCGACACAGACATTTATATGGGTAGTCTGGTGTTATAAGTGATTTGCCTCAGGTGCACTGTGCTTTAATGCAGGCTACTAGTTACCATAGACATGCGCTAGCCTAGCACCACTAAGCTCTTTAAATATAAGGACTGCATGATTAAAAAAATAGATTTGTTTATTTGTTTATTTGTTTATTTATTTTGGAATCAAAATAAATTGATTAAAAATAAATTAAAATAAATTTTTTGATATCAATGCAACTCCGGATAACTAGGAAATGAGGCTCTGTGTCAAAAATCCTGAAATATCCCTTTAAAATCCTGACTTTTATATGAAGTGATTCTTAATAATTAAGCAGAAAAAAGGTTAAATGTGACCCTTAGCCACCTCTAATCTGCAATATGTGTTTTATCTTTTTTTTGTTTTTGTTTTGAATCTTATCTAATATCTGTCTTTTGCCCTGAACATAATAAAGTGCCACGATATTCTTATAACGCACATAACGGAGGATATTGCACCATCGAGTGGGGACTTTCTGAAACTACATCTTTTGCAAACAAGTGCTGTTTGTGTGACGCCCGAGCTGATCTGATCTTAATCACGCCTTTAATAATTCCAGGTGGAAAGACTTGAGAGTAGCCAAATATCAAATGCAAAAGAAAAAGTGATTGAATGTGCGTTCTGTTCTGCCGTTCACTATAGATGAAGAGCAGAGAAACATGCCAGAAACTCTTTCACCAACACTAAAAGAAGGCTCCGATATGAAGAGAAAAAGAAGAAAAAAGCTATTTACAAGCCCTGGGGTAGAATGAAATGGAAAAAAAGAAGAAGTGAATAGAGCCAGTCTCTGCTTTTGTGAAGACTTGAGCCTATTTAGAAGCACAGCAAGACATGGCTTTTATGTATGAAGAGAGATATTGTGTCATCTAGTGGCAGAATTGTGTATTACAAGTCTTCAAATTTTGTATTTTTTGTATTGTGGATAGCTGTGTAATCGGTCTCTGTTAGTTGACAATCTGCTCGCCTTTGATCCACAATTGCAACTGAAAGAATTAGGACAAGGCTCTTTACAAACAGCATTTTAAGTGATTTAATGCTAACATTAAGGAACTGATTCATGATTGTTGCAGAAAATTACCTTCTGTTCCTTTAATTCGAGCTGTAAATAAAGTCAAATGTTGTTAATAGCTTTTCTCCCACTTTCAACAGCTCACACATTCGTCTTTATTCCCCTGCTCCGACAGTGCGGCGAGTCCCAGAGTGGGATGACACGGCTGGCTTGGTGTGCATTCTCCACACTTGTTCCTGCCACCCACTCCCAGACCTCAGCGGCTGCAGGGGGTACCAGCATGGCCCGACCACGGCTTCACACATGGCCTGAGCCCGCGCGCCAGCAAATTACCTCCCGCCACGTCAGCGCTCAGCCCGGTAACACTGCAGGTGAGCACAGGCCCAACTGTGAAAGCGTTACAACCGGTGCCGGGCAGGACCTTCACTGACTTGCATCGAAGGCTCATGCGGTGCTGCAGTAGTAGCTTTTTAAATTACTCGTGGACGGATTAACTTTTCTGAATCGCGTTTGGTGAAGTACAGAGGGCAGTGAAGTAAGCTAAAAATAGCATCTGACAATAGAGCAATTAAATTATTTAACCTTTCCCACCTTAACCGCGCTTGTTATTACCCACATCTAAAAGTTTCTTGAGAGAAAGAGTCAAAAACACAATGAAAAGGCGACAAAAATGTGACAAAAAAGCAGCAAAAAGGCAACAATAAAGCGAATAAATAACGTGACAAAAAAAGTGACGTGAAAGCATCAAAAATACGATGACAATGTGGTGACAACGTGGCAACAAAGCAAGAAAAATATCACGTAGGCCTAAGCTTTCAAATGAGGTGTTACACTGGTCTGTATAGGCTGTAGGGTAAGTCATAGTGGTTAAAGTGGGGGTTAAGAGGTTAAACGAGTCCATTGTTGCGGGTGGGGGACAAGTACATTGAGCTTTGGAGAATTAGACCGACTGAACTCTTAAGACATGGAGGAAACAAAGCACGTCGGAAAACCTTACCGTAATATGTGCTTGTTTTTCCCTTTTAATGTAGCAGCAGTGCATTCTTGGATAAAAAAGTGCAAGATAATGATATAAGGATTAGCTGAAGAACATACACTGAAGAAAGAGATGAACAGAGCTAAGCTACTAGATAATACAGTTAAAGGGGCTAGATGCAAGTTGTCATTTTTATACTCGCTACTGCCACCTCAGGTCATACATGTAACTGCACCTTCTATATTAAGCTCCTGCATGGCGACTTTGGACCCGAATTAACACTTTTTTGAGTGACAGTGCAGGATTTTAGAGGCAGTTGTGGTGAATAGGTCCGGGATCATTCTACCCATTAGGACATGGCTGGAACATGTGGGGGGAGGAAAATACATCATTTTAACATTTTTAAACTCGGTGTAGTCCCTATCTTGAACCATTCCTCTTTACAAAACTGTTGCCATTCAGCGAGATTCCTGGGTTCACTTACTTTTTCCTCCCTGTCCTGTGAATGTTTACATGTTATGGCCAATAGATATATGATCAAATGTAAATGTTTGGGTGGTATTAGTTTAAGCAGACACTGTTTACTCATTCTTGTGATTTTGATGAAGATCAGACCACATTTTAAGACCAATTAGGCAGAAATGTGAAATTCCAAAGCGTTCACATACATTTTCCTCCCACTCTAGAAATACAGTTAAGTAGAGGGTATTGACTTACATCATTTTCATTGTAAATACAACCCTCAACGTGATGGACTGATTGTCACAACAGATAATAAACTCGTGACAAATTGGGTTTGTCCCATTATGTATTTTGGTAACTTTGCTTCGTTTGTTTCATTTGCAATATACACCAGCCAACAATAACCCTCAGATTCATGTATATGTTAATAATTATATCACATTGTCCATTTAAAACTTTGTTTATTCATTCACTCGGTATACAATTTACCTGTACAACCTGGTGGGAAGAAGGGAAGGGGCGTGGTCTTTGACGGCCATTTTAAAAACTTCAGGCTGAACCATGTGGAAGGGGGGAAACTAGTTTAATCTTTGTTTTGAGTTTCCTTTGTGTTTGATTTTTGGCTTGTATTGTCTTTATTCATTTCAGTTGAACACTTAACTCTTATCTCGTCTATTTTATGTACCAGCAGAACTTTTGTTTGGAAGTTACCCATCAAGGAATGGTACCTACCGGTGGGAGGTCCTTTCCCGTTAGGGGTGGTATAAAAGCTGACCATTTTTGTATGTGACATCTGTGTGTCAGAGAAGTTCCTTTTTGCGCGAGTAATAAATGTCTGGTGAGAACTCTACCTTTGTTAAGTCTGCCTGCCCATTTCAACCCCTCGTGGCCAGCTTCCTCACAAAACTCATTAACACTGTTCAGGCCTCTGTTACCCAGCCGTGACGTCATCTGCATGCCCTCTCTATTGAACATGGATCAGAAAAGCCCGGTTACTAAGTCTCTGCACAAACACCATCTCCAACCACAAAGATTCCCACCTGATGGCGAAGGAGGAGAAGCAGATTTCTGCATATAATCAGCCCTGAAACACTTCACTTAAATGCGTTGTTTTCATTGCGAGAGCTCTACGGACCTCTGATTGACAGTCTTCTCCGCCACAAAATTTGCATTACTCATTTCTGCGCGAGTCACATTTACTCCCCGCTGACTTTTTGTAATTTTTTTTTGGCAACGCAACACGGGAGCGCATTAAGTTAACGCGACATTTTCTCCCGAACTGATTCAGCTATTATGCAGGGCAGCTTATTCGGTCACGTGGAGCAAGTCCTGACGAGAGAAACCCAAGTAGTTAAAGTTAACGGCGTCATTATGTGGGGTATTTTTAAATAAAGGATGAAAACTCAATAGCGCCTAAATCATCTCCTCCACGCATCAGCTAATTACCGGCTCCTCCGCGGATGAGCTGCAGTAAATAAGATACACGGCGGCCATTTTCCAGCTCAGCCTTTGTAGATAAATAAATACGCGGCATTACTCCGTCTCTCTGTTGGTGGAAACCGGCTGACCTTATCACATCAGACGCAGTGGTGAGTTTTGTAATTATCGGCGGTAATGAAGCCGAGAGGAGTGAGGTATGGCGGGCGGCAGAAGTGCGTCTGTAAATGACATTTCCATAATCCTCCTCCTCAACAGTTACAACTTTCTCTGTTTCCCACTTCAATCAATTCGGCGTCAAAGAAGAGGCAAATTGGCTGCACGGACGTGAGAGAAAATCCCAATAAAAATGAAAGCCTCCATCCGCAGAGGTGCAGGGACTGAAATGGCGTTTTCGTAACTCGTGTCTGCCAGTTTAATAAGCGGCTTGTTTATATGCAGAATGTACGGACCCTATAGATTAGTGCGCACTAATCTCCAGTCTTTGTTTTGCCAATGTATAGATTAAGGTGTTGTTTTAATTGCAGAGTGTCCTTTATATTCATTCATAAATAGACTCAAGGCCACACAGTACTTTAAGCGCAGAACTGTTACATTTGTACCTTACTTTTAATCTCTTAACCCCAGCTTTAACCAAGTGCATTTTCTCTAGTTCGGCTTTACCCAAATCTTAAAGCTGTAAGTGTTAATGGGATGATTGGGGGGTCTTTCATTTCCCCCAGTGTCTCTGGGCAGAAAACCACAATTGCAACTTTGCCGGGTCGGAGCCACCAATACACTCTAATGGAATCACGAAGAAGAAGCTAGCAGGCTAACGGGCTAAGCTAACTGCGGGCTAGCGCCACTTAAACAGTATTTACAGCCAAGTTTGAGTGAAAAAAATGATCTCCATTGTGTAATTGGATGTACAACATCCCTCTCTCCCTTTGTCTTTTCTGTCAGTGTAGTATTTACTCTCATGGACAATATATGAGCAAAAAACCACAGCAAGCTATGACACCTGCAGTGGCACTTTTGGCCTCTAGGGGCATGAGTTACTTAGAACTGCTTTAAGCTTCTTTCTCATTATGATTGTCAAGTTTTCTAGTTTTCTGTGTTTTTATAATGTTTTTTTACATGTTCAGGTCACATTTTTGTGGCTTGAAAACAGTTGCATTACACTAAAGATAATGTAGCCAAAACGGCAAAAATCCAGCTAAAAACAATGAAAACATGACGAAAATGTGTCCCCCCAAAAAACACCGAAAACGCGTCAAAAAAACGTGACTAAAACTGCTAGATCCTGATAACAAAAACAAGGAAGAAGCTTAAATGAGTTTCGCAGCTCTTAGCTTTCAAATGTTGCATTACACTGGCCTATTGACTGCAAACTCTCCAGTCGAGAAGCTTTTCGATTTGGGTAAAACTGGAGACAATGTGCTCGGCGGGGGTTAAGGGTTTAAAATGTCAGTAGCAGACTGAAATATAGTTCTCTTGGTTTCTAGCGCTCATTAAATACATAGGCTATTGACCATTATGGAGGCGATGCAGCAGGGGGCAGTGATTTTGTAGTGATCTGCGGCACTGCTTCTTATCTGTTATTGTACGAGGTCATTTAAGGAGAAAAATAAGCCAAAGGAACTCACAGGCTGCAGCTATTCACCTTAACATTTCATTTACAAACAACAAAACATGATTTCTCCATCTCCACATTTCCCAACATGATCTAAAATGCACGTGATTTTTCTATTAGCGCAACCTCGTGTGAGCCTTGTATCCTGATTTTATAACAGGAAGAAAATCACAGTTAGACGTTTTCCCCGAGCATAATTCAGCCCGTGTGTCTATATTATATTACTCACTGCAACCTCTTCTCTCCACTGTCACCAGAACAAAGGAAGGAAGTTTTGTAAAGAAGTTTAACAGCTTCTCGAGTGCCATTGTTGCTCCCGCACAGAACGGATGATTCCGTCTGACAGGAGTCGCGCCGCCGCCTCTAACAAGGCCTTCGGAGTTTGGCAATAAATGTAAAGTAGGACCCTATCATTCCCACACTCCTGCCTGATTGAAGAGACGTTAATTACAATCATCTCATCTGCTCGGCTTGATTTTAATTCCTACTCGATGCGTTTGACCCAGTTCGCGCCTAATGAAGCTGACATTTTCCCCGTAAAGTTCAGACGGGTTTGAAATGTTTCGAGCGGCGACAGCTTTTGGACTCCTTAAAGATTTCACTTTGACTTCCGCGGCTCCGTTATTATCCAAATGCCACCCTTTCCCCCCCCCCCCCCCTGTTTATGCATTTCTCATGACAACTTAACACCTCCGCTGGCTCGGCAGATGTCCACACATCCATTATCCCGTTCAACATATGGACAAAACAGACAGCAGGATTGTTCTACCCTGTGTGACCGCTGTGGCAGCTCCCAACCCACGTCGCTTAAATGGTCATCAATAGCCTGTAGTTATCACAAGTGTAAGGTGACTTGCCATGCTGGAGTGTCCCGTAACTTATATTGTCTATCAAAAAAAAAAAAGGAAAAAAAAGTGGTCATTCTCACTCGCTCGGCTAATACTTCCCCTTCTAATCCCAGCGTTTCCTCTTCTTACATTGAGTGGCCTAAAGTTTAAGCTCCTAATTGCAGGTGGGGTGTGCGTGCGCTTCTTTCCTCTGTCCTCAACCCTTTTGTTCGCAGCAACAAAGCTTCCCTTCTTTTTTTTCTCCTTTTTTTTTTTTTTTTTGCCTCGACTCTCCAAAACGCAAGAGGATTAAGTCAACATTTCTCATGACCTCTAAGTGTTTGGAGGAAGAGAGAAGGGGGGGGAGAAAAAAAACACAACACAATAGAAAGCTTCATCTGCCAAAACAAATGATGCAATTTAGCTGCAAATGGATTTTTATTACAGACAAATCATAACTTTTTGCAAAAACATGACACTATGAAAATCTTCCGAGATGGATTAGCGCGCTCTATAATCTGTTGACACCCCTTCAAAAAACGGTAATCAAGCGTTAATACCATTCCGAATGGCGCAGCTCTCAAACCCCCCCCCCTTCCCCGGAAAAAAAAAGAAAGAAAAGAAGAAAAAAAAAACGTTCCTGCTGTGCGCGAGTGAATCATAAAACATGGGGAAGGCTGCTACTGTTAACTGTTGTTGCTCATTTGTTTCCCATTACAGAAGCTCCATTTTGGCTAATTGGTCCTGACAGCAACTTTTCCCCGCGGTGTTGATTAGACCTAATTAATGACTGCAGGCAAAGACGGAGAATCGCAGCCCCGGAGGAGCCGCTTCCAAACCTCCCCAGGTGATTGAAGCCGTCCTTTTAGTGACGCATGGGCAAATTAATATTAGTTCGGAGAGTTTTGCGTTGGTTTTGTTGACAGTTCTGTGAAATAGCCGTACAGAATCATTGGAAGAAAAACGGTGTGTGTTAAAGAAGCGATATTCTGCACAAACTTTCAAGCTTTACTTTGAAAATATCTAATAGTCTTTTAAACGCTTATACGTACTACCCCCCCCAAAAGACTTAGGCCTTTTCACATACAGTATATATATTTATATACCATGCATAATTTCTGAGCTGAAACAATTGATCATGTGTAGCTGTATTTTGGCTGGTGATAAACAAAGCAAACACAGTATTATCACAAGATCGTCCATATTGTATACGTATACAGTGCAAGTTTCAGGGGTATACTGTGCATGTGATAAGTCACACTTTAAAAACGCTCCGTCCCTGCAGCTAACTTGTAATCATCCACTATAGACTGTAGGCTCATTAGCTTTAATTTACTTCATTGCATATTGCCAGCTTATTAGCCAGAAACAGTCCCCTGGGAACAGCCTGTGGAACAACAGTAATATTCTCGAGTAGGAAAAGAGAGTGCAGGCTTCTCCCTGGGCATTTGGGAAAGCTCCAATGTGGGCTCACACTAGTTTTTGGTAGCACTTTATTCTACATATACATTGTACCTGCCACATTAAGTACAATGTAATGTGCTATGTAACACTGGGTAATAACTTGTACCTACAGGCTACATACATAATGGAATAATGGGTATTAGTATTTTGGAGGGACATAACGGGTAACGCTTTATATTAAGGTGAGCTCATTAAGTATTAATAGGGTATTTTTAAGCACCAATAATATGCTTGTGATGTATTAACACACTGCTTATTATACTTTTATCTGTTAACATACTAATAGGCCATGAATAATACGCTTATTCATAGCCAACCCTTAAAGGGACTATATAAAGTTTAAAAATGTTAAAATAATGTATTTTCCTTCCCCTACATGTTCCAGCCATGTCCTAATGTGTAGAATGAGCCCAGACCTGTTCACCACAACTGCCTCTAAAATCCTGCACTGTCACTCAGAAAGGTGTTAATTCGGGTCCGAAGTGCCGTCATGCATGACCTGAGATGGCAGTAGTGAGTAAAAAATGGCAAACTTGCATCTAGCCCCTTTAACTTGACCCTTACCCTAACCATAAAATGATTACTAATGCTTATAAATACTTAATGAGCACATCGAAAGCAATACCACATAATGTAATGAGACATAAGACCGAACTAAGGGTCTTATGTGTTATTATATAATCTCCAAAGTACTAACACACATTATTCCATTTCGTCTGTACAGCATAAGTACAAGTTATTACAGATTGTTACAGAGCACATTACATTGTACTAAATTTAGTTGGGGTACAATATATCAAGGGTAGTGTAAAATAAAGTGTTACTGACTTTTTATTTGCTTGACTTGTCTTGCTAACCAGCAGAAACAAGGCATCACTGCTGGAGAAATACCAAAAGTGTCCCGGGTTTGATTCCTGAGCTCAGTGGGGACCTTGCATTGTCGGGTTTGCGGGTTCGCCTCACGCTCGCTTTCTCCAAGTGCTCTGGATTTCCCTGACTCTAAAAACTAAAAAGACAAACAACCGTCACTTGCTGTCATTATGCAGTTGAATCACATTTGTCAATAATTGTCACCATGCACGCTAGAAACAACTGTCAGTGCACCAAACTGGAGACTTTTAACCATTTTCTACAACATTTCATCACATGTAAGACAGTGATTCTACAGTAACCCATCATCTGCCTGCTGCCGTTATTTCACAGTGCAGAGCATAAGCGGATTACATCTGAATGTCTCATCGGAACAGAGCATGGCGAGGTGTGCTGCGGCAGGAGGCGCAGCGCCGGGCCCATCTGATTAACGGTGCGTTCCTTATCGGCGATGACTTGAAACCTCCATATACAAAGGCAGCAACAGCCAGGGAGAGCGAGAGAGAGACGAGATTAATATTAAGATGGAGATTGTAGATTTGTCACGTATGTACATCATCTGCCAACAAGTCAGAGCAGCAATCTGGATATGTTTGGGAGATGCGGTCGAGGCGAGTCCTAAATCATCGGCATAGGCTTATCTGTTTGTGCTAGAACAAAGACCAAAAAAATGCGGTTGACAAATTTAGATTGGTTTTGCTGATAAACGGTGTATTCAGTCATAGAGCTTTTTCAAAAATAATCATTATGAAAGTCAAATAAGCTCAGAATGATGTGTTATTGGGACACTTTCCTCTGTGGTCATTTTGTGTGGGTGGATTGCTGAGTTAAAGAGTATGGCACTTCCTGTTTTTCATAGACAAACTCCAGTGTCAGGCGTACCACCAGCAGGAGCCCATCTACCCATGTTGCCCGCACCACAGTTTGTGACCCACTTGCGTGTGGCACGTTCAGACAGGTCGACCACCAAGGCGCCGATAGGATAAATAAAGCTAGACCCCAATATTACATTACATTATCCTGGCACAGACACACACTCTACCCATCAGCAGTCATCACGGCTTGGATATTTACCCGCTTGACCTTACTTGTTACAGTTCTCATTGCCATCCATCAAAAAACTATCTGCAAGACACCATTTTACCGCTACGGTGGTTCAAATCATAACCCCGAGCGATGCGCAGTATTTTGTCAGGCCATCATCTCCATCGCTCATTCCGTATGACACGTAATGATATGTGGGCTCCCAGGGAACGCCGCAGGGGCCGATGCTTATCTGCGGGAATACTCTGGACTCTGATCACGAACTGCTCTGCCTCCATCACCACCTAACACCCCCCCCCTAATCCAAATAACTACTGAGAACTTCTGTGGGCAGGTTATCAAAATACCACACGGGACCACACTTATTGCTCGCTAAAACCTCTGACATGTAGCTTTTAATGCTAACTAAAACCATGTCGCTGTTCACGATCGTGGAATTTATTGTACAACCTCTCAACCTAATGGCGTTTGTTTTCTATGCTTCTTTGGCCATAGAAGAAAAAGTTGTGATTCCAGCCGCGCGGAGACGACTTGACAAGTTGCCCGCGCAGTCCGACATCTCAGGGTTTAACTTAAACGCTGGCTGACAGAGACAAATTGGCTTGTTTTGTTGTTGGGGAAAGTGTAGCATTCATCTGTCACTTTAGGCCTGTTGACAAGGCAGGAGTGTGGTGAGTAATGGCTTGTAAATTTTTCTATCTCTCTCGCTTTGATATAGTACCAACAGCAGCAGGCCTGCCTTCTCCACTTTGTTGCATCGACTTTAAAACAAACATTTCAAGTCGCAATTCTGGACAGTCCCACTCCGTCACAATACCTCCCCACTTGTTAAACCCGACCCCGCGATTTTGCCCTCAAATGGCCATTTTTCAAGCTTTCAGCCGTGTTATAAGGTTCAACTCGTTTCCCCCTAATGGAAAACACACGCTTTGTTTGAATAACTCTGCATATTCATCGCGTCGCCTTCTTCCCTCCACCTGTTGATGTGGCAGCTATTGTTTTAGCCTTATTTACAGTGGACATTTCACACAGGGTTGAGCTTTTAACCAGATTATAATGTTTTCTTGCCATAAATACCTGGAGTCGTATTTTGCTTAAAGAGGGGGTATTATGCTTTTTTCAATCACATAGCACCAGTCTATATCACACTACAATGATGACGAAACCTTCTGTTGGTCTGTAAATGCAGTAAAGTAAAATAACTGCCTTGTATAAAATTGCTCTCTCAAAATGGCTGTAGTGAATGTCTTGAAATAGGCCTCTGTCTCTTAAAGGACCTCTGACCCTTTCTGACACGCCCCCTCCACACGCTGTCTGTGGCATCAGTGGGGAGGGGTTTCTGCTGAGGAGCAGTGGTTGGTTACTCGGCTGGTGACGAAAGCTCAGAGGCGTCTCCAGGAGGTGGGGGCGTTCCTAAGAGGAGCGCCATGCATTTTCTGTGGATACACTGGAGGGGGGGAAAAAGGCATTTTATCTTTTATAACAATAGCAAAGAGCTTGAATTGTCGGAATTTGTGCTGATTTTGAGTACCGTATTCTCCGGAGTCGCTCTGCACCAGCTACAAAATGCATAATGAAGAAAAAAAAACATATATAAGTCGCACCAGCCTTGGCAACTTCCTGGCCATGGAGGCGTAACTGCACCGTTGACAAGCCTCTCCCGGCAGCACGTTGTTCAAGCTCTCATTTGCAAACTCGTTCCTCTGGCTGTGGCCATCCAGCTTTTAACCCGCGATTAGCTTTTTTTGTTTTCTTCATTGCAGTAAGAGCTTTTCGCCAGTCCCTCACTCCACACTTTCTTTCTTCTGTTCGATTACCATTTTTTAAATCTTCAGTGGTACAAGAGTAGCAGATACTGCCACACAAGCCTAGAGCGCCCTCTAGCGGCTGCCAGTGAGAAAATAACAAACATGTGAAACTATACATTTTGATATATAAGTCGCACCAGAGTATAAGTCGCACCCCCAGCCAAACTATGAAAAAAGGTGCGACTTATAGTCCGGAAAATACGGTACATTTACACTACCTTCTTGCCAATGGAACAAAAATGATTTTTCTTAACTTTTTTTGTGTCTCGTTTCAAGTGTTTTGTCTTAAGTGTTCAAGAAAATGTATCTTGTCTTAAAGGCACTATAATTTTGACTTATTTTGCTGACATACCTTTGTTGTAAAAACCTGAAGAAAAAGCTTTTAGCGTCACTGTCGTCCTTCGTTGTCAAAATGTGATGGAAATTAGACGATACACAACATCAGCAAATCATAACGCAGGCGACACATATCGGGCCTATTTTTTCACAAATTGACCCGATGTGCTTTGAATAGTTCAATTACTTTTACCTTTACCTATACATAAGTGATAAATTGCAAACAAAGCAAACATTTTAATTGATGAATCGATTCTCCAACTATCTCGCCACCTGTTATACATAACTCGGCTTGTAACGCCCAGCATGACCAATACACAACCTGACGGCTCTCCCGGGGGCCACAACAATGAAGACCCCTCCTCAAACGCAAGGGGAAACACTCGGGGAGATTACGAGCTGGCTTCTTTTCGGAGTCAATCACCGGAGAAAATCGGCTTCTTTGAGTGGGTTAAAAACCTACCAGTGTACGCTCACACATAGGCCACAATGGGGCTGCCTAAAGAGCACAGTCAGGTGGAAGGAATAGAGGCGTGCTGTGAGTCGGGAGCGTGAATTAAAACTCGCCCACGGATGAAAAATCGGGGTACTAGTTTAACTTTTTTTTTCTTCTCACATTTCTAAATTGTCTCACAAGCGCCTCAGATGTCTCCGCCCAGACTTGTGGTGTGCGATTTTCCTGTTGGGATTTAAAATCACAAAACAAGAACAATGACTCCACTTTGGGTTCTGGTGATGAGTCTGTAATTACCAAAGTTTTTATCCGGCGAAAATGAGGATAAACTCGCATTCGCACACGAGTCATGACATCGCACATATTGAGACTGATGGCAATTACCGCTCATCAGCGCAAATGTATTCCAGACGTGATTGAGGACGCGGCGGACATACGCCGAGTGATTTCTAGTGTTGGAAATGTTGCGCCATAAAAAGCCAACTAAAAGACTGGATATTAATGTCAGCGCAGATTTTTAATCCACATTAACTGTCGTCGGTCTTGTCTACTCTATAATTGAGGATGGGCTGCACTTCATCACAGCTCAAACATTTAAATGCATGGCCGTGTCTGATTAGAGATTTTCCAAGTGTTGGCACAAACACAGCTTGCTCTTCCCAAATTCGGAAAATGATAAAATATCTGCCTTGAAATGTGGGAAATCTGTAATTCACCCCAATTTGTAAGTTAGTAGCTGATTCTCATAGTTGATGGTTGCAACACATTTTAAGTATGGGCATTGGCCAGAAACAGGAACTTTGTCGTATAGAATCAAAATACTGTATACCGTATACCACTTTTTTCATGGTTTGGCAGGGAGTCCGACTTATACTCAGGTGCGACTTATATATCAAAATATATAATTTCACATGTGTGTTATTTTCACACTGACAGCCGCGAGAGGGCGCTCTAGGCTTGTGTGCCAGTATCTGCTACTCCTGTACCACTGAAGATTTTAAACTACGGTAATCTAGCAGTAGAAAAAAGTGTGGAGTGATTGAGAAACTTGTGAGGGACTGGTGAAAAGCGGAGGTTACTCTTATTGCAATGAAGAAAACAAAAAAAGCTAATTGCGGGATAAAAGCTGGATGGCCACAGCTAGAGGAACAAGTTCGCAAATCAGAGCTTGAACAACGTGATGCCGGGAGAGGCTTGTCAACAGTGCAGTTACGCCTCCATGTTTTTTTCTTCTTCATAATGCATTTTTTGGTCGGTGCGACTTATACTCCGTGGCGACTTATAGGCTTTATTTTTTACTGATAATATGAGTTTTGCTGTTATTGTGAGAGCGACCTTGAAAATATTTTCTCAGTACGTCCACATCTTAAGAAGCAGTGACAGTTTCTTTTAATAACCCTCTTCAGTTGGCATAAAGAGTCCCTGTCCGCTGAATTTCACACCTTGTTGAACTTCCTTGAAAGTTTATTCTGAGCACAGGTGATCGGGTTGCACTTATTGTGTTCGGCTAAATCCACCTGAGAAGAAGGAACAAAAACACTTAGCCACACAATCGACCCGTTCAGGCGGCTGAGCATGAAACCTTGTACATTTTACAATGACCTGAAACAGAAGGGATTACACACAAGACTTTGAAGCTTTAGTCTGCCACATAGATAATAGTCAACAAAACAAACTTAGTAATATCTCCTTTTGGTTAAGTGTTTGAGTTTTGTTGAAGTTCCTGCTGTGTCGTAACTTATATGTGATATGTGGATATGAGTCAAGACTTGAGTCAGACCTTGGGAAAGTTTTGTAGAAAGCAAATCTGTGTGATTACTGTGTGTAGTTTGATACGTTAAAAGGCAACATTTACACAAAAATATTCATATTCTGAATAATGTCTTTTTTGCAGGAGAGGAAAAAAGACTAATATTGTGTATTTTCATCAAGTGTCCTCAGAGGGAAAGTTTTGTTTAGTATTCTGTAATGAAGGTTTAGAGGGCTGTTGTAGAGCATTGGAAACAGCACCTACCAGCAATAAATGCACTATTACCTGAAAATCCACCTGCGTTTTTCGCAGTGGGCCCCTTTTAACAAATATCTCTGTTTTTTTTTCTTGACAGAATTGCTCTTTGATGTTTCCCCTGTTGTGTGGGGCTTTGTTGCAGGTGGACAGCCCATCTTTATACTGTGCTAGCAGGGTAGCAGAGCTACACAAACCTTTCCAACCACTATTTTCATGCTTTTAAGCTTTCATCTCATTTGTTGCTGAGGAAGTGTCATGCTGTTGTGGAGCGGTGTGTTGTTTTGTTGTAACGGGCAGCCTCAGCTTGCCTCACTCTGTGGGGGTTCAAGCACCCTGCCTGCTGTAGGAAACCTGGCCGGCATTAATAAGGCATGGCCTTCCCATTGATTTGACCCAATAGTATTTAGAATAAGATGTTGCAGCACAAGCAAATCACAGCTGGGGTAAAAACAATTCTCCCTCTAGGAGATCGTCAACTCTTCAGGGACTCCTGTTCTCTCCCGCTGGCCTGAGAGGATCAAAGACATACCCAAGAAAAGGAACAAATTTGTCCAATTCCAGGATACGCAAATCCTGCCATTCATCAGTAAAAGAGAGGAAACGCGCTGTAGCTTATTAGCTTAATGGGCTAAAGGCTAATTACAATAGTTCTTGAGTGCGGTTTTAGATTAATTAAACTGATCCATTTGCTCAGCAAGTTAATGAAAATACTTTAATGATGTCATTTTATGATGTAATAAATAAATGCAAATGAGGAAAAATATTCTAACTGAAAAACCTATATCTAATTATGGATTTAGACAGTTCTGTTGGCTACACTTAGTTAATTACTACTTTCAAATGTAATAAAATGCTATGTAATATATTAATCATATTTCAAATTGACTTTCACTCTCCACCACTACCTGCCGTCTTAAGGGAGTTGAAAAGATGAACCTTGTAATTGTGGCCTTATTTCTACACTAATAGCCAGGTGTATGGTTGAAGTTTTCCTAACTTTGTTGTATCGACCCTCGGGTGCTGGCGGAAAAACCTTAAGAGGTGACGAACTTCTCATCGGTGCCTGCGGTTACGACGACTCCCAAAACAAAACAGAAGCAGCCAACAACAGCGTTAATCACTGGTCAAAGAGTTGATTATTATAAGAGAGAGACAAACCTGACGAGTACAGGACAAAATCTTCACAGCGGAGACACTTCAGGTTTGAATGGGACACTGGGCTGCTGCAGGATTGACATCAGAGGTCCCCTAAGTCCCCTTTTGTAAGGGCCAGTTCCCCTCGTTCTCACCAGCAGGCTGGTTTTCTGGTCCTCTCATTAAAGTCCTGAGCCCAAAATTAGAAGCTCGTCCGATAAAGCCACATCTGACTGCACACTGACCCGTGAGTCAAGCCGGAGAATTCCTGCGCAGGTGTGTTTACGACCGACACCATTCAACAAAGTGTCAAGGCTTTGTTGTTTTGTGGATACATTTTCTCCTGCATTCAGCTTGTGTTCTTGTTCAGTTCCCAGAAAAGTGTTGCCTTTGTTGGTGTGATCTTCAATCAGGGCAGCTTCACCAATCACAGGAGTTGAACAGCCCAATGCATTCTGTCATCATTCATTTAGTAACGTATAGTGTTTGTTTACTTGAGATTTTAACACACTTCCCTTCACACCTCATGAAAGTATTTTAAATATTTTTTATTTGCAGGACTTTGACTCACAAAAAGTCAAAAGAGAAGGACATGGTATGTTTCAACGCTAAGGCAAACACAGTACTGACCTAGTCCTCCACTGTCCAATGAGGTTGCTGAACTTCCAGTGCATGGTCACTTTTTACTAATCTCATGGTCACTTCTCCTGCCACTGGAAAGGTTGAGGAAAAAAATCAATCAATAGTTGACTAAAATAATTTGCAAAGAAAGGATTTAGCCTGTCTTTCACAAGAGCTAGAGATCATGTCTGGCCACCTTGGATATACTGTATTAAAGGGATATTTCAGGATTTTTGACATAGGGCCTCATTTCCTAGTTATCCAGAGTGTTGCTGGTACCTGGAGATATTTTTTTTGTAATTCATGCAGTTCTTATGTTTGAAGAGTTTCGTGGCGCTAGGCTAATGCAAGGCTAGCGCACTTCTACAATGTCAGCTAGCCTGCATTAAAAACAGTCTTACGCGCTCCACAGTGCACCTGAGGCAAATCACTTATAACACCAGACTAACCATGTAAATGTCTGTGTTAATAGAATAATTTTAACCATTTTGCATTTAAAATACCTTATATTTGAGCGGCAGCGGAGGAGTGATCTGCTAGAAAATAGTCCCTCAAAATGCGATCATTCCTGTGATGCAAGGTCAGTTATATTCCAAAAACACAGAAACCACACCAAAAGGTAAAATATGCTGCCGCATTAAGGGAGAGGAAGGCCGCTGCTTGTTCGGATGTCGCCAGTAATATTTGTTCTTTAAATAAACACCTTTTGTTTGAACTACTTTTTGTGTGGACCTCTTCAGTCTGAACCCAGAGCCTGATCAGCCAATGTGAGACAAGCATGTAATGTAAATGAAATGTAATCAAATAATATTTTTGGATTTATTTATTTGTTTATTTTTATGTTCATGAAAGCACTATATAAACCTATAATTCAAAAAAGGGATAGCTGGAGGTGCTCATTGGATCTTTACCATTATAGGTACCAGGTGGGTATATTTGTAAATATTTTGTATTGGAAACTTTTTTTCCAACACATCAGGAAACCTCGCCTCAGATTGATAAAATAAAGATGCTTCAGATGACGCTCGACTATACTCACTGTGAAGGATGAGTGAGGCACATCATAGGAGTTTTGTGAAGTGCGTAAACAGTGTTAGAACTTCAGTGGGATTTAGTACTTTCTCACACTCTGAAGCCTCACAGGGCCCGAACCAAACGATAACAATGATAAGACGCTTTTGCGATTCAGAGCATCGTGATCAGATAAATTCCTCAGACGCCTGTGAACTTAAGGTTGCAGTTCTTAGAATCTAAAACCCGCATCAATGATGGGACTCCAGTTGTACAATTATAAAACATCTAAACTGATAAAAGATCCTGTTTATCTGTGCGGAGAGGACAGATCTTCAAAACGCTCTCTAGGCCCACCTTTTATTCGAGATGTTTTTGAAAATGTTCCTTTGTTCTCAGCTGTGGTCAGTACTTGTATTTGTATTTGTCATTTATCTGGGCAGGATCTGCAGCAGCCAGCATTTTGCAGTCCATAGCAGTGAATAGACTTCACTGTGTATTGTTATCTGCCCCTCTGTGTGCGTAACATGGCTGAGTGTGTTTCCCCAAAGGCTTTGAACCACGTCCAGGTGTCACTCCTTGTAGTCGCGGTGTTTTGGTGCCAAATACGGTAAATATTACACCAGCCAAACCATTTCTTTTCATTCATTAAGGTTTTCTGAAAATATTAAAGAAAAACAATCGCAACACTTTATGGCTTAACCGAGCACATTTTCTCCAGTTCAGCTTTACCCAAATCTAGAAGCTTCTTGAAAAAAGTGTCAAAATAGCAACAAAAATAAGGAAGAAAACGTGAGAAAAAAAAACCTGATGAAAAAGTGACAAAAACTTAACAAAGAAACCCACAAGAGAGCATCGGAAAATTGACAAAAACGCAACAATGCGAGGAAAAAGATTCGATTAGATGAGTTTTGTAGGTCTTAGCTTTCAAATGAGGCGTTACACCTTATGGATTTGGGTAAAGCTGAACTGGAGAAGATGTGCTCAGTCAAGTGACCGAACAAGAGGTTAAACCTTTTGTTTTTTATCATTAAAGAGACTAGATGCAAGTTGGTCATTTTATACTCACTACTGCCACCTTAGGTCTTATGCGTAACTGCAGTCTCTATATTAAGCTCGTGCATGACGGCACTTCGGACCCGAAGTAATAACTTTTTGAGTGACAGTGCAGGATTTTAGAGTCAGTTGTGGTGAACAGGTCTGGGCTCATTCTATACACATGACTGGAACATGTAGGGGGAGGAAAATACTTAGTTTTACTTTACTTTAAACTCTGGACTCCTTTAATAATTTCCAGTATCAATGGCCCACTGTCCAATCTTATTATTACCTTTCATCTTGATTGAAATATTACATTCAGTGAAGTGACATTTTCTATACACTCTGACGATGTGAGTTGAGTCCAAATCTATGAATAAAATATATGATCGCTGTGTAGGTAGAGCAAAGAAATGCATGTTTTACCCTGATTTTTTAAATATATTTTTCTTTGCAAAAGCAGCAAGCATTCATAAATGTCAATCACTGCCGTCGACTTGCACAGTTCAAGTGTTCTATTGCATTTTCTGTCAGATAAACATCTGAGCCGGAGTGTCATATTTGATTGGCATCTACTGTATATCATTCAGAATCAGTATGAGAGTACTTGCCAAAAGAGCGAGATGCATGAAACTCAAATCAAGATAAACATTTCTTGCTAAGTGAAACCGATTTTTAAGAAGTCTTTGGGTTCTGTTGTACTAAATAGTAACGTTTCCTTTCAGTATATGCCATGGGCCGGCACTGTGTTCTGTGTCGATACATGTGTTCCTAAAATGCATTGTTAAATTATAGCATTGTGACCATTCTTTTTTTTTTCTTTTTTTTATGTTCTATTGTAAAGACATCACAGCTCCACACTATATGGACAAAGACGGACTGCATTAGAACAAACACGATCACATTACCTCAAAATACACTTGTACGTATTTGAGCACAATCCCAGATACCAACTCTTTAAGTGCTTGTGTGGCTCGTGTTTCAAGTTGCACGTAATCTGAACTGGCAGCCGGATTGTTTGTGGATGTCAGTTGCTATCAGAGACAATGTTTAACAATATCCAAGCTGTTATTGTCTGTTAGTGAAAGAGTGGAAGACTTTCCCATAACACGCTGCAGAGATGTGCAACACTGATGTCTCCTCCGGTGCGGAGTACATCTGATAGCAACACACCTACTTTAAATGCTCCACTGGCTGCTTTTCATACAATGTACTTTTGTTTTAGGCATGCAGGCTGTATAAATACTGTGTCAGCTCAAGATCGTCACTAATGGCTCAAACTGATGGTTGATAATACTGATGTCTACAGAAGTTCTTACAGGTTTCGCATTAGTCATTTAACCAGCAGAAGGATTTTTATAAAGCTTTCCATTCTTGTCATACAATGCTAAATATGCAATAATATTCCAAAAGTGGTGTTATTTTTTTTGCAGCAGTGCACATTAATGTTCACATATAAAAAAAGAACAATATTTGAGGCGATTAATTGATTTCTAATTGTGTTTTCCTTTGCTCCCAGAGTACACATCCTGGCTTTCCCAGTAGCTGCCTTCAGGTGTGCGTACGAGTGTGCAGCGGAGATCAGAAGGCCTCACAGGTGGAGAAAATCTCTACCGCCAACAGAAAAAACACCCAGAAGCCTTTGCCAACAGGATGACGACAGATCACTTCGGTAAACATCTCTTTGGAGGTCCGATTGTTTGCTAATTTGTTTGTGAGAAAAGCAAAAGAGAGAGTATTTCACAGGGGCCCTTTGTAATGAGCCCGGAGGAGCCCACTTAATGCTTTAATCTGACAGCCATGCTCCACGGAGAGAAGCTAGTACTAATGTGGATATACCATTTTATTGAGACGTCTCACACGTCATTCTGTAAAGCAGTAATGCCACTCATCTGTCATGACTGAATACTTTTAGTCAAGATTTGTAAGTAAGTTTTCTTGCCATCTCCTGCTTGCTCAATTAGAACAAACAAATGACATAGTTGACGGGCGATTTGTCCCCCCAACAAAATTTTGGACTTTCTTAATTCAAAAAAATCGATTTGAAAATAAAATAATTGCTGACTGTAAATTGCTTTTAGTTAAAGCGCATCAACAAACCCAAAAATAGCAAAGGCAATCTCTGTTAAAAAATGAAAAACCGTGCTTTTTTAACATCCATATTATTAATACTAAATAAAAAAAATATTGATGCGACTTGCTAACTTCATTTTGAAATCAAATAGATTTTTTTTCCCAGCCCTAATTTCTACCGTATTTTCCTGACTAAAAATCACACTTTTTTTCATAGTTTGGCTGGGGATGCGACTTATACTCAGGTGTGACTTATATATCATTTCACATGTTTGTTATTTTCACACTGACAGCTGCGAGAGGGCGCTCTAGGCTTGTGTACCAGTACCTCCTGTACCACCAAAATTTAAGCCTCCATTCCCAGGTAGTTGCCAAGGCTGGTGCGACTTATACTCCGAAGCAATTTATAGTCCGGGAAATACGGTATCAATTTGCATCACTGAATGAACTCCATGATGGACTAACTATCATTTATGTTGACTTAGACCTGACACAAAGAGTGTTTCAGGTTTGTATACTACTTGCAATACTTACCCAGGAGTTGATATATGTTTTCAATGCCTAGCTACTATCTCCCCATCCTCCAGTATTCATTTTGTTCAGTAATTTTGTGTGTAATCTCAAGTTCTCTGTCTTGAGCACCTCCTGGGTCACAACTTTTTTAGCGTATAGTAAGTGAAGTTACTTTGACAGAAGGGCTATCCGGGGCTGAGTGAGGAACCTGTCTGGAGAACGGGCCCCCATTCGCTGGCGCCTGACCAGAACCGAAGCCGCTAATGTTTCCCCTCACCCACAGACACACACTGGTCATTAGCGCTCTCGTACGCGACACACACGCTACCTGCATTTCCGAATCCGATGTAATGGGAGCGATTAGCATGGCAACACACCACACCACCCACACCGCTGAGTAAACTTGGCCCGCCATTGTTCGCCGGCGCCGAGGCATCGCAGGGCTAAGTGAGGGCCCCTGATGGATACCTACCATGCACGGACCACCAGTAAAGGTGCGCGGTAAAGGTAAATGGAGCAGTCGTCGATAGGGGAGAGGGAGATGGGAACAGATAGGGCAGTGCAGAATCTCATAGGCTGGAGAGGATAATCTATGTTCTCATGTATTCAGATGCACAGGTGTGGAGACAAGTGCATTATGGATGCTTCCTTTACCCTGCAGGTCCAGTGCTGGTATCCTCTTAAAAGGCTCAATTCTTTTCTTTTTTTTCTCTCTTAATTTTCAGTGTTTGTATCATCTGCAGGAGATACAACGTAAACTCGTTTCAATGACATTTTAGCCGAAAATATTATTCCAGTTTGGTGTGAAAATCTACATTATGTATCTAAAAAGTTTTGCACCTCAAAGCAGCCTCTCCGCCTAATCCCCAGAGAAGGTTGTGTGAACATTTTTCCAAAGAAGTAACTTGCTCGAGGCTCTTATAAACAGATGCAACAAGTCCAACAGCTACGCAACAGTCAACATCCCCTGGCGCACAAATAACAACACTAGAAAGTATGTTCAAAGTCTCTCTAAAACCCGATCTTAATTCCTCTGAGGCTCGCGCGCGCACACGCCGCCGCCGAAACACCAATAGACTCGCTAACAAAACTGGCATTGTCCGTTCGCGCATCAACGCTAAAGAAAGGCTCACGCGTTATTGAGGGGAGTGCGAAGTGACAGATGAGAGGACAAACATGCAAAGGGCCGGCCTCTTTCGCTCGCTGAAAGAGAAGGGAATTAGCTGAAACTTGAAGCAATGGAAACTCACTTAAACATGTTGCTATGCCAAAGTCGCATCAAGTGACAGTTTTGAACTTTGGCACTAGCGGCAACTTTTAAAAGAGAGACAGAATAGGCGATTGTGTGTTGCACCATTTAGCGGCACTTACAAAACCGGCCTGTTTCGGCTTTAATCCGAATGGTTTAGTGTCTTTTTTTTTTTTCCTGTCTTGCTCAACCTCTCTGACAACTGTGTGCGCCGCAATCAGGTTTTGTGAGATTTGCGAGTAGATTAGCAGCCACCTTTGAGGGCGATAAGGGGTCCGCGGCGATAAGGGCCCTGTCCTGGGAGGCACATGACCATGATGAAACGGCATATCTGACATGGGCCGATCTGTTAAAAACACAATTAAGACACTGTCTAGCCCAATCTACTCCGACTGCACTCATCCCGGCTAATCCCTCTCTCACTGAGGAAGTCCAGTTAGAAAATAGGAGCTGCTTTTTTTCAATACTGAACATTAAAGTTTTTCCAAGTAATTTCAATTTAGAGATACAGACAGCATCTCGTCATAGAAGGGGGCGTGGCCTCGCCGAGGGGGAAAATAGAATCTTTTGAGACACACAATTTTCCACTCTTTTTTTAGCCATTTTCTGTTGGAATGTGAACTTATTTATCACATACAAATATAGTCAAGTGTAAATCGGGTCCATATGGATATTTTCTCACAGCAGATTGTTCTGTAGAAGTGAAAAAACGGCAGTTGTGTGCATTAGCATTAGCATTAATATGTAGCATCATGTTAGCATTCTCCGTTTTTTTTATGTATTTATGGGCTGTTGAACCACTTTGCTCCTCTCCATGTCTTTGTATCTTTATTTAGTAGAAACTATATTCATAATTCAGCATTTGTTAACCTCTTACCACCCGCCTAAACCGAATGCATGCTGTCCTCTTTGGCTATAGGCCTTTGTAACACCTCATTTGAAAGCTAAGACCCACAAAACTGATCTATTTCCTCGCGTTGTTGCTGTGTTGTGTCACCTTTTTTATGTGTTTTTTTTTAGCTTTTGTCATTTTATTGTTGAGTTTTTGTCAAATTTTTGTTGAGTTTTTGTCACTTTTTTTTTTAGTCACTTGTTGGTTGAGTTTTTGTCACATCTTTGTTGAATTTTTGTCACATTTTTGTAGAATTTTTGTCCCATTTTTGTTGAATTTTTGTCACTTTTTGGTTGAGTTTTTATCACATTTTTTTCACATTTTTGTTGAGTTTTTTGTCACTTTTTGTTGAGTTTTTGTCACTTTTATTGTTGCTTTTACATCCTGGTTTTCTTCTAATTTTGTGTGGCTGTTTTGATGCTTTTTTCCCAAGAAGCTTTTTGATTAGGGTAGAGCCAAAGTAGTTTTTTAATAATTAGAGAAAGTTTAGATTTTTTCAAAATTGTTTTCCCTGTTTTTCAAACATGACCATATATGGGTCCAGAGATGCCGTCTGTATGTATTGGCACCGTTTGTCTATCACACACGAGTCCCTTTGTGCCCCACGTCCTCCTCAGCATTTATAAAATCCCATGTGCCTGGATAAACTTGCCAGCCGCAAATCTAAACGTAGGATTCCTCTTCACACTGGATGCAATGATAAGTGCAGCATGTGCGCGCATCCAAACAGCCATGTGCCTCTGCATCGCTGGCCTTTATTTGTGCTTGCAGCGCACTCCCCCGTGTTGATGGATGCATTTTAGATTATCTCCATGTCGGCTGCCGTATAGTGTGCGCAGCTGGAGCGCCCGAAACCCCTATCTATCCGAGAGCCTTAACGCCGCGAGCATCTTTCTGCAAATAGCGGGCTCGCTTGTTCATTTTAAAACCTCGCCTTGCGCTATAGAGTGGGTATTGTTATGACAAACACCCAAGTACACATTCCCGCAAAACAGATGCCTGATTTTCAATATGCAGGTGTGCGCATAATGTAGCTCTGCAGATCCAAGGATTTTGTCCAGATATGTGACTGATACGATGTCAGTGTGGGAAATAGGATGTCTGTGTTTCGCCAAGTCGCGCCAGATGTGGCTTGTCTACACGCACAATGGCAAATCTTCGTCTTTATTATTCTAAATGTAATATTCAGCTGTTTGTCATGTTATTCGATAGGGCTGCACAATATATCGTAAAAAAAAATATCGTATCGTGATATTACGTGATGCAATATCTGTATCGCAGGAAGACACAATATATTTTTTTTACAAACTCAGCCAAAAACAATGAACAGAACTTATAAATGTGTAAAAAATCAGTTTTAGTTAACCTCTTAAACCCTACTTTCTACAGTTCGGCTTTACCCAAACCTAGATGCTGGTTTTGTTACATTTTTTAAGCGTTTTTGTCTCTTTTTATGTCGCTTTTCTGCTGTTGCTTTTTTGTACAGTTTTTGCCATGTTTTAATATTTTTTTTGTTGCTCATTTGTCACTTTTTTGTTGCATTATTGTTGCTTCTCTGACACGCTTTCTTATTTTGTTATTATCAATGCTTTTAGATTTGGGTAAAGCCAAACTCTAAAAAATGTGCTTGGTTCAGGCTGGGGGTTAAGAGGTTAAACACTTACCGTCTTAGTTAAATTTTAGTCTTGTTTTGATCCTGATGTAGGGTTTCTTTACATGTTTTTGACACAATTTGCTGAAAAATGAGTCACTTGTGATTCGTGTTTCATTAGAATGGAACATGTCGTGTTGAAATGGTTTAGTGAAATATCTCAATAATATTGTTATCACGATATATCGATATATAGTTACTTCAATATCGCGCAGCCCTATTATACTCCGAGATAAATAGAAAAGATGACATTTGGAAGGGCATACAGTGTGAATACTGATGTACAAATCAACACAAATTCAAAATACTTACTGGGCACCATTATGGCAGACGCTGTTGATTCTGGATGCTTGTAAGTCCCTCCTTCTACAATTAGCTTAAACAAATATTGGGCAAATTAAGCCTGTGTAATTGGCCCCAGCAACATTAATGACAATGGTTAAGGATGACACCTATGGCTCGGAGAATTAAGGAGCAGTAGTCGCTCTCAGCAGGGGGTCATGTGTGAAGGTAAGCTAGACTACCTTTAGCACCACAGGTTAATGAGGAGTTAGATATGCAGGTGACAACAGGCATTCCTACGTACATGGTGCTCGACCTGTTACATTGCATCCCTGAAAGTATTTTGAGTGTTGAGAAATAGCTATATTTTAGGATAGACCAAAGATACTTAAAGGGATATTTCAGGATTTTTGACATAGGGCCTCATTTCCTAGTTATCCAGTGTTGTTGATTTCTGAGGTTTAGTGGTGCTAGGCTAGTGCTAGGCTAGCGTATGTCTATAGTAACTAGTAGCTTGCATTAAAACAGCCTGACCCAAGCACCGTGCACCAGAGGCAAATCACTTATAACACCAGACTACCGATATAAAGGTCTGTGTTATTTCAATAATTTTTGAAATATAACCATTCTGCCTTTAAAAGAACTTATAGTTGAGCTGCATCAGCTTCCTGGTTGTAAGCTACGCAGCGGCGGAGTGATCTGCTCGGTTACCGGATCTACAGTAGTTTGTTTACCTGCGGCCGGCATTACTACAAGTGGAATTCACAAAGAGCTTCACAAAGAGCTTTCTACAAATCAGATATGGCAACGTTTGGAGGACTACCTGATGATTTTTAAGAAGTTTTTAATGCAGGCTACTAGTTACCATAGACATGCGCTAGCCTAGCACTAGCCTAGCACCACTAAACTGCATGAATTAAAGCAAAAACAAAAAATCTCCAGAAATCAACAACACTTTGGATAACTAGGAAGTTAGGCACTATGTCAAAAATCCTGAAACATCCCTTTAAACTAATAATAAATATATTTTTTTGCACAGTACCACAAAATACTTGGTAATTTGTGCAACTTTCACACGCGTGGATGAAGTTGGAAACTATGCGGGAACTAAATTGGCAACTGCTACTAAAGCATAAGCGCTCTTCATGTCCCATCCTTCACATCACTGCATCGCCCATACGCCTGTGCTGTAAGTATAGTCATATTAGCGGCTAATAATAGCATAGACTCGCTATGTGTTTTGTGCCAGGAGCAATTTGTGTTGCTTTTTTGCTGCAGCAGGCCTTCCTCAGAGATGCCCTTCAGGGAATCATTATCTCAGTAAAAATGCCACAAGGGGGTTCGAGTGCCTCCATCCACGGCCTCTTTAACCCGCATCCATTATTCAGAGGGGGGCCTCGGCTACAGACGCGGCAGTGATGTCGCTCTCTTATCCACAGACAATTAGGGACCGGGCTGATAGATGACAATTGGAACCATTTTAGACTGCCTTCAATAACTTGTGAACCAACCGCAGTCCTTAAAAAAGTTTGAAACAGAGTCCAAAGGAAAGATTAAGGTTAAGAGATGAGGTGTAGACATACTGACATTGACTTTGATGATTTAAAATTGTTTAGCAACTTTTAAGCAAAGGTATATATTCGGATAAGTATTAGATGGATACATAGCCTTTATCTACTCGAAACAACTGCACACATTTTTGGAATCCCATTTGTAAAAAATTTTCTCACGGCGTTCACCAACAGCACCGTTTCCGGACATTGTCTTTCGTTGGCCTCGCTCCTACAGGACTTGTCATTTTCCGCTTAAGTTCACACCGCTGTGCAATAATGGCATAATAGTAAGGCAATCTGCTGCTTGTAACTGGATCCAGTCAGAACGGCGAAAAAAGTGAATGAAACATGTGACAAGCTGTGATTAGCGCTCCGTCACTCTGAGAGTTTGTTGACAGATGGGTCTTTTGTCCGAGTGATTTGTTCCAACAGAAAAACCAGGTTAGGTAATTACCTGGTTTCTTCATCGCGACGATTAGGGGCCATTGTTGTGTTAAAAACATTCTCTCTGTGAATTATGCATTGCTCAGCGGGGAAACCACAGTGGCTATTGTAAGGGCTATTGTAAGCGCACTGACCTGAGGCAACTTGTTTATTTGACAGGACAGAAAGATTAAGAGTTTTTTTTTTTTTTGGCAACACCTCAGAAATTCTACCATCGTTATTTACAGTGCCATTCGGTGACTTAAGTGGAGACTTCCAGTGTAAGTACAGCACAGAAATACCGCTGTGGGCTATGGAAGATGCTCCGTTTGAACTGGAAGTTGTTGGACAAGCAACCCTCATAATTACATTTATTTATATTTATGTTACGTGTAGCATGAGTTTATGATTTAAAGGCATGAATCTGGTTATATTTTGTTTTGACACTCAGTTCGGGTAGTTTTGTTCTTAGTGAAAATATTGTATGCGCACTTTTTATATTTTGAAAGGTAGTCAAGTAAGTGCATTGTGACTGAGCTTCAGTTTACGTTTTTTTCAGTGGTTAATTGGACTATTGCACTATCTACCCCCCCAAACTCATGTAGACATTTGTATAAAGACTTGCTCGCAGGATTAAGAGCACCTCTAGTTTTCTCTAACCTGCAGCTGCATTTGCACTCACTTCCATCAGATTAACCCGCCATTCATCTCAGTGCAAATAAACATGATAGGGCTTTAGCTCCCTGAGAAGGAAGAGGCGGGACTTGGGTGTTGAGTTTCAGGCCCAGCCACCTGGAAAGTTGCATTTAAGGAGCTGCACCCTGGAGCTTCTGTCCTTAGAGTCACTCCTACACTCCGAGCCATGGACAGCAGGATCCGACCCCTCAGCCTGTCCCCGCAAAGCGCCGCTCCTCTGGGGAGCCTGCCCGTGCCCCCGTCCTTACTCCGACCTCCTCCGCTCTTCCTCCGGGCCTGTAACCCCACGTTGGAAAGGGGCTACCCGCGTACCCCCAAATGCGCTCGATGCAGGAACCACGGGGTCGTTTCGGCGCTCAAAGGCCACAAGCGCTTCTGCCGCTGGAGGGACTGCGTGTGCGCCAAATGCACTTTGATCGCGGAGAGGCAGCGGGTGATGGCGGCCCAGGTGGCGCTACGGCGGCAGCAGGCCCAGGAGGAGAACGAAGCCCGTGAGCTGAGGATGATGTACCCAGGAGCGAGCCTCATTGGGGAGAGTGGAGTGCCACAGAGCTCCACTGTGGGGCCGTCAACGCAGGCGCCAGCTGCTCATACCCCTCCTGGATATGAAGTTTTTGCCACAGAAAATCAAAAAGATGGTGAGTAACTTGGATAGTTGAGAAGCCAGAAACTAATTTGAGCAGTGTGACTATTTTTGTCTGTTTAGATATCAGATTTTAAAATGTAGCAAAAGGCCAAGTGCATGTTTGAAAAGCTTGTCTCTTGTATTTTTCAGAAGCCAAACTGAACAAGTTTCCACTTTATAACGGATTCATTGGTCACCCTCTGTTTGCTCCTCACTCTGCAAGACTCGCTTCTCCCCAAGAGAAAGAGATGTCCCCAAACCAGGAGCACGCCGCCTCACTCAGCGACAGCAGTCCCAGTCCACCCCTACGATTCGACCAGAGCTCCGAGCGCTCCGACAGTCCGCAGAGGTTTTCATCTTCAGACCCAGAGTCAGGAAATGAGCTGGACAAGCCTGCGGCCGAACGGGACCCCACTGACATCATGGCCAAGATTTTTCCTCACCAAAAACGGGACATGCTGGAGTCCACAGTGAGGACATGCAAGGGAGACATTATCAAATCAATAGAACTGATTCTGAGCTCAAAAGAGAACAAAATGGACTCGGGGCCCAGCACATTGAGGCCCCCTATGGGACTGCCTGGAGCTCTTAGTGCTGTGGGCAACAAGTCGGCCTTTTCTGCAGTGCACCTGCCCCCCACAGCTGCAGGGGGGGACTGCGTGTACGGCCTGGGTCCCCGGTTCAGCATGGGCCCCCTCAGGCTGGCGTACTCCTCTGCAAATGCAGCAGGTGTGGCAGGTTTTATGTCTCCGTATGTGACATCTGGACTGATGCCGGTGTTCCCTCTGCGCCCACCGCTGGACTCCTACCCATTCCCAAACATGATGCGAGACCTGTCCTATCTCCAAAGCAAAGAGTCACTATGCAACACCGGTTTGTACACAAGACTTAATGATAAGTGAATACACGGAAATGATGAGTATTTTATAATTGTTATTATTGTACATTTTGTAAAACGTTGGTATTTGTTAATAAATATCCTCCTGACTACCAGGAAAAAATGTTGTTCAATAACTTTTTCTTTTTAAATCCTCCAATCTTTGTGAGGTCATTAGAAGACTTTTCTTTTTTCAATATCATGTGTCACATCGGTAGACCATATGTGTGAAACTGAACCTTGGTGGCAAAGTTAGTCCCAAAGAAAATGACAAAACAACATCTAAAAGGGGTTTAACATCCAAAAGACTGACTGTCCATCATTACTTATGTTTTGCTTTGTTGGAATGATACTTCAAAAAGTAATTTCTCTTCTTGGAAACACAGAGGAATGCCTTGGACTTTGTGCACAGGTTTTGCTTGCATCTCAATCTGCGACACCTTGATCCATGTTTTGTCCACCATTTCTGGAAGATGGACGGCACCAAAGTGTCTCAGAGCTTCACTTGGCTGGGGTTTCCACTTTTTATGTAGGGGTGTGTAGTTATTTTCTTCTATCTTTATTTCCTCCATCAAAATGGGCGAAAAAACTACAAATGTCCACTAGAGAGGACATTTCTTTAAACACTTAAACTCACCAAAATACTATGGTAAAATACAGTTAAAATAAGTCCTACTGTGTATTAATGTGTTGTTAGGACACAAAATGTAAAATATGCAAACAACATTTCAATCCGAAATTTAAAGCATAAAACGTTTTATGTATTTACTTTTCTTCTTTCCATAAAATGTGCTTGCATTGAAAAGCCCTATGTCCTCTGTAGAGATCAAAAGGGGTTAATTCAGTAGTATGTATTGGGTGGGAGATAATCAGGTTAAGAAAAAATAAATAAAAACATTTTAAATACCATGCTTATTGTGTAACATGATTTCTTACACTTAAGTTCTTATTTTATAGTGAATAATATTATAAAATGTTGGCCATAATAGTAAAAAAAAAGTTGAAAATTAATAATACTAGATTAATATATATGTTCATATATTATTAAAACTTGATAATGCTCACAGGAGAATAAAGGATACGCTGTAGAAGACATCAGCTCATATCATTTTCAATAATACCTCGATTTACTGAATCCAGTGACCCATGATCCAGCGTGGAGCTTGATGTTTTTGCACGTGTAGGGAACCTGCCTCCCCATTGGTCGCCGAGGTATCAGGGTTCTCCCTGTCAGCCAATCAGAACCCACAGTGGTGTCACGGGACCACGTGTTTCAGGAAGTCACCGCATTTTGGAATAAATGCTCGAATTAAATCATGAGCTCAAAGCTCATGACTGAAAACTGGCACAATATTCTTCATTTTATTTTCAACATGCGCTTTCACATCGTTGTTGCGGCTGTCTTTTGGTCAGATCTCGTCGACTCGAGGAAAATAAGAGGAATCTCTTCATCGTGTAAGTTTGCTGTCCCGGGGATAGCAGCTAGCTCAAATCGAATTAGCCTTCAATAATATTAAACAGAGTCAGATGTTGTATAATGTCAGGCAGTCGCAATGGCAAAGACCTCCGTTAAGCAAAGGTGTGACGTCCTGAGGCTGTCATTTCTGTGCCATTGCAGTTCACTAGTGTTACCAACCGCAACAGCATGCAGACTGTCTCTTTACCACAAGAGACAACCAGTCCACGTTTTAACTCTGGTTTTGTATTTCATAATACCAGATAAACGATTCTACAGAGAGAAGAAGTCCTTCCTTTGCATAGATGGATCTAAAATGATCCCCTTTGAGCAAGTGAATGATGACTACTGTGACTGTCAGGACGGCTCTGATGAACCAGGTATAGTTTATTTTACACAAATACATTTTGTGTTTTTTGTGCAGCTGAATGCAATTTGTTTTGTTGGTCTCTGGTCAGGTATAGTGCAATATAAAATGCAACAGAAAAGATATACTCATTTGTTTATAGTAAATCAATAATATTTTTAGCCTTAATTTGTGACAGTCATACATTTATATTTTCTTATGCTTTTAAATAGTCCAGTCTTATTTATAGTAGTAAGCCATTTTCCTCCTCCTCCTCAGGCACCTCAGCCTGTCCTCGAGGCCGCTTCTACTGTACTAACCTGGGCTTCCGCCCACACTACATCCCATCATCACGAGTCAACGATGGCATCTGCGGTAAGTTTTCTGAACGGTATTTTCCTCAAAAGTGGACCTTAATGAACTTTACAAAAACCTTTTGAAGCCAAGTAGCTGGTAGATGAGATTTTCCTGCTCCACTGCCTTTCAAGGACACAGAGGCCAGTTTTATGTCCCTCAGTGAACAGATATATTCTTATGCTTTATTTGTTGAAAATAGACGGTATATGTATGTTACAGACAGAGTGCACCATAACACAAAGCTAAGATAATTTTTTTTAAGAAAACCTTTCTAACCCCAATGCATAGTTACTCAACTTTTATTAATAAAAAATAAATCAAAAATTCAAAGCCTCTTTATGTACTCTATATACTAGTGGTGCTTGACTGGGTTTAAAATCAATATAGTGTTGTCTCCACTTTGTCACATCAGTGGTGCTTTGTGGAGAAAACAGATCTGAACAATAAAAGAACAGCGGGAGATGCGTCTTAAAGCCTTCTGCTTCTTTCCCCATTATTTCAACTCCCAGCCTCCCTTGCTTCTTCTTGTAAAGCAGATTCTGAGATTTTGGCCTACATTTTCTTAGACTGCACTGTTCCACTTTTATTACCAATGGAGATGTCAACTCACAGATGTTTAAATAACAGCCAGAGCGCTCTCACAAAAGCGAAAAAACCTCACATTTTGCCAAACAGTTTTTCTCTATGCATAAAAAATTACATCAACTGTATCTTGACATTAAGAAAGCATCAAAGGAGAAACTAACTAACATGTCCAAATATTGTAATTAGGGGATAACATGCAATTTTCAGTAACTGTCATGAATATTGCAACATCATTTCTTCAATATTTGTATATAACAACTTCAACACAGTACTTTCCTTTAAATGCATTCATTTTCTTTTAATCTAAATTGTGTCAGAAGAGCAAGACATAAAAAAAATACTTGGGCCAAAAAAAGTCGGGTCAGATTGACTACCTAAAAAAAGTATAATGATAATATGGCAACAGATGGTGCTGTACTGAGTTTACATTTCTCTGTTCTAAACATGTGATTCTATTGATGTAACAAATTACAACAATTATAACTGTGCCTACATGAACTTACATGAAATGAACAAATCTGGCCGCATTACCATCATCTCATCTTCAAAATAAAGGTGTCCTGTCTTGTATATCAGTCTTGCTGTTTTGATTTCTATATTCTCTGTTCTTGTGATTGCCCAAGGAGCCTCGGGGCCGCATATTCAAAACTTCATCACCCAAAGCCTAGAAATAATTTGTATGCATTCACCTCTGCAAAAATAATATAATTTGTGTCCACTTAGCAAACTACATTGGTGATATTTGTCACCTTGCAGCAGGGCTAAAGAATGTTTTGACAATATTGAACTGCTATGTTTCTGAAGAGTATTCAGATTTGCAATTTATCAAATGGTACACATTTAAAGAGATTCAGGGACGTTGATATTCAAGAGAAGGCCAAAGTGTGAACTGCAAATGAAATACAAGAAGTTTCTATTTCGGAAGTTGGTTAAAAGGCTTTGAACTTAATAAGACTGCATTGTTTATTGTTTTGCTTTGCGATTTGGTAATTAGTATTCTAAAAGTTGCCATTTCGATTTGATTGCGATGAATCTGGCAGCCCCTTCATTTAGTGGACTCACATGCACGTTTTGTTTTTCCTGCTGTGATTTTGAATAGACAAAAGTCATTATGAATAAAAGCATATTGTCATGTTCTTGTGGCTGATATCTCGTGTGCTCTCGTCTCTTCTCTCTTGTTTGTGCGTTGGACCGGTTTCCGCCTGTGCCTCCTGCCAGATTGCTGCGACGCCTCAGACGAATACAACAGCCCCGCTCGCTGCCAGAACTCTTGCTGGTCAGTACCATCACAACTGAGAATGAATATTGAAAAATAACATGCGGGCGCAGATTTCCCATCATCGCGAGTTGGGCCTAAACATACGGACACTTAATATAGCAGCAGCGTGATTGCTAAATTTCATGTGGTCCAGTGTGACGGTGACTCACACTTTGTACCACCAGGGGGCATGGTGTCACTGTGGTTACTAAGCAATGTAGCAGAGGCTTGTGTCACTTGATATGTTAAAAGGAACAGGTACAAAAAAAACAAAAACGTGATCATGCATTTTGCAAAATTGTCTCTGTTTGCCAAATACTTGAATGTGTGTAGTTGCTTCAATATGTTCCCAACATTGGAAATAAATCCTACAATTTACAAAGTGACATAACTTGGATTTAGAATGAAAGCAGTTATAGTGAAAATATGTAAAGAGATGGTACAAGGAGGTCATCTAAAGTCATATAGTTGCACTATATTTTACTTTGCCACAAACTGAAGAAGCCAATTGGAGATGTAATAGCGATCTGCTACTTAATAGTGAGTCTTGAAAGAAGGGTAAGCAGACTTACTGTGATGAGTTCGACAGAGATAGTATTATCCGTAGTGAAAACACTCGGCACTCTGTTATTTTTTTTTAAGCTGTGAAGCCTGTGAAGCGAGGTCAACCATGTTCGCAGAGTATGCACACTTAAAAACTAGAGTTTTAATCATTTTTTAAGGATAAGATATCATTTCCTTTTCATCACTAGGTATTAAAACAAGAGGTGGACTGTCTTTCCCCCATGTAAAGTGAGGCACGTATTGACAAATGATTTATTACTTTCCTTGTATGTTTCAAGATGCAAAAACCATATTTATTAGAACACAAGTCAATTTTACGCCTTGAACCGCGTCTCACTGCTCCAAATGTAACTGCGGTTTTATTATTGTTGTTTGCTTTCCGAAAACCCACATCCGGACTATATCTCATTATGTTTTCACAAGCTCCACACTCGTATTGTGTTGTGCCAGACTGTAAAAACAATTTAGCCCAGGCACACACTCGGCGCACAGCATCTTATTTACTTCACTTTTTCCCCATTTGGATTCCCGCTGCATTGTGTGGCCCTTAAATATTGAATTGCGCCATCTCACTGTGGCCATAACAGAGGTGGCCCGTGTGTGTGTGTGTGTGTGTGTGTGTGTGTGTGTTTTTTTTCCACTGGTAATGAATAGAGTGCATATCCTCTCTCTCTCTCTCGCTCTTTCTCTTCAGGAATCTGGGGCAGAGGGAGCGGGCGTTTGTGGAGGGCCAGATGAGGGCCTTGGATGAGGGGCTGAGACTCAAACAGCAGCTCATCGAGGAGGGAGTGCTGCTCTGGAGGGAGAAGCAGGTACGGCCCGTGATAGCGTCCTGATGTAACAGGATGTTCCCTCTCGAATTCTTTATCCTGTTCAGACTGTATGATGAAGCCTGTCCTCATAAGCAGAGTTCATTACAAGTACAGGGTCTGCGATGGGATATATGGGACATTAACACTGTCATTCAGACTCGTGTTGGTGGGGCCTTTTTGTCTCCAAGATGGAGATGGGTCCCCAAGAGCTGCACTGCAGATGCCCACTGATCCTGAGAGGTGCTCCATGACACTGAATGAATGTGTTAAATGTTGACAAATACCGTACTGCACTGCTTCCCATGTTGATTGATTTTGAACATTGATTTTGAAAGGAAATTGATATGTTTTTCTGAAAACATGTTAAAAGCAATGAGCATTTTTCTCATATGGTCGTTGCAATTTGTTAGATGTCATAAAACATGACACATTCTTTTATAAAGAGTGAATTATTAAAGCAGAACTAAGTAACTCTTGCCCCGAGAAGCCATAAGCGCCACTGCAGGTGTTGTAGCATGTTGCGATTTTTATTTTTACACATTAATGGTCCATGAGAGTAAATACTGCGCTAACAGAAAAGACAAAGGGAGAGAGGGTTATTGTACATTGTACCAGAACCAAATTACACAATGGAGATCATTTTTGTCACTCAAACTTGGCTATAAACACTGCTATGTGGCGCTAGCCCACAGTTGGCTTTGCCCGTTCGTGTTTCTACTTGTGTGTATTGCACCTCCGGGTCGGAGCAGGGAAAGTTGCAGGCATAGTTTTCTGGCCAGAGGCACCGGGGGAGATGAAAGACCCCCCCCAATCATCCCATTAACACTTGTATTACCCCCTGAGGGACCATGGAAAGGATTTATTAAGGTAAACAAGTCACTGCTTTAATATGGGTCCCCTTTTTGGATCTTTCGTACAAGAAGGGGGCCATGATACTGAGTCTGGGAATGGCTGCCCTACTGAGACAATAAAGAGACGCTTATCCTTTCCTCTGGGTACTCCAGTTCACCATCAACCTAAAACAAGCACAATAGGCTAATCCTCCAGTTAGGTATGTTCTAGAACTGGAGATGGGTTACCGCCAAGCACTGTTCCAGCAGCAAAGGATTGGTAAAATGCTGAGTACAAAGTGCCAGATATAATCAGGTAAAGTACCTTATATTGTCAAACCAGGAGAGCATATTGGTAACATTAGATAACGTACTTGTCCAATCAATTGAACCAACCAACTGGATACTCTTAACTTTACAATGTAACATATAGTGGATAAGAAGATAACATACCACTATTGCACTGGTGGTCCAATCCTTCACCAATCCTCTGCACTTGCTTACTTTTCCTCCCTGTTCATCTGTGCCCCGTAACTATTTGAGAACATAATCCTAAACCATCTGACAAACCTTGTAAAAATGACAAACTGTACAGTTGACGTTCTAAGACTAGAATACATTTTTTGCCATCTGCAAAATTTAATACCACAACCTTTCTGATTTATTGAATGAGGCTTTAAAAAAAAGGACCAGAAAAAGAGTTGAGTCTTTGTACTCGTATTAAACAAAACAACCCATTAGCTTCTCACCTTGGATACTTACTTTTCTGCAAATGAAGTGTCACTATCTGGTTTTGTTGCTAAATGCGGTGATTAAAAAACAAATGTAGGTTAATTTTCCTTCCCGCGCGCCGCACTCAAAGAGTCCGCTTCTAAACGAGCAGCTTGTGTTCTGTGATATTGTTTTGACCAGACGAGCTCACAACACCTGCTGCTCCATGCGTCTATGTCCACAGAGAATATTCCACCGCCGAGGCACCCATCTATCTTCCTTTTGGCAGAAATATAGGAACAGGTGACAGAACTCAAAGAACATAGAGAGGCTTGAGATTATTTGGTACACCATGTGCCGCCAGAACAACTTCAATGCTCTGACAAGTGTGTGATCTCGAGTGGCGGCGCGCTACTCGCCAAAAGCTATACCTCACTTGGTGTTTTGGTGACGGAGATCGAGGAAAAAAAAAAAACATAGGTGGCAGCAAACGCCGTGAAGGTCATGGTTTGTGAATCATGCTTTGAATGATTCGGGGTGCCATGCTGCGAGATACCAGAATCGTGTGCCATCTGTAGATTAGGTTTCCAGTCAGATTGTGTTTGCCTCGGTGTAAATGTCACCTCGCTGTCAGAATTTGTCTGGCACCAACATCCTAAATCTCAAACTTGTAGCTAATTTGCTCTTGCTCATACGTTGTAGCCTTGCCAAAGATGGCACTCAAGAGTGAGCCAAGGTCTAGAGTCTAGATGTAGAATTTGACTTTAGAACAATTCACGTACACTCTTTGCATTCTGCATCTGAAATCTCACACTTTCTTGTGATTGCCTAAATCCCCTGGTGATTAACACATGTATAAAGGCTCTTTAAAGATTAGATACAATAAACTTGGAACAAAACAGACTCTTAAATTAGAAATGCATCTAACTTTCCTTGTTATAATGTTTCATACCCATTCATTTTTCAAAACTTGCAACACCAAACTAGTCAGTACTGTCTTTCTCCCATTTCCCTAATCCGTAAATCCACTACAAATGCACTGTTCTTAAATTATTAGTTTGCATAATTCTTGTAAGCTCTGTCTTTCACTTTGGTTCTGAATGTTTTACTTTGATTCTACACGCTGTTAACACTGGTATGTTGTTGTCTATAGCATACCGTCGTGTTTTCTCGCACTGCCCAAAGCTCAGCCCAAATGACTAAAGTGGTTTTTCCTTGCCTCCAGTTGCACTTTTAGTTTGACAAGCACTCTGCCAAATTAGAAACTAAAGCCTTAGAGTTTGGCACAAATGAAATCTTCGGTTTTGGCTTCTCTGATCTTTTTGGATGTTAGTCATATTTAACACTTGACTGGGCTCATTACTTAATGCGTTAAACTGCTTTTAAGTGTTCCTGCTTTGTGTGACGGAGGCTGTTTTAAAAGAGCAACGCTGAACATAATGAAACGCTGATTAAAATTGAATCGAGTTTTAAGAAAGTGCGGCACATTCTGTGGTTCAAAGTGTTCAAGGCCGTTTTTTCTGTTCCATTTGATGGTCTATGAATGTTCACTTCTCTACCGCCTGTATTAATCTATATTATTGAAAACATTCAAGCATTCAACATTACGCTTACAAGAAAGGGAACACTAGACATTTGCCTACAAGCTGTGTTCGCTGAAATTTGAAAAATAAAGTGATGATTAGGTTTTTAATTTGTGTGTTTTAAATCTTGACTCACTCACTGTGCACATTTAAATTTTGTCCAGGAGCATAAACATTTGAGTGAAAACTGAATTATGGCCTGCTATTCACAAATTTATTACCATATTTTCCAGACTATTAGTCACACTTTTTTCATAGCTTAGCTGGGGGTGCGACTTATACTCAGGTGCGACTTATATATAAAAATATATAATGACACATTTGTTATTTTCACACTGACCGCAGCTAAAGGGCACTCCAGGCTTGTGTACCGGTATCTGCTACTTCTGTACGATTGTACAATGACAAATAAAGCACTTACTTACGGTAAAGTTTGGAGTGAGCGAGAAACTGGCGTAAAGCGAAGGTTACTCTTGCTGCAATGAATATAACAATAAAGCTACATGTGGGCTAAAAGCTGGATGGCCACAGCTAGAGGGACGAGTTCATAAATGAGAGCTTGAACAACGTGCTGCCAGGAGAGGCTTGTCAGCGGTGCAGTTACGCCTCCATGCCCAGGTAGTTGCCAAGGCTGGTGCGACTTGTACTCCGGAGTGACTTATAGTCCAGAAAATAGGGTAGTAGCTTTAGCTTTAGCTCTGGAGCTAACCGGTAGTAAACAGAAAGAGCAACCACTGGTTTGTTCTCTAGCTATGCTGCGGTACACGTGTATTTTTATCATCGTGATTGCTCTAAAATCGGTGAAATGATAGATCTAATGCTTTTCAGAAGTTGTTTGTGACCGTGTAAACTACAGGGTTAGCAGGTTTTAAACTGAAGACTACTGGCTATACAGTATATTTTGGTGTATGGTATTTTGCCTTAATCCTGAATATATTTCTACTATGTAACAGAAAAACCAAATACTTCAAATTTCTTAAAAATCACTACCTACTATTTGGGCAAAAAGCAAAAGTGCGTCATCTTTGCACAAGTTATTTTATTTCTCTTCACTTTATTTGCTTTGTTTTGTTTGACAGGAAGGGCATCCAACGTCAAAATAATTTAAAATACCTGCCAAATATTCTCAAAGCTAATATTTAAATCTCTCTAGTTCAGCAGTAGAATTAGTTTGCATGCACACACTGGTTGTTTTTTCAAAAGCTTCATGGTGTTCTGTGAGAAGGGTGTCAGAGCGAACTATAGGAAACAGACTGAAGGCCAGCTGATGATTGTGCACTTGGTCCTATTTCTCCCTTTTGTATGCGCCGTCTGTGTCTTTTGATTGGCAGATCTGGGCTGAAGTGTCACCGTGCCCCCAGCGCGCCCTCCCCCTGCCTGTGTTTCCGTTGATATGGCAAGGTTGTACCCCACGGGCTCGTCTCAACAAAACCTCTCGATGTGAACTCTTTCTCAAGTTCAAGGGTTACACAAGAGAAAAGAAACGGGACACTTTTTAAATCAAATTTTCGCATTGAACGCTGAGGATAGAAGTTCATTGGCCTGGATAGCATGAGCAGATATCGGTGTTCTCTGGCTAATTGAAAAGAAATTGTTATTCAATAAAACGTTCCATTCAGGAGGTTTGCCATTATCTTTCTGTTGATTGTGCCTCGAAGAGCTTTTCAGTAGAAAGCGCATGGTATTGCATTAAATATTCTTAACCGTATCGACCTAAAACTAAAACTAAACTCTGCACAGTCTGCTTAATTGGAAACAACAGACTATCTCTAACTAAAGATACACAAGCTAATTTAAAGGGGGCAAACGTTTTAGAGCTTTTTACGATGTTACAATGTTGCTCTCTCATCAAAAACTACCTGGAGTTGGGTTTGAGCCACTAGCACCTTTGAATAATCTTTGGATCTTCATCAGTGGCAAGAGAAGTGGGAGGGGCTCACAGAGAGATTGTGTGGAAGTCAGAAAGTGAAACTAGTGGGTATTTTGTTTCAGATGTTTTAGATCAACAATGCATTTTCTAACCAATAATGTGTAAGTATGTGTTTGACATTATTACCAAATACCTGCAAAAAAGCATAAAAACCCTCTTAAACCGCTTAACCTGAACCGAGCATATTTTCTCAAGTTTGGCCTTGCCCAAATCTAAAGGGCTTCTTGGGAAAAATAAGTGTCCAAATAGCAATAAAAATGAGCCGAAAACGCAACAAAAGAGCCACAAAAAAAGGAATGAAAAGAAAATTTCTAAAAAGGGGACAACACAGCAACAATGCGAGGAAGAAGATCTGTAAACTTTTAGATTTGGGTAAAGCTGAAGAGAAGAACCCCTGGAACCGCCACCTTAATGTGGTGGAGGGGTTTGAGCGCCCGAATGATCCTGGGAGCTCTGTTGTCGGGGGCTTCGTGCCCCTGGTAGGGTCTCCCATGGCAAACAGGTCCTAGGTGACGGGTCAGACAAAGCGGTTCAGAAGCCCCTTATGAGAGACCAACAGGCCTCGTTAGAATCGTGAGGACGTCCTTCGGTGGACCCACCACCTGCAGGAGGAGCCATAGGGGCTGGTGCAATGTGATATGGGCAGTTCCAAAGTTCCAACAGCTGCCCCCACGACCCGGCAACGGACAAGTGAAAGATGGATGGATGGATGAATGGATTGATGGATGGATGGAGGAACTGAAGAAAATGCACTTAGTTAAGTCGGGGTTACGAGGTTAAATAACATAATCAAGTAAATTACTATTTATCCGGAAGTTATTGAAGGGAGGAATAGGCGTATGTTCAGAAATGTGGGTTTTAAGAAATCTTTCTGTGTGGTTTCCCCCATCAACTTCAAACATGCACAAACGTTGGCGCTCATGACGACAACTATCTCAAGATCTGCCATTGAAGTTTCTTGGATGGTAATGTCTTCAACCCCAGTATTAACCTCGTCCAGATTTTTGAAAAACTTCTGCCTCGCACTAATCACTTACCCAAAGACAGTTTATACAAACACTTATTGTTCCTGGTGTTGATGTGGCAGAAGTTAGTTGACATAAACACAATCTTGTTCCGCCTCAAAATGGAGCCCATAAATCACCGCAGTGCGCTGAAGGTGCCTAAGCGAGCGGCGTGCCCCAGAAAGGTAGCCATCCCTATCGGAGCGGGCAGAATCCATCACTGCTGCTGCACAGTCTCACAGGAGGGATGGGATGGCAGTATCGACGCGCGCACACACTTCCACGCCGCAGAGGCACACACAGTGAAGCTGCAGCACTTTCATATTAATTGCTCTATTACTGAGAGTGATGATAGTTTATGGTCGACTGTCAAAAGCTGTCGTTTTTGCTGTGACAGCGGCGCCCCGTGATTTAAATATTGTATTGTGCGCTTCTTTTCTTTTTGTTAAATGCGTTTGCCATTTGGAATAATAATAATGTTGAGGGGGATTTGAAAGGAGTGAGAGAGCGCCAGTTCTCTTTTATGTGCATTCCTGGAGCTGCAGATAACATTGTACTTGAGATTACATGTAATTTATCAATATTTGTCAGTGTGAGTGACAAGTGACATTGACTGCTCTAGATGTAACAAGCTCGCCAAGCTCTAAAGAGGGATCTATTGACTTGAGGAATCAACAAAGTCCACAAGGCGTGTGGTCTTTATTCTCATCCTGCAGTAAAAGGCTTCAGCAATGGAAGAAAGAAACACTGCTGTAGTGTTTTCTACACTTTATCTCAAGCACATTGTATAGCAGTTCAGTCAAGTACAGTTTTGTACTTTTTGGTATCAAGTGAACATCCCGATTCTGTAAGGTTTATATTTTTAACCCGCTGAAGTGTTTTCTTTCTGGTTTGACCTTGATCTAAGCTTAGTGTTACTAGGAAACACTGCTTGACCAAACACAAGTGCCCCCATAGATTTAACTGTTAACAGTATGTTCAGCAACACTATGTGCCCAAAGAATGAGATCAGCCGACTACCTGAACATGCTGAATGACCAGGTTATTCCATCAATGGATTTCTTCTTCCCTGATGGCACGGGCATATTCCAAGATGGCAATGCCAGGATCCATCGGGCTCACATTGTGAAAAAGCAGATCAGGGAGCACACACTGGCTACCACAGAGTCTTAACCCCATTGAGAAGCTTTGGGAAGTGCTGGAGAAGGCTTCGTGCAGTGGTCACACTCTGCCATCATCAATATAAGATCTTGGTGAAAATTGAATACTGGATTTTTTGACATTACAGAAGCTTATTGAAACAAGACCACAGTGAATGTGTGCTGGAATCAAAACTACAGTAAAGGTAGTCCAACCAAATGTTTGTGGCGACCTTTCTGTGTTTTACGATGTGGTGCTGGGAAGGTCAAATATTTTGCGAGTTCGAGAACCACTGATCTAGAGAATGGAGCTCCAGTCCTCCAGGATCATTGACGATTTTTATTAAGGGGACAATCAAGTCAACCGTAATCAGCAATGACTTTGTATTAAAGAGCCACATGTGCACAGCCCGGATCGTAAAACGCTTCCCCGTGATTTGTGTGCCCAGGCGCAGTTGCGGGAGCTGCAGCAGGTCGCAGGGGACCTCCAGATTAAATTAGACGAACACAGGAGGAGGAAGAACGAGGCCGAACGACTCAAAGAGCAAACACTGAGGGCCCTGCAGACCGGCGACAGCGGTAAGTTTAACCTGACATTCTCCGTCCAACAACCCCTCACGCGATCGGCCATACTGTTAGGTCACCGCCATATCCACCGCGGGTCACTTCGCATTTCATTCCCGCGAAGTTGAAGTAAATTGACTTCAGTACCGCGGGTTAGAAGGACAGTATGACAAATGGCACGACAGCGGAAACAGCTGGAAGGGTTAAACACACACTTACACACACACACGTGCACGCTTTCGCCATTGAATTAAATTGATCAGCGCTGAACAACGGGCATTTTCCAGGCTTCTCTCCCCTCTCCCTGCCTCAAAGTTGTGACTCACAGGAAAATTCCCTTATCGCCCCCCGCACACGGCGCTTTGGCATTTAAGTGACGTTCAAACTCTCAAATGTGAATGTACAGAAGGTTGTGCGGCAGGATAAGGCACATCCACTTTTTTTTTTTGCACGGCGGTCGGGGAGGATTTAGTAAATGAAACACGCAATATGCAACTTTTTGGGAGTGAAGTGACATGCATGGACTGCTCTGTATTACCCGTATGCAAATCGCTCATGGGGTTCTAGAGTTTGGGAATTGTGCGGCGCAATCTGTATTAATCCGTATATTTAAATGTCTGTTGAAGAAGTAGTGTTGAAGGTTTTCGGAGAGATACAATTATTTATAGACCGAGGGGAATGCCTTGATATGCCTAGATGTCTCTGTCACTGCTACTAGATTACCAATTAAAATGGCATGAATAAAGCAAATAAACTGTCTTGTTGCCAAGCATTGTGATTCAACAATGTTTCTTCACTTAACCTCAACTCAAACATTCAATATGGGGATAGGAGGAAGTTCAGTTTCTGTAAAATATGATGATGTATGCGAATGAGGTACCCTTTCAGACTGGATTTTGCTGCAGCCGGGGGGGGGGAGAAATGGAAAGATCTTTGTAAGAATGGATGTGGGTGACTCGCACTTGCTCATCCTCGTGGCATGAATCTGTTTTAATGCCATCTGGCCGCATACAGTTGATGTTATGCACAGCAGCAGGGCCCCCTTTTGCACTCGTTTTTCCATTCGCATTTCGCTGCCACATTTTCCCCAGCTTCTTTGGCAGATGACTGGTTTTTGTATTTCAGGGCAAGCCAATTTGTACTCTACTAAGCCATAACGTCTGTATTTTAGCTCGCAGTGATTGATGGCTAGTGAATTACTGGCAATTACAGCATGGGAAGTTTCATTTGTTAATATCTACACAGTAGCCTTATTGTGGACTTTATGGAGATGAATGTGATCTGCATTTGTTTATGGTCTTTTATGCAAATACAACACCATTCCAATAGCATATGCACATGCAAGACAAATGATATTTTTATCGCTTACTTGAAAATGCAGCAGCACCAGCAACCCTTGCCCATATCTAAGCTCAATACACACTTGATAGACACTCTAAATCCTCAGTAATTAGCGTCGGCTTGGATCCAAACTTAGCAGCCTTGATCGGGAGAAAGGTCACGGCGATGTGGCGTGAGGGGCATCCGTCTTTCTCCCCGCTGCGCCGCGTGACCTTTGCCAGACGTCAGCGCCCCCTACAGTGATGAGGCCGTATCTTTTAGCTCCATTACTGCTCATCTTCTCAGCATCAGTTTTCATTCCTTCCGCCGCGTTGGCATGTCCCTCCGTGTCGGCCATCCATCTGCCGTCTTTTATTATGCTCTTCTAATAATGGTGATGGCATGTGTGTTGTACATCTTGAGTGGATTCAATTACTTAAAGCCAAGGCAATCTCAGCCTGTTCCATTTCTCTGACAATTGCCTATAGCCTTTTGTTACTGTCCATTTTCTAACAGAGCTTCATTATAGAGTCTATATTATGCTGATCTTTTGGAGTTCTTAACCATGTTATATGTGTAATTTTTTCATCCATCTACACCTGTATTTGTTTTGTTTCACTTGCTAATAAATCAATCAGTTTATTTCAATAGCTTTGTACACCAGGAAGACCAAAGTGCTTCAAAACCATTTAAAGGCACAAAATATTTACATCCTAGTCATAATTCAGTGCGTTAAAGGCCAGTTTGAAAAGATGAACCTTTAATCTGGACTTTACCTCTTAACCCCCACCTGAACTGAACCATTTCTGAACCATTTTCTCCAGTTTGGCATTACCCAAATCTAAAAAGCTTCTTGTAAAAAAAGTGTCAACATAGTGACGAAAATAAGGTGCCAGAATAGCAACAATAGAATAGCAACGGTAGCAACAATAGCTCAATTATAAAGCGACAACAAGCACTACTAAAGAGTGATGAAAAAGTAACAAAAAAGCCACAAAAGAGCGACAAAAAAGTGACAAAACTTTCAACAAAAAGGCCTCCAGAAATGAGATGAAAAACGGACAAACAAGCGTCAAAAAAACAACATGAAAAAGCAACAAAAACATGACAAAAAACGACGTCAAAACAACAAAACAACAATAAAGAAGAGCCCTACATATCTGCACTACCATGTCGCCACATTACCTACTTAAGCTGCCTTTGTTTTTAGCTTGTTCCAAATGTTTTTTATTCCACTGTGTTTGCGACGGAGGCTTACACACTCAGCAGGCATTTTGTAAGTACAAGAAGACACATATAGTAGTCTAAGTATTGTTATTTCTTCAACAAAGCTTTTTTTTATGACGGCATTTCCCTAACATGTTTGTTCACACTCATCTGTTACACTTGTTTGCAGTTGTGTTCTAACTTGTACTCCTTCAAAGTATGTTACATAAAACTTCACAGACATTAATAATATAACATAGACTTTGCTATTTTCATGTCTAGCATCATATAATTTTCTTGTCAACCCAGCGTCAAATCGAAGACCAACCGCTGGGATTCATTTTCACCAGCCGCGGTAGGCAATATGTGTTTCTGTCTGCGTCAACAAAGCATGATAAAGTAAAAGTTTTACATTTGTAATGAAGGCTTTTCAAGTATGCATACCGTTAAAACCCGCCCACACACTAGCACCTTGTGTTTCTTCTTATATTTGCTAACAATGTGAATTTAAAACAAAATCCGCTTTGAAAAGACTACAAACGGTTTGGGTAGATAAAACGACAGACATCCGCTATCCGAAATCATTTATTCAGAGTTCAACCGCCGATAGGAAAATGCCAAGAATAGTGTGCAATGTGTAAATTGCACCTTTCTTAAATGTAAATGTCTGTCAGATTGGCAGATTTGGTGTTTCAAACTGTGGTGCGTGGGCTGCTTCAGACGGTCCTCGGCCTCCTCTGCAGGTGTAGCCTTAGCTTTCATGCTTTTTGTCCTCTTTTGCGTCTTGATGTGTAAAGTTTTAGCATTAGCATTAGCCACAGCTATAGATCGTATCACAGTTATTGAGTCCACAATGTTTTCACCCCTCGATTTCACTGCTTTAATTTCCGCCTACTGCAGCTTCAAAACTTTACGAGATCCCTGTAAACAACACATTTGTATACCAGGCTCTTCATCCTGACTTATAAAACTCCTGCAGAGGAACCCCATGAGGACGACACTATCGAGCCATATCACAATTAAATATAGCAACCGCTGTATTTCCTTCCATTATTGTCTTGTTTTTTCCCCTCATGGCTTGTCAATAGCTCGCGTCAAGCTCAGAATGAAAAGCTGGAGGAACAAGCAGCTGAGCCGGCAAAGGGGAACGCAACAGTCTCTGCCTTTACCGCCGCTGTCGCTCAAAGCGGGTCTCAGGGGCCTAACGTGCACTTATTGTGAGCTTTTAAAGGGACAGCATCAAAGCCGTTGTACTTCTTAAAGCTTTGAAAAAAATGAGTATATTCAATGACTGAGGATTTTAATGTGATCTATAGACATTTATTTGCCGCTCATTTACATTTTGCCGACATCTGCGGAAATGTGAGGCAAACCCCAGAGGATTAAAAAAAAAAAAAAAAAAAAACTCCCATAACGGCATAAGATTTGAGTTCATGTCGCGGTTCTTGCTGCGAATGAATCGGATGCGATCGCGTCACATCGAGACGCTGCTGTTTTTTTTCTTCTTGAGGATGCCGCCCCCCCGGATGCAAAGCCAATTGGGCTTTTGAGTTCATGGGCAGTTTGCGGGGATTTCCTGAAGTTCATTCTCTAATTCAGCGGTTGACCTGATTTCTTGCCGCCGTCCGCCCCCCAGTGAGGCGAGTTGTGCAATAGGGAGTGCGTTTAGGCATAAGTGAAATGCATCAAGATGGCAGTTGTACCACAAACTGCTTGCACACACAATCCGGATTTGACATTTTAGTCCAAATGATCACGCTTGAATACTTACTTCTGTGGAAAGGAACACTGTTATTTTTTACCAACATTTGTGCTTGGGAGCAAAGGAAATGAATACTCAAGGGTAAGGTGCTTTAGACCGCTACAAACATGTGAGTCATGTATTAGCTCGGCAGTTCATATTCTTCTTCTCTCAAGTGCTAATTCTTCTTAACGTGTTTAGAATGTGCACTGTGTGAACTCTACACCCCCACATTTTCAACTGAGAATCACTTGTGGAGTCTTCGGTGAGCTGTGTCATGGTCCTCCATGTTGCCTGAGTCCAAACTAACCCTCGGTGAGTCTAAGGACAGAAGGGTTACACCGTGTTCTTTTGTACTTTCATCAATCTGTCCTCACAAGTTTTTATCCTGTTCGAATCGAAGGTCCTCCCTCAACAAGCATTTGCAGTTTAACCTTGAATGCCGGTGCTGTCTAATAGTTGGATAAATAATCACAGCAAAAAAAGGAATGGGTTAAGGACTTTGTTCCACTTTGAAAAGGCTGATAAAAGTGTAACTGGGGAGGTTTTCTGTCCTTTTAAATAAGTGAACTTTATTTACGACATGTCTTATGATACCAATTCCTGCCACTAGGGGGCAACGTAAATTAAGTAAAAAATAATTCCACACGTGTCCAGCAGGGCCGCTGACATAAGAGATCAGGATATAAACAACACATTATAGCCACGTGGTAAATAAAGCTAGCCACCACAGAGTGTGGAGTGAATGAATAATGACTACTGTACTTTGAGAAACTGTGACTCAGCCTTGTAAAGCGCAATACAAGTGTAAGCTGTTATTACTTTGGTCACATTATGCAATGATGTTTTATTTGAAAATAAAAATAAATGGAATACCTGTGGTATTTCAACTTGAAACAAAGTGTGAAGACTTGATTAATAGTTTTGCAAATCCCTACAGCTAAACAAACATGTGCCTGGATTCAAGTGTTGATCTTGTGGATATAGTAGTGCGGATGACTGTGCCAGGCCAGTAATCTCTACTTCACAATGAGGCCTGCTGCATTTTGGTATGGGTCATACAATTCTATGTTATAGCCAACACGGCCCGGCCCCCCATCACAGTCAGGAACGATAATGTGGCCCCAGAGAACAAAGTTTGAGAACCCCTGGCCTCACAGTTACCAATTATGTCGATTTAGGAACTAGCATTACATCCAATTGTGAACTACCTTTACTGGCTAGCACAACCAACTTACTTTTTGCTTTTTTTTTTACCTAAAAAAAAAAGTTATTAGCAGCATTTTAGACAGTTTTGAGCAATTTCCAAGAAGCATGCCACATAAACCATACGAAAAACAACATTGCAGTATTTCTCCTTTCAGTCCGCTCACAAGTCATTGCATCTTGATGACTGGCTCATTCCATGCCGTTTCAATTCCGATAATCCTAATTTGGATGTTGCTTTCATTGCCACTGTAGAGCCTAAAAGTGTGTGGATTTTTCTTCTTTTTTTTTCTTAGCGAGCCTCGGTAACCGCAGTCAGAATGCTGTTGAATACCTAAGCACATTTAAATTACAAAACAATTCATTTTCAAGTCGGGCGCGGCGTTCCTCTGAATGCAACACCATGTGAATAATTCCACAGGATGCAGCGTTCAGATTAAAAGCCCCGATTCCCGCTTTGCCTTTCTCTTCTCGTAAAAGTAAAAGTTCAGCGCAACACCTGCAGCCTTTTCATCTATTTCCATCCTAAACACATTTTTCAGCTCACAGAGAGGGGTAATTTCCTGCCTGGAAATATTGCGTGTGGCTTGTGGATATATAAAAGCAGGCAGAATGTGTGTTTTTGTTAGACTTGGAGTGCCGAGCTAACAAAGGCAGCTCTTGTTTGGATAACACGGTTTGTAGCCAAGGCATAGATCTCCAATCTCCTGCTGATATCTTCCATTTTCTCTCCCCTCTTTTGTGCCTCTGTGCTTTTTTATGAGTGCGCTGTGCTATCGCCGCGGCAACATGGGAGGATGAGTGATGGTGTCCATTAGTAAACATAGCCCCCTATATGTGCCACCGGCCTAAAGATTCAACCTCTCCCTCCCAGTTCTTATACCTTCACGCCGCTGCTTCTCTCCATCCATCGTCCGCACCCTTGTTTTTCATAGCCACAGCTCTTGCAGCAAAAGAAGGGGGAGGTTTTGCGGCCATTTCTCTTCTGTGCTTTTGTGCACTCGTTTGGGCGACTGGCGAACGGGTTGAGAATGTCAAGCGCTGGGTAGGGAATTGCGAGTGCTTCGAATAAAGGAACAGGGCGCCTAATTTGACAGATGTTGCGTTTATTGCAGAGAAATAGGTGCTTGGTTGAGTCAATAACTAGAGAGTGAGGGATCTGGCGCAGAAGCCACGTCGAGGTCGTCTTAAACGAAGTGGATTCGTTTTACACGGCAATTCATAAGCTCTCTTTTAAACCCCCACTCAACCACGATGTTCTACTGTACACTGTTGAAAAAAATGCTAATTTCACAATTAGCTTTTCTGTAATTAGCGTGGGGAGGTAATTGCAGCGGATGCGCAATTAGGCGTTATGTAAAGTGCTTCGCGCCCCGACTCAGAGGCCAATCACTTTGCCCCTTTTTGCTCCACTCGTGATGATGCGGGAGATGCATACGAGAACTTCCTCTCCCCTTACACTTCACACACAACGGAGCGGTCGGGGTCACATGCTCGGCGTGGAAGTTTGAGCATGTCGTCTTTTCATCTGAATTGTGGTGAAGAGGGAAATCACTGTCATAGCAGCCGCCGCAGCACAAAGCCGCCTGATTACATTCTGGACTCTGACAAGAGTTTTTTTCCTCTCTCCATACAGTGAAAACCAAATGTTCCTGCGCTGCGTGACTGACTCATTGCCTGATTGCCAAAGACTCTCCATCCTCCTTCCCGCATTTTAAAAAAATCCTTCTTTCGTCAACGGGCATTAGGTTCATAGTGGAGATGTGTGATAGCAAGAGATTCAGCTAATCATGTTTTTATCAAGCCTCACGTTCATGTTGTCAACAGTCGTTTAGCGCTAACCTACGCATGGTTTTGTCTTTTAGGTTACGCTCGATACAACAGCTCTGCAGTTGGTGTTTTCAACCTTTTGGACAGCAATAAGGATGGCAGGTAAATATCGATTTTTTTTTCTGCATCCTTTGAATTCAACTCAAATGAGAAAGCACATATGCCTTTTCAAATTCAGTGTTTCTGGAATGGGGGTCTTGACCAAACAAATGTGTGACTGAAGTATTGAAGAAGATATACATACAGTGTGACTCATTTAACCTTTGACAAGACCATTGCAATATAGTTGTTAAAACAGTGCTAAGTAACTTGTTTAGCTTAATAAATCCTCTTTGTAGTCCCTCTTGGGGTTATACAAGTGTTAATGGGATGATTGGGGGGTCTTTCATCTCCCCCTGGTGTCTCTGGCCAGAAAACCACAATTGCAACTTCGCTGCCTATGGGTCAGAGGCCCCAATACACACTCATAGAATCACGAAGAAGCTAACAGGCTAACGAGCAAAGCTAACTGCGGGTTAGCACCACTTAAACAGTATTTACAGCCAAGTTTGGGTGAAAAAAATGTTCTCCATTGTGTAATTGGATGTACATATCCCTCTCTCCCTTTGTCTTTTCTGTCAGCGTAGTATTTACTCTCATGGACAATTCATGAGTAAAAAACCGCAACATGCTATGGCACCTGCAGTGGCGCTCATGGCCTCTAGGTGCATGAGTTATTTAGTTCTGCTTTAAGACAAAGTGACTCCTATATAGAGTGGATAAGAATAAAATTAGCAAGTGGGAACCACAAAAGAAATGATACTACTGACAATCAATGTCAATAAACCATAACCATAGTGTCTTTTTGGAGAAAAGTAATGACTTCAGTCGTAAGAAGTTTTCTGACTAGATCCGCACTATAGCAATGATATGTTATGTTGCTTGAAGTGGCCTTTACTAGCAGCAGGGAATTAACTTTGATAAAAACAAATACAAGTAACCATATTAAGCTAAGGGTATGCTCTCGAATCTATGGTGCCATGATAAACATAATTGAAGTGCAAACCTGCTCAAAACGGGTTCTTCTGGTCTGTTTTTGACAACATTACGGGTAAAAGGAGAAGGCGATCCGAGGCACTCTGACTTAAATAAAAATCACTTCTGTCCCTGTTACAATCAAGGGTTTTTATTTAAGTCAGAGTGCCTCGGATCGCCTTCTTCTTCTAAATATTAATTGTTGTACCTAGATCCTGGAAGAGCACCTGCGAAAAAGTGTATGTTCCAAAGACGCGCTCTCCGCTTTTTTCTTTCGGTTAAAAGCTCATACCCTCATGCCCATACCATCATACTATTGTGAGATTAGAACAATGTTTTTCCAGATGTCTTTCTAAGTGCGTTTAACTTGCTATCTACAGTAGTGTCTGAAATGTATACATAACTACTGTTAAAGTAGTTCAGAAGTCAACATATTCTCCCCTAAAGACAAACTTTTGGATCTTTGCTCTTACTCGTTGTATAACATCACTAAAGCTCTTCCACACCAGGCTCCCCCAGCTGACCGGTCGAGATACTCTGTCCTTGGACCACTAGCTTTCTGATAGACAGGCAGGAGTGTAAGGCTGAGAAAGCACACCTCGACTAACCATCAGCATGGGATCACCACAGGGCAGAACGCTTGCCTTTTCTTCTGTCTTAGCTCAAAAAACCCCCATCTCCACATGACTCCGCAGGCCCTAAGCTAGTCCACTGTCCCAATCCAAGCGGCTCATATCTCTGGCGCTGCTGTAATGTCATTGAAACCACCTCTACAAGCACTAAGTAGGACATGAACATGAGCTCCATAACCAAGCGCGCCCAACAGAGGATGTTCTTCCAAAAAAAAGGCCACGGGCTTTGTTAATCCGGCTCTCCACTGCCACTGGGTCCATCCCCTCGCCATCCATCATTGTCTTCCACTTCTGGCTATAGTTAAACCAGGGCCAGGAAGAGCACAAGCTGGTGCATGCCCATTCCACACAAGCCACATAATAATCTTGCAAAAAAAAAAAAAATGGACACATTTTGCCACCAAGATATTAGAATAACACAATTTCATAATGTTGAAATTGAAACAGTCCAGTTGTAGAGACTGAAAATCTTTGCTTCTATTGAAAATTCCTGGAACACTGAGAGCTCATGGTGAAAAGCATTTACCTAAGAATTGCCCATCTGCTTTGGAGTCGGTGCATTTGAAGTGAAGTTCTTTGTTATCCCATTGTTCTCCATTTCTTTTTTTCCCTATATTATGCTAATACATTCCAGCATATATGCAAATTTCTTTTTGTAAACAAATTGGATTTATTATCATGTTGCAATTTTGTGTGATTTTGTTTTGGTTTTGTACAAAGTAGAATATACCCAAAAGACACACAGCCTTTGTTTGCATACTGAGCCCAGTTAATAGTCAATATTTGCGCAGCAGCATGAACACAGAGCAACAATATACGAGATTCTTTCAATTACTTCAATTGATGGGAGCTACAAATAAACAAAATTCACCCATATTTTAGACGAGGGAGAGGGAAAAGGCGCCCATAAGAGGGGATTAAGAGAATATTTGTTTGTAAGTTGTTGTCTTGTGCTCGTGCTGTACAAGATAAATGGCTGTTTTATGAGTATCTGGCTCGCATCAATATGTCTGGAGAAAAAACATTAGTTCCACCTAACTTCAGAAGCAGTGACATCTCATCAGTTTGAGCTCACTGCACACATCTCTCTTTCTCGCCAAACTATTTCTGCCGTTTATTCTTCTTCAGCCAACTTTTATCAAATCATCCATGGCTTTGTTTGCATTGTCAAATAGCCAATCACTGTCACTCGTCGTCGTCACCCCTCTCCTACCACGTCTGCTGGTTCAAATTCGACCACTTGTGCTGTACTTTCTTAAATATACTTGTCTGCCTTGTCGACAAGTCAAAAAGCCTCCCAGCGGTCACCCAAATAAATTTTGCCTTATTATTGTAATTATTATTGTCAAATATATGGCCAGTTTTATAGAAACTTGTTGGTGTCATAGTAAAGTATTTGAAACGTATTTGTATCATACCGAGATATGGACTGAAACCCAGTGATGGACTTGAATTTCACCCATGCTCACATTTACCGTATTTTCAGGACTATAAGTTGCTCCGAAGTATAAGTCGCACCAGCCAAAAAATGCATATTGAAGAAGGAAAAAAACATAAGTTGCACCATTGGCAACTACCTGGGCATGGAGGCGTAACTGCACCGTTTACAAACCTGTCCCGGCATTACTTTGTTCAAGCTCTCATTTGCGAACTCGTTCCTGGCTGTGGCCATTTAGCTTTTAGCCCGCGATTACCGCTTTTCGCCAGTCCCTCACAAGTTTCTTGCTAAGTCCAAACTTTCTTTCTGCTTACTGTTTTTTTTTTTTTTTTCTCAGTGGTACGGGGTAGCAGATACTGGTACACAAGCCTAGAGCGCCCTCTAGCAGTTGTCAGTGGGAAAATAGCAAACATGTGAAATTCTATGTTTTGATATGTAAGTCGCACTTGAGTATAAGTCGCACCCCAAGCCAAACTATGAAAAAAGTGTGACTCATAGTCTGGAAAAGATGGTTTATCAGGAGGGCTTGTCGGTCACTAAAATCTGCCGTGAGGAAGCTCCTTAGATGCGTGGTGAAACATTGGCATCTTTCTAAATGTAAATCCAGTTGTGTTTTTTGAATGACTGTAAGTACTTTCTTTTGGCACCATTCTTATTTTGTGTTTTCATTGCAAAACTGAGCAGTTTCTTCCCATAAGGAAAAAGCGATCAGACTCGGGCATGGTAAACCAAATGCCCTGTTTAAAACATATGGCTGCCTCATCGCCAAAGTGCCTGAGCAGCAATATTTCCGGGGGAACGCTGTCTGCCCATTTATGCATTCCCACGTCTAGATATGTACTATTATTCAGCCCAGTCCCCCTCCCCGGCCCCATCCATTCACTCCTCCACGCCTTAACGGTAAGTCTCTCTGCGGGCCGGCGCGCTTAAACAAACACATTACTAAGCTGAAATATCTGCAAGTGCTGCTTATTTCTATGCGGGCCATTGTTTCAGCCCATCAGTCAACGGGATTCGGTGAGCTGGCTATCTCGAAAGCTGGACATGTATCGATGGCCATTTGAATAAAGCAAGACGTAGTGGTTTTGTATGCAACATCACCATATTTTCTCTTCGCACACGTCTCTCCGTCAAGCTTGATTTACTTGGCATTATGATAAAGTCGCCGCTACACCTGATGCGTGCGCATTGCCTGGCAGTCTGCTGACTTCGGTGGGGATTAGCATGCGCCCAACTCTTTCTCTTGCACCAAAAAGCTCTCCGCTTTGTCTGTAATGACTCACAGCAAAACACTACCCGGTTCTTAATCCACTCTATTGGAATTGCTAATTATCTTTAATGCAGATTCCAGATAATTGTTCTCTCATTTATACTGTGAACTAATCTCATTTTGATGCTCATTTAGTCACCAGTAATTGCCTGATGAGTTTTTTTTCTTTTCTTAAAAGTTTTTGAATCCTCCTGACTTAGACACATGGTTGAATACTAAAGTAAAGCCAGAATTTGACATGCTGCTGATTATTCTAGTAATTGCATTTACACATACATATTCAGTCTGTGTTTTTGCTGTTTTAGAGTGAGACCAAAGACTCATTTTTAGATTTACTTTGGATGATTGCCTTATTGTAACGGAAATTGTCATATTGACTAAAAATGACGGGAAGAAACCCAATAAACATGGATGACACTCGACATAACCGAGAAACGTTTGTAAATCCCCATTTCCTGTCATAGGGCCAGGTTGAGAATGGAGGTGATGGAAAATACCAACTATGGTCATTAAAGTGATGTGGACTCTTTCACCATTATTTCAGCCACAACCTTCCCGCGCAGCACACGCTCATTCGGAGCGAGCCAGTGTGCCAGCTGGCAGTCATTTGGCAGCCCACTGCAGGATTAACTGGTACCAGTATGCTGCCCTATAAATAGAGTGTACCAACTGCTTCAGGAAATGAACCATGATGGAGGCTCCCAAAGGCCCCTGAACAGGTTGTGCTTTTTATCCCCTTTCCTTCCATCAGGATTCATCTGCGAGTGTGAGCCGCCCTGTCCTGTATTACTGTCTCCCTCGCACTGCAGCCTATACGTGATGCTTGCTACTTTCTGTACATTAGATATTTTGTCTTTCCAGCTCAGCCAGACAATAGTGGGAGCCATTGTTCCCCCGCAGCACTTACACCGAGCATTGATCCTTGGAGCGAAACAAGCGTGTTGCTTTGTATGTTTGCTTGCACTTCCGCTTCTGATGGACTCTGGGGATTGATCCAGACGACGCAGTCATTATCTTAGCTCAGTGCTGTTGGTTTAGGTGGGGAACACTTGAGGAAAAAAAAAGACAGCAGCGGAGAAGAATGGACAGAGGCGAGATCTAAGTGGTGTTCGATAAGAGCCCGTGTTTGTGATTGCGCTCTCAGGGGTATTGTGAAGATAGTCATTGCGTCAAGATGGAGAAATGTAATCGGTTAGCTGTGTCGCACATTCGCTAACCTTGTACTTGCGCCTTCTCGGGTCATCAGAGCAAATTATCTGCCTCGTCTGTGCAGAGAAATGTGAAAGCATCTTTTTTCCACACAGATTGTTGGCCATTTATTTCGACTGGACTAGATTTGTTTAGACTATATTCTCTGGATTACATTAAAAAGTAAGAAATTAGTCTATTACAATATACTTATGACTATTTCATGGATAGAACAGCAGAGAGGTGAAGAGCCAATATGTCGGCACTGAGGCTCGAACCCATGACACTGAAGCTGAAACCGTCAGTGTACATGAACTGCAGCCTTATTATGAGCCATTTTGACTTCTTTGGAAACCTGTACGACCATTATTATTATGCATATCAGTGAATTAATTATAATACATGATCTCCTTTTCAGCCTTTCTGTTGAAGAAATCCAGTCCAAAGTGACATTCATTGAAGATGAGAAAAAAGTTCTCACACAAGATGAAGCCATGGTAAGTTTCTTTTGAACAAGTTTGAAAAACAAATCTGATTACACATGCACTGCCTGATCCAAAGAAAAGGTGCCACAAACTTCTTTCACACGCATTTGGTTGGACCGACTTTAGCTTTGATTCCAGCTCACATTCGCTATTGCATTGTTGCGATAAGCTTCTGCAATGTCAAAAGATCCAGTGTTAATGTTTCACCGAGATCTTATAACTTATATCATCTTATATGATGGGGGAGTGTGACCACTGTGTAAAGCCTTCTCCAACACATCCCAACAATTCTCAACGTGGACTCATCGTGGCCAATCTATGTATGAAAATGATGTCTCATACTCTCTGAACCACTCTTTCACAATGTGAGCTGGATGAATCCTGGCATTGTCCTCTTGGAATTAGGGTTGGGTACTGCTAAACGATAAAAGTTTAGGTACGAGGTTTAGTATCGAAAGCAGGTACAGAAAAAATGTAATCTTTAGAGACCAGGTTTTGATGCTATTGGTCCAGGGATAGCATTAAAGAATATGACTTTGTTGTTTCAGCTTAAATAAATGATACAAATTGAAAAGAAATAGCTTTTATGGAATAAATTCACATTATTGTTAGGTATCGGTATCGTAAACCAAGTATTGTTTAAGTACCAGTATCAAAAAAAGTTGAACAGTACCCAGCCCTACTTGAACTATGCCAGTGCCATCACCATAGCCATAGCTCTAGCATTTACTCATTGAAGTGTATGCTTTTACATTACCATTATCACAATTGATGAAATAGACCAACTGTGTCTAATATAGTGGAATAAATGTATTCCTATTTCCATTCAAATATTTATACAACACATTGGTAAACATTGTTATCCGACAGTGAACCTTTTCCCCCATTTTCCTTTTCCCCAAACACTAAACTGTTTTCAGATGTTACTCTGCCATTGTTTTATGTGCTGCACATTTTCTCCGGCTGTTCAACAAGGTCCCTTCTACATTCATTTAAATTCCGCGCAGGAAGAACACTTTTCCTCCCCTCCAGCTACAATGTGTGAAGGCACCGCTGTCGTTTTTACGCTAAGCCCGTCTCATCCCACAGCAGCACATATCAAAATCGGTAGCTGTAAACAAAATGGCTAGAGCCCCATTGTTGTCATGCTAAAAATGGCGATTCATATGCACACACACACACACACGCACACGCACACGCACATGCACATGCACATGCACATGCACACACTCAAAAACTGCTGCTGGCTTCTCCCACCGCGGGGCACAGAAAGTTCAGCTTGTACTTGTCACACAGTCGGTGTTAGAGAATAAGATGGAATTGCGGGGCTAGCTTATAGCACACTCCACTTGGCTATTATGAAAGCAGTGCACCTCTGTCGACCTTTATGTGCATCTGTCAGGGTGAAAGGCTCCTTTAAAGCTTTACCGAAGCAACAGTGCCCTCAGTGGAACACCAGACGCCCTTCCTGATGATTCCACAACACTGTCTTGCCATCTTTGTAGACTAGCTTGTTTAAATAGTGCTACATTGTTTTGGAAAAGGAGACGACAAGACGGTATCGCTTTAGATTAAGTAAGCTCATTAAGTATTAATAAGTCATTTTAGGGTTAGGATAAGGGTTAATGTTAGGGTTAGGTTTAGGGTTGGCTATGAATATGTGTATTATTAATGGCCTATTAGTGAGTTAACAGATAAAAGTATAATAAGCAGTGTGTTAATACTTTACAAGCATATTATTAACGCTTATTAATACCATATTAATACGTAATGAGCACACCTTAAAGTGATAGTCTGGAAGTCTAAATGTATTACGCATTTTATAAAATGTGCTAAATTGACCACTTGGTGTTGCATCTAAAGTAAGTAGTAATATATACATATTATTTTTTGTAAAGTCCCTCCTTTCCGGATCTCGGCAGCTAATCAGAGTCTAGTATCCTCCCGCTTTGACCAATGAGACGAGCTTTTCCTGTGAACCAGCCTGTCAGGTCCAATCAGGAGGGAGGGGGAGGAATTCTGTTTCTGCTCTCATTTTGCAAAGAAGGGCTTTCTAGTTAAAGAGGGGAGGAATTTGATTTTTTACTTTCAAATTTCACTCTCCTCACTTGGCAAACTTACAGACTATCACTTTAATATAAAGCGTTACTGACAAGACTGAAATGCACAATAAGGCCACATGGAGACGGGATATTTAAATGTTTGGATAGGATACTGTTTAAATATTGTGCACTCCTACTAAACCTGCCGACAGCCTTGTTTCTGCCTCACTTCAAGACATTTCTTTCAAAGCTGACTTGAGTTTAGCAACATGGAATTAATTGCAGCGAAAATGCGGTGGATATTTATTATCGTATGTAGTTTCTTCCCACATGGCTTATGGTTTATCCGAAGAAAAAAAAAAAAGACACTAGAGTAAGTCCGCCTATAGCAGCATAACTCTGATAAAAGTGCAGATGTGCGTTGGCTAACAGGGAGACGCGCCTAATGAATTCAGCTGCATATGAAGAGGATGAATGGACATGAATATGCATGAATGTGTACTTTAACAGCAACCACAACAAACCGTGATCAAGCTGGGGAAATTAAACACGCCGCCATTGACAGCAGTTAACAGGCAATTTACATTAGAAGTGACAAGCGGGTCCCGTGTTTGCTCCTCAATCAGGGTCCAAGGGCGGCCGCAGTTATAGTGTGCAGCAGCCGTTCATTTTCTGCAGTAGGAGGGATTACTCTATAGGATTTAGTTCAGCCATGGCAACTCATTATTACAACTTTTTTCCCTTGTTGATACGTGTCATTAGCATTTTGTCCTCGCTGTAACGTATCAAAAAATGTGTGTGGGTCGGCGCAGATAGCCAAGTAAACATTGCAGCCGTAGGCAGTTGGTAAGTGTTCTCATTTACTCGATAGAGTTGGTTGTGTGCTGGTTGCATGCAACACTTTGAATGAGAACTCTCCTAATTCAGGCCGACAGGAGGAAACGCAATGCATGAATTAAAAGAAATGAAACTCAACAGATGTTTTACTGGTAACGTTTTATAATAAGGGTACATCAATTAATGCATAATTAATAAGGAATGAATGCATGAACTCCTCATGATTTCCTCACGCATATATCGCCATAACATGAGTTCATCTATCTTCATGAGTAAATACTCATTAACACAGTTAATAAAGACAATAAAATGATTAATGATCATGAGTAGTTATGAGTAATTACTCTTGATCATGATGAATTCTGTGCCGAAGATGGACGAGGACAAAGCTTCATATAAACTTGCAGCAAAAATGAACTCACTAGTTTGTAATGAGTTCCTTATGAATGGGCCCAAAGAACTAAAGCGTTGCAGCTTCGATAACTTCAAATATATGAACCTATGTTTTAAGAGTGCAGTTGGTAAACAGAAGTGAGTTAATTATCATTCAAAACGTTTTATTTCTTAAAGGCACCCTGCGTAACATTTTGGACTATGCTGTTGCCGGAAAAACAAATCATGCTCCATATGACCAGCTCAAGACAGAAAATGCTATTACTGCAGTGAGTAATCAAAGAATAGATTTGGATGAGGACATAACCTATTTAAATCACAAATTCTTTAGTAACATCTCCATGGAGACGAGCTGGAGACGTACCCACTCCTTGCAGTCATGTTTTAGGAAAGGTTAGCCTCATGCATGTTTGTTTGTACATTTATGAGGTGTTTTTCAATTATGAAAATATCTGTCATAAAATAAATGCTTTTATTTAGATTTTGTTTATTGAGTAAAATTCTACACGGTGTGGCTTTAATTAAAAGTATTTCTAAACACATGAAAGCTACAGCCTACAGCTCAGATTATCTAAGACACACACTGTTGCTATTGCAGGTTAGACACCTCTGTTTGCAATGTGTTTTGGATGCACTGTTTCTAGATCGTCATCTTTTGCTGACATTGTTGGTGAGGTGTTATGGAAGACCAGGATGCTTCAACAGCTCCTTCAGCTCTTCTGCATCATTCGGTCTCATGTCTCTCAGCTTTCTTTTGGCAATGCCCCATAGATTCTCTATTCCCTTCCACTTAGCTTTCTATTAATCTGCTTTGATACAACACACATCCAACTTCTTTTGCTAGTACCTTTTGAGGCTTTTGTCAGTGATGTTTTTCTGCACAACTGTGAGATCAGCAGTCTTCCTCATGATGGTGAATTCTACTGAATGGGACTGCGAGACCATTTAAAGTCTCAGGGACCCTTTGCAGGTGTTTTGGATTCATTAGCTGATGAAAGGGTGACACTTTGAGCCTCCAATATAGTCCCTTTTCACAGTATTCTAGTTTTTGGATTTGGGGTTTTTACAAGCTGTGAGCCAAAATCATCAAAATTATAACAAACAAAGGCTTGACATATCTCACTTTGCATGTAATGAGTCTATATCATGTATTAGTTTCACATTTTAAGTTGAATTACAGAAATAAATGAACTCTTGAGTGATATTCTAATTTTTATTTTTTTCGTTTCACCTGTATATCATTTTAAAGAAACAGCAACACTTTATAAAGTGTTTCTGTTTCTTTAAAATGCAATATATACATGTTTAGAAAAATCGGCCATTGGTCAAAGCTTTTCAATTTTCTACTTAGTAATGTCACAAGAGCAACTAATCCAGAGGACCGAACATGGACCTACTTAAACCTCACGTTTGGCCTCTTGTAGTCAAAGTAAAGCAGTTAGATCTCCATTGAGATGAGCTGGTGACGTCCCACTAGTCCCAGCAGTTCCACGGAGTCAGGTGTGAGAAAAGGCGAGCCTGCTCACAGTAAAGATGGATGTTTTATGGGTCATGTTGTACAATAAGGTTTTCAGTTGTTTGTATCTGGGTCTATTCATTTATTTTTATCCTATTGGTGCTTTATATAGAGTGGATCCTGAAAAGTGCAATACAAAATTGGTCATTAACCTTCTCAAATACAGAGTTTTCAAAGGTAATTTGTGTTGTGATTTTTCATCTTTAAAGTGCAAAGTTGCTTCATTCATCTGAAAAGCCGCCATTTATTTCATAGAACATCTTAATTGCTCTCATGTCACTTTACTGATATCCGCCAATATACTGAAAATTAAAATGAAATATCCACACATACTGCATTTAACCGGTGAAACATATTTATCAAGACAAAGGTAGTCGTCTGCCTTGAGTTGTTTTGAAATTGTAGATACTGACGCGCTTAGCCAATTAAGGAAGTGGGATTTTAGGGTAAACAATGTGGAGATGAAGTCTAGCTCGTCACCACTGGAGAAATAGCTTTGATTTGTACAGCGTCTTTCCAGGAGGGTTGTCATTTTGTGTTTGCATGCCAGAAGAGCCATTGAACTAAGGAAACTTCTTAAAGGGGACAAACGTCTTCAGTTCCCAATGTGTTGATTTCAGCTTTAAAGTAAGAACGTGGGGCAGAGGCAGACTAAAGTGAGAGAACAATCTAAATCGTGATGCCCAGCCATTTCTGATGTGCTAATAAAAAAAACACTACTGTTCAAATGGTGATAAGGTTATATGTAATAGTTCAAGAAAGCCACCGTCAATCGTGTAAAACTTTTGGCTGAAAATCCAATAAAAGCATAATTTCTTCTTGAGGGCAAATGACTGTGCAGCTTTGCCGGTTAGTTCCAATACCGTTCGCCCAGGGGACAATGTTCTTCATGCTTTTCTGTTTTATAGGGTGTGGGGTGAACGGAAAAAGAAATTATGTCCTCATGAGTGCTACATTGTAACTTCGATGGCCCTTGATTACTTTTCCACTGTCAGCCGGCGAGATAGGATCATATATTACTTTATCGCTGCCTGATTCAATTTGTGTCATTTTCACACCTTTTTATTAGTTGCCCATTGCCTCTTTTCTCTCTCTCCTTTTCTTTCTTTTAAGAGGCTTTGACGTCCACCGAAAATTCAGTTTCCACTTCAGCGGCCCAGATAATTCGAGAACAGGAGGATTTTCAGGAGAACAATTTGATGATCAAAGAAGGCACTCCACTTTGGGGAGAAGGGATATTCTGAAGTGGCGCAGCCTCTGTGTGCTGTTATTATGTTATAGCCCTCCTTTGCTGCAGAAAGTCCTGCTAATATCGACTGGAGTTCAGACTCATTTTAAAGATAATCGTAGGTGGCCAAGAAGAATGTCTCAAAAGTAGCATTGCAGATAAGAAGGTTTGCACTAAATCATCTCCAACAGCAACACTATTAATGCGTCACTTGCAGCATGGAGGATGGTCTTTTAGAATTAACCGTAGACAATATTGAGGCAGTGATGTGTGACCGAGATTGGACAGTAGGGCTATGGCGAAAGCAGCGGCTGGAAATTGCCTTCTCTTCTTGCAATAGGCATTTGGTGCAGAGGTGAATTTCACTTATCCGTCCACTCCCCACTCTTCTGCCTTCAATGCCCCCCTGACTCACTCCAGCAGAAAAGCAACAAAACTGAATCTCTTCTTGTGAACCAAAAGAGATGAAAAAGAAGAAGCCTCAGAAAAGAAGGGAAAAAAAATCAAATCATAGAAAAGATAAGGATGTTTTCAAAACAACAGCTTGTCTTGGCAGAGTTTTATGAGTAGTGGGGTAGAACATTTCTTGTTTCTTGCTGGGCACTATGCAAGATATAACTAACCCACTCAACTCAAGGCGTCACAGCCATAAACATATGGTTCAATTGACAGAGAGCTCTTGTATTCAGGATTTCAGACAATGTTTATTATTCTCCATGGTTTCTCTCTAGTATTACTCTTGTATTCTTCACAGAAAAATGAAAATGAAATACACTCCTGTTTAGTGACATCCATGCTGTATTACTTTGGTAATCTAGTGTCTAGTCGAGGATTAGATTAAACAGTGCAGTTCCTACCAGGATGTGAAAGGAAACACTGGAGTCATTGCTCACAAGTTTTTACTCAGGTGAAAATGAGAAGTGAAAGGGAAAGCAAAAATAGCAATGTTTTCTCACAGGAGGTGCGCCTTGTTCTTGTCAAAACTATTTGCAGAAAAGATCTCAACATCTAATATCAGTGTTAGTCTTCATTAGCAGCGGTTGCTTCTCCTTTTCGATTGAGTTAGTGACTAGTACCTCTTGATTTGTGTCAACATTGCATTGGCTGTTTGTTTAGGCTCTCACTTGTCCAGGAATTATCGATCGCAGGAGGGATTTTCAAATATCGGTGACTGGACCGGGTTGAGAGACACGTGGATCGAGCCCATGGGTCGAGCACTCGCGCAGATCGTATCAAAATGCTTGTATTGAACAGTTCTATGTTATATCAAGAATTGTTTCATCCCTTGTAGTCTAGTACCAAAATCTGACCTTGTTTTTATGTTAATATAAGATGTCGGGAACATATTTCATGAATATGCCAATCGTGTATCGCCTTCGTTTGTTTTTATTGAAGAAATAAGAAGAGATTGTATGCTAAAAAGTCTTCAGCCATGCACTATCTGTCAGATAAAATGACATATCTGCAATATTAAGCAAGATTTTCTCATGAAATTCGCACTGTATTTGTAGTTTTACATGATATCACCTCACAAGAAATCTTAGCTTCATTGGTTTCAAAATATACAATTTATGTCCGTTTTTTCATAGTGGAAACAAGATGGCCGCCATAATTGAGCTGGCTGATAGTCAGTTCAATTGTTGCATCTTCAATATTCTACCAGATTTTCGGAAATAATTTACACTGTAGATAGACTTCATCAACTTTATGTAGTGTGCAACATTTCATATTCATCGGTTAATGCATAAATCAATTATTTGAAATTTTGTATTGGGGTAAATTATGCAAATTAGCCCATGACTACAATCCAGCATGTCTGTTTCAATCAAATCAAATCAAATAGTTTTGTACAGCCCATTGTCACAGGGCTGCACCAAACATTAAAACAGTCACACAAATAACAAATGTAATGTCTAAAATGTGTTACATGCATGTGTCTCATGTAATACGCATCCATTAGAACTGGATATTTTACTAAACATGGATTTGATAGCCCTCCCAATGATCGAACTATTATCTCTCTTCCCCACCAACTACAGTATTTTCATACCAAACTGTTCCATACCAGCCTGGCATATGACAAGACACAAGATAAAAAGCAGGCTGGATGAAAGATTAGGAAACCCTTTATAACGGGATGCGAGCACGAATGTAAATCTATCTTACGTCGTACTTTAATATTGTTAGCTTCACCCGAGGGATTACTCTGCAGCAGAAAGGCAGACATTAGTAACAAGGCAGGAATGAAGACATTACCTTCCATAGGAACAAAAAGCCATTGAAGCATGTACCAGGCCCCATATATTATTCTAAACATCTCATTATACAGACATGTGTGGGGACTGCTTTGTGAAACGTAGCTTAGGTTATCAGTCCAAGTGGGAAAAAAAAGTCTCTCTGCGCTCGCTGCTATTCTCTTTCAGACTGAATTACACGCCGCAAATCAATCTTTTACCGCGCGGCAGACAACTGTGCACAACTAATTTTAGAATTTAGATGTATTATGCAGCCGAGGACAAAACAGTCAAACCTTTATTGGTCCATTAAGTGTCTCCTCCAGAGCCTTTTAGGTTGCGATCACTGGTCACAGAATAAGATGTACTTGAGATAAATGGGGACTGTTTTTCTCGAGTGGGGGCTCCAAATGCAAGAATTAAAACGTGGTATTTGAGTTGACGGAGGACTGCGACCTAAGCTGTGCTAGGAATGGAAAGCAATATGAGCAGAGGAAGGTGTTGCAGAAGAGGGAACCCCATTTTCTTCAATAAGATGCTGTAAGAGTTGACTTTCATGCACGTCAACCAAATTCACACTACTTTTATAACTACCAGGCTGTTTCCATCCTCTTGGAATTCTGTTATTATAAATTGCTATAAAGAAAACACATTTACATGGTAGTAAAGTATATTTTTTGCATTTTAGGTGTGCTCCTTTGTCGTCCCTGAAGTATTTTAGTATTATGTTAAGCATGATTGTAGCCTGACAATTTCCAATATGATAGGACTTTGTTATAATCTATAAATTATAAAGATAGAGTGAACAAGGATGACCTCAGTGCTAGGATGCAAACTCTGGTTTCCTACTCTCAGTGTGTCTCTTCAATACCGTCAACCCTTTGTGCGCCTTGACCCATAAACGTCCGCTTTCATGTTTAACTTTCTGCATTTCCTAAATCGAGCTCCCCGCGACATTCGCTGATCCACTGGTCTCACTGCCGGCTCCGTCCCCACCCGCCGAGGTCACCCACTCAGCCCGGCTCTTCTCACCATCTGCTGGGGCTGGCTGACATTTGGCCCTCAAATCTCTCCTCAGAGGGGCCCCCACATATTTGCATTCTGTTTTTGTGTTCGAAAGTCAAGAGGCCAAACAGACTGGAGATTTATTTTTCATCTCAATTCCAATGCGTTCAGCAATTCCTCTGGAAGATGCATCACGGAAGTATTCATACCCCTGAATTTGCGCCTACGTCATGTTGACGTCTGATACGGAAATGTGTGTGCTCTAATATGTTTTTTAATCTCTTTTCATTGTATTATTATAGGGTAATCACGAGTGCTCAGCATAACCTATAGAATTGGTGATACTGGTTTATGTGGTCCTACTTGTCTCCAGAAGGGGGCAGCAGTCATCTAAGTTGAGTACAAGCTAATGGTAGGATTGGAAAGTCACATTCACAGGTCATTTAATCTCTTTGTTTTGTCATGGGCTGGGCCTCCAGTGCTGTTTTCTTGTTGTAGCCCGCACCGAAAGGGAGAGGAGAGGAGATACCACGCATTTTGAAACGGATGCGTCCTTATCTGGCTGCCCGGGGTGTAGGAAGGTTTATTTTCCTTTTTACCTACATTTCCAAGGGAGGGAGCTTGTGCTGATTCCAGGATTAATGAGTAAAGAGATTTTTGGGGCCCAGATGGGAATGTGGAAGCAGTTTTTTTTTTTTTCCCCTTCCCCCCTCGTCTTTTTTGGTACTGTCTTGCGTCACTGACAGTAGCCTAGAAGACTAATATGTGCAGACCTAAGCTTTACTAAGGATTGTAGCCTTATTTAAGTGGCTGTGGATGTAGGCCATGCTGTTTAGCTGCGGGATTATACAGTAAAGCAGGCACTGTACCCCTACACGGAATTGGATGGCGTTATTCTAAGATGACATTTAGCAAGAAATATAGAAAGTAGTCCAGGGCCAGTGAGGCATGTTTCTCCTGTTTTCACAAAGATGATGATGCAGGCAAACAGGAAGCATACAGCCATTAAGTTAAATGTCAAGTTATGCACACTAGGAATGGCATACGGGTAAATCCATACGTTAACTGTTCAGTTATTCAGAAGGCTGCCAGTTATTGCACTAATTGCTGTTCTATTTTGTTTTTGCCTGAACAGTTAATTCAGTTAATTATGTTTTCTTTGTTTCAGCACTGGGCATGATTGCATGAAAGTTTGTCATTTTTTTGGATCAATACAGCAATCTCTAAGCTAACTACCTCTTTAAATATGCATGATTTAGTGAGTTCATTTGTCTAATTATCTTATATTCTGGTTCAGTCTGAGCTTTTATCAGTGCGGATTATCTTTGTGTCCTTGAGCAAGACACTTCACCTACATTGCCTGTGTGGGTGCAATGTGCCTGTGATGAGGAGGTGGTGGTTGGTGCAGATTGGCAGCCATAGCCCTGTCGGTCACCCTCAGCGTCCAGCGGTTTTGTTGTCCATTTTAACACATGTAAGGCACATGCAGCAAATCGAATGTGGCATTTTGCTCAAAACCTTGAGGCAAGAATCAATAGTTAACATCAGAGCAGAGGGATGTCCAATTAAGCTGGGCCGGGCACCAGTTGAGACTCCCCAGTCTTCTCCCTGATGGCACGACTAAAGAGGAGGTGAGCATGGGCATGATGTGGTGCTAGAGATAGATGTGTGGATTTAATACCATATCAGTTCCAGCAGGAATTGTACGGCAGGCATAACAAGTAATTAATATTTACACAACGCAGAAAAACAGTTCATTATCATCATGCCCTTTGGATGGCAGAATATTTCTTCAGCCATCTGTGATTCCAGGGCTAAGCTTTGTTTCTTTACGTTACCAGGTGAAATCACACAGAGAGCGGGTCGTAGGCTTTTGCCCTCACCTTGCCACCGCTCCTCACCTCTCTCTCACACAGGTCATGTTTTCTCTTCCCAGCTAGGGCGCGTTCATGTTATATAATGCAAAACTAGGGAGAGCACGCTGCTGTCTGTGGAGCTAAAAAAAAGAAAAAGAAAAAAAAAGTCTATCATCATTATTCTTCCCGGCGTAACTTTTATACGTGTTTGTTTGTACTCCTGCTCTTGACACTACTCGATACTACCTGCTCCTCTTCTCTTCTCTCCTCTACTTGCTTTTGTTACGCAAGCGCTGAGATTGGAAGTGCCGCAGGTCGCGCAGGTGGCACAGGTAATAGAAGCCGCGGGAGGTCAAAGGGAAGAGGCCAAGTGAAGACAGTGTTTTGTGCCTGAACAAGACCCATCAAGATGCATCTGTCCAGTCATCTATCTTCTACAACACATTTCCTCTCAGCACTATTGCACTGCGGGGTATGCAGACAGGGTGAAATAGTGGTCAGCTACGTCAATGGTGACTCCACTCCATAGCCTGGTTTTTCGATTATATCCGTTTGTATAAATATAGACATGTTCCTATTAGAGTTGACAGATCGGAAATCTGTCATCTTGTCTTTTTTGGTCCTAGGTGAATTGACTTTTATTTTCAGGTGGCACTATTGAATTCAAATTTATACACATGAAAATGGAATTGGATAGACCAAGGTTTCCAAGCTTATGGCCTGGGGAAAAAAACGCTGCCCTCAATTTTGGTTGGCGCTAAGGTTTCTTGCAGAATTGTTGCAAAATCCAAAAAAGTAGTACTTTAAATGTGTCTGCCATCATAATCTGATTAAAGACATTATTGTGTCTTTGCCTGAAGAAATATGTGTGTGGGGGGATGGTTTAACAGCGTCTTCATGAATGTTTTTCAATGTTTCACGACAATTACCACCACTACGACCCTCCACTTTGGACACTCCTAGGATAGGTCTGCAAATACAGTAGCACTTTACTGTACATCACAGTAATAACAAGGCAATAGGGTGGTAAGACCATGGTATCTTTAAGTATGCTAATGCGGTAGTTGTGGTAATTGCATGGAGATAAGACTAACCCATAATTCAGGCAATAACATATTAAAGCAGTACTAAGTAACTTGTTTACCTTGCTAAATCCTACGTAGTCTCTCTGGGGTAATGCAAGTGTTAATGGAATGATTGGGGGGTCTTTCCTCTCCCCCTGGTGTCTCTGGCCAGAAAACCACAATTGCAACTTCAATACACACTAATGGAATCACGAAGAAGGAGCTAACAGGCTAACGGGCAAAGCTAACTGTGGGCTAGCGCCACTTAAGCAGTATTTACAGCCAAGTTTGAGTGAAAAAATTATCTCCAATGTGTAATTGGATGTACAATATCCCTCTTTCCCTTTGTCTTTTCTGTCAGCGTAGTGTTTACTCTCACGCACAATTAATGAGTAAAAAACTGAAACATGCTATGACACCTGCAATGGTGCGGAGTTACTTAGTTCTGCTTTGGAATGTTTGTGGAATGTTTACAAAAAGCAATAGTTAATGCTTCGATTTGTTGCATTTGTGGTGTTAAAATGGAAATTAAAAGCATTCAGTTTCATCTGCTGCTACCTACAAAAATGCTGTTCAATTATTACAAGAAAGATAGTGCTGCAACGTATATCATGCATACAGTACATCCTATGTATGATTGGTATAAAGAGTAAGTTAGGAAACACTTATAAAAAGGAAAAATGCTTCAAATGTTGCATATCAACTAACCCGTCAAGCTTTTCGTACAGTTCTTGTCAAATATATATTCTTTCATAAACGTCAAGTAAATTTAACATTTAAAACAAATCCAACCGAGTTCAATCAGTGTGTTTGTACTGCTCCGACTACATCACCCTGAGTTGTGTCTTACAAGCTGAACTGACAAACCCGCCTTAAAGCAAGCTCAAGGCAATCATTTGTATTCTTATCAGCCTTAACCACTCGACAAATACTATTGATGTTGCGCCTGTGTAACCGCCGCTTCGCCCAGAAAAAAAAGAAGAAAAAAAGACAAGGCACGCATTGAGTAGCGTCCGGGGAGAGCTCTCCGAATCTGGCTCCCTATGGGACCAAGCACACTCCCAGGTGGAGGCAACGATTAGTGATGTAACAGCGGATCAACATGAGAGCAAGGCTGCGCCGCCTCACTCCATACAAATGCAAATGTGCTCGGTAAATGTTGGTAATTGATGCACAGGAAAAGTTTGCTAACAATTTCTGACCTTTGCATGTGGGCTGCGTTTCAATTAACAGCTAGTTTTGGTTAATAGCTATAGCGGAAAAATAAGCGCTACAGTGTTCAGTTTTGTTCCATCTAGCAAATAATAAGTTAAGAATTTGTAGAAAATACATCCTTAATTCATAGAGATGCACCGATCCAGCTTTTTTGCTTCCGATACCGATACTGGGGGTTTTAGTATCTGCCGATACCAACCGATACAAAGAGACTTTCTTTCTTGAGTGAAAATAAGAGAATGGTCTCTTTTCTTCAGTGTCAGATCAATATACATGCGTTTCTAATGACATCACGCATAGTTCCGTCGACCAATTTGAATACCGAAGTAGAATTATGCAGTACTACAACATGTAACAATATCTCTACTAAGGATGAAAATGAAAGCCAACTGACTGACAATGGCAGTTTTATGTACTCGTAATCACTGCTCAAGAAGGAAACAGTTAAAACACGGCCCCAGACGCACGTTTATGTGATATAACCAGCATATGGCACAGACGTAGCAGCTCTGTCCGTCGAGCTACAGCAGGATTTACTAAAGATCTGCTTCACTCCTCAGACTAAATGAACACATCAAAAACTAACCAGAAACCTTTCTCTGTGATTTTTACAGAGTCAACAGAGTATGAGTCTGAGTCAGTGTTTAAGCTGCTCAAGACGTTACAATGCTACCGGTTAGCATATAGCTTCAACACGATAAACACATGTGTGGTTCACATCATCTATGAACACTGAGGAAATACTACAGTAACAGCATGTTGTATCCAAGGCTAGATGTTTGGAGTGTGATTCAGGGCTTTCTCTTGGAGAGGTCAGAGCTGAGCTGTTGAAGCTACATGCTAACCGGTAGCATGCTAACATCTTGAGCAGCTTAAACACTGACTCACTGGTTTCTTCACATAAACGTGCGCTCTCTGTTTTCTTCTTGAGCAATGAATACACGAATACAAGTACATAAAATGTCACTGTCAATTAATTGTCTTTCATTTTCATCTTGAGTAGAGATATTTTTACATGTTGTAGGACTGATTCTACCGCCATAACAACAAAAGTCACATGACTGAAAAGCATGCAGTCTTTTCTTGCAAACAACATGTTACATAGGCGAATATATCTATGGAAAAACATTACACTAGGATCACTGGACTTTTCTACACTAAATATGAAAGGCTTTGGGTTGCATTGATATATACAATACAAACACTTGGTGAATCCAGCAATGGCTATTTTGTTAGGTGAACGAATCATAGTTTCTGCCAAAACAGGTATCGGTTAAGCATCGGATATTTGTAGTCGATACACGATATCGTACCAGTGTCATATGCACTTTAAGTTTCATTAAGTTTGCACTTTATATTGCTTTCATAATGCCATAAAGAATGACATTTGGCTAGTTCTCATAATAATATAGCAGTCGTATCTGTCCCTCTTCACCCCGACGGAAAAGCGGCCACACAATTACTCTGCTGTATATTTGAATGCATCACCCCGTGCGCGGATAACACTACCCTCAAGTGCTTTGCTTTCCCCAAGAATATCAAGTCACATCAAATATAATCTGACCCCGACAGACTGCGGACCTCCTCGAAGAACATCTTGCGGATCAACCTCATATCCTATCGCGGGGAGACGCTTGGATGTGTTGTCCGTTTCCATGGCGACACCCCCTTTCTCCATCATCAGCGCCACACAGTACAGCACATAAGACAATAATGAAAGCTCTCAAAGGCCGCGGGGGCACCAGAATAGCATGCGCCCTCAGCCTGCCCCCCCCCCTATCGTACCACTTGGAGCTGTTACACACCCTGACGAGAACATTTTGAAACCCACTACCCCCAGCCCTCCCCTCACTCACACACACACACACACACACACACACACACGCCACGTGCTCTTTGCCCCCCTGCCATCATCCTGGGGTTTTTGAGACCGCCGAAGATTGGACTTGCGAGCGAAAGGGATGACACGCAAAATGACAAAACTCCTGTGTCTGTCTGTCAGGCTTGGTCTTTATCCGACTGACATTTGCTGGCTCAGGCTCATCCGAGGCTCGGTAGAAGCCAGGGATAAGAGTCACACGCAGATGGCTTTTTTTTTTTCTTCTTCTTCCCCTTTTGCGGTGCGGTCTAGTGCAAAATTCAAAAGGAAAGAAATCTGCCCAGTTATTCTTCTGGTTTTAAGAGACTTTCTGAAATATCATTGTAGTTAAAGGGGTACTGTAAGTGTTATTGAATCGCGCTCAATTTCTGTAGTGTCCTAGATCCAGTGCTTGACAAATAACAGAGCTGGGAATATAGAACCTGTCCTGTCACAAGCAAAAAAGAAAGAATATTTTCTGTACTGTCTTACGTGTTTTGTACAGTTTTCATCTATAAAATACTTTCTGCTTGTTCGACTACAATACTTGCCTGCATTTGATTAGTTGCCCTTTTAAACATCCCACAATCATCGGCATCATCTAGTGCAAATCGGCACCAAAAATAGCAAATTGCGTTGTTGTGAGTTGAAAATTTAGGGTGGGCTTTGTAAAAAAAGTTTCAAAATCACAACATGTTGCTGCATTCTAATGTTCTGTGCCATAGTTAAGAGTTTATCAACGCACACTTCTGCCATGTAATGCTATTTAAAAGTGGAGTTCCAGTAAGTGCCCTGTTTATGAATGCACAACAAAGTACTCTTAATAATCATGTCCAATCTCCATATTATTACTAAGTGCAACTGCTAATGGCAAAACAGACTTGCTTGCCAACGCCAAGTCGTACTCTGTAGCTTACTGAAAGTCCACTGATCCAATGCATATGGGATTTCTTAGTGGTTTTGAAAGGGGAGATATAATGTGAAATCAACTTTGGGCTAGAATTTTTCGCTATAGTCTTCTCGGTGTACCGTGTAAGACTTTTATGTTTTTGGCTCAACAATTATCCGGCCAGTGCCCATTCAGCTTTCCAGCAGTTCTATTTTAACCTCTGTTTCCAAAATGCATGAGGCTTGTCTAAGTGTTATGCCTAAACTTTTGCACGCCGCCGTAGAACTTTTTGGCCAGAGCGAGCAAAGTCTGTCGTTGAACAAAGGGCATAGAATTTCATCAAAAGAACATCTGTCCAACTGTTAAGTGGTGGATCGATCATTCTTTGGGGTTGTATTGCAGCCAGTGTTCACAGGGAATATGTCATGGGTAGAACAAATAATTGATTCATAATTGAATTCCAACAAATTATGGAGGGGAAAATGTAACACCAAGTTAAAAAGCAGATGGCTTCTTGGTGTTTAAAGTTGAGGTGCCATATTGAGGGCCTACAAGGTATTAACTGCCCAAAGTTATTTTGAAAAAGTGAAAGATCAAAATAAAACTAGATTTTTTAACGTTCTGGGAATGTCTCATCAGTAACTTCATGTCTTTTGGAGATCATTTTTATCTTCCCCTTGTTTTCTTGATACTTGTCTAGTTGTTTTTTTTCTATGTTTTCTTTGGTTGTGTGTCTTTTTAAACAGCCTTTTAGACTCTATATTCCATGTTCAATGTACCAGCCCGATAGCCCAGACCCATTGTTTGTATAGAATAATAGACATATTGGGAGGGCTGGCCAGTCTAAGACGTTCACTCAGGCGTGACAAAACTGACTCATTTACTTCTCCTTTGCCGGAGAAAGCTCAGTGATGCATTGTGTTTTGTAAATGGAGTATATTGCTTCGCCGTCTTCCTCGCCCGCTCCGACCTGCCGTTTTGGTGATTAACGTCTGATAGGGCCGAGACATTTCTGAGTGAGTCAAAAGAACAATGAGCGAATGCCATTTCAAAGTGATGAGGCGAAGTCTGCGAGAGGAGGGCGCCGGGAGGGGAGGGGAGGGGAGGGGAGAGGGGGGGGTGTAGGTGTTCGATTGATTGGTGAGAGGGAAAAAAGGCATCTGCTTGGAAGCGGCTTAACAGTTGCCTCCAGAACGCACGCCTGCTATTGTTTCCAAACAAGAATAACCACGTCTGCGCGTCGCCTCTGAAGCGGCGAGGGGACTGTTGCATAAGAAACATTTAGAGCTGTCTTCTGTTCTCTCAGCTCGGCAGGACTCAATGTTTTTTTTTTTTTTCTAATAGCTCTGTCTGTCTTCTCCAGGAAGCGTATGGTTTCTTGCTTAAAGTTTTTTAAATTCTGCTAGCACCGCGAGACAACAGCAGTGTGTTGTGTAGCATCTCTGCGCAATTTGATTAGATTGCAGAAGAAATGGAGTTGCCGAACAGCTAAGTCATCACAGCTGTTAATTTGGCTGTCTTTTTTTTATTGACAATGACAGCTGCTTTTCTTGTCAGACTTGGGACTAACAAGAAAGTAGTCTCCAGCTTATGATCTAACTCAGGGGATTCAATCTCTTCAATGACTAAAATTTTCTTCTATTTAACCAGGAAAGGCCCACTGAGATTCAAAATCCCTCTTTCTTTTCATTCACACTAAAAGGCTCCACCCCAGGGGTCTCCAACCCGGAGAGCTACACATAACAAAAATAACAAAAACTGGCAGAGAGCTCCTCAAACTTTGATGAGTCTATGCGACTAAGGCGGAGTTCACCTTGGAGGATAACTTGCCGAGATTATTAATACAATGAAAGAAAAAGACTTGATATTCCTTTTCTTATTGACTCTATTTACCCAAATGTTTGGAGATTATGTTCAGCTCGTTCAGTGTGTCCCCAACTAAATCAGATTGAGGTCCGCAAACTTTTCCTTTGTAACTTTCGACATTATGTCCAGGGTCCGGACATAATGTTGCTCCTGAAAATGTTAAAACATGAGCAGAGGTTGTCTATTTACATAGCAGAGAGATGATCAATGAATCAATCATTTTGCCATCTTATTTCAAAGTTATTCAAATTGTTTAGATCATATGTCATTCAACCTTAGAAATTAAGTATATTGAGAGGATAAAAAGCCTCTGTAGGTCCGGATCTGGACCCAGGTCCGCCAGTTGGGGACCCCGATCTAGTGCATGTAGGAAGGCTGCACAATATATCGTGAAAAATATCGTATCGCGATATTAGCTGATGCAATATCCGTATCGCGAGAAGCCGCAATATATTGCAACATTACCATAGCCTTCATCTGACTGAGATCGACCCATTTTTTTTTTTGCAAACTCAAACTCATGCATTGAAGTCATGTGTAAAAGTTCAGTTTTAGTTTAACATTTACTAGCTTTGTTAAATTCTACCCTTTTTTTGGTCCTGATGGGGTGTTTTTTTAAGTCTTTTTAAGACACAATTTGCTGAAAAAAATGGAACATATCGTGTTTGGTGAAATATCGCAATAATATCGTTATCGCGATATTGTGCAGCCGTATCGCATATCGCAAGTCACTTCAATATCGTGCAGCCCTAGCATGTAGGAATGTAGAAAGTCTTTGCTGCGCTACTTTTAAGTGCGTCTGATTTGAGATCCCTGCCACACCCGGTCTGGGAGTCAAACCTGGGACTTTCTTGTTGTTAGAAAAGAACTCTAAACTCATAAAGTTACCTACCTTTGTAGAATTAGTAGTACCTTGCAGAGCAAATGACTGTGACTAAGTTGACTTTGAAAACCTATTAGCTTCCCCTTTCTAATCAAAAGGGTCGGGAATTGTTCCACAAATTGGTTTAAAATGGAACAACCTTACAAGATGCCTCACTAGATTGCGTGCTTATTCATTTTGCTGCGTCTAAAGTGTCTCTACCTTCCCTTCCGAGCACTGTTGCGTCAGCTGCTGCACTTTAAGAGTTGGAAGGGTGTGTATTTTATAGCTGCCCTTGTGCTCTCCAGGCAGTGTTCGTACGTGGGCAGGGAACCAAAGATGAGGGAATAGGTCCGCAGTCAGCAGCTGATCCAGTGACGGAAATGGCACCGAGGCAAGAGGGTCCCAGGTGTAGCCATGACTCAAGCAGAACGTCAGGCTAGGGACGAGTGGGGGGTTGTGCTGGGGGGGTTCAGTGATTGAGAGCGCGCAAAGTGCAAGAAGAAGAAGCGGAGTGCACCATGGGAGTTTGTGTCCTAGGTGACAAGCTGGCGCGCGTACTCCGTGACAAGTGCAAAGCGAAAAGACAGGGATCGCGACTCCTCTCTGACCTTCACCAAAGTAAAGCAAAGAGTCGAACTTGTTTCTCCGAAGTGTTGTTGGGCGCGAGCGTGAACTGGCGCGCACCTCTCCAGTAAACAGTCCTCTCCCTCCGACTCTAAGTGAGATTTCTGCTGACTGAAAAGTCCGGAATGCTACGGGAAGACATTTTCATTTTTTTCCGTTTGACCTTTCTGTCTCTGCAAAAAGCCACGCGCATCAGCAGAATTCCGACTGCGGCGTTGATGTAACAGACACCAATTTAAGACGAGAGATAGAAAGATTTATGTATTTCAAGCAGTTTGCCCTTGTCATATTTTCTGCATAAAGAGTAAAAAGCCTGTAACATTGTAGATTTTTTCAGTTTTCAATTTCAAGATAAGGGTTTCTGCAACATAACTACTGAAATAAGGCTGCTTCTCTTTAAAAGTATCGGTAGCTGTATGTTTCTCAAGATGTAAAATCATGAAAGAAATGTAATGAAAATCCAAGCCTAAGGTGAATCTGGTTGACAATTTGCAATGGGATGTGTTCGGTCTTATTGGTGATATCGTACATGTTCAGATTCTGTTCTGCTTCTTGAGCAAGGTCAGGTCATAAACTCAACAGCACGTTCGGCTTTTGTCATGATTATCTTAATTTTGAAACAGTACTAAGTAAGTTGTTTATCTTAATAAATCCTTTTCGTAGTCCCTCTGGGGGAAATACAAGTGTTGATGGGATGATTGGAGGGTCTTTCATCCCCCCGGTGTCTCTGGCCAGAAAACCACAATTGCAGCTTTCCTGCACCGGTTTGGAGGCCCAATACACACTAATGGAATCACGAAGAAGAAGCTAACAGGCTAACGGGCAAAGCTAACTGTGGGCTGGCGCCACTTAAGCAGTATTTACAGCCAAGTTTGAGTGAAAAAAAAAAACCTCAATTGTGTAATTGGATGTACAATATCCCTCTCTCCCTTTGTCTTTTCTGTCAGGGTAGTATTTACTCTCACAAACAATTAATGAGTAAAAAAAACGTAACATGCTATGACACCTGCAGTGGCGCTTATGGCCTCTAGGATCATGAGTTACTTAGTACTGCTTTAATAATTTAGTTCCATTTAAATGGTCACATTTTTGTAGCGCCTTAGGCGCTTAAAGTGCTTTACATTAAGGAACTGCTCACCCATTCACATTCTCATTCATACACCAGTGTACGCAGACACTGGAGGCCTTGGGTCTTGCCCAAGGACACAATGACAGTGTGCACCTGTGGGATTCAAACCGCTGATCCTCCGATCACAAGACAACCCGCTCTACTCTCTGCGCCACCGTCGCATTTAAGCCTTGTTTTGGTTCTGACTTAACCTTTTTGTTCTTGTTTTGCCATACTTTTTTGAAAAATATCAAACGGATTATGTTTTATTTATGAAAGAGATACCCTGGTGACGTGGTTTAGCAAAGCATTGAAATAATCACATAAATTTGCGTAACTTCACAGCCTGGGGACGCCAAACTGGATGAAAAGCAGCTGGTCATGTTATCGCAATATCGAGGATGTTGTCCTCTCAACAATCACAATTTCTTCTCATATTGTGCAGCCCTATTCTTATCCATCTTCCAAATTGAACATGCATCGTGGCAAAAGAACCCATTCATGCATATAGCCTATAGCGTAGGAAGAGCTGCCATCTCTTCCTCTCCGCGTCTGCGTAACAGCCACCACCCGTCCGCTCATGTTCCTGTACTCAGCTAATCTCCGTCTCGTGTTTGTTGTGGCGCCTACATCTGCTTTCTGTACTTGCATTAGGATCAGCGTTTGTTGTCACTCCGCCCCCTCTTCTTCTTCTTCTCCTTTTCTCACGCCCCCCCCCCCCCCCCCCCCCCCCCACTCTCCGCCCCATCCTCCCCACCACCCGCTCGCCCACCACAGAGTGACATTTATTAATTAAATATGGTGTACTGCCTCAGGATGTGCCTCCGTTCTCCTCTATCTCCAGACACTAATAATTACATTGGCATTTAGCTCCGTGATAAGCCGACCCTATGGCCTTTATGAAATGTTCCCAGTGCCCGGATGAGCAAAATATAGACTGGTGCGTTACTGACTATTGATCCAGGCGTCTACCTTTGCTTTTATCTTTAGTGGAGAGAGGTACAACTCATTAGCATGGTTGAAGAACACAACACATGCTAAAGGCTAAGCTAAAGCGCACAGAGAATAGCGCTGACTCGCAGTAACGGCAGCGACTGACAGTTGGAAAAAAAATATTGTTTTTTCTTGCACTGTATATGCAAATAAATCCCCTCAGGAACCTTCTGATATTTTGGCATTGTGTACGCCGATAAAATGCCAAATTTCACTGCTTCACTTCTGGAAAAAAAAAGCTGATGTGTGTTGTGATATTTCTGTTTTCCTTTTTTTTTCTTCTGCACAAATCATTAAAATTCGAGGGAAACTTTCTCCCTTGGGACTTGGCCACATTTTCAGTGCTGCTGGATCTACTAAAAGTTTCACCAAAATTGTGTTTTAATTACCAACCTAGGGGGTATTGTGCACCTAATCTCGCAAAAAAAACACAAAAAAAAGCGGCAAGTAACATTTAGGAAATGTCACTTGTTTTTTGGGATCATTTCTTCCAGAAAGGTGAGAAGGTGAAAACAAAATGGAGACTAATACGGTCGACTAGTGATGAGCTTTTCAAAAGTTGTATTGCCCACGACTCTGAAAATGCTGAAGTGGGTTGTTGGTCTTTACCAAAAATCTCTGTGGTTACATATTTTTTTTAAATAGTATTTTTTATAGTAGTTGATTTTCAGCCTGTTTGTCCATTAGGAATACAATATTTTGACATAATAGAATCCTGGCAACTCTTCAAACTTCAAGTCTTTAATTTTTTGGGGGTTGCATCTTGTCATGAATGGAGTTGTGTCCTGAGGTGACAGCTGTGATGACCCACTGATCTCTTGACCACTGAATTTGCGTTGAACATATATTTTGGCCTTTCCTCTTGGCTCTCCCGATTAAAGTGGAAATGCTGCCTTCCTTGTATTTTAAGCCTGTGCAACTATGAAAGCCTCAACAAACTATTAAAAGGCGATAAAGCCATAATTTCATTCCCTGCCCTTTGCCGACCTTTTCTGAAAATCCCATAAAAATCTCCAACAATTTACCATTGGAACCAACCTCCCAAGCAGGCAATCAACTTCTTAATTGTAGATAATGCTGGAGCGGCCATTAGTAAACAATGTGGATGTGCCTCAGTTGCAGAATAACATCAGGGATAAGCTCTGAACTGAAGTGCATTAGTGTTCCCTTTTGAGATTAGGCCTGGGCAGATAAGGTGAGTTAGCCAGAATATTAACTTTGGCTTTGCTTTAATTGTTTCCCCCTGGGTGGCCTAATCAGACTGCTACATTGCACAACTATTATGTAGCTTATCGGCTTCAGGGGGTATTAATTGACGCTTAAGTCACAATTACAGTAAACATGCTTTTAGTTTGTCAAATGCTTCCGTACTCCAGCGCCATTTTAATAAGCTGTCGCAGTATGGCATCATTCATTATGTCCCTATGGCTCACTCGTCTCCTATGGTATCCTTTTTGACTGACATGAATGCTATGAGCCAGATGTAGGAGAAAGCTATTGGCGCTCGACTTTCTCGCTCACTTTACTCTTGTGATGGGGAAACAAACATGGATTATTACAACCAAATGGTTTACAAGACACAGAAATATCTTAGCACATGAAGAAAGTCATAATACAAAGTAGAGATGCACTGATCCAGCTTTTTTGCTCCCGATACTGGGTCTTGAGTATCTGCCGATGCCCGATATTGACCGATACCACTTTCTCAAAACTCTCTTTTCTCCATTTATAGATCAATAAAGTCATATTTTATTGTAATGATATTGCAGATCAATTATATCTATTGATAAACCCTTGGATAAACATTTAAGGATCACTGGACTTTTCTACGCTAAACATCCTTTGGTATAACACAGGCTTTATATTACATTAATATAAGCAACTCACATTGAGTGATCTGATCATTACAAGATCAGATCAATTATTTCTTAAACTAAAAGGCGACTTTAGGTATTTCTATGTTAGTTTCTGTTTCAGCCTTGATTAGTTTTTGTTAGCATACTAGCTTTAGCATACTGATGCTAACCGCTGCATTTTGGACGGCGATCTGAAACTAACACAGCATTTGGATTCCCCTGGTTCTTAGCATTACAATGATATGCAGCATGTTCGGCATCGGTTCAGCATCGGTTCAGTATCGGATATTTGTAGCTGATACCCGTAATCGTATTTTTTTTCAGTATCGGCTCCAATATCCGATATCCGATACCATTGGATTGGTCCACCCCTAACACAAAGTGTCAAATATGTTGATGAATGATGAGCAATGGTGATTTACCTTACTGGTCTAAATTGTCTTTGAACAACAAAAAAACTACGGAAGTGTCTGAAACAGCCATTCAGGCCGTTTTTGAGCATTCATGTCTTTAATGTTTAACAGACTCGGCCCATTGCCGTGTTTTACATTGATTGGCATTAACTGATTCACAGAAGTACTAGTTTTGTTTTCAATGGAGACTACAGACAATACATTCACCTTTCCTTTTAAAATCAAGTATCGATTCTGCACCCACACTATGTAGAAATGCTGCTTTCATGTCACGCCGCCTAATAAAAATACCATCAAAATGTGCCCCCATTCGCCCCTCAGAGTTGGAGAGTCACTTGCACCCAGAATTTTTTGTCTGACAAAATTCATTTTGGCCTTAAATGGAACTTTTGGACTCTGGAGATCTTTGGCACGCCTCACTATCAGCTCCGACGCTTTGGCTACCATGGGAAATCTTTCTTCAACTTCTATTATTTTGTCTCTATGTTCTCATTTTCCGCCCGGCGACTTTAAAGCCCGTGCTTTTTCAAAACCGGACGACACGCTGTGCAGATGCAACTTCCACAGATAACGAGTCAAATTGAGAGCCTGAGATGGTTGGATTAGGCAAACGGACACACTCTCTGGCAGCATTATTACTTGTCTGTCATGCGCTTTCACTATGAGCACACGCATAGCTTTAAAGCGAGTGGGTGGTTCGTATTAATAAATCTCTTTTGTTTGTGCTGTTTCCATATATTTGCAAGGCGATCCGCTTCATAATTGCAAACAAGAAACTCAATATGCTCTCGCCAGGTTGATATAAGTGGAACTGTACTTCAGGGACGGGCGAGTTCTATCAAATAACATTGCACAGTATGCAGCCATGTTATTTGATCTCTCTCCCTTAATATAATGCAATATCTTTGTGTAATGTTTTGGTAGCATACAGTACATGTCAGCTTCTTCCTCACTCGTGGAGCAGGTGACTTGATAACATGAGAAACTGAGCCTGTAGCATTACATTAAAGGGTCTTTTAAATCTGTATTACCATGTCGTTAAGTTGTTTTCTCATTAAAAACATACCGGGAGTTGAATTTCGAGCCGCTCGCGCATCTTTCAGTAGTCTTCAGATCTTCTCCAGTGGCTATTCTTAGCACTGTGGCGACAGCTCCCAAAAATGTTCTTCTTGTTCCCAAAAAACTCCTCCTGAGGTCCTGCATATCTCTTGCTAAGCTTAATCTCTCTTATCACCAAGGTAATAAACTCGCCATCGCCTTACTGCAGTCACACAGGCTGGACTGTTTTTTCTTCTTTTTCTCTATTGAAACAGCTGCACAGCGAAGGGGAGCAGGAGGAGGGAGTGGGAGGGGCTTGTGTGGAGACTGTGTGAAATTCAGTGAAACTACTTAAACTACTTAAAAATCTAAACTTTTTTTTTCTCGCATACAAAAAGAGTATCAAAAAAATGTCAGTCTTTCCATTAATTTTTTGGATGTTATGATCGTTGAGCTTGTATGTCAAAACCTAGAATGGGGCGCCACGGCATTGACCATTTAAAAATGTGCAAACCTGCATTCAAAAAGATCTTTTCATTTTCAATATAAAGAGTTAAATGAAAGCAGTGTCAAATCCTGATACATTTTCTTCTTAAAATGTAATCAGTTTGCTGTCACTACAGCTAGTTATTGACCAACATTACTTCTGTTTTACAAGGTCTGTGATGGCTGATATCTTATTTCTTTCAATATCAAATTCAGTGGATTTATAGCCGATATCTTTTTTACTAACATTATATAATAGCGAGGCTGACCTCATGCATCCAGGGTTAAGAGCGCCTGAATGCCTCTATGTCTGATTAAATGTTAGACTGATGGTTTGCAGTTTTGGATCGTCTTTGAACTGCAAGTTTAACAGTTTCGCCTAACAAGAGTCTAGAATGCTCCACTCCACAAAGGCCTGACCATCAATAGAGAGTCAGAAGACCAAACGCTCACTTCAGCCACAAACACGGCACATTGAGCTCATTTGCTCTCTCTGCACACAGAGGACCGCTCTAAACGGGTTTCTCTTTTTCTTTGAAACGCTCACCTAAGCACAAAACAACTTTTTTTTTAAACTTCCAAGGTGATTCACAGCTCCTGCCTTCAGTCTAAATGTCCAAGCCCTGGCTTGTGTTTATGCTTAATTGTGCATAGTGTCTAAAGGTCAGTGCCCGCTGTGATACGTTCTGCCAAAATGGCCTCCAGGGGACACTGTTTCAGATGGATAAACAGCCAAACACCTTCATACTCTGTGCCCCTGGCGGACTCACCTTTTAGGATCTTTGCCATGCTCTTTCTTCTTGTTGAAGTATGTAAAAATATGGAAACCGACATACGGAGATCATTCATACTCTTTACAGCAAGGCCCCACCGCAGCCTTGGGTATCGAACCGTGCACCGTCTTGCTGTGAGGCGCCAGCTCATTGTCTTGTTGCAAAGCATTTACCTCCAAACTAAAATATACAGGTCCCTCACCTCTCCTTATTTTTCTGGATCCCATTCAGAATTTTTATTTGGAAGACCTTGTGACTGATAGGCATCCACCGGCGCGCACCGCTTCACTGACTTCCATTGCACTTGGCCAAAAGCGGCAGATTAATTTCGCTTGTCAGTATTTCGCCTCTTTTCCTCTGAGCCCGATGTTTATTCACAGAGGAGGAGTGATGCGTTTGTCCTCCCGTGAATTAAAACACGCGGTATATCTGTTCGACTAGACCTCTCCGGTGTGATGAATGCTTTGCTGCTGCCTTACCCCGATTCAATGCCGTAAAGTGTAAATTAAAACACGACGCATGCCTTTTTTTTTGGATAGCCGTCTTTTGATTGCTCTCTTTGTCATCAGGAGCGAAGCCGTCGCAGTGGTAATTTGGTTATTTTTACATGAATACCTGTTCTGTCGCAATCAGGAATGTTACTGTGACTGAAATGGGCGACGGGGGTACCGTATCGTACCTGGGGAATCTATGGTCAGTCCCAGTTATGATAGGAAGTAGCGATGAGTGATTAGATGAATGGAAAACTCTTCATCACATAATGCACTTCTTATGGGGCCTGTAGGGTCAATGAGCCTTCGACCTGGAGATGGGAGATTGCGTGCGCCTCCTCATATACATGTCAGAAGTGCCTCTCCGCAGCTGCGAACACTTGTGGGAGAGGTTACGCGTTGGGTTTGATAGAGATTTCAAAAGCATAGAAAAGGTTTGTATACATGGGGCGACTGTAGAGATCAACCGTAGCCTCTTTTTGCACATTTAATGATCCTACATGCCCCTTTTGACATGCCTCTTAAATGTTTAAAGCTGCTCATGTTGCTGTATTCGCTTTAGTTTGATCTAAAGTGAAAAAAAAAAAAAAAAAATCTCTCTTGTCTTGCAGACGCTGTTGGGAGGAGGGCACCGCATGGATCTGAGCACTTTTCGGAACACGCTGTGGGACATCCTGACAAGCGGAGACAGTGTGAAGGTGAGCGCCAACCACCCACGTCCTCGCCGCGCTCCCCTTAGTCTTACAAATTGGCAATTTTTACCGGTTTAATTTCCACGGGATGACATGAAGTGGGGATATTCTTAGAAGAAGTATAGGCCAAATTCAATGTGCGCCTGGTCTAGATAGTAAATGTCAAGACCTCAAGCATTGTTTTATCCTTATCTATGTAATGGGAGCAGCCCATTCCAGGAGACTTCTTCACTACTTTGGGTCTTAGTTACTATTATCTCAAGCCGTATATGTTATTGATCACTGTCTGTTCAAGCACACAGTTTGAAATCACGTTATTCTTAAAACCTCTCTCTTGACCTTCTCCGACGCTTGTAGTTTTCTTGCAATTGAAAAGGAAGAAGAAGAAAAAAAATCAATACGTGCTAATTACAGTATTATTTTGTCACCGCACAAGTCACAAGAGCTGCTGTCACAACTGTACCAGAATTTTGTAAAGTGTCCATTATTTATCTTCACATTTCACAGTACACCATTGTCTGCATTCATTTATATTTCATGAGTCGCCAACAGTGAAATAATAAAGAAAATGTGGGAAATTCAGGAAAGTCCATGCATGTCCATATAGGGCAGGGGTCCCCAAGTAAATCAGCCTGAGGTCCCCAAACTGTTAAAACATGAGCTCAGGTTGTATAGCCGATCAATGAATCAATAATTTTGCCATTGTATTTCAATGTTATTCAAATTGTTTAAATAATATTTAATTCAGCCTTAGGAATGAAGTATACTGAGAGGATGACAAGGCTTTGGGGTCTGGACTAAAGCCTCTGGAGCTCCGGGTCTGGACCCAGGTCCGCCGGTTGGGGACCGCGTTATAGGTCTGGTCAGGATTTCAAATTGGCATAAAGCGCCATCTACAGGCAGTAGTGGGAATGACACATTATGAAAATAGTGCAAATATGCTTTCACTTTCATCTAACGGCAGTGGAGCAAATCCATGGCACCGGTATGAACACATTTTGAGTGCAGAACAGGCCTAGTCATGGATTATGAGACTTAAATCTCTGACTCTGTTCCGGAAATACTGATTAGATCGCTTTCAACAGAAAGACCATCGTGGAACAGGAATACCCAAATCTGCGTGAATGACACTACTAGTATGTTTTTGACTATGAGAACGATGTTATGACATGGCTAAAAGCTGAAAAAAGTACATTTTGCAGTGTCCTTTAAAGCATCATAAAGAGACAATTAAAAGACTATTTTTGGGTGTGGCCTCTTCAACAGCGCTAATGCTAGATTGCTACTTCTATACCCAGGCAGTGTATTCATATTGATTCTCTTCATTTTGGAGTCCATCTAATACCCACATATGACTTTCTGAAAAACAAGTTTATAAACCACATTTTTATCTGCAGGCCCTAAAAAGAAAACGGCCCGCGCTTCTCTGTCTCCTGAACTGGGGACGAAGAGCGGCGCGAGATAGCATCCTTTCATTTCCGCTCCTCCAGATAAAAAGATGAGAGCGGAGGAGGACCAAAGTGAGGGCTATCGGCAGGCGGCGGTGATTGAGTCCCTTCTCTAAGCCACAGCGCCGAATCTGCTCAAATAACCCGCTCGGACCGATAAGAAGCCAGTCATTTCCATAGACAAAAAAAAAAAAAAAACGGGGGAAAAAAAACATTGAGCTTCAGATTAGATTTCACCGTGCGCCTGGCTTATCTGGCTGTTGCTCCATCACAGAATGTAAATTATAAGGCAAACTCGTGTCCACCGTCCTCTGGAAACATCATTGAGAAAATACACCCGGATTGGAAATGCTATTGTTGGCACGAGTAGCCACATTACAGCCGCTATCTCCACCACGGAATCTGCCGCAATATCGGTGTTTCCCGGGTGAAAGTATTTCTCTGGTTATAAGATCTATTGGATATTTTCAAGCTCCCAGAGTCAAGCCACGGTTCCAGTGGAGTGGGTTTGTGTGTTGTTTTGTACGGGCGAACTCAAAAGCCGGTTTCATTTCTCGTTTCGGGGACAGCAATGTAGCAGAGATGCATGCTATTGAAATTTCTATGTGAAATAGGAGTTTGTATGCGAAAGGGAAAGCTCATACAAGGCTGTGCAGTTTATTTTGTAAGTATTTCCAACAGTGCGTTCTACCTTTTGGGACATATGTTGAGAAAAAGATCCAGTAGCACTTTAAGAGAAAACCATGGAGGGACTTTTGAATCCCTGGCAAGAAACTTGGCCTTGGGTCATCTTGGTTAGTTTTTTGTTGGCAGTAAATTTAAAAGATAAGTTTGTGTTGGTAAAAATGTCAGAAATCCAAAGGTTGATTATATTTGCATTGTCATTGCATAAAGTTAGTAACTTAAGCCATGGGGGGGAGTAAGTAAACAATATTGTGTATTTATAAGTGGTGGGACTTCAACGCGTTAATTTTGTAATTAATTACAAAGATTTTAACGCGTACATTTTTTTAAACGCAATTAATCGTATTACCCCCGGATTTCCCCCTCAAGCCGGAATTCCCGAGCCGGAACTTTTCTATTTGCGTGTATATGGTACGCCCGTATATCTGACGCACAACCGCCCACGACAGCAATGGACGAAGACACTTCACTCAGCCCGTTGAGGACTCAGTTTTGTTTAAAAAATCATCCTGATGGGACTATAGACAAGTCAAAAATACCATCTCAATGCAAAACATGTTGGGACAAACACAGAGACGTCCTCGATGCTAATGTTAGCGTTAGCCTCAAACAAACGCTCCAGCCACGCCCACTCTGAGCCACAATAACCCTAACCCTGTCATAAGAAATGGCACTTTGATTTCTGTTTACTGCAATTGTTAAACACTTAAAGGCGCTGTTTTATGGCCCTTTTGCTTTATTTATTTATTTATATTTATATAGATGTGGCATTATTATAACTGTTTAATGTTCTCTACAAGATACATGAGGGATCAGAGTCCCTAAAACACTTGAAAGCTAAATAGCTATAAATGCACTTTGCCTCCATTACTTGAATAACTATATAGATTAACAATGATAAATACATTTCTTGTTGAACTCATGTTTCTATCTAATTATTGAATAATTTAAGTGCAAGAAATTGTTGTTTTTGTTTTTTGATTAAAATGCGATTAGTTGCGATTAATTAGTTACAGACCTGTATTTAAGCACCACTAGTATTTCTGTATTAGTTATTATGCTAGTTACCAATATTTATTTATTTACTATGTATTTATTTAACAATTATAGCATAATTGTGTCAATGAGTAGAGCATCTTGGCCACACAGATTGGATTGTAAATAGATACAGACGGCAAACTAAGCAAGTCAGTCATGGAAATGTTTTACTCACTCTTTTAGACATTTTCTGCCATTTTTAGCATACAAATAGAGTGAAGTCAAAATCGGGTTGTTATGAATATTTTTACAGAGCAGATTGCCCTCTAGAAGTAAAATAACGACACTCAAAGTAAGCCGTTAGCTTGTAGCACGAAGCTAATGTTAGCATATTCATGTATTCATGGCCTGTTGAACCACTTTGCTTCTCTCCATGTGTCTGTACCTTTATTTGGTACAAAATACATCCATAATTCTTGTTAAAATAGTGTTGGGGTAATAGGTGAGGTGTTCTTTATCCTCCTAGTTTTCCCCTCAATTGTGGTTATTTGTGAGCGATAGATAAAGAGGCCGTCTTTAGCTATCTGTGGCAGCTTATTCACCTTTTCTGTAACTGTCACTACACATTGCAAACCAATTGCCCTATATATTCTCTAAAAGTATGCATTCTATCTAGCACCATGAAATAATCATTCATGTAAAAAATTGATAATGTAGCCACAGATAATACAAACCAAGGCGCTCTGTGTGCTATGAAAGCCTTTACTGTAATATGGCCTTCAATCAAAATACACACCAACGCGTTTCAGCCGGCATAGCCATGGCCACAACTTTATATGTTCCACACGAGTTCCCACGCACTGCTTCTTTGGCATCGTTTTTTGATGAAACAAGCATCACCTGTTCATGTGATTCATTTTCACCAGAAATGCTTTACAAACCTTAATTAAACTTAGATGAGTGAATTCCCAGGTACTATCATGTTCAAGGCTCAACATGTTTCAAAACCGTGTTCCCGCCAGTGTCACCTAGTTTATTTGTTCCCACCTTTTAAAAAATTCATCGCCATATATTTTTCATTTATTTATCCATTAATATATGCAAAAACCTGTCTACCTCATTTGCATGTTTATAAGTGCCTCCCTACACCGACTTTAAAAGTACACCGTTTCATTAATGGGCCCTCATTGTCACAACACGCACGGCTCCTGCTTTGACAGGCGTACAGGTACATATGTATTTTTCATAAACAGGAAAAAGGGTTCATTTATGCAAGGCGATCTTTCATGTGCGTGCTCGATTGAAGGGAAGTGCTCATGATGAAGAGAGAATGCGGCAGGTGAAACATTTGACCTTGTAATGGTGTTGGTGAAGCAACCAGTGCCATGTTTTCACCGTGTTGCATACGTATGGAATTCATAGCAACCAAGGCCGTCTCATCACAATGGCCTTTATGGGACCTGCTATTGCAAGCTGGCTTTGTCAATGAATCTCAGCGTCTCCCATCATGACCTTAAGTCCATTAAGTGTTTTTTTTTTCTTCTTCAAATAAATGTTGTATTTGGAGTTTGGTCATGGTGTCATAGCACGTGGGAAGGTGCAAGATGAGTATTAAAGGAACAGGCAACAGTTTTTCCATTCTGAGATATGTTCTTACCTGAGCTTAGACGAGTTGATGCGTACCTGTCTGGTCTTTGTGCCTGTCCGTGGAAGAGCTTGGTCGCTTCTTGGTTCACTTTGTTTGGAGCTGTAGAATATACTGGGAGAGGCCAAATGCTGACAACATCTTTGGTCTTTTTGCGTGACTGAGGGCACACAGTTCTTCTATACTGACATATGTTCTTACCTGAGCTTAGACGAGTTGATGCGTACCTGTCTAGTCTTTTTGCGTGCCCGTGGAAGAGCGTGGTCTCTTCCAACTCCGCCCCCATTTGGAGCCATAGGAATACATTGGGAGAGGCCAAATACTAAGAACATCTTTGGTCGTTTTGCGTGACTGAGGGCACGCACAAAGGCCAGACAGGTACGTATCAACTCGTCTAAGCTCAGGTAAGAACATATCTCAGTATGGAAGAACGGTGGCCTGTTCCTTTAAATGTTTTCTGTGTGTGCATTTTGTATAATTTATGCATAAACTGTACTAAACGAGACTAAAAGCTAAAACCTGATTCAAACCTGTGGCTCCAATGTGCAGTCTTTGTTATATTTCCATACTTCCTTAATAGTCAGATTTAGTGTTCTTTGGGATCGAACAGAACTTTATTGTCTGCTCAAAAGGGCAGAAATTTGTCAACACGCCTCATTAAAAGTCATTCAATAAAGACACGCACAATAACATCATTAAAGAACAACACATCAACGCGAACAACATAAAAAGTAGTGACATAAAAAGTACAGTGAAAAAGTACTTTTCGCCAATAGCGTGTAAATGTCAGTGCAGGTCTGTGAAAGCAGCACACAGCAATTACTAGTTTTATGCAAAGTGTCTTTTACATTATTTCATTTGTTTACTGCATTCATTTCAATGGGTCAGGATTTTTTTTATTTCTCTACATTAGCTTTTACAGAAGCTCCGCCATCATCGCATAGTTTACAAATCTCTCGTTCGGCACTTGTCTGTCTGCTGCCTTTCTCCTCAGAGTGAAATCAGTGCCGTTAGCTGGTGCTGTAGATATTTCGGAGGAGGTATTTCGAGCCTGCGGCAGAATTACCCTTGTATTTTGGGGCCGGGCGGATGAAGTGCGTGGCGCGGCGAGGGGTGCATTTGTGTGAACATTTAATGGACGCCCCGCTGAGGTCTGCGCCGGGCCCCCCCCCCCTTCCCGAAAACCAGGCCTGACATCAAGAGCATTTGGGGGACTCTCCATCTCTCTCATCTACCCCTCCATTCTCTCCCCCCTCCACCCCCCTCCATCCTCCTTTTAGGCAAAGACAACTTCAGTAAATATTTCATGCGGCACATTGCCTCAGTTTCAGCACGCCATGACAAGTGACGGGCCCGTGCGCTGATGTCCGCTAGGAGACAGGCTTTCCTTTATCTGCTGACGTTGTTCTCTGTTCTCTTTCCGTCTGTCACGCTCATGCTAGCGCTCTTTCAATCCCCAAGCCTGGCTCCGGATCATTTAGCCGCTTCTTTAAATTTCAGTACAGAACTTCTGCCGATCCATCTGATGCTCTCAGTAAAAAATACCAACATATGGGCACAAATCTGCTTTTGCCCAGACTGCAACATTTATAGCACTTAATGATATGATCACACTGTTTTAAGTTAAGTGTGCGTCTTTGATGTGTACATTAATGCATGTTTTATCACTTTATGGAAAAGGGAAGTGTGGTCTTACACTGGCGACACGACGCACTTGATAAACTGCTGGCTCCTCTGTGATGTGAATCCATATGTCTTTTTCCATAAGCCACCTCTGTGTCTGACTCATCTGAAGAAGCGCTGCGTCAAACTCCGAACAATAGCGCTCATAAAATCATAGCCTTTCCCCTCTGCTCGACACTCAATATCTGATCTCTGCAGCTCAAGCCTCACTGACTTTGTTTACTGTTATTAGACGGCACACTTCATTTCCCTTCCGAACATTCAATTTCATGGAGGGTTGAGAAAATGCAGGCTTTTTTTTTTTGGTGCTTCCAACGATTTGACAAGACTACAGTATGTTCACTTTGCTGCTGCACCCACTCGCTCTGCCGTCTCTCTGCTTTAATAAACAGTTTGTGGCTCGGCGTACAGTGGGCTTCCGCCTTGCCTCGTGCGCACTGACGAGCAGCTGAATGGTGTCACGGTTAACAGGGACAGCTCCGTGGCTCTGTTGTCACAACATTGGTTTGATGTAAGAAGTGGTAGTCCTCTGCTGCCATGTTCTCCCCTTCTGCTCTTTTTCCCTCTCCTGTTCTTCCTCTCAGGATCTCACCGCTGTCACGCGGCCAGACGCCGTCCAACTGGCGTGACCTGAAAGTGTGACTCGTGGCGCAAGCTGCCACTTTTTCTCTCGTTGATGACCATCCAACATGGACGCATGCATGAAAAGAAATTACTTTTTCCCAAATTATAATTGGCCAAACTTGAGCCCAGTACTGCACGAGAGGTTTCATGTAAGGGAGAATGGCCAAGGCACATGATGTACTGTACAACTTTCATGAGTGCTAACCTCATTTGTGGTACAAAAACTAATCCTGTAATTTCTATTTTTTATATATTATTTAAAACTGTTTTACAATTTAAGTGATGATCTACAAAAGTTTGGAAATAGGGTTATGTAGAGAATATGCAAAGCACTATTGGCATAAAACCTCATATTGTAATGTATTATTCTATCTGTAATAGCTTTATGCAATCTTATTTATTTGCCTGGCCCTTCACCCTTTGAATTTCGCACAGCCATTTTCCTGACTCACGCCTTGCCTTGTTGTTCGCAAATTGAAACAAACTCGACATTTATTGCAGCTTTGCCTACACTAGCGCTGCTGTAGACTAAACATAGTTCCCCCAGCAGACATGAGTCACCCTGTAAAAGGTGCAAAGTGAATAAAAATACAGTCATTATGGAACCCTGCTTTAAGTCTCGCACAGAATCCCTCTCATCTCAAGACATGTAATAAAGAATGAGGAAGATCTCCTAGCGGAAGATTTTGTTACGGAAGCGCCATTAAAATTAATCAAAAGACTTGCTTGTTGAAACTGCCGTGACTCAACTACCCGTGGCACTCCGCGCCGCAAGCTGGAGGAAAGTGCCAGCAGCCATGTTCGGCGACGGGGAAAAAAGGAAGCCACTCGGGGTGTCTTTGTCCCGTGTTTGAAGAGCGGCGCAGAGCGGGAGAGGGGGGGGGGCGGGGGGAAGTGCGGATGAGAGGGAACGCGCAGCTGCCCGCCTCAGGCCCAAAACATGGAGCCTTTCCTGGTGGGCAGCGTTACCAGCCGTCCGCCATCATCTGTCACTGTTCTAACCCTCACAGAGCCACACACACACACAACCGATGTCTGGTCTGAGTGACGGCAGTAGCTCAGTGGGTCCTTAGCCGGTCACTGACAAGAAGACGGAATGCAAATTGAACTTCGGCTGAACAATTTTCTGCGAGCCAAGCCATTAAGACCCATGTCACTCTTCCATAACTAAAGTCAATGGTAGGTAATTCTTTGTTTATTTGATTGTATGTTGTTCTTCAAATCATGGTTGTTGTGCCTCGCCTAATTGTAGCCATATATGCTAATTTACATCTGTCGTCCCACAGTCGGACTTATGAATACACTTGTCAGTCGCCCTGGCCTATTGTTTATGTTTTTAATGGCAGGGAAAGAGAAACCAACACAAAGAATGCAAACCCTACACAGAAATGCAACCGGGCCCTCCCTGCTTAGCTACCAAGATCTGACGATATGGGCCATAATGATGCTCGCGTGCATGGTGTGGCTTGTTGCAACAGGAAGGGAAGCTGTTGTGAATATCTGTCGAAATGAAGCCAATTCAACCTGGTAGACTAAATTCAGCGTCACCTACCTCCAGCCAGTGACCGCTTCCGAGAGGGCCACACTTCCACCTCAGCCATCAGCGTAAGGGCTGCACCTCTGTAGCAGCCAATCGTCGTCCTCTGTCCCGCTTTTAAGCCCCAGAAATCATGGTTTGTTCGCTTCCCAGCTGCGTTGCGACCCACCTCCACCCCATCTCCGCCTCTTCCATCCACGGCTTCTCCCTGCTGCATCTTCACGGGGCTTCCATACCACCACCAGTGTCCAGGCTCCGGGGGAGACATCCCTAACTACAAGCTGTTTATCCATACTGACTTTCATACATACATCGATGTCTACCGCCGGGGTCTGATCGCCAAAATATACATATACATGTCAATAAATCTTCCTAATCTCTGCTTTTGTCTGAGTCTATCCAGGTTGAATTAACGTGGGACTTGAGTTGTTGTTGCTACCCATGATAAGAGATTAAACAGCCAAAACCAAAATAGGTTCTTCGTACTGTGGGCTAAATCAGGCACATACATATATAATTTTACTAAATAGACACTATTCAGGTGAAGTATTCAGTCACAAAGGAGTATGCCGTCTCTATTGGTTACCCAAGTACAAGAGTTTACATTTCTTGTTTTGACATACTTATTTTGACCTTTCCAACGTCAGGAGAACAGATCCGTAGATGTGGTTGATTTGCACCAGTCGTTTCTCTTATTGACATTATTTAAGCTGCTATCCCAATTCCCTAGACTTTTTTATGTCTTTATGAGAATCCTATATTTCCTGTTTGCTCTAATAACTTCTCTTGATAATAACGCGTCAATCACTTTCTGGTCTGCCTGTTGCCAGGTGGCCATTACACCGGATCCCTGCGTCAAACTATCCATCCATCCATCCATTTTCTTCCACTTGTCCGTTGCCGGGTCGTGGGGGCAGCTGTTGGAGCTGCCCAATCACATTGCACCAGCCCCTTATGGCTCCTCCTGCAGGTGGTGGGTCCACAGAAGGACGGCCTCACGATTCAAACCGGGCCTGTTGGTCTCTCATAAGGGGCTTCTGAACCGCTCTTTGTCTGACCCGTCACCTAGGACCTGTTTGCCATGGGAGACCCTACTAGAGGCACGAAGCCCCCGGCAACATAGCCCCTAGGATCATTCGGGTGCTCAAATCCCTCCACCATGTTAAGGTGGCGGTTCCAGGAGGGGTGCGTCAAACTAATATGTATCAATACAGTTTGGTTTGGTCAGGTGGCAGATTTGAAAAGACCCTGGGGGAGTCACATCTGGAGGCCACAGATAAAGTGGACAATAATAGTGTAAAGCCTCATTGGCATGTAGAGAGTGTCGCTCAGCAGAAGGGGTTTTGCAGGCTCCACATTGCCTCGCCATTCCTCTCTAATGTCCAACAGTTGAGCTCCGCAGAGGCCTTCCCAAATGTCAGAGTGGAGTTTAGTTTGCATTAGCAACAGTGTTGAGAGGTGGCGTAAGCAGCAAGCAACATTGTTCTCACTTTCTACCCCCAAAATGTGTGAAAAGGCTTAACGTGAATTCCTCACAGACCATACACGTAGACTAACTTGGACATTTTTCATGGATCTTTATTATAGCTGAAAAACAAGTATCAAAAGCTGCTCTGATTAGACACTTTGTATCAATGTGATGCGCTCGATGGAATAACAATGAAGCAAATATGAGAAATGAATATAGCTGAAGCCTGATGACAGTGAGCATCAGCAATAGAATAGTGCATGTGGTGCTATTCCTCAGAAGGGCTAAACTGCTCAAACTCTTTACATGAAGAACAAACTTAAAGTTCATTGTTGTTTTGTTGTGTTGCGTGGTCATACAGTAACTGTGAAAATACGGTTGCAGTTTGGAACATTTCACACTAACCATATTCAATTTTCTCAGTTGTTGTTATTCCGAGATATAGCCTACATTTTTTGTCTCTGCGGAACTTAAATATCATTTTACAGTAAAGAAAACTTTGATGGGAATCATTATGAGGATAGTTGACAGTCTCACTCAACCATCATTCAATGTGTCACAATATGCAGAGCCTCCTTTGCATCCAGGCATGGGACTGGTAGGAAATTGAGGTTTTGTCGAGCTACAATAGTAGAAGACATTCAAAGTAACGTGCGTGCCCAGCAGTTGGCAACAAAGAGAAATAGTGTAAAGACATAGAGCAAGCAGTATGTGGCATATTAAATATTAACCTTTTTTCTTTCCTATAAACTGTACGGACTCAATTGCAGGCGGCGCTGTGGGACCCCTGCTCACAAACAGACGTCATGAATGTAGGTCTTCCACATGTAGCTGAGAAAACCTTCATCTGTGTTACATAAGTGGGTATTCCGTGTGATTTGGACCTCCAGTCGACGTGGCTATTTGAATTGCATCAGTTCCTCTGATGGAAATGTGTATTGCCTTCAACTCCCTCCGAGCTTTTAGTCATTTATTTTGATTAGGGCTGTATTTATAAGATAAGTCTCTTAAGTAAGTCGCCGGGGAAAGTGGGTTGGCAAGGATGGCGGTGGGGGAAGAGAATGAATTCTGTTTGATGATTATAAATTCCGAAATATCGTCTTGTCAATTAATTAGGAGCTTCCTGGATTTGTGTGTGCAACCCTTTTCATTCGCTGGGCCCAGATCTCAGCAGAGCAATACCCCCGGTGCAGCCATTGTACGTCTAAATCGTTACACACGTCTCTGGAAACCGCGGAATAAAGATCCTTCAAAGGCGTGCAGTTTCTGAAAGCGGCTTGCTATTCAGTGATGTTTTATTGTAACAGTGGGCAGCTCGAAGCCTTTGCTGTGTAGCCGTTGTCTTTTTTAGGCGCAAACAAGAAGTGGAGCAGCTTTCCGGACACATAAAGAATGTTCAGTAAGAGGTAGATTGGGCTTGAAGTGCTGCCTCCATTATTCTGGCAACAATACACGTCGCCGCTGGACACTTGTCTTGTCGAGGCGACGTCTAGGTGAGCACTCTCCATTGTCGCGAGGATACTTGCGTTATTTGTGTCTCCATACCGCGGTTGTGCACTCTTGAGTTTGTGCAGAGGGATGCAGACAAAAACAGCTTGTAATGTGAGCGACAGTACTTAATGAATGCAAATACAACCGATCTCCCCTTCATAGTATAGTGTCTACTGATGCTCCAACCCGCTCCTGGAGAAGGTGTGCGAAAAGTTTGAGAACTTCCTAGTACAATGAGAAAACTGTGTGGCAAGCCAGACTACATTTATCTCAACGCTTCAGTATCATAGTCTTGTTGCCTGGGTTTCTGTCTAGGTACAATCATATTCTTTGTGCCTAAAAATGTAGAGCTTAATTGGCCCTGCCTCACTTCAGCTGCTCTATTCAAAAGAGGGGAAAGTGTTGTAATGAAATTGGCCACTCTTTCCAAAGTTGCTCTTTATGGTATAAAATACTTTTTCAAAGATGAAAAGGACAGACAGTTGGATGAAAATCTACTATGTGGGTTTCTTACAATATTCCTCTAAAACAGTGGCCGAACATCCTGCAGTAAACTTTCTTAAACTTTAGCCCCCATGATAAAATACTGCTCTTTGACATATTATTAGTATTCCTTTAAAAGGGTTTCAGATTGGACTCTAACCTGGACAAAGGCAAAATAAATAATGCAGGCTCGATCAATACTCCATTTTGGCGACCATCTATCACGGTAGTGGAGTGGTCCGGCCTCCCATTGGCCTATTTATCAAACTGGCCTCGGTCTATGCCACAAAACTGCCACATTACACTCCAGTTCGGTCACACACACACACACACACACACACACACACACACAAAGAATCCAGCTTCTCATCTTAAGCTTTATTTTATTTATTTTTTTGGGGTTGTTTTTTTTGCTCCAATTCTGTGACTCCGATGTTACATTTGGCAACGCCTCTCACTTCCCTCACAGCGTACAGTCTGATTTCCATGCCGCTGAAAGACGACAAAAAAAAATATGACTGCGCCGTGCGAGTCGCGCCATCCAACTCTGAATCTCCTTTGTCCCAAATGTGGGTACCTTGTCACCGTTTGTCATCCCGGCAAACTCACCGGGGATAAAAAAAAAAAAAAAATGATGCAGTGTTGGCGGCTGTTTCTCTCCTATGCACTGTCAGTATAATCTGTGTTTTAGTTTTGCCTCCGAGCATCAACAACCCTAACCCTTAAGCTAATATTTTGATACTTAGCGTCAACATTTCTGGCACTCTGGAAGGATTATCCCTCTTTTTAAATCTTCCGAAAAGGTAACTTGGATCTTGCCGAGCGAACGTGTCATGCTAAAAGGAAACAATTAAGACCTAAAATAGTGTTTGGATGTTGCCGCCTTCTCTCCCCTGCGACCTACACAAGAGCATCCAACCATGTTTTCTTTCATCATTAACTGTCTCTCAAAGGCCCCTGGGAGCCTCCTGAAGCGCGCGCTCTTGCAACATCAAGCGTTACAACCGTCTGCTTACAGTCACGGGCTCGAGTCTCCTTTTAGATTCCCTTTCCGTCGACTCGCGCGCAGAGACGTACAGTGGCCCTTTTGTGCGCTTTGTGCATTAATGCAGGTGATGCGAAAGGCCTCGTAAGTGTACAGATCTTTGACCTTGTTCTCTTTCCCCCCTCTCTGCTTTGCTTCCATTATGCGCCGGCAGATCAAAGACGAGCACGGAGCAGGCGGGCTGGCGGGTGAGGATCCCCATTTGAAGGCAGCTGATAGAGGTAAGAAAATTTCACCTTAAAGCACAACACAGCGCCATCAAAACCCTCTCGAAAATCCTTACATTTGCTTCTATAGAGCCATCTGATCTTTGTACATAACGGAGTCCATAGGGGATTTCGGCAGTGATAGCATTCAAGCACCGAAGCACTAAAACTAGACATTTTTCAGTAATAAAACATCCTGCTGGAGTTTAGAGAAAGGGATGACTTTGGTTTAACATTTTCCCTCGCAGTTTGTAGTGTTTCTATATTGTTCTGACTGACTTTTTATGTCGTTCCCTCATAGTAAATCATACCAGGAATGTTGCCGTTTCATCCATGCATAATGAACCCGCCTCCTTTGCAAGGGAGCATCATGCACAAATACCAATCTAAAGTTATCCTTAAGAAGTTTTGAAAGCAATAAGCCACAATATTGTACATTTTATACGAACAAGTTGCTGTTGATGAGAATGTTGATTACAAATGTGCAGAAATACAGAACCTGTTGGATAATTGCTCTGTTCAATACGTTTTCTGATGGTTCAAGCTGATAGTCACTGATCGCCTATGTTAAAACAATAATGCACTGGTCTTTTATAGCGCTTTTCTGGACACTCAAAGACGCTTTACATTGCATTATTAATTCACTCCATACTATTGTAGCCACAGCTGCCCTAGGGTTGACAGACACAAGCGAGGCTACCCGTGTGCACCATCCGACCACTGCAAACCAACCATTCACTACATTCACCTCGGCTTCCCTGCTTATTTTCAGAGACAGGATCAGGCAGAGCAAATATGGCCTTTGCTATGCTGGGCAACCATACAACATAAAATAACCATTAAAGTGTTGATAGATTTGGACATTTGACAAAGAGACACATTTTATTGCACGTATTCATTCACCTTGCTCTCAATTATTTGATTGGATTAGAGCTTGGCAGAGATTCCCTGAGACTATGAGTCGGCACTCCTAAAATCGCCCACTTTTGGATCTTCGGGGACACACTCTCAGACCCCAGCTTGAAATGACACTACAAGTCAAGATGATCCATTTGTGTTTGATTGATTGTATTTATGATTAATATAGCTGGACGCTTTAGCTCTCCGATTGTTTGCTTGATTCGCTCGAACAAACACAGTTTCTTCTAACATGCAGGCTAACTGAAGTCTAAATATTGTTTGTGGCCACTGTGTGTGGTTCCAGCACAACGTGTGAAAACATCTTTCCCAATTATCTTGACTTGACGAGGCCAGGGACACTGGTTACATGATGTTCCCATTCATCTCAACCCTTTTCCTGTGTGCTAGAGTTACCATGGCGTTGTCATGCTAAGGCTCTTATTTTTACCTAGAAACAAAACCTCTGACAATGTGTTCTGTATGAAAAGTGAATAAATATGAAAATGATCATTCAGTAGACATGCAGTTTGATGGACATTTAGGAACAATAGCCTGTCATGCATTTGTTAGTTGTTTATAACTGTTGTTGATGTCAATGTCATATATATTCTTTTAAACTCGCTGGGCCCTTTATTCCATTTATATCACTGAAATAGTTTCACTACCATAGTGGCATTTACTACATTGTCTCGCAGTGGAGGAAGAGAAATGAATAACTGTATTGCATTTACATTGCTTAACCTAAATGGCGCATAAGTAATTGTCCCACACATTAGTCAAATTGGAATTTATTCTCACCGATCCCTTAAGAGCATTAGTAATTATTGAATTTGGATGACATTTTCTGGAAAGATGAGTCATAGGCCATGCTATCAAGGATTTTGAAACCGGGCCAAAGCAACAAAACTCCAGCCTCTAGGAGTCGCTGAAGGAACATAAGTTTTGTTGATCACCTGTAAGAAATGCAAGGGCTAAGGAGATTTTTTGAACCTCGTCTGCATCAAAAGTCTTACTATTTTTGCAAAACTTTCAACTCACTCAATTCAAAAGAGCTGTGAAGACTGTCTCATATTTTTCCCTCACTTGTCCTTTCCCACATGGTCCCTCTGTAACCAGGAGCTTCTACGCTGACCTCCTGCATTCTCAGGCTCCTGCAGAGAAACAAGATGCAGAATTATCCGCCTGCAGTATCTCATACCAGCGTTAATGTTAGACAGTAAAATAAGCCTATGGATACAACCACTACTGTACCTCTACTGAAAGCCTTATTTTGAAATGATATAGTGGCAAATGTGTCAAAGTTGTGGACACAAATATCACCACGAAGTTGACCTTTCCCCCCAAATATTCCTCACATGGACGTGTTCTGGAAAAGCAATAAATTGGTTGCTGCTGTTTGGAATTACTAAAACTGATTATCCATGCGTAAGGGAGCCTTGTTTGCCATATTAGTTTTGGCCACATTTGCAAACACATACCCAGGTGGGGATAGTGTAAAAAGCTGAGTGTGTGTGTGCATGAGTTTCTTGTTTTCACTTTCAAGGTGATGCCGCTAGTTTATTCCCTCCTCATACCGGCACCATATTACACGGCTCCAGCTGCTGCTAACTGACATGCCCGGGTATTTATGGCTAGCATAAAAGCGCATGTGTGCATTCCCTGTCACCCTTTCCGCCACCCGGATTTACGATGCACTTGACGAAGATGCAAAGGAAGAAAAAAAAAAAAAAAAACGAAGAAGAGGTGTGTTCAATTTGTATAGGAGTTTAGGGGCTGTTTGTTGTTGTGCGCTCCCCACAGATTTCGCGGTTCGTACATGCGCACGTGTGTCAGTTCCTCCATCCCAACGTGTGTGTGTGTTTTGCCTTGAAACACCAGCAACAGATAACAGATGGCCCCCCTGCATTAGAAGTGTTTTATTTCCCCGCGGATGGCAGATATGTCAAAAATAAGCATGTGCAACATTAGTCATTTGGAATATTCATGCCCCTGCCGTCCAAGGTTTTTTTTTTATTTTTTTTTTTTTCTCCTTCCTTTTCACCGCCAAAACATATCCCGCCCAATTCTCCGAAGGAAGCCAGGGGAGGAGAACCAAGGGGGAACTTATGGGGGGGGGGGAGGGGAGGCCAACATGTGGGGCTCATTTTGCCGGTTCTCTTATGCATCTGTTGCATGCCAGATTCGTAATAAAAAAAACGGGGATCGGTGTGTTGACGCCTGACAGCCACATTAGGTGCTTTTGTCCATATGCTGCCTGGAAATATTTGCATTGATGCTGCTGTAAATGTCCCCAATGTTCATTTTTACCTGGAATCAAAATCAAGTAGCATTATGCTTGCTGCATATGGATTAGACACAGAACCTCCTTTACTCTTTGTAGTCTTGCCACAGTGGCGGGACATGAATAATACTAGGGATCTTGCAGAGAAATTGGGAAATACTACAGTATGTTCTAAATAATTATTTGTAAGTATATGTAATTAAGTTAGTTAATCTCACTTTTTATCAATTCGTTATCTTCTCTTAGCTAACCGGACCTGATTGGGATGAGCGTTCTATCCTCGTATAAATGAATGGTGGAGCCAGGCCCTATATTAAAGTATGACATGCCAGGGCATTTATATCATTTCTGGGGCTTCTCTGCCATTAACATATTATGAGATAATAATGATGCTGATGCTGATGATGATGATGCCTTACACTTATATTGCACTTTACAAGCCTGTATTACCAAGTTTCTCAAAGCGCTGCACTGTAGTCATTATCCATTCACGCCATACTTGGTGGAGGTAAGCTACTGTTGCCACAGCTGCCCTTGACTGACGAAAGCGAGGCAACTAGTCTGTGCCATCGGTCCCTCCGACCACCACCAACCACTCACTCACTCACACACGACATTCACACATGCTTCCTGATGTTAACAAACGGTCCCCCATCCAAGTACCGACAAAGCCCTTCCCTGCTTAGCGTCCGAGGTCGGACGGGATCGGGCGTAGATGATCTTCAGTGGTCATTGAATGTGTATCCGACACATCCATTGGCCACACACAGAATATAATAAATATTCTGTGCCAAAATGCAAATGAATGAAGTAAAATCTCAAAATGTCTGTATATCATGATTCATTTGTAATGAGGCTTTTACATCATCTATGTAAATGTGGTGGATGGACTGGCAACAGCTGAAAACATCTGGATCCTTGATTTGGGATGTTTGATGGCTAATGCTAATAGCTATAGGAAAAATACACTGAGCAGGCTAGCAGAACTGCGAAGTTTCCTGGAGTAGCCGGGCTGCTAACGATCCGTATACATTAGGATTGAACGCCACTTCCATTGACGCTATCTGGTATTGAATTGTCTTTAATGTAGGCTACCAGAAGGAGAGACTGTATCCGACCTGTACCTGTCAATAGAGCTTGGAATAGTTTGGACCAAAGCAGCTGTGATCTCACTTAAATGAACAGAAAGGACGTGGTCAAACATGGGGATACATAGAGACTGTGTATGAACCTGCACCGCTGGATCACCAGGAACACAGGCTTTACTTTTTCTTTAATGCCATTAAATCCCAGCCCTAATTCTACACCATCACATCCAATTGCTTAAATGTAGTATTTCGTCTTCTTCTGGCTGGCATGGGTTTTCCCACACACAAATTGTCTTCTGTCTTCCGCTCAATCTGTCTCGTGACTTACGAGACTCTTTTCACACTTCTAATTTGTGAACGGATGGTGGATTCGAGGTCAGTGGAAAATTGGAACATTTGGTTTTCAGCAGACACTCGGTGGACACTAACTCTGTTTTCTTAACTGGAGAGAAAAACATAATTTATTGGTAATTTGAAACCCGGTCCTTTTTTTTTCTTTTTACACTTAAACTCAATTTAATTCGCAGAAACATTTGCCGTGCAATAGGTAAATTTGCAAAAACAAGTTCTTCTAATTAGCAAAGCAATGTTAGCCACCTGATCTTTTTATTAGAGCCAGTGAGTGCGGTCTGTGCCGTGCCACAAGAGACCTCAAATTTGGTTCAGAAGTGACATACGGCAACAGCAAGGTAGCTGTCTTGTCCTCCTCCGCCTCAGCTCCCTGGAAATAACTCTCATTCAGTTGCCCTACAGGTATGTTGATGTGCAAACTTATTGGAGTCAACAATCCACAACTTGCAGGAACACAAAGAATTGGAAATTGTAACCTATTTGAATTCCAGGCTACTGTGCAAGGCTTCTTCTAACCAGCAGGTAACACAGTTTCCTATCTCCTATCGAATCTCCTCGCTTCCTTTCCTCCTCTTCCACACACCGTTTGATCAATCCTGAGTTAGTGTCAATACGGGAGCCTCTAGGGACCAACGCTAGGACCGCAGTTTTTCCCCCCCTCCCCGACCAAGCGCGGGGCCCCTTCATGAGCAGGGGTTAATTCATGGCAGGGAGAGGCGGCTAGCAAAACAGCAGTGAAGCGCTTATCGCTCAAACGCAACATAATTTATTCAGGAATATGCAAATCCAACAATCGCTCTGCCTTGTTTACCGAAGGGACCTGCTGATTCAGAGCCGAACCGAGAGAGGAGAGAAACAATCCCCACGTACAGCACGCATGACAAAACACTCAATATCACATTCAGGGAACAGGGAGAGAGTTTTTTCAACCGTGGAAAAAAAAAAATCTTAGAGAGGTTGGTGCAATATTGGGTTGTAGCTGTTATAGCAGGATACTGTGGGATAGTATTACATATATGTGTTGCACCAATGTGTCACTATATGCTCCTATATTTACCCCATGCATTGGCCTGTATGTACTATTTATGGGTCCCTCACAGATGTAATCCACAGGAACATCTTGAGAAACTCTTCCTGTCATCGGTATAAATAATTATGGCATGATCTAGTTTGGCTTGGAGCTGGCCTAGGCAGAATCCTGGATTAAGATTCATTATCTGTGTTTGTTCTAGTAAATATCAGATAAGCCGTATTCAGGGCAAACATGCAATGAAGCCATGGCTTTATATTGTTAAAAAGGGGATCTATTCTTGCAAAATGTTATATTATAAGTTAATTTTTTTTTAGGTTTAACCAGCATCTGCCATTATCTTTTGCTTTCCCCGCTCTCGTCAGTGCGCGTACATTCTTACTCAGAGCAGCTGACTGTTAAAGGTGTTTTACGCTGATAAGAGTATTTTCTATAGGCTTAAAGTAGGGCCAAAGGGAAATCTAAGTAATTATTTGACTATACTGTATCTTTAAAGTGCTCCTAGCCTTAGGAGATAAGCCAGCGCTGCGGAGTGTTTGTTAAAGCAACTAAGCTAAGATTTTCTCGGACCATAGAGAGATTTAGCCTCTAATATTAAAGTAAATGTGAGGTACAAAATCAATCTCCAAAAGCTGGTACAATGTGAGGGGGAAAAAAATGCATGTAATGGCTCTCTTATGGAACGATCATCTTATGTCCAGATCAACTCAACAAATGCCGCAATACTTAAACATTACGCAGTAGTGCAGTTGCGTTCAGAATTGAAACAAAGAATATCACATTACGCTGTATATAATGTAAACATATACTCAAGGGCTGTGATGTCTTTGTCAATCGACTCAGAGGTTCCTGTTTTTCGCTTTGTCTCCAGAAAGTGCATGATTCTTCAAATTGTTATAGTTCGCCTGCTCATATTTCATCTCTCAAATGATATCCCTGTGGGTCTCTTAAATGAGCATCGTGAACTAAATGTTGATAAATCTAATTGCAGTCACAATACTTTCCATCAAAGTCGCAAAATCCTACAGCCCTGCCATTCACGACGAACAGCCCTAATATACACGAGAACAACCTTTTCATTTAGTGCCACTTTCGTCATTTGAGATTTACACATTTTGACACAGCCACTGTAAAAGATAAAAATCCTGTTTCTTTGTATGCTTTGGACAGGATTGAATGCGATTCCATCTGAACCAGGACGGGAGCCGAGATGACTGTCACCATGTTCTATTTGCAGAGGCACTTTTTCTCTATTGATAACTAAGAGTTCCCCATCTGGCGTGTCATTTTTGCTCTTCATCTTCTTCATTGTGTAAATGGGTTTGAGTTGCAGCCATTTCCTGGCTCCCCATTGAGAGCCAATTAGCGCAGCCGTATTGATCCGTATACGGGCTGTGATGCGTTTGCTGTTGCAGGTGGGTCGTGTTGGATGGGATGTGTATGGTTGGCAACACTCATCTTTTCCTATCACCGTCTCTGAGCGCGAGCAAAAGGGAGGCAAGCAGAGGGAAATGATGTGTGGCGAGCTGGTGCGGTGTGAATTTGAAACGGCATACATCATGTTAAGAAAACTGTGTTTAGAAATATCACGATAATAGGGCTGAAACAACTAATCGATTAATCGTCAACTAATCGATTACTAAAATAGTTGTCAACTATTTCAGTAATTGATTCATCGTTTTCTAGTAAACACAGACTAAAATAGAGCAAAAAGGAAAATTATGTATTTTGAATGAAAACCTACTTTGTTTTAAAGTTAGGGTCTAAATATCTGTCTTTGTCTGTAGGGATGGGCACCGTTAAACGGTTCCTACTTGGAACCGACCGGAAAGCTTCGGTCGGGGGCGGTATCGAAAAATTTTAATTCTTTCGGTGCCAACTTCCGGTTCTTTTTCTCTCAAGACGTCAATATATGACCCTCAGCGAGTCTTAAAAAAGCAACATGAACGTGTGCAGGTACTGAGCGGCTTCAGCGCAAATGGAGCGAAGCAAAGATATATTTCATAGATGTAGCCGAACTTATAGCGAAGCAAAGCTATAACTT